>NC_072433.2:92657500-93266250 GCF_028878055.3 Symphalangus syndactylus
AGAGGGGAAAAAAGAATTTAAAAAATGAAGAGTGAGTAGTGTGAGTAGCCTAAAAATGTATAAAAATGTCTAAAACGCATCCAAAGGATAAGAGAGAAAGAGAAGCAAGTAAAACAAATAATTGAAGAAATAATGGTTGATATTTGCCAAATTTGCTGAAAAATATAAACCTACAGATTCAAGGTCAAAGAACTCCAGCACAAGAAGCAAACAGAGTAAACCAAGGCATATATAATTGAATTGCTCAAAATTACTAATAAAGATGCAGTCTTAAAAGTCTCCAGAGAGAAAGAAAATTTTCATACAAGGTAAGAAAGATGGTGACAGCAGATTTTTTAAAATCAGAAAACAATGTAAGCAAAACACTGTGGAGTAAGATCTTCAAAGTACTAAAAGAACAAAAGCAAAAAAGCCTACCAACCTAGCATTCTTCAGAAACTTTAATATTTTTCAAAATTAAGAAAGCCATACAGAGATATCAGAGAATTAAAAAAAGTGGGCTAATAGCTCTTGTGAAATTAGATGCAAAAATCTTTTAAAAATATGTTATTAGTAAGTCAAATATATCAATGTATAAAAGTAATTTCACAGCTTGGGCAAGTGGAATTTATTCCCGGTGTGCAAGGCTAGTTCAACATTTGGCAATCAATCTACAATAGCAACAGGTTAAAAAATGATGGATGATGGTTTTATGGATGTATATACTTATATACTCCAAACATTTTGAGTTGTATACATTAAACATGTACAGTTTTTCACATGTCAATCTTACCTTAATAAAGTGGTTCAAAGAAAAATAAAATTATCAATTCATATAATAATATGATCAATTGACATAAGAAAAGCATTTGATAAAATCCAACATCATTTATGATAAAAAAACTCAGCACACTAGATATAGAGAACTTTCTTAACTAAATAAAAACATATATAAAACAAAAACTACAGCTAACATAATGCTTAAAGACTGAATTCTTTCTCTTAAGATTGGAAAAAAAGCAAAAGCGTCCTCTTTTATCTTTTTTTCAACTAAGTATTGAAAGTTCTAACCTGTACACTAAGGCAAGAAGAAATAAAACACATCAAGATAGAGATGGAAGATGACATTGTGGCTGACATGGTTATCTACATAGACAATCCCAAGGAACACACACACACACACACACACACACACACACACAAGAATTAATGAATTGAGCAAGGTGGCATGATACAATATAGAAAAATAAACTGTATTACTACACACTTAAAGGAAATGTATGGATAATGAAGTTAAAAACAAAACACCATTTAAAATTGCTCCAAAGAAAATAAAAAGATTTAGGTATAAATCTTACACAATATGAACATGATCTGCATACTGAAAATTAAAGTGTTCTAATGAACAAAATTGGAAAAGATCTAATTAAATGGGGAGACACACTGTGTTCATAGATTGAAAGAATCAACCTATAAACATATCATTTCCCTTCAAACTGATCTGTAGATTTAATGCAGTTCCAATCAAAATCTCAGCAAGATTTGTGTAGAGATAAACAAATTAATTCTAAAATGTGTATGGAAAAGCACAGGGCCTACAATAGTTAAAAGTAGTTTGAAAATAAGAGTGAAGCAGGAGGAATCATTACTGCATGTTAAAATTTATTATATAGTTGTAGTAATTAGGACACAAGAGATCAACTGAATTGAATATGGAACCCACTAATAGACACATATATGCTGAACCTATTCTTGACAAATATATAAAAGCAATACAATGGCAGAAAAATAGGCTTTTAGACACAGAGTGCTAAAACAATTGGGCCTTCATAGGCCAAAAATAAACCTTGAACTTCATATAAAAATTAACTAAAATAGATCATAGGATAAAATGTAAACCCGTACAATGTTTAGAAAAAATATATAAGGAATACTTTGAGGCCTAGGTCTAGGTAAACGGTGCTCATGTTTGATACCATAATCGTTATTCCTAACAGGAAAAATGAGTAAATTAGAACCTTATTCAAATTTTAAAAATTGTTCTGTGAGAGACCACATAAAGGAGAGAAAAAGACAAGCCACAGAGTCAGAGGAAATATTTGCACATTAGCTATCCAATTAAAACCATTTATTTTGATTACATAAAGAATTGTCAAAAGATAATAGTGAAAATTCAAAGCAAAACATTGTAATTAGACAATGGACAAAATACATTAATAGATATTTGACTATGAGCACATAAAAATATATTATCATCAGCTATCAGAGAAATACAAATTAATACCAAAAAGAGACATCACTAACTCTTAGTATACTTAAAATAAAAATACAGTGATGAAACCAAATACTGATGAGGATACAGAGTAACTCGATTACTTATACATTGCTAGTGGAATGAAAATGCTACAGCCACTCTGGAAAAGAGCATGGCAGTTTCTCACAAAGCTAATTATGTGCTTTTCATACAACCTAGCAATTGCACTTTGACATTCATCCTGAGAAACAAAAACTTCTCTGCACACAGAATCTTCATTAAAGTTTCTAGCATCTTCGTTCACAATAGCTAAAAATTGGCAACAATCTAAATGTCGTTTAATGGATGAATAACTCAACACACTGTGGTACATCCGTACCATGAAATCCTTCTCAGCAATGAAAAGGAACAAAGAATTGATGCATGAAACAACTTGAATGAACCTCAACAGTATTATCCTTAGTAAAAATAGGCAATCTCAAGAGGTTATATACTTTATAATCCCATTTATATAACATTATTGAAGTGACAAAATTATTAGAGTAGATTTACTTTTATCGTAAGTTATTTGGCAGTAGGGAGAGGAATTGTAACATGAGGGATACTTGTGAAGAAAATGTTTTGGATCTTGATTCCATATAGTGAAGTTCAGAGTAACCTATAGTTAAGTTAAAACTGCAGAGACATAAGTACACACACAAATATAGAGTACATGTAAATGCACACTGAATAATTTCTTTGGATAGCATCAATGTTAATTTCTTAGTTTTGACATTGCACTATGCAAGATGTTACCATTGGGAAAGCTGGAGTGAACGGTACATGGGATTTCTCGGTATTATTTCTTACAAATGCACGTGAATCTACAATTATTTCAATGTTTCTTTGTTTTGTTTTTATTTTTTATTTCTACAGGTTTTTGGGGAACAGGTGGTGTTTGGTTATATGAATAAGTTTTTAGCGGTGATCTCTGAGATTTGGGTGGACCCATAACCCAAGCAGTGTAAACTGTATCCAATGTGTAGTCTTTCATCTCTCACCCCCTCCCACCCCTTCCCCTGAGTCTCCAGAGTCCATTATATCATTCTTATGCCTTTGCATCCTCATAGCTTAGCTCCCACTTATAAGTGAGAACATACGGTGTTTGGCTTTTCATTCCTGAGTTATTTCACTTAGAATAATCATTTCCAATTCCATCCAGGTTGTTGTAAATGCCATTATTTTGTTCCTTTTATGAATAAGTAGTATTCCATGGTGTGTGTGTGTGTGTGTGTGGGTGTATATATATATGTTAATATATATATCACAATTTCTTTATCTTCTCGTTGATTGATGGCCATTTGGGCTGGTTCCATATTTTTACAATTGCAAATTGTGCTGCTATAAACAGGCATGTCCAAGTATCTTTATTGTAAAATGACTTCTTTTCCTCTGGGTAGATACCCAGTAGTGGGATTGCTGGACCAAATAGTAGCTCTATTTTTAGTTCTTTACCAAATCTCCACACTATTTTTCATAGTGGTTGGATTTTTCCTGAGAACTGGAAAAAGACAAGCATGCTCACTCTCACCACTTCTATTCAAAATAGTACTGAAAGTCCTAGCCAGAGCAATCAGGTAAGAGAAAGAAATAAAGGGCCTCAAAATTGGTAAAAAGGAAGCCAAACTGTTACTGTTTGTTGATGATATGATTGTATTTCAAGAAAAACCTAAAGACTCCTCCAAAAAGCTCCTAGAACTGATAAATGAATTCAGCAAAGTTTCAGAATACAAAACTAATGTACACAAATTAGTAGTTCCGCTATATGCCAACAGCAACCAAGCTGAGAATCAAATCAAGAACTCAACCCCCTTTACAATAGCTGTAAAAAAATATACTTAGAAATATATGTAACTAAGGAGGTGAAAGACCTCTACAAGGAAAACTACAAAACACTCCAGAAAGAAGTTACAGAAGACACAAATGAATGGAAACACCTCTCCTGCTCATGGATGGGTAGACTCAATATTGTAAAAATGTCCATACTGACAAAAGCAATTTACAAATTCAATGCAATTCCCATCAAAATACCACCATCATTCTTCACAGAACTAGAAAAAACAATCCTAAGATTCATATGGAAACAAAAAAGAGCCTGCATAGCCAAAGCAAGACTAAGCAAAAATAACAAATCTGGAGGCATCACATTACCTGACTTGAAACTATACAATAAGGCCACAGTCATCAAAACAGCATGGTACTGGTATAGAAATAGGCACATAGACCAATGGAACAGAACAGAGAACGCAGAAATAAAGCCAAATGCTTATAGCCAACTGATCTTCAACAAAGCAAACAAAAATGTGAAGTGGAGGAAGGACACCCTCTTTAACAAATAGTGCTGGAATAATTGGCAAGTCACATGTAGAAGAATGAAACTGGATCCTCATCTCTTACCTTATACAAAAGTCAACTCAAGATGGATCAAGTACTTAAATCTAAGACCTGAAACCATAAAAATTCTAGAATATAACATTGGAAAAACCCTTCTAGACATTGGCTTAGCCAAAGACTTCATGACCAAGAACCCAAAAGCAAATTCAACAAAAACAAATATAAATAGATGAGACTTAATTAAGTGAAAAAGCTTCTACACAGCAAAAGAAACAATCTGCAGAGTAAAGAGACAACCTGCAGAATGGGAGAAAATCTTCTCAATCTATACATCTGACAAAGGACTTATATCCAGAATCTGTAAGGAACTCAAACAAATTAGCAAAGATAAACAAACAATCCCATCGAATAGCGGACTAAGGACGTGAATAGACAATTCTCAAAAGAAGATACACAAATGGCCAACAAACATATGAAAAAATGATCAATATCACTAATTATGAGGGAAATGCAAACTAAAACTGCAATGTCATACCACCTTAATCCTGCAAGAATGGCAATAAAATAATAATAATAATAATAATAATAATAATAATACATGTTAGCAGGGATGTGGTGAAAAGGGAACACTTTAACACTGCTGGTGGGAAAGTAAACTAGTTCAATGTACTTTTTAAAGAAGGCAAAATAAAGGCATTTTCGGACCTGAAAATCTCAAAGCAGCTCTGGGATTAGAGTAAGGCAAGCAAGTCACACAGGACAGAAAATGTAGGGAGGCATCCACTTTCAGGGCTGAACCTGCACTTGTATTAGCCAAAGATGGAATGCCTCCTAATGTTTTCACCTTGGCAGTCATGCTTGCCTCAAATTATGTTCGGACATGCCTGAAAGTATTCATCACAAGCAGACCTACACTACAAGAAAGTTAAAGGAAGCTCCTCAGGCAGAAGGAAAATAAGAGCAGATAGAAGTGTAGGTACACACAAAGCCACAAAGAGTATCAGAATAGAAACCATATTGGTAAATATATAATATTTTTACAAAAATTACTTGTCTTCTTAAAAGATAACTGCTTAAACAAAAATAATAGCACTGTATTGTGTGAATTTAAAAATGTATAATTAAAATATGTGAGGGCAATATTCAAAAGATAGCAAGTGGAAAAGCAGAAGTATAATATTTAAAGATTTCTATGCAATATATGAAGTAATATAATGTCACTTAAAGGTAAAAAGTGATGTTGAAGATGTACAATATATGCCCTAAAGCAACAGCTAAAATAGCAAAACAAATAGTTATATTTATTTACCTGTAAAATAATAGTTATCTATAAAAAGAGGAAAATAGGCTTATAAAAAATACTCAGTTTATAAAAAGGCAAGAAAACAAAAAAAGAACAAAATATAGAGGTAGAAATAAAAAAACAAATAGCAATATTGTAGATTCAAGGCTACACAGATTAATAATCACAACAAAATAAATGACCAAACTACTCCAATTAAAAGGCAGAGTTAGGGGGAGTGGCTAACATGGCCAACTAGAAGCAGCTAGTGTTCATAGCTCCCACAGAAAGGAACAGAAGGAGCAAGTAAATGCAACACCTTCAACTGAAACATCCAGGTATGTGCGCTGGAACTAATCAAGGCAACAACTTGCCCCAGAGAAAATGAAGAAAAGCAAAACAGGACAACAGCCCACCTGGGAGCAACAGAGAGTCCATCTTCCTCCGCCCAGGGAAGTGGTGAGTAAATGAGCAACCCTGGGAAACCACACTTCTCTTACAGCTCTTTGCAATCCTTGGGTCAGGAGATCTCCTTGTGAACCCACTCCACCAGGGCTTTCAGTTTTCAGTCTGACAGACAGAACAACATGGAGTCTTGGCAGAGCAGCCACTCAGGCATGTGTAGAGACTCTGGAGTCCTGGATACCTGGGCTTTCCAGCAAAAGTAGCTTCAGCTTTGGCAAAGTGGGAGTTTGGAGTCCTGTAAATACTCTTATGGAAGAGGCTGAATCCAGGGGGATGAGCAGCAACAGCCTGCAGGCCCCATTTCCATGACACTTCAAAAGATAAGACACACTGGCTTAGAATTCGAGCTAGCTCCCAGTAGTGGCATTGCACCTCTCTAAGAAGGAGCTCCTGGGAGGAGGGGTGGGCCACCATCTTTGCTGTTCAGATACCTTAGCCATTCCGCCCTTCAGGCTTTGAAGAGTCTGAGCTGAACAAGGGTGGAAGGAATACCCCAGCACAGCACAATTGCTCTACAAAAACGTGGCCAAACTGCTGTTTTAAGAGGGTGCCCAATTCCGTTCCTCTTCACTGGATGGGGCTTTCCAACTGGCACCTCCAGCCATACCTGCTCAAGCGCTGTAGCCAACAGAGTTCTGAATTCTCCCTGGAATGGCACTCCCAGTGGGAGGGGCAGGACACCATCTTTGTTGTTTGGGTGACTTAGCCATTCTAGCTTTTGGGCTTTGAAGTGTCTGAGGCAGCTGGGGGGTGAAGTGAGTCGCCAGCACAGCACAGCTGCTCTACCACAATGTAGCCAGACTGCTTTTTTTAAGCAGGTCTCGATCCTATTCTTCCTTATCAGGCAGGACATCCCAACTAGGGTCTCCAGCCACTTCCTACAGGTGTCTTTGGCCAGCAACAGGTCCATGCCTTCCCAGGACAAAGCTCCCAGGAGGAGGGACAGGCTGCAATCTTTGCTGTTTTGCAGCCTTCACTGAAGACACCTTCAGGCTCTGGAAAATCCAAGATGCCTAGGGACTGGAGTGGGCCCCAACCATACAGTAGCAGCCCTATGGAAAAGTGGCCAGACTGTTATGTGGGTGCCTATTCCCATATCTGCTCACCAGGCAGGTCCTTCAGGCCTGGGTCTCCAACCACCTTCTGCCAGAACTATCAAACCAGTACCAATTCAGCAA
This sequence comes from Symphalangus syndactylus, assembly GCF_028878055.3. Lineage (NCBI taxonomy): Eukaryota > Metazoa > Chordata > Mammalia > Primates > Hylobatidae > Symphalangus > Symphalangus syndactylus. The sequence continues at coordinate 92,665,032 of NC_072433.2, forward strand.
CTCCCTGGACAGAGCCTCCAGTGGCAATGGAAAGACTCTGTACCACTGCCTCTGCAGTGGAACTGCACTTGCCACCCTCAGACTAAAAAAAGAGCAAAGACCCTAAGTACCTTATTCACACCTCCATCAAGCTGCAATTGATCCAAGGAGAGGAAGCCTGTCCATCTCCCATGGGTCCCACACACACCCAGTAGCTCATCACCAGATGGGGAAGCTCTGGCTTGGCCCCACAGCACAAACTCTCCATCCTGGGCTTGCACTGACCTGCATCTCTCAGCAGTAGAGCCTCAGGAGTCAAGAAATGAGCCATGACTACAACCATTACTGAGATCTCTTCCTCTGCTGCCTCTAAACTAGGGAAGGAACACAAACACTGAGGTCGTTCCAGAACTGCAGTGTGCAGGCCAGGAGTATCAAGTCTTCAACTACAGCCAGCACTCAAACAGAAGAAGAAATCACGCTTTCAGAGCAGTGAGAGAGAACATGGCTGCAACTGTGAAGGCCTCAGCCCAGTGAAAAATCTAGAAAAGAGGTCTGCTAACTGTACTCAATCTACAGTGCAGTTAGAGGAACACCCACAAGCAGAAATAACCAACATACAAGAACTCTGGTAACTCAAATGGCCAGAGTGTCAGATGTCCTTCAAACAGCCACAATAGTTCTCCAACAAGAGTTCTTAACCAGGCTGAACTGGCTGGAATGACAGAAATAGAATTCAAAATATTCAAAGGAACAAAGATCACTGAGATTCAGGAGGACTGCAAAACCCAATCAAAGGAAAATAAGCATGACAATAAAGTGAGATAGGAGCTGAAGAACAAAATAGCCAGTATAAAAGAACCTAACAAATCTGACAGAGCTGAATAACACAACACAAAAACTTCACAATGCAATCACAAGTATTAACAGCAAAATACACCAAGCTGAGGAAAGAACCTCAAAACTTGAAGACTGGTTCTCTGAAATAAGATAGTCAGATAAAAATAAAGAGAAAAGAATAAAAATGAATGAACAAAACCTTCAAGAAGTATGGGATTGTGTAAAGACCCCAAATCTATGAATCACTGGCATCCATGAAAGGGAGGAGAAAGCAAACAATTTGGAAAATATATTTCAGGATCTCGTCCATAAAAACATCCCCAACCTTGCTAGAGACTCCAACAGTCAAATTCAGGAAATACAGAGAACTCCTGCAAGATTTTACAAAACATAATCATCCGCAAGAGACATAATCATCAGATTTTCCAAGGTCAAAATGAAAGAAATAATGTTAAAGACAGCTAGAGACAAAGGCATGTCACCTACAAAGGGAACCCCATCAGGTTAACAACAGACCTCTCAGCTGCAAACCTACAAGCCAGAAGAGACTGATGGGGTGGGGGTGCTATATTCAACATTTTAAAAAAATATTCAACCAAGAATTTCATATCCAGCTAAACTAAGTTTCCTAAGTGAAGGAGAAATAAGATCCTTTTCAGATAAGCAAATGCTGAGGAACTTCATTACCACTGGACCTGCCTTACGAGAGATCTTGAAAGTAGCACTAAATATAGAAAGGAAAGTCCACTGCCAGCTAATACAAAAACCATTTAAACCCACTGTAAAGCAACCACACAAATGAGCCAACATAATAACCAGCTAACAGCACAATGACAGGATCAAATCCACACATATCAATACTAACCTGGAATATAAGCAAGCTAAATGCCCCACTTAAAAGATACGGAATGGCAAGCTGGATAATAAAGCAAGACCCAATGGTATTCTGTCTTCAAGCAACTCATCTCATGCATAATGACACTCATAGGCTCAAATTAAGGGATGGAGAAAAGTCTCCATGCAAATGGATAACAGAAAAAAGCAGAGATTGCAATCCTAATTTCAGCCAAAACAGATTTCAAACCAAGAAAGATCAAAAAAAGACAAAGAAGGGCATAACATAATGGTAAAGGGTTCAATTTAACAAAAAGACCTAACTATCCTAAATGTACATGTGTTCAACACAGGAGCACCCAGATTCATAAAGCAAGTTCTTAGAGACCTACAAGGAGACATTGACTCCCACAGAATAACAATGGGAGACTTCAACACTTCACTGACAGCATTAGACAGATCATCAAGGCAGAAAATTAACAAAGATATTCAGGACCTAAACTCAGCATTGGAACAAATGGATCTGATAGCCCTTTCCAGAAGTCTCCACCCAAAAACAACAGAATACACATTTTTCTCATTGCCACATGAAACATATTCTCTAAAATCAACCACATAATTTGACATAAAACAATCCTCGACAAATGTAAAATAACCAAAATCATACCAAACACACTCTTGGACTACACTGCAATAAAAATAAAAGTCAACATAGTGAAAATCGCTCAAAAACATACAATTACATAGAAATTAAACAACATTCTCCTGAATGAATTTTGGGTAAATAATGAAATTAAGGCAGAAATCAAGGAGTTCTTTGAAAATAATGAGAACAAAGTTACAACACACCAGAATCTCTGGGACACAGATAAGGAACTCTTAATAGGGAAATTCATAGCACTAAATGCCCACATCAAAAAGTTAGAAACATCTCAAATTAACAACCTACCTTCACAACTGAAACAATTAGAGAAGCAAGAACAAAGCAACTCCAAAGCTAGCAGAAGACAAGAAATGAAAAAATCAGAGCTGAAATAAAGACACAAGAAAAACGTTCCAAAGATCAACAAATCCAGGAGTTGGTTTTTGAAAAAAATAACAAAATAGGCCACTAGCTAGACTAATTAAGAAGAAAAGAGAGAAGATCCAAATAAACACAATTACAATTGACAAAGGGAATGTTATTACTGACCCCACAGGAATAAAAACAATCATCAGAAACTATGATGAACACCTCTATACACATAAACTAGAAAACCTAGAAGGGATAGATAAATTCATGAGCACATACACCCTCCCAAGACTGAGCCAGGAAGAAATTGATTCTCTAAACAGACCGATAATGAGTTCCAAAATTGAATCAGTAATAAGTAGCCTACGAACAACAACAACAAAAAAGCCCAGAACCTGATGAATTCACAGCTGAATTCTACCAGAAGGACAAAGAAGGGCTGGTACCGTTCCTACAGAATTATTTCAAAACATTAAGGGGTAGGAACTTCTCCCCAGCTCATTGTGTGAGGCCAGCATTATCTTCATACCAAAACCTTGCAGAGATACACACAAAATAGAAAACTTCAGATCAATATCCTTGATGAACATTGATGCAAAAATCCTCAACAAAATACTTGTAAACAATCCAGCAGCACATGAAAAAGCTAATCTACCACAATCAAGTAGGCTTCATCCCTGGGATGCAAGGTTGTTTCAACATATGAAAATCAATAAATGTGATTTATCACTTAAACAGAACTAAAGACAAAAACCACGTGATTATCTCAATAGATGCAGCAAAGGCTTTTGATAAAATTCAACATCCTTCATGTTGAAAACTCTCAAAAAACTAGGTATTGAAGGAACATACCTCAAAACACAAGAGCCATCAATAACAACCCACAGCCAACATTATACTGAATGGGCAAAAGCTGAAAGCATTCCCTTTGAAAACTGGTACAAGACAGGGATGCCCTCTCTCACCACTTCTATTCAACATAGAATTAGAAGTCCTTGCCCTGGATTTTACAGGTTATGTATATTGGCAGAATATTTTTGGTGTTGTAATTTGGGTTGTGAAGCAGTAGACAGCCCTAAAGAGTAATGACCGGTAGATAGGCTCTTGCTTAGTCATGTGGCTCTTTTGTATTTCTGTGCATTCACAGCAGTGCTCTCTAGTACAGGGTAGGAGTAGAGATGACCCCCTCACCAGGTCTGCTCTTGGGCCTTGGGGGAGCTCCTTTGTTCAGTGCCACCATACCCACTTTATCTTTATTAGTTGTTTCCAGCCATAGGGCTCCCTTGGGCAGAGTCCATGACTAGCAGACAGGCCATAGCCTTCCCAGACTGGCCCTGTGGAGGGAGGCATGCCCTGCTCCCATGTCAGCCCATAAGCCCATGGGTCTCACGCTTCTCAGTGTTCTGAGAACGCAGGTTCCTCCTCTGTGTGAGTGCCAGACACAGATTTCTGCTTGGCAGTGCTGAGCTGGATGCTGCAGCCCTGGGACTCCATCTTCCGGTCCCTTGGGGTCAGGCACCAACTGTGCTGGGGGATCTGAAATGCCCGTAGGCCTCTGGGAAGTACTCAGGCAGGGCTACTAGCATCCAGGCTGGGCAGTGGAGAGGCTATGCTGTACACACACTTCTGCAAAAGGAACAAAGCAGAAGCCTTGGGATAGGCTGCAGACAGAGGACCTGCAAATCAGATGTGCCCCAGTTACATGGGAAAGACACACCTGCTCACTCTTGGCCCTGCAATAAGCTGGGGTTAGAACAACTGGAAGGAAGATGGGGAGCCTTGGGAATGGGTCCTTGTGGCCATGTTTTTCTGCAACTTTCCTGTGTGCAAAAATTCCCTTGGTTTTGTGCAAGCTGGAGGTCTGTCTCTGCCTACTCTCTGGGAAGATCCCCCGGCTAGTTCAAATATCTAGAGGGGTCATGAGATCTCTTAAAGCTGGGATCCCAGGGGCCAGCAGCAATACTGGGCTGCCCTGCTGCCCCTTCAAACACCCCTTCTTTAGGAGCCCTTCAGGGGGTTAACACTCGGTAACCCTGCACAGGATTCCCAGTTTCCTCCCTCTTTGGCCTTGGTGTCTGTGTTGCCTATCTATCAACTCTTAGTGTTTTCTCTTCAAAGGTCTGTTCAAAGTGTATTGGTTTACTCAATATTCTGGTCTCTCTCAGTAGGAGTGGTGCTTCCTGTCTGTAGCTAGTCGTCCATCTTGTCCTCTCTCCAGGCATATATTTTAAAGGGTTGTTAAAAAAATAAAAACAAAAAAATGAAGAAAGTTCAACTCAGTTCCGTGGGCTTAGAAAAAAAATAAAAGTGAAGAAGGATGTACAGCAGAGACCTGATGTGGGCCACAGCCCCAAATATTTACTATCTGATTCTTTACACAAAAATGTGAACCTTTACTCAAGTCACATTCATCAAGAAAAACTGAGACAGAGCAAGTAGTAACAAAATCAGGAATGGGAGTGTTGATATCACTATAAATACGCAAATAATAAAAGGAAAATTAAAAAATATTATGAACAACCTTATGCTAATAAACTTAACAATGTAGGTGAAATGGGCAAATTCATTGAAATAAACTACCTAAGCTCACTCAAGAAGACATAGATAACCTGAATAACATGATATATTTTAAAGAAATTAAATATACAGTTAGAAACTATTCCACAAACATAACGACAGGCTCAAATGAATTCTTTGGTAAATTCTAATAAACATTTCAGAAAAAAAAATACCAATTCTGCTCAAGATTTTTCAGGAAGTTGAAGAATTTTATGAAGCCATTATCCTGATATTAAAATTATATAAACATATCATAGGAAAAAACCCAGTAAAACTATAAACCACTCTCCCTCATAAACCTGGTTACAAAAATCATAAACAAATGTTAGCACTTCTGATCCAACAATATATGACAAGGGTAAATTATAATAACCTAGTGGCATTTATCTCAGGATATTAAGGTTGGTTTAACATTAAAAAGTTACATAATTCACAATATTAATAGACTAAAAACTATATATAAAATATATGATCATCTCAATAGACTGAGAGAAAACAATTGATATAATCCAAATATTTATTTCTAATAAAAATTCTCAGCCAACTAGGAATAGAAGCTAACTTTGTCAACCTGATAAAAGTATATACCAAAAATCTACAGATATTATTATACTTAATTTTAGAATGCTGAATACATTCTTTCTAAAATCAGGAATAAGGCATGACTCTCTACTTTCACAATTGTATTTAACGTTGTCTTCATGGTTCTAGACAGTACCAAAACAACAACAAACAAACAAACAAATAAAATGGATGCAGATTGGGGGAAAAAAGTGAAATTGTCTTTATGCACACATAATATGAGCATCTATATAAAAAATCTGATGGAGTATATAGAAAGTCTACCAGAACTAATAAATGAGTTGGGCAAGGATGTAGAATATAAGATCAACATTGTAGAAAAAAATTTATACACTAGTAAAAAATAATCAGATACAAACATTTCAAATATCACTACAATTTGATTTTATAATTCAGAGTATGAAATATTTAATGATAGATTTGACAGAAGATACGTAAGACCTGTTGAGAGAAAATGAAAAAACATCACTGAAGGAAACTAACGACCTAAGTAAATAGAGATATGTAACTGATTTATGGGACTAAAGACTCAATTGCTTTAAGATTCTCCTATAAATAATCCATATATTCTATACAATCTCAACAAAAATCTCAGCAATTTTTTTAATTCCCAGGTGAAAACTATATTGAAATATAAAAGACCTAAAAAACCTCAAAGCATACTTCAAAAAAGAACAAAATAAGAGGCCCAAAGACATTTGATTTTAAGACTTCTTATACAGCTATAAGGCTTTACTTATTATAAAATTTATTCTAATATATTATATTGTCTTAGAGATAGTCAAATTACATCAATGTACCCGAATGGAGAATATAGAAATGAATCTGCACATGTATGGCATATATGGACAATTGTCAGTTTATAACTTTCAACAAAGTGATAAAGGTAATTTCGTGGAGAATGGCTATTATTTTCCACAAGTTATGCCAAAAAATGGAATATCCATATATTTTAATTCATTCTGACACCATCTAAAAATACTTACTGAAAATAAATCAAAGACCTAAATGTAAAACTAAATCAGTATAATTCTACATAAAATTTGGATTAGGCAAAGCTGTCTTAGATATGATTCTAAAACCAGAATGCATAAAATGAGGTGAATTTTAATTTATTAAAATTAAAAATTATTTGATAGACGCTGTTAAACAAATGAAACGTCAAGGCACAAACTGGAAAAAATATTTGCTGAGTGTATCTAACAATGGATCTAGAATATATAATGTTTAAACATAATAATAATAAGAAGAAAAACATTAACAATCTGCTACAGTTTGAATGTGTCCCCCCAAAATATGTATTGGAAACTTAATCCTCAATGAAACAGTGCTGGGAAGTGAGGTCTTCTTGGCTTAAGATGGGGCTCCCCTTCTCTTTAGTTTAAGATGGGGTTACATCTCAATAAAGCCATCACAAGCTGAAAATATTATTGTAAAAAATTCATTTAATACACCTAACCTACTGAACATCGTAGCTTAGCCTAGCTTAATTTAAATGTGCTCAGAACACTTCTAGTAGCCTACAAGTGGGCAAAATCCTCTAACAGAGTGTATTTCATAATAAAGAGTTGAATATCTTATGTACTGTGTTGAATAGTGTATATTACTTTCAAATTGCAATGGTTTTGCACCAACATAAGCTGAAAAATTGTTAAGTCAAACTATCATAAATTGGGGACTGCATGTGCGGATGTCTGTATATGTATGTATCTTTTGCACATTTTTTTTGTATTTTAGTCTAATTCTAGTTATTTAGAGCTTCCAAAATACAAACTAATCTATAGTAACAGAAATCAAACACGTGGTTGCCTAGGACAACAAGGGAAAGTCATAGAGGGGCAGGGAGGAGAAAGTACAAAAAGGCAAAGGGAAACTTCGGGGGAGGTCATTGATATGTTCACTATCTCACCGTGGTGATGGATTCATAGGTGTCTAAATATATCAAAACATGATAAATTCCACACTTTAAATAACTGCACATTGAATATGTGCTGTTATTTATTTATTTGTTTATTTATTTATTGTATTTTTTATAGAGATGGGGCTTCACCATGATGCCCAGGCTGGTCTTGAACTCCTGGGCTTAAGCAATCTGCTGGCCTCAGCCTCTCAGAATGCTGGGATTACAGGTCTGAGCCACCGCACTTGCCCTGTGCTGTTTTTTCATGTCAATTACACATCAGCATAAAAATGAAATTAGGGGTCAAGAGACACCCCTCCACCAACTGCAAGAGTAAAAGATAGAGAAGGAAGACTTCACGTTCCTGCATTCTGACTCTTTAACTTAACATCTTAACCACTGAACTATATCGTTATAGTCCACTACAGTCATGGGAAAGAACAATAATAAGTATTTTTTGGCACTCCATAAACCACTGAAAATCACTTTTGAAACATAGAAGCCTCAGATGTAAGTGAGCACTTGCTTCTCATAGCCCTTACCATTCATCACTGTCCACTCGCATGGGGCAGTACAGGGTTTGGGCATAGCATTATGTTGACGGCTACAAGGATTTTCTTCTCAATAAACATCCCTATGGTTCTGTGATGGGAACAAAAATGAAAAGACAATTGCTGTAACACTTATTTTTCTCTCTCAGGATATCCAGACAAGCAAAAAGGTTCTGTCCATCTTGGAGATTGGTTAGACATACTTGTACTGCAGTTCACTCCGAAAGTTAAAAGAAAAAAAAAAAAGAAGTTTCATGTTTGTCATTATTGCTACTGCTTCCAAGACCTTTGTAAGTCAATCAGGCAGCCTGCAAGCTTATGAGATTTATTTGTGTAAAGAGTATATGGCATTACCTGTCATTTGAACCTCTAATTAGGAGATTTTAGCAGATAGAATCTAATTTATAAGAAGGGCCTACACCCTGGATAATGAAACATAGCCTATTATGAACTTAAATAAACAAGAGCTATAATGCAATGCCAAAACAAATCATTCTGACATGATTTAAAAATATAAGAGGCTTCTTCAAATATCATCAAGAATAAGTCATTCAGTGTTTCAGGTTCATACATCAATGCAGTTGCTGTCACTATGAAAAATTGGACTCTTTGTTTACTTAAAATTTGAAATGCCATGATTTGGTATTTGAAAAATGAGGCGGGAAAAATGAATGTCCTCCTGTTTGTGAAAAATGGAGATTTTATTAGAGCAAAGTAGTGAGGAGGAGAGAGTGCTCATCTGCTTCTGTAGAACAGTGTTTACTCAGGAAGAAATATAACAATGGGCAGGCCACTGGGGATAAAGGAAGTAGAATCACTTAGGGAGCTGATGACAACAGGAGCCAAGACTACAGCCTGGGCCTGGAGCTGCCCCACCTTTTGGTCCCTACACACACATAATGAATAAATGCATCTTGAAGTAAGACTCATATTTCATGGCAGTGTGAGACTCCCCAGTTAGACTGCATCTGTTAATAATAAAATTTGCTTTCTGGAATGAGAGTTTAATAGTTCTTGTTCATGCTTTAAATAGGAGATCATAGCAATAAATCAGCATTATGATTTTAGTAGGTAGTAGCATATGAAATATAATATGTTATTTCTGGCATTTAATTTGGTTAAAATTAAGTTAAAATATTCACCCAAAGGGACAGATTGATAAAATAATAATTATAAGTATATGATGATCCTAAGAAATTTTATACTTTGTGCATTCTGGAAGTACCATTACATTTCACATATATATTATCTTTATTGCCATAATGAGAAAATATTAAATTATGTTATTCAACTTCAGAAGCCAAGTGTCTGCTTCAATTTATTATTACAATAAAGTTACATGCTTACTGTGTTTTGCAACATATTTTCATACATTCTCTTAATGAATTTAATCAGTAATTAACATATAAGATTAATTAGTAAATTCTTTTTTAAGATAAACACCTACATTTATGGCTTTAGATGGGTCACTTTAATTTTAGCCTTTGTATGTCAATTCAATTAAGTTATTACTACTTGCTCCCTCTCTATCTGCCTATGCATGCACACAGACACACACACCCATAAAAGTATCAAAATTATCATAAACAACTTGATATAACTATGTATGAATACAGATAATGTAGACAAAAATATGTACTTATGAAACACAGATATACAGGCCAAATAATTTACAACCTATTTGAAAGCAAGTTCTATATCTGACTTGTCTTTTGTCTGCACCCATATTTATTGCAATATATTGCAAAAAAAAATTAATTCTCACTAAGTATTCCTTGAAACAATGACAAGAGGTTAATGAAGGAATAAATATAGCAACTGAGAACTGTTAAAAATAATGTTGACAGACAGTTGGATGTGGCCATTTGCATAACTCTCATTGATTCTTCTAGATCAGCATATATATACCGTGCACCGGCGTCTGCGTAGGTGAGTCTGACTCCATTAGATGTTTGTTTCTAGCCAGCATGAATTGAGCAGTGGCTGAAACAACACACACTGATGGTGGAGACGTCTTAGGTGGAGGAGAAAGAATATTGTTTTCAATAGGAAAATGCATCATTTTTCTTCCAGAGAGAAATATGCAATTTATACTTCCAGTCACAGGTTATATACACCTCATTCTGTGCTTCCTTGCTAACTCTAGGTTTCTGAGAAATAGTTTTTGCTAGGCTGAGAAATTTTTATTTATATTCTTATATTATTGAGGTTTTTTTTCTTTTGATATTAATGGCTATTAAATTTTACCAAAATTTTTGTGGATCATATTTTCATGCTTTCACGGCATTTTTCATTAAGCAATTTAACTGGTGAATTTGGTGAATTATATTGATGGTTTGTTTCATGAGAAACCATGAAACCACTCATTACACTTCCTAATGAATATTTGTTTTTATATTATCTGTTCAGTGTATGTTTACTAGATTGCTAACTGGTTTTTCAGATTTCAATTTATAATTATTTTATTTTCTAAGAATGTATGATGGAGTAAAATGCAAAACACTTTTAAAAACTGTTTAAAAAGCACTATTTAAAACAGCTCAAGCATGCGACTGAAAATATTTCTCATTTGTTAAGAAGAAATTCTATAACCTTTTAAAAAATGTTAGTGATATCAGTGGCTTTAATGTTTTGTGCCTGTCAAATTAATATGATATTACTTACAGAATATTGATGTGATTCCATTTGGTTGGATAAATTAAATAAATGGTGCACTGCTGTAATTACTATAGTTTTATAATATATCTTACTACGTGGTCTTATAAGTCTTACAGCTTTGTTCTTTTTCTGAAAGACTCACTTGAATAGAGTATCTGTGTGACTATGTAAAGTTTATAATCTGATAAACAATGCAAAAGAAAATGAAAATTTAGGGTTTTGAATGGGATCATATTCAATCTACATATTATATATTAATGTATTAAAATGAGGAGAATTTCATCTTTATAATATGGAGTCTGACAGTTCATGAATATGCTATATTCTTGCATTTATTTGTTTTCTTTAATTTCCCTGGGCAATCAAAAAATTTATTGTGGAGACCTTATAACTTTTGAGTTAGATTTATTTTGAGATATTTGATGTTTTTCAAACCAATTTTAAATGATATTGGCTACTGTGCAAACACTAAGCAAAGAAAAGTTAGTGCAGCCACACTAATATTAGACACTAAGCCGACTTTAAGACAAGAAGCATTATTAAAAGAATATTTGATGGTGATACAAGGGTAAATCCAGAGTGTAATATAATAATACTAAAATTGTGAGGACTCAACATATGCAAAATAATTAATGAAATAAGGAGAAATCTACAAATTCAAAATCCGATTAGAAAGTTAAGTGTATCTCGGGCCGGGTGCGGTGGCTCACACCTGTAATCTCAGCAATTTAGGAGGCCGAGGAGGGTAGATTGCTTGAAGTCAGGAGTTTGAGACCAGCCTGGCCAACATGGTGAACCCTGTCTCTACTAAAATACAAAAATTAGCCAGGCATGGTGGCAGGCCCCTGTAATCCCAGCTACTTGAGAGGCTGAGGCAGGAGAATCACTTGAACCCAGGAGGTGGAGGTTGCAATGAGTCGAGATCACGCCACTGCACTCCAGCCTGGGTGACAGAGTGAGACTCTGTCTCAAAAAAAAAAAAAAAAAAAAAAAGTTAAGTATATATCTCTTTCAATAGATGACAGAATAAGCACACATTCCTCTAATACGAATATAAAAGATTGGAACAATAATATTGACAAATTTTACCTAATTTGCAACTTTAGAACAACTTCACTTATAAATGGCAAAATTTACCTTAATTTCAAGTGCACATGTAATATATTTTAAAACTATCGGATTTTTTTTTTTTTTTTTGAGACGGAGTCTCGCTCTGTCAACCAGGCTGGAGTGCAGTGGCATGATCTCGGCTCACTGCAAGCTCCGCCTCCCGGGTTCACGCCATTCTCCTGCCTCAGCATCCCGAGTAGCTGGGACTACAGGCGCCCACCACCACGCCTGGCTAATTTTTTTGTATTTTTAGTAGAGACGGGGTTTCACCGTGTTAGCCAGGATGGTCTGGATCTCCTGACCTCGTTATCTGCCCGCCTCGGCCTCCCAAAGTGCTGGGATTACAGGCGTGAGCCACTGCGCCTGGCCAACTATCGGATTTTTTAAACAACCTTAAAAATGTCAGTAATTCAGAATATAACCTCTGACAGTGATAAAATTAACCAAGATACCAACAACAAAAAATAACTAGAAAAAAAGACTACCACATACAATTAAATAAAAATTTTAATAATCTGTGAGCCAGAAAGGGCATCAAAATAGACATCATAAACTGTTTTAATCTGAATGACAAGAAAGATACTAATATATATAAACATAGAGATGCTTTTGAATGCTTGCCAAAATAGCTTGCAATTAATAGGAAAAATTAGTGGTGCTTCAATTAAAAAGATATCTAACTCTCAAATTACTTTGAAGATCACTTAGTTATGTTCAGATAACCTTTTAAAAAATAAATGGTTAGTATATGATCACTTAAAATACTGCTCCAAGCTATCACACAAGTATTTTTTTTTGTTTGGTTTGTTTTTGGTTAACATTATTTATTAAAATCTACAAGATAAGTTTGTACTACCTTTTCTAGATTTCCATAGCATTACCACATACAGACCTCTACTATAGCATTTGAATTTTTATAAGCCAATATTTGAAATGACTTTCTACTCTACTAATCAACTGGTATTCTCATACCTTATTAGTCTTTCTAACCCTATAATCAAGAAGAGTACCATATAAGATAGACACTTAATAAATGTTAGTTGAGGGGATGTGTTAAAATACTCATGTCTATAGACCAGAAAAAAAATGGGAAAAAGCATCATGTGTGAGCATCAAAGGCAGGTACAGTAGATTTACCTAGCTGAGGACTTAGGTGTTCTTAAATTCGGCATAAAATTTCCAAAGACATTTCAGGAATTCAGACACACTGATTCATAATATAATTTAAGTAGATAATTGGGTTTGCCATATAGGAATATAATATTGCTGAATTATCTTAATGGAAACATCCTGGGATGATCAATTTTAAAACTGGAAGTATGCATACTGAAGACTTCAGTGAGGAAGGGTAACTCCAGTAAGAACAGCAATTCTAATTTTGGCAAGACTGCTGGGTAGTTGTTGGGTCAAACCTGCTGATTGAGAGGTCCCTTGTCACAACTGACCTTCATTAGTGCACTCACTGTAATCAGTAATCAGCTAGGAAGTGTGACATCTACACAAATGCAGTGGTAGATCCAGGACAGCAGCTGGGGCTATTAGTCAATTATTCTGCTTACAACAGGTCTGAAATGTGCCTTTTCTAGGCTTTCAGGCTTATTGAGTGCATATTATAAGAATAAACTTATGTAGAAAAATAGAACACCTCTTTGCTCTGTTCAACTTTATGGCTAATCACTGGAACAATAAGAATAAGAGCATCCTAGGCTCCTGGTTCAGATTTTATGGCAAACAGATGATAAAATAAGATCTACCTATGCAACTGCTAATTTATTTTAACTTGTCTGTCACGAAGAACAGTCTACGAACAGAAAATGATTAAGTAAATATGACAGAAAAAGAGTGATATAGAGATGAGTTAATGGGAATATGTATCTATATATAAGCTCTTTCCTCCAAATATTTGGTTGGGCAAGACTTTTGCTACATTTATCCAAAATTCAACTGGGTATGGTTATCACATAATTATTCTTGCAAGTGAATGTACAAACATCCACTGATCACACGAATATCATGCCTATAAAATACCGGAAATAGTATACTTAACAATAACTTCTGCCTGCCATCTACATATTTTTCTTCAATTCTTCTACTTATTTCAATGGCTATATAGTTTAGAATTAGAAACTTCATAAATTAGGAATCTTTTCAGAATAAATGAATAAAAATGGAATTTAAACACATTAAAACAAAACAAAACAAAATGAAAAGAGAACACATGAATTTATTGGATTATGTCACTGCAAAATACATATGTAGGGTTTACACTGAATGTGGTTTTGATTTAGAGCCCAAATGATATCACCAGAATACATTTCTGGGTTGTATTGCATTTTTGTTTTGTTTTATTTTTAGTTCGCTTCCTACTCTGGCTGTTTTAGGAAGATAGCTTTAACTCTTTCATGCTGCTATCTTAGTCTACCAAGACCAGCAGGAAATTGTCCAAACTAATTTTCCCCAGTGCCCAGGAAATATTTCTCTGTGTCATGTTGGTTACATAACATGCTATTTCTGAATAACTAACTCTCTGGAACTTGTTGTGAGTTCATTTCCACTAAAATTGGGCTAAGATTTGGCAGAGAGGTGATTTTCCAAAAAAATTTTCGGGAGTTACTAACAGAAAAAATGCTGATACTGAACTGTTGTAAGCAAAAGTCCACTACATAAATTTTATTATTTTCCCAACAATTTAATTATGATGAAAAATAGTGAAAAATAAATCATCAAGATATAGCACCAAGACAAAAATCCTTCTTAGATTTCCTTTTTGGGGGATTATTTGTACATTAGCTATCCTCTCTTTGCAGATTATAAAGAGCAAATGCATGTGAGATATTATATTAGGTAAGTAGTTAAGAGCATAACATTCAATGCTGAATAAACAATTAATGTAATTAAAGACATATGGCAATTTTGGCCTTATGTTTTTAGACGAGAAAGGAAAGAAATAATTATTTTACAAAAATAAATTATAAGGTCAACTCTATAGGTAAATTAGAAATAGTTTTTGAAGTGTCTTCAATAGTTTCATGGTTTACATTAATTCCAAATAAGTATCTATTGTTTGATCTGTTGTACAAGTTAAAAATCTGAACACTGAGGAGAGAACACAATGTAAGATACATTACAAAAATGTAATTCAAAGTGACATATGATTTATTTTTAACAATTATTATTTACACTAGTTTATTTTAATTCTCATTGACAAAAGAAAATGTATAAATATGCACCTACACCTAATATGTACAAAACATGTAAATCATGGTTTTAAAAGGTTGATAAGGGAGTAAAATTAAAACCTATGTCCAATTAACTTCCTGTTCCTACCCATCATTAGGAGATAAAGCATCCAAATTCATGGTAAATTTTCATTTAGGAACAGACCCTATCTAATGAGGATGGGCTGTATTCTAGACTCTGTACTGTTTTGCATATATTATCTCAATAAATCATCAAAATATTTCAGCATATTAAATACATGAGATAATAAAAGCAATCCTCAGACAAACGAAGGGAGCTAATTTCTTCTTTCATTTAAGTAATTTTAACACATTTTATTGCTCAAATACTTTGTGCAAGATACTTTCTAGCTTGAGGTTTGTGATGTTGAATAAATTTATAAGTTTATAACCAGTGTTACATATAATAAATATGACAGTAAGTAAATATAAAATTTTAACATAGACTAGGTAAACAAGAAAAAAACATACAAAAAGATGGAGAATGACTGGGTGGAGACTTATGCTGGGTTTTCATTAAGGTGACAACCTCAGAAATGAGAAAAAGCAGACCACTATACCAAGATTCTGGAATAGAATTACCGGGCCAAAACAGGATGCATATGTTCAATTTTTTTAATAATGCAAAATTTAATTTCTAAAATGGTTTGCTAATATATACTTCCACAAGCAGGTCCAGTGGCTCTATAATCAATGGCACCTATTATTGTCAGATTTTTAGTTATGCTAAATGGTGAATATAAATATATTTCATATTGTGGCTTTAATTAACATATTCATCATTATTAATAAAGTTGAGCTTTTTTCCTCTAATTTTCTTTATCTATTATATTTCCTCTTTTCTGAAATACCTAGTCAAGTCATTGTTCATTTATTATTTGCAGCACGTGGGCTTTTAAAAAACTGTATGTTAAATTTATTTATACTTACAAACAGTTTTCCTTTCTCAAGTGTGTCAAAATTGTAAATATATTTTCCTAGGATACAACTTGTCTTTTCCCATTCTACATCTTTTAATTAATAGAGTTCTAATTTTAGTGCAAAGTTTTCTTTGTTGTTTGTGCTTTATGAAACTTTTAAAGCTATTTTGTTGTGATCATACAGCAGAAACAGGGTCAACCCTAACCCAAAATTTGGTTCAGAGGTTGAGATTGCTGATATCACACACAAACCACAGGGTATAAAATGTTTTATTATTTACAGAATGAGGCTTTCCGATTCATAAAGGTATTTCTCAATATAGTTACTTTAAAGTTTCCTATTGTTACTTTTACATTTGTTATTTTATCCACTTGTGATTAGCTTTTATATATTTTCTAAGGAAGTATTCTACTATTTTTTAAACATATGGATAGCAACTTATCTAACCACGGTTTATACAATAATCAATTTTTTCACAGTTATATAATGCCATATAAAATCCATGTAAAAATTGGTCTTTTCTTGGATTCCTATTTCATTCTATTCGTGCATTTTTTTTAATTGGTCTGGAATTGACAAATTTTCCCAGGAACAACAACAACAACAGCAACAACAGAGAGCATGCATTTGTCTCTGTGGTCTTCCTCTTTGCTGGAACCTCAATTCTCTAGCTGATTTCTTCTATAGCTTTCTGATTCTGCTAAACAGATAATTAACTTTTGGATTTTATACAGCTTTTCTGATTGTTCTTTGCAGGAATGTTGATCTGCCACAAAGTACTCCCTTCTAACCAAAATATTTCTTATTCTTTCCTCTTTTGTATTTTAACCATATTCAACATATATATTTTGTGCTTTGTGCCTGTTAATTAAGATATTAGAAGTCTTTATAGATCTGATTTGGCTGTCTCTCCTCATTCTGCTGACTCTTGCTCATGGTGCCTTTATCCCTGTGTGTTTTGTTTTAATTTTATTTTATTTGTTCATGTGAACTCAGCCATTTAGGACTATTTTCTATGGGCCTTGGTTAAAGAATGGTATTAAAGGTTTTTCCCATTCATTTTCGTCACATAATTGGAAAACAATTATACTAGAACCATTTTAAAAACATATTTGCCTTGAGACTTTTTTTTTAATGCAATAGGTTTGTGAACTTGAGCAGAAACCTGCTTAAGGCCAAGGTTTTAATCATGTAATCTCAGGAGACTTTTTTTTTAAATCTCTACTCAGTCCTTATGTTAAGACAATACAGATTTTTCAGGTTCTTTCTGAGATGCTTTATGTGGTTCAATTTTATCCTTATATTGAGGATGTATTGCTTTCAGGACTTAGCTATATGCAAGCATTGCTTATTGGAACTCACACCCTGGATAGGCCTTTGGCTTTATTACCTGCCCCCTGACTTCCTCATAAGCCTTAATAAAGAAGCTCATCAGTGTGACCATGAGAAAAATAATGGACAAACCCAAATTCAGGGCACATTACACACCACTTGACCAGTAATCCCCAAAAGTTTCAAGATCATTGCAAACAAGAAGTCTAAGAAATGGTTATTATAGGGAGGTACTTTAGTAGGCATGCCAAGTTAAAATAATGTGGTATCCTGGATAAGATCTAGATATAGACAAAACTAGGTAAAAGCTAATGGAAAACAAATTGTGAAATTTAGTTAAACATAATGTACCAATTTTGTTTCATTAGTTGTGACAAATGTACTGTGATAATGTAAGATCTTAAAAGAGAAAATTGGGTACAGAGTATAGAGTTAACAAGATTTTTTTGTATTAACTGAAACTTCGTGGGTTTATTGAGAGAGAGTGATTCAACTTTATTTGACTTTGAAAATGCTTGCATTCTCTTTCTCTCTTTCTTCCTTCCTTTCCTCAATTCTCCCTACCTGCTTCTTTTCCTCCTGGGATCTCCCCACCTCTCTCTTTCTTACATAGCTTTTCAACTATTAATTCATTTGTGGCTTTTGAGATTTTTCTTATTTTCTGGTCCAAACAACAATTCACTTGAAATTATGTTTTTAATATTTCATTAAACATTTTAGTTAGTTTTAGAAACAGTTTTGTCAGCGTATCTAACTGCTCATAGTGACAGAAGTCAAAACTGGTACTTTCTTTTTCGCTTCAGTTCAAATATGACTCTAAGTTAGAAACGTCTAGTCATGTGTTTACATAATTGCAAAGAAAGATGAGGAACTGAGTTTTATGAATTTGTTAATCATAAGATGAAAAGTTTCTGAACGATAGAAACAGTAACCAAATAATGTTCCTTCTAAGCCAGATATTTGAAAATGAATGACAAATTAAAAATATTGCTTATTACCTTACAATTTTGTATTACTATACAATTTTGTTATGTTAGTTTTCAATGTGTTTAATGGATTAATGGATAAATCAGATTATACTTTGTCATTAGCAAGAAACAATTGTTTTTAAAAAGACCAGCACCAGGCCAAAATTCCATGTGTGAACTTTCAAGCATAACCATGGGCAATATTGTTCAGAAATTTTATAAGGCTTTGCCTGTCAGGCTTAATAAGAAGCTACCCTTCCCTCACTAGTCTTGGAGTACAGTCAGTACTTGCACTTTTCCAGAAAGAGCTGCTGTCAAGGACCCAGCACTTCTAGATCAACCAAGCTCATGTGCATATCTAAGTGTCTAGCCCAGGCACTTCCTGTCGGAAGCCTCCTCATCAGTGACATTGGCTGAGACTTCTAAGCCACCTTTGCAGAGATGTTCCTAGAAAAACCTTGACTGAGGCATTTACCCCCATCTGTCCTGGTTGTCATCTGTTCAGAGTCCCACAGGGTTCTGTGGAAAAATGGGACGCTGGGAAGCTAGTGACTTTTTCTTTTGCACCTTTCCTGTACTGTCACAGATAATAAATAAATGTTCGGCTGTCACTTTCAGTTTGGCTCATTGTGCTAATTGGCCACCTATACAAAGGCAATTTGCCTGTTTCACTTATGAATACTTTTTTTTTTTTTTTTTTTTTTTTTTTTTTTTTTTTTTTTTTTTTTTTTTTTTGAGACGGAGTCTCGCTCTGTCGCCCAGGCTGGAGTGCAGTGGCGCAATCTCGGCTCACTGCAAGCTCCGCCTCCTGGGTTCACGCCATTCTCCTGCCTCAGCCTCTCCGAGTAGCTGGGACTACAGGCGCCCGCCACCACGCCCGGCTAATTTTTTTGTATTTTTAGTAGAGACGGGGTTTCACCGTGGTCTCGATCTCCTGACCTCGTGATCCGCCCGCCTCGGCCTCCCAAAGTGCTGGGATTACAAGCGTGAGCCACCGCGCCCGGCCATGAATACTTTTATTGAACTATTGTTAACATAATTTTAATGATAACATGGTTTAATAATGCTTATGTTTGCATGTAGTCAGTACTTTAATACAAATAGTTTCATATAATACTTGTACTTTCATATAATACAACTTCAACAGAATAAATGCTACACAAGACATTATTAAATGTTTTATTTACCTGAGATAATTAATGTTGTAAATTTAATATATCCTTTTCTACCACTGTTATAATATGGAATGTTGCTACGAGAATGAATTTACTCATAGGCATGAAAAAAGGAATATCTGTGATTAAAGTAAGTTCTAAGATGCAAACATCAATTCTTAAAATTCATAATAGATTGATGTATTACTTTTGAAACTGCTAAACAAGGCCATTGAGCAATCACTAGAAAAAAATAGATGAAATAATTTTAATTTTTTTTCTGTTTTCAAGGAAGTGGCAAGAATATACTATAGGATGTTTACACACATTTTTATTTTTATGCATCATTTACTAGTCAAGTACTATATCATTCGGTGCTGAAATAAAATATTTAATTAGCCAAACATACTCCTTAGCAATATATGAAGTGCAAAATAGTTTATAACAACAATGCAAAGATAAATTTAAGCACATATTCAGGAAGGGTATCGTGTTTTGAAAACAAATTCAAAAAGTCACATTCCTAGCAAAGGATTTAATGACATTGACTGTAATACTGATTTGATAGGATTCATTTCTCAACTAATGAGGAATGTGATTGTGGTGGAGTTGGTAATTAAGAACAAATGCCTAATGGTTATATTTTAGGTGTTAGAAATTATAAAGTAGTAGGAAATTCTCAAGTAAACTCCAGTTATTTTTACTCAAATTGAGAAGCAGTTAGGTCACTTAAATGATAAATATCTTTGTTTTTCATATATTGTTCTGATGCATGAAATGTGCCAAATCTGATGACAAATTTTTGTGTGATGTTATCGTTTTCCTTTAAACGTATGTTCTGTGTAGATGCAGTCTTCTCTGGTATTAATACATGGTATTCTTTTGTTCTACCAAATAGCATTATCCTAGGGCTTATGTCATTGGTTTCCTTATTAACTTATTTTGTATTGCAGATCTCATGTTAGCTGTGAATTCAGGTACATTTTTTTCTCTAAAGCCCTATAAGCTTTATAAAATGAGTTATAATTCAGACTGCTTAACCTATTTTGAATGCTTGCAATTTTAAACTTTCAACATATCCAGAAATGCATTTCATTTGTTTACACTCATTTTATGAAAAAAATAAATAAATAAACCTTGGCCTTTAAATAGCATTCTCAAATTTAGACAATTTGTGATCGGAACTTGCATTATTACTGTCAGTGCAATAGGGTTGAGTTGTAAAAAGATGGTTTTCTCAATTGTCAGATAATACCTAGACTAAAATATTCCCCTTGCTCCAGTTTTAACTGGTTATACTGCCCAATTAAACCAATACTGTGATTCATTTTGGCTGTATCAATTATTCCTGTTCATTTTTTTAATATGCTGAGAACTAAACGTTTAGTTAAGTTGCTAATACAGTAGCATGAATCTGCTAATTTATTTTTTGCTTAGTTTTCTTTTTTAAACAAAGGCAATTTGAAATCTTAAAGTAAAACTTTGCCAAATTGTAAAGGAAAATAAAATAAATAATATAATTTCCTTTAATCATTACTCTCTTTGGGGAGCTTAGTTTAGGATCTTTATTCTATAAAACCTACAGACTGCCATTTTGCTGTTAATTACCATCAGAGTACATTAGTCTATTTTACATAATCCTCAGTGAATAAGACACTAAGAGACATGTTTGGAAAGTGCATTAAAACATGTCTCTTCTGAGGTTAGATTATAAAAAAATCAAAAGCAATTTTGTAAATATAGTTTTTACTGTTTTGATAAATTATTTTATTTTATTGATATAAAGTTTTAAGGGTATGTGAATGACTTGAATTTTGAAAGATTCTCACAGAGCTTACAGAGGGTTTGGGTCTAAGTACTCTAAAATAATATAAAATACTATTTGAAATTAAATTCAGACATATTATTAGATTTAGTATTATTTCTGGAGTTCAAATAAACTTATTTTTGCAGAGTTTGCTTACATAAGCAGGTTATTCAAATACATGTGAGTGCAATTATGGTTTATCTTTCCTTGAAGATCCTCCAGAAATATACAGGAACTGGTTATATAAGTTAATGTTCACAAAGTCATTTATTGGAGCTCTCTTATAAAAATGTAACCTAAACATGGAATTTTTGTTTTCCCCTAATCTGCCTATTTGAAGAAATTTAAATTATCTAAATTATATATTGATGCTGATATTTAACATATTTAAATTCATTTTCTGATGTTTGGAATTTCTTTGCAGTAAAAAAAATACTTAGTGTTTTGCTTCAGTACTGTGTTTCATTCTTAATTCCTTCAGAATTATTTAGCAGAAATCCACATGGCCAACGGATATTCCTTTTAAGGAAAAGCAAAGGTCAGCAATATGGTCTCAGTAAATGTGACTGTATAGAGAAAGTTGAACATTGAGAGGATTCAAAACACTAGAAGGTTATCATGTAATTTTCTCACTTATATTTGATTTGTACTCTAATATTTTAAGAAGTGAAGAAGAAAGGAAGTCCAATTAGAATCTAAATATTTTTCTAAAATAAAAATTATATAATTTATATTTATATAAGATATATAAATTATATAAATGTAATTTATATTTATATAGGATATATAAATTATATAAATGTAATTTATATTTATAGGATATATAAATTATAAAATTATACAATTTAAATAAATTATGTAATATAATTTATATAATATAAATATATTTTATAAATAAAATATGTTTATGAATTAAACTATATAATTATTGCAAAATTCAAAGAGAATCTTAAGAGCTGAAAAAAGTAAAAATGAAATAGAAACATTGTAACAATGTGAATTATATACATAAAATCAAAAAACAATGCCATTTATGAAAACTGTATGATTAGCTGACATACACCAGGCAAACTAAGAAGTAAATTTATTTATTGTATTTATTTACTTATTCTCCATAGTTACTACTATATATTCACCTTCATTTGCTCTGCCAAAAATGACAACTATCTTCAAAAATAAACTTGATTTTACAAACAGCTAGTCCTTATCTATAGATGTCACTGTGCATAAATGCTACACAGTTAAGCACCATTTTGAGTAAAAACCACATTTTTTCTTAGAAAATAAAGACAGCTAACTTATATTTTTAAAAAGCATAATTAATTTTCTTCATTCCAAAATGTCAAAGTAATTTTGATAGGGACAGTAGGCAGGGAAATTCTGGGCAGAGAGGGCAGGTCAGTCCCCAGTGACGGCCCTACCCTCAAGTCTGGAACTGCCACCGAAAGTGAGAACATACATTCCTGTTTTCTGACTTAAATGTTGCCTTTTCCAAAACCACCCATGGCCAGCCCCACCCCCATTCTGTGCCCATAAAACCCTATCCTGTGCCCATAAAAACCCTCAGGGATGGCTGGACTCCAGAGGAAGATTATTTTCCTGCTCTGTCCCCTTTTTAGTTCCCCTTCCCGCTGAGAACCACTGTCATCGGCAATAAAATCCCTCACATTTACCATCTCCAATTTGTTCATGCAACCTCATTCCTCGTGGGTACCAGACAGGAACTCGGGTGTGGGTGCAAAAGGCTGTCACACTGACCCTCCATTGAGCTGTGAACACTTAAGCCGACCATGGCCAGCAAAGCTAAAAGAACACTGATTGTAACACTCTTTCTGGGGTTTCAGGGTTTGTGGGCATCTCCCTAGATGCTGGCGTGGGGCCTCATAGAGTTTCGCTCCTGCTAGTGCCCAAAGGCACTTGCCCTGGCTCCTACCCCCACTCACCTACACTCCCCCTCTTGCAAGGGATGGAAGGCAGTGGGACCAAGCAAGTGGAGTCCACCCCTGCTGGCACCGAAGTGGCCGGCTAGTTCTAGTGCCTGTACACTCCAGTTCCCGCCTATGAAGAGGTCAGGGAAAATTTCCTGCTTCAATTTCAAATGTTCTATAATATTAAGTTTATAAAATCTAATGTTATTTCTATCTTAAAATGCCAAATAGCTTCAGAACTATCTTACTAGTCAAGTGTACAACTGCCCTACAAGGTAGGTTACGATCTTCCTTAAGCTAATATTAGCACCATAAAGGAAATAAAGTACAATGTTCATAGCTGACTTTAAGGTGTTCACTCAGAAATTGTGCCTACATGTATAGCTGGTGCTACACTTCTGAATTACAGAAGTGTTGGTTAATAAATCAGTCCCAAATGTTAAATTTTATTCTAGTGTGAATAAAAAGGTTGCTTTTGTTACAAATATCTTCTTATATGCTACTTAGTTGTTGTTACCCTTACTTGCCTTCTGGAGCTTTGGTCACTTTTTGGTTCATTAGCCACTGTAATGACCAACTCTGCATGACTTCTCTTAACTTCACACAGGCACAACACAATAGCACCTTGCCTGGATGCCAGGGTGCACACCTCTATTGAGTTATTTCCTGAGACTTTCTCTTTGACACAGAGGCTTGAGACTTCTCAGACCTGGCTGGAGGCCATGCTTGTGGAAAAAAAAATAAATAAGTGGTATGGAATTAACACCATGCAAGGCAAACATTTCCCTGTTTAGATCAAGAAAGTTGGTAGATTAATTTTTTCTTACTCTCTGCCCTGCCTCACCATGCACTTCCCTAGGACCAGTAATCCTACAGCCTTTCAGAAGAAGTCTCCAGCTACATTAGTCTGTTTTCACACTGCTATAAAGAAATACCTGAGACTGGGTAATTTATAAACAAAAGAGGCTTACTTGACTCACAGTACCACATGTCAGGCAGCCTCAGGAAACTTACAATCATGGTGGAAGCCAAAGGGGAAGCAAGGACCTTCTTTATGTGGTGACAGGAGAGAGAAGAATGCATGTGTAGGAGGAAATGTGAAACACTTCTAAAAACATCAGATCTCATGAGAACTCACTCACTATCACAAGAACAGCATGGGGGAAACTACCCCCATGACCCAATCACCTCCTACCAGGTCTCTCCCTCAATATCTGGGGATTACAATTCAAGATAAGAGTTGGGTGGGGACACAAAGCCTATCTATGTCACCAGTTAGAAATCATTTTCGCTTAGCTCCATGAGGTAGCAGCTCAGTACTACATCTGTTTGTTGACTTCCTTCTTCCCTGCTTCATTCTTTTCTCTTGTATTCTGTTTCCCTGGGATTGCACTCTCTAATTTAGTAATTAATTTATCTAAGTTTACTCCTCAGTTCTGATTTCTGGTGGAGCCAAATTAAGTAACTTTTCAAAGTTCCTTTTCCATTCTAACATTCTGTTTCTAAGAAGAATATTCCCATGCTGGGATTTTTTTTCTTTTTTTTTTTTTTTTACTTTTATTTTAGGTTCAAAGTGCAGGTTTCTTCTATGGGTAAAGTGTGTACCATAGGAATTTGGTGTACATATTATTTGATCACCCCTGTAGTAAGCATAGTACCCCATAGGTAGTTTATCTTTTCTTTTTTTCACATCATTTTTCTCATTTTCAATTTTTGTAGGTACATAATAGGCACATATATTTATCAGGTACATAACATGTCTTGATACAGGCAGGCAATGTGTGATAATCACATCATGGAGAGTGGGGTATCCATCCCCTCAAGCATTTATCCTTTGTGTTAAAACAATCCAACTAACACTTTTATTTTTAAATGTACAATTATTATTGGCTACAATCCCCTGTTGTGCTATCGAAGAGTATGTCTTACTCATTCTTTGTATATTTTTGTACCCGGTAATTATCCCAGCTCCTCACTACACTTTCCAGACTCTGGTAACCATCCTTCTACACTTTATGTCCATGAGTTCAATCGCTTTGATTTTTAGAGCCCACAAATAAGTGAGAACATATGATGTTCCTCTTTCTGTGCCTAGCTTATTTCACTTACATAATGATGTCCAGTTCCATCCATGTTGTTGCAAGTAATAGGGTTTTATTCTTTTTTATGGCTAGATTAGTACTTCATTGTATATAAGTACCACATTTCTTTTTATCCATTCATCTGTTGATGGACACTTAGGTTGCTTTCAGATCTTAGCTGTGGTAAACAGTGCTGCAGCAAACATGTGAGTGCAGATATCACTTCAAAATACTGATCTTCTTTCTTTTGGGTAAATGTCCAGCAATGGGATTGCTGAATTATATGGTTTTCTATTTTTAGTTTTTTGAAGCACCTCCAAACTGTTTTCTATCGTGGCTGTACTAATTTACATTCCCACCAACAGTGTACAAGGATTCCCTTTTCTCCACATTCTCTCCATTTGCTATTATCTTTTTTTTTTTGAGATGGAGACTCACACTGTTGCCTGGGCTGGAATGCAGGGGTGCTATCTCGGCTTACTGCAACCTCTGCCTCCCAGGTTCACGTGATTCTCCTGCCTCAGCCTCTCCAGTAGGTGAGATTACAGGTGCACAAAACCACACCCGGCTATTTTTTTGTATTTTTAGTAGAGACAGGGTTTCACCATGTTGGCCAGACTGGTCTCAAACTCCTGACCTCGTGATCCACACATCTCAGCCTCCCAAAGTGCTGGGATTACAGGCGTGAGGCACCGCGCCCGGACTATTATCTATCGTTTAGATACAAGCCATTATAACTGGGGTGAGATGATATCCCATTGCAGTTTTGATTTGCATTTCTGATGTTGAGCACCTTTTCATATGTCTTTTTTCTATTTGTATGTATTCTTTTGAATCTATTTAAATCTTTTCTCCATTTTTTGTTGAATTATTAGATTTTTTCCTCTACAGTTATCTGAGCTCCTTACATATTTCTGTTATTATTCCAGTGATAGGTGGTTTTTCAATTCTCTCCCTTCTTCTACCCTTCACCCTCAAGTAGGCCTTAGTGTCTGTTGTTCCCTTCGTTATGTCCATGTGTATTCAATGTTTCACTCTCACTTATATGTGAGAACCGGCAGTAATTGGTTTCCTGTTTCAGCATTAGTTTGCTAAGCATGACAACCTCTATCTCCATTGGTGTTGCTGCAAAGGACATGATATCTTTCTTTTTTATGGCTGAATAGTACTCCAATGTGTATATGTATCACATTTTCTGTATTCAGTCTACTATTGATGGGCATTTAGTTTGATTCTATGTCTTTGCTATTGTAAAGAGTGCTGTAATAAACATACACATGCATATGTCTTTATGGTAGAATGATTTATACACCTTTGGGTATATACCCAATAATGGAATAGCTGGGTTGAATGGTAATTCTGTTTCACGTCTTTTGAGTTCCTTATAGATTCTGGCTATTAGACCTTTGTCAGAGACATAGTTTGCAAATATTTTCTCCCATATTGTAGGTGGCCTGTTTGCTTTGCTGATAGGTTTTTTATTTTTTATTTTTTTTTTTTTTGAGACGGAATCTCGCTCTGTCACCCAGGCTGCAGTGCAGTGGCACAATCTCAGCTCACTGCAAGCTCCGCCTCCTGGGTTCACGCCATTTTCCTGCCTCAGCCTCCTGAGTAGCTGGGACTACAGGTGCCTGCCACCACGCCCAGCTAATTTTTTTTTTGTATTTTTAGTAGAGACGGGGTTTCACCATGTTAGCCAGGATGGTCTCGATCTCCTGACCTTGTGATCTGCCTGCCTCAGCCTCCCAAAGTGCTGGGATTACAGACTTGAGCCACCGCGCCGGGCCTGCTGATAGGCTTTTGTTGTTGTTGTTGTTGTTCTTGATTTGTGTGTGTGTGTGCTGTGAAGAAGCTCTTTAGTTTAATTAGATCACATTTCTCATTTTTTGTTTGTGTTGCAATTTCTTTTAGTGTCTTCGTCATAAAATCTTTACCAGGGCTCATGTCCAGAATGGTATTTCCTAAGTTATCTACCAGAGTTTTTATAGATTTAGGTTTTACATTTAAGTCTTCAACCCATCTTGAGTAGATTTTTGTATATGGTATAGGGAAGGGGTCCAGCTTTTATCTTCTGCATATGGCCAGCCAGTTATCCCAGCACCATTTATTAGATAGAGAATCCTTTACTCTTTGCTTGATTCTGTTGACTTTGTCAAAGATCAGGTGGTTATAAGTGTACAGCTTTATTTCTGGGCTCTCTATTCTGTTCCATTGATATATGTGTCTGTTTTCGTGCCAGTACCATGCTGTTTTGGTTCCTGTAGCCTTGTAGTTTACTTTGCAGTCAGGTAACATGATGCCTCCAGCTTTGTTCTTTTTGCTTAGAATTCTCTTGGTTATTCAAGCTATTTCAAGGTGCATATCAATTTTAAAATAGTTTTGTTTTTATCTAATTTTGTGAAAAATGTCATTAGTAGTTTGATAGAAACATCATGGAATGTGCAAATTGCTTTGGGGAATATGGTCATTTTAAAATTATTGGTTCTTCTTATCCATAAGCATAGAATGTTTTTTCATTTGTTTGTGTCATATCTACTTTCTTTCAGCAGTGTTTTGTAATTCTCATTGTAGAGATTGTTTACCTCCCTGGCTAGCTGTATGCCTAGGTATTTTATTCCTTTTTGGTGATTGTGAATTGTATTGCATTCTTGCTTTGGCTCTTAGCTTAGACATTTTTGGTATATAGAAATGCTACTGATTTATATACATTAATTTTGTATTCTGAAACTTTGCTGAAGTTGTTGATCAGATCTCGGAGCTGTTGGGCAGAGACTATGGGGTTTTCTAGATACAGAATTATATCATCTGCAAACAGAGATAATTTGACTTCCTCTATTCCTATTTGTGTGCCTTTTATTTCTTCTCTTGACTGATTGCTCTGGCTATAACTTCCAGTACTATGTTGAATAGGAGTGGTGAGAGTGGGCATCCCTGTCTTATTCTGGTTCTCAAGGGGAATGCTTCCAGTTTCTACTTATTCAGGATGATTTGGGCTGTTGGTTTGTCATAGATGACTCATTATTTTTAAGCATTTTCCTTCAATGCCTAGTTTGTTGAGGGTTTTTTAACATGATGTAATGTTTAATATTACCAAAAGCATTTTCTTCATCTATTGAGATGATCATGTGGCTTTTGTTTTCAGTTTTATATGGTAAATCACATTTATTGATTTGTGTAATTTGAACAAACCTTGCATCCCAGGGATAAAGCCTAATTGACTGTGGTGGATTCGCTTTTTGATATGCTGCTGGATTTGATTCGCCAGTATTTCGTTGAGAATTTTTACACCTATGTTCATCAAGGATATTGTCTTGAAGATTTCTCTTTTATTTGTTGTATCTCTGCCAGGTTTTGGTATCAGGGTGACAATGGCCTAATATAATGAGTTTGGGAGGAGTCCTTCCTCTTCAATTTTTTGAAATAGTTTCAGTAAGAATGGTACCAACTCTTTTTTATATATCTGGCAGAATTCAACTGTGAATCCGTCTGGTCCTGAACTGTTGCTGGTTGATAGGGTGGGAAATTTAAAGTTCAGAAGTTTGCCATGATGTTACATCTTCTAAGCTACATCAGTGCAATTTAACCAGTATCTTAGAAAATTCAGACGTCTGTTGCAGAAAGGTCTGTTTCTAGATATTTAGAAGTCTGAGGAGTGTTTGCTTTGGCATCACTTAAGTGCTATACATTTAGCCAAGAATTTGGAATAAGAATTTATGAAACAGAAGAATTAAATATTTTCAAAAATTATAGCTTGAAGTCTTCAACAGAAAAGAAGACTGTTTGGAAATGACATTTAAAAAATTAACGATGTATTTTATTTAACCCAATTATCCCAAATATTACATTTTCCATAAGACATTATCATAAGACATCATCAATGAGGTGTTTGATGTTGTGAATATTGTCATCAAATTTGGTATATTTTATACTTAGAACACAACTCAATTTGAACTAGCCACATGTCAAATGCTGAGAAGCCACATGGGGCTAGTGGCTATCATATTCAACAGCACTGACATATATTGTTCTACCATACACACTATGTAGCGCTTCATCTGCTCCACTAAATATATCTTGGTCGTGTTCTTGAAGAGGATATGCAGCTATGCTTCACTGTCTAAGAGCTTCATAATGTTCTATTACATGGCTGTTACAAGTAGGGCTTAAATGACTCTCAATGTGAAAAGAAAGAGTAAGAAAACTATATACATTATGAATGAGATAAAATGTTCCTTTGTTATAGATGAGCAAATTAAATTTCAGTTAAGTTATGCAATTCAAATGGAGTCATAGGAAATTTTAACAGATCAATATATTAAGCCATTTATATATTATATATTTATATATAATATATAAATATATTTATTTTTATATATATTTATATATAAACTTTATATTTATATATAAATATATATAAATTTATTTATATTATATATAAATTTATTTATATTATATATAAATTTACTTATTTATTTATATATATATAAATATATATATATATATTTCAGATGGAGTCTTGCTCTGTTGCCAGGCTAGAGTGCAATGGTGCAATCTCAACTCACTGCAACCTTCACCTCCCAGGTTCAAGCAATTCCTCTGCCTCAACCTCCTGAGTATCTGGGACTACAGGTGTGTGCCAGCATGCCCGGCTAATTTTTTGTATTTTAGTAGAAACGGGGTTTCACCATGTTGGCCAGGATGGTCTCGATCTCCTGACCTCGTGATCTACCTGCCTCAGCCTCCCAAAGTGCTGGGATTACAGGTGTGAACCACCGCGCTCAGCCTACTAAGCCATATTCATTTACATTTTAGCTGAGTATCAAGATTGGAAATCCAAAAAGATTCAGTACTTTTAACCATAACTGAAAGAGATAAAGACAGGAAGTTAATAGAATCATCATCTACAGTTCTATTGTGGAAATAACATTTTGAAATGACAGTGATGTGAAACAATTTTCAAGTCTTCTCAGTATTAAATTAGTAAGTATATTCAGCATTATAATGCATAATGATATTTAATCTTTCAAACTGTTAATACTTGGGCAAATAAACTTTAAAAAATAGTGTCAGCCATCATTTGTAAATTTTGTAATAAATCACTTTATATAAAAAATTCAGCATATGTTGGGCTGTGCAAACTCGCAACTGCTCAAAGTAAAAATTGCCAAATATGTTAGGGTTATTTCCTTTATTTAATACAGAAATTGGTATTTGATGTTTGTATATGCCTAGGAACCTGCGGAAATAAGTATAAACTCATTTCATTTCAAACAAATGTTCTGTCTCTATGGAATTCTGGAATTTAAATGCAAACCTCTGAGGTTAAACAACCATGTTTCTGATTATAGAGTTTTACTATGTCATGTGTGCACACATTAAAAAAAAAATCAGTACGAAACTCACTCTTTGTTGTCAAATAAGGAATAGTAAATTAATTTTGCTTTTGAATTATGTGGAATTGAATTATACAAGAAAATCTTGGCAATGTTCTTTCTTTTAATTAATGTTTTGTCAGATCATCAATCTTACTTCCTCCCTATGTGTTAATATTCAATTTGTTTAATATTTACTTAAGCCCACATCTCTTTCCTAAAGAAGAATTCCTATGTAGTTAGTTAAGATGTCTCTAAGCAGCGTAACAAAAGCAGTGGGGATAATTTCCCACCATATTTAACAAACAAATGAAGTGCTCAGTTCTCCATAATGAAATCCAGAGTACTTTCTTAATGAATTAGGTTAGAAGCCTACACACAAGTTTTGCAGGTAACTATAATATGTAGGACAATAAAGCCAGTTTTTTTTAGAAGAATAATAATCTTAGTATAATAAAATTTTTTTAATAGTGGCTTTACACCTCCAAGGCAAATATTATTTTTCCTTCAGAAATGCAAACAGAGATGATTATTTCTCAATTTGGTCACAAAATTGAAAAAAAAAAGACAAAGAAAACATGTTTTTTACCCTCTAGTTATTGGCTTTGTCCATTTCAGAAGCTTTGTGCTGAAGACATTAGAAGGTGCAATTACCTCATGGATCAGTGGATACTAAGCTGATATACCATTGATTTTTTAAATCATGAGGCGAGGCAGAGCACAGCTGAAGTAGATCAAATGTCTCAGCCCTGTTAGAAGGTCTTTTTTACCCATGTCTTTGCTGTACCTATGCAAGGAAGAATCAATCAGGTAGGAAAGATTGTTGGTAATATTTCATCTGCAATAGGCAAAGAGAAGAAATTTTATTTTAAGAGTTAGTTTTTATATAAAATTATGTCATAATTATTTCTATGGAATTGCCTGGATCATTAGTAGAATATATTGACAAAGAGTTAGGCATGAGGTTGGCTGCAAATAAAAGTGAATGAACCAAGAAGAAAGTATTTTCTTGGTCTTTTAATTAAAACTCAGGAACCCAATCATTCAAAGATTATAGACTCCAAACTGACTCGCTATTTGAATAGTCATGTTGTGTATGCTAATCTTTGAAAGAAATTTAATCTATTTATTTTAAATGCTATTACACACACACTCACACACACATGCACACGCACACACAGAACAGCAAAATGCAGATGACTCAGAAGTAGGAATTATGGCCACTGTTATGGAGAGAATCACCAATAGGGGCTCCAACCAGAACTCAACAAACACTTCAGGTTTCATATTTCAGACTAACTGAAGCAGTTTTTAGATATTTTTGGGGGGTTTAAGAGTTTATTGGTAAGCCATCCTAGATTTTAAATCCGTTTCTCATACACACATAGATCCTTTTTGGGAAGCATCCAGCTTAATAAGTTTAAAGAATGAATATACCATTGACATATTTTTATTTTCCCATGCTAACATTTTTTCAGGTTATTGCAAAGACAGCTAAAAGCAAAAGGAAAACTAATCTGAAAAAAAAAGAAATAAAGCAAGGAAATAAGAAATGAAGAATGGAGGAAGGTAGGAAAGAACAAGGGAACTAAGGAAGATATGATAATTAATATGTATCCACTCTTATCTCATGAAAATAGTTTCTTGGGAGATTTTTTTTCTAATAAAGTTTATAGCTATTGAACAAATCCTTTATAATGTCCAGAACAGCACAACTCAACTTTTCTGCACTTTTGATGGTGGAAATAACAGTAAGTTAAAGCCAAATATTTGAAAGATAATATATCACAGTAGACAAGAGAAAAGATTAGAGCCAGATACCATGAGATGGAATCCTAGTACGACTTACTAATCATGTGGCTTCTGCAAGTTACTCAAGCCTTTCGTGTATGTCCATGCATTCCCTCCTTAAATTAGGGTTAATATTATTAATTTTCCATGGGATTGCTGTGCACGTGATTCTAAAGTTCTTAGTGTCTGGTACAGAGTAAGCACTACATAAGTATTAGCAATAAATATTATTTTAAAATTATTTTTCAGGAAAGAACAAATACATAAAAAGTCTTTGAAATCAATACTGTCTCCTTGAAAACATTCATCTTTTCTCAGATTCTAAACCCAGCAAAACTTCCTCTTTCTTATTACTGTCTCACGTTTGTCTTCATCCTCAGATGTACTCCTTTCTCTCCCCCAGCCTTCCTCTAAACCTACCTGTGATCCTCTTCAGGGTTTTTGTCATTTGAGCATCCCTCTGTCACAGACACTTCGCTTTCAGGACTTCCGTGTACCTTGGGATAGCTGGTGTTTGTCTGGGTTTTGCCCCACCAACCCCTCTGGCATTGTTTGCTTAAGCCAATAGTCTCTCATTTGGTGGCCTTTGCTGGATTAGCAATTTACTACCTGCCTGAACGCAAAGACATTCCTTCTAAATGTACAAGCTTCTTGATAGACTGTGGTTGCTAAACTGCCTTACAGGAATGTATCTGGATTCCTTACTCAGCTGAAGAAATTTCCCAGCAACTCTCCTCCTCTCCAGAAAAGTGTCTGCTACAGAGTAGACATTCAATAAAAAATTGTAAATAAATTAGGTTGGTTAATATTGAGATTATTTTTACATTCTATCTTTGAGAACTCGTAAGATATTTAGATAAGAATATTTTAGGATTATTTCAATTCAAAAATATAAAAATTAATATGTTTTAATTGGATTTCTGATTAAGTTTCAAGGATTTTAAATAACCAAAATGTGCTAGATTAATATTATATCTTATCACTTTTATTTTGTTTAGAGAAGCATTAATTTATGTAT
Source organism: Symphalangus syndactylus (assembly GCF_028878055.3). Classification (NCBI taxonomy): domain Eukaryota; kingdom Metazoa; phylum Chordata; class Mammalia; order Primates; family Hylobatidae; genus Symphalangus; species Symphalangus syndactylus. Next base: position 92,698,668 of record NC_072433.2, read on the forward strand.
TTCTCCACACGATTGGAATTAAAATTTAAAATTTAACTGATGGGTTGAATTTATTAACATTTTCTTTCCAGTGTTTGAGACTTTCAAGAAGATTTTTGTCTCAGAGTTTAATGACTGGTGATTTATCTTCTACTGTATCAGTTTAAGAGAAAAAATTCGCAATGGTGCCTAAGACACATTGGGACACAAAAACAATAGAACAAAAGGTTGTCGGACAAAATATTTTTTCTATGTATTTGGTCATTAATTTCTGCCATCTCATCTTACATATGTATGGGGAGCTGTGCTTTCTCCCTCTACGATCTGTTTTCTTATTATAAACTCTTGTCTGTGAGAGAACTTCTATTTTAATCAAATAGAAATATGGCTGAAAACTAGATTTTTAAGCCAGTATATTATTAGAAGTTAAAATAAATATGCTTATACAGACATCAGAATGTGAAAGTTTCTCTCATCTATGTCTTGCCTAGAAAAAGGAAAGCTTCTTTTTAAACAGTTCATATAAAATTGACCTTTTATGAACAAAATGAGCAAAAATCAATAAAACATGTCAGCATCTATCCGAATATTAGTATATAATACTTAAATGTATGCATGCACCGCATTTTTAATTTAATGTTGCCCATTATTTCCATTTTCATTTATTCTGTAAAAATGTAATGGATTATTTATACAGTAAGTTATCCCTTATAATGTAATGCTAATTCACCCACATCATTCAATATGGCATAGTAGTGCAATTATAATAATGGCAATGATTTGTACATTTATACTCCATTGTGCTTGAGAGTCTAAAGGTATGCTCATTTGTTCAGATTTTCCCATGGAGCGAGCATGAAAGTTCACTGAAATTCATCAAGGGCATTTCCACTCTACCTTAATAGCTAGGTTAGAATGTGGAAAAGAATCATGTTATGACATACTCGAGGCTCTTTTTGTCTCTTGGCTGAAAAATCTATAGGAAAGGGATTGTACTTATGTCAAAATGTGTAACACATAAGAAACAATTAGCTTTACATTAAATTTTTTCCTTTAAAATAGAGTATATTATTTTAAAATAGCAAAAAAAAGTTTATTTCCTTACATATTTAATGATTACTTTGTGATGATTTTAAAGCATAATACCAAAAGTAAACTAACTGCACTTACCTGATAAAATATTCTATTAGAAGTGGTTTCAGGGTTTATAAATTTTTTTCTCACTGGGGTAAGGATTAGAATTCTGAAACTCTGTTAAGAATACACTAGAGTTGAACAAATAAGTAAATGCATCTTATCATGAGAGTCAGGTTTCACATTGTTAGAAAAAAATGGCAAATAAGGAAAGAGGACAGCTGAAATAAATCTTGTAATGTTGCATTTAAACGAGGTATTAATGTGAACTTGTGGCTTTAAAAATACATACAGGAAGATAGATTTAGAAATATAGAGATGTCTGTGTGCATGGGTTTAGTATACATACATGTATTTCCAAGCTCTATTCACTGAGAAGTTCTAGAAGCAAGGATATCCTAGTAGCAATGGGCACACCAGAACATATATGCTGATTAAAAAAATATTGTTCCACAACAAAAATAAACAAGATCTTTAGAGAACTGGTTGGTTCCAAACTAGGATGGGGAAATATAAGATATCCTGGAGAATCTTGTGATAACAAAAAGAAAGTACACAAAAATGTATAGGAGCATTCCAAAAAGCACAAGAATCAACATGAAAGGGTTCCCAATAGCCAAAGTTGCAAAAAGTTACTAACAATATAATAACAGTAGTAGAATATAAACCACAGAATAAAATAGATGTACATGAATGCACAATAATTTAAAGTCTTAAATAAATAAGTAAATAAAGGGAAAATGCTAGCTCTTCCTTCCAAAGAATTCTAGTTAGTAAATGTAGAAGAAATGAAGACAATAGAAAATATCATTAGAACACTACGCTCACACTTGTAGCTAAGGCTCACTGATGGCTGCTAAAACTAATGGGTAAGAATAAAGTCGGGTTTTTGCATGGTCTTAAGTATCTCTCCTAGAACATTTATTAAAGACAAAGAATACAGTAACTTTACAGTGGAGTGTCTGGTAGATACCAACTAAACCAAGTGATCAATGTTAATATTGCCAGTGCTGATACATTAATATAAAGTACCTGCTGATATCATGCATTATGAAAGGTATATAACATATGCGGTAATCTTGGCCAAAGAATATATAACCTTAATCTAATAACAAGAAAATATTATATAAAATCAAATGAAGAGATAGTCTACAAAGAACTGATGAGTACTCATCAAAGGTGCCAAGGCCATTAAAGAGAAATAGGGCCGTGTATAGTAGCTCATGCCTCTAATCTCAGCACTTTGGGAGGCCAGGAGTTTGAGACCAGCCTGGGCACATGGTGAGATCCTGTTTCTACAAAAAATTAAAACATTAGACAGGTGTGGTGGCACCTGGAAGGCTGAGGCAGGATGGCTTGAGCCCAGGTGGTGGAGGCTGGAGTGAGCTGTGATTGATCACCCCACTGCATCCCAGCCTGGGTGAGGGAGCGAGACTCTGTCTCCAAAAAAAGCAGGAAGGACTGAGAAACTGTCACAGATTGGAGGAGGATAAGAAATGCAACTAAAAGATATAATGTGGGCTCATAGAATGCATGATCCTGGAATAACAAAAAAGGTCTTTAGTTTAGATAATGGAATTCTATGAATGTTAATTTTTTAGTTTTGGTAATTACCAGCATATCTCCAAGATGTGGCAGGTTGCTTTCTAGACCACTGCAATAAAGCGAATGTCTCAATAAATCAAGTCTTACAAATTTTTTGGTTACCCAGTGCATATAAAAGTTATGTTTACACTACAATGTAGTCTACTAAGTGCACAAAGCATTATATTAAAAAAATTGTACTGTAATTTAAAAAAATGTTTTATTGCCAAAAATTGCCAACAATCATCTGAGCACTCAGCCAGTTTTTATCTTTCTGCTGGTGGATGGTCTTGCCTCAACATTGATAGCTGCTGACTGATCAGAGTGTGGTTACTGAGGGTTGAGACGGCTGTGACAATTTTAAAAAAATAAGCCAACAAAGAACTTTGCCAAATCAACTTACTCTTCCTTTCACAAAAGATTTATCTGTAGCATGTGATTGTTTGATAACATTTTACCCACAGTAGAACTTCTTTCAAAATTGGAGTCAATCCTCTCAAACTCTGCTACTGCTTTATCAACTAAGTTTATACAATATTCTAAATTCTTTTCTTTTCTTTTCTTTTTTTCTTTTTTTAGACGGAGTTTCACTCTGTTGCCCAGGCTAGAGTGCAGTGGCACAATCTTGGCTTACTGCAAGATCTGCCTCCTGGGTTCACGCCATTCTCCTGCCTCAGCCTCCCGAGTAGCTGGGACTACAGACGCCTGCCACCATGGCTGGCTAATATTTTTGTATTCTTAGTAGAGACGGGGTTTCACTGTGTTAGCCAGGATGGTCTCAATCTCCTGACCTCAAGATCTGCTCGCCTCGGCCTCCCAAAGTGCTGGGATTACAGGTGTGAGCCACTGTGCCTGGCCTGTTGTTATTTCAACGATCTTCATGAGGAGTAGATTCCATCTCAAGAAACCACTTTGCTCACACACAGGAAGCAACTCCTTCTCCATTAATATTTCATTAGAAGACTGCAGAAACTCAGACACATATTCAGGTCCCATAAATTTTAGTTCTATTTCCACTACAGCTGCAGTTACTTCCTAACCTGAAGTCTTGAACCCCTCAAAGTCATCCATGAGGGTTGAAATCAACTTCTTCCAAACTCTAGCTAATGTTATTTCAACTTCCTCCCATAAATCATCAATGTTCTTTTTTTGTTGTTGTTTTTGTTTTTTTTTTTGTTTGTTTTTTTGAGATGGAGTCTCGCTCTGTCGCCCAGGCTGGAGTGCAGTGGCGTGATCTCGGCTTACTGCAAGCTCCGCCTCCCAGGTTCACACCATGCTCCTGCCTCAGCCTCTCTGAATAGCTGGGACTACAGGCGCCCGCCACCACGCCCGGCTAATTTTTTGTATTTTTAGTAGAGACGGGGTTTCACCGTGGTCTCGATCTCCTGACCTCGTGATCCGCCTGCCTCGGCCTCCCAAAGTGCTGGGATTACAAGCGTGAGCCACCGTGCCCGGCCTCAATGTTCTTAATAGAATTTAGAATGGTGAATCCTTCCCAGAAGGTTTTCAATTAACTTTGACCAATGTATCAGAGAAACAACTATTATGACACCTATGACCTTACAAAATGTAAGGTCTTTTTAAAATAAGATCTTTTTTAAATAAGATCTGAAAGTCAACATTACTTCTTGACCCATGAGCTGCAGAATAAATGTTGTGTTAGCAGACATGAAATCAACATTTATCTCCTTGTACATTGCCATCAGAACTCTTGTGTGACCAGGGACATTGTCTATGAGCAGTAATGTTTTGAAAGGATTCTTTTCTTCTGAGCAGTAGTTCTCAACAATGGACTTAAAATAGTAAAACATGCTGTAAACAGATGTGCTGTCCTCCAGGTTTTTTTTATCATATTTATAGAACAGAGGCAGAGTCGATTTAGCATAATTTTATGGGTCCTGAGGTTTTTGAAATTGTCAATGTGCATTGGCTTCAACTTATACTCACAAGCTGCCTTAGCCCCTAACAAAAGAGTCAGCCTGTCCTTTGAATCTTTGAAGCCAGGCATTGACTTCTCCTCTCTAGCTATGAAAGTTCTAAATGGCATCTTTTTCCAATATAAGGCTGTTTCATCCACATTAAAAGTCTGTTGTTTCCTGTGGCCCATCTCCCTCAATGATCTTAGCTAGATATTCTGGCTAACTTGCTGCAGGTTGTACATCAGCACTTGCTGCTTCACTTTACACTTTTGTGTTACAGAGATGGTTTCTTTCATTAAATCTCATGAACCAGCTCTGCTAGCTTCAAAATTTTCTTCTGCAGCTTCCTTTCCTCTGTCAGCCTGTATAAAACTGAAGAGAGTTAGGGCTTTGCTCTAGATTAGGCTTTGGCTTAAGGGAATTTTGTGGCTGGTTTTGAGGTAGAAGGCGGGACTCGACTCCAGAGGTGAGGCTTGGACACCAGATCAAATTGACGACCAGCTAAAACAGGTTGAGACAGAAGAAATTTTTCATAAGCTATGCCCACCAGTGTGCCATGTCAGTTTACCATTGTCATTGCAACACCCAAGAGTTATCGCCCTTTCCCATAGCAATAACTCAATGGTCCAAATGTTACTGCCCCTTCCCTGGAAATTTCTGCATAAACCACCGCTTAATCTGTGTGTTATTAAAAGCGAGTATAAGTGTGACTGCAAAATTGCCCTGAGTTGCTACTATCTGCCTACAGGGTAACCCTGCTCTGCAGGAGCACTCACAGACCTGTGACACCACCAGAGCTGTAACACTGCTGCTTTAATAAAGTTGATTTTTTTCTGTTAATACCACTGGCTTGCCCTTGGATTCTTTCCTGGGTAAAACCAAGAACTTACAGGGGCTAAGCCCCACCTTGGGGTTCCCCTGCCTTGCATCAGCTTGGCACCTGATATGGTTTGGCTCTGTGTCCCCACCCAAATCTCATGTTGAATTGTAATCTCCAATGTTGGCGGAAGGGCTTGGTGGGAGGTGATTTGATCATAGGGGTGGATTTCCCCCTTGCTGGTCTCATGATAGTGAGAGAGTTCTCACAATATCTGGTGGTTTGAAATTGTGTAGCTCCTCTCCCTTCGCTTGCTCTCTGTCCTGCCAGCTATGTGACGACTGTGTCTGCTTCCCCTTCGCCTTCTGTCATGATTGCAAGTTTCCTGAGGCCTCCCTAGAAGCAGAAGTCTGAACAGCCTGCAGAACCATGAGCTTATTAAAATTACCGAGTTTCAGGTATGTCTCTATAGCACCTCACCAGGCATGAGGTGAAGAAAGAAGATAGCATCATGAGAGATGGCAAGGCAATGATGAGGCAGCAATTGGCGATCAGCAAGTGGCAGTCAGAGAGTGGCCAGTGGCAAACGGGCAGATGGTGAGTGGAAGTCTGTGAGGCAGCAGTCAATAAGTGGCTAGTGGCAACTGGGGATCAGCTGGACAGTGATTGGCATGATGGCAGTCAGTGGGATGAAGATTGGTGGAATATCAGTCAACAGGACTGCAATCCACACAACAGCAGTAGGCAGGATGATGAGTGGAGAGGCAGCCAGGCAGAGCTGTAACATTGAGCTCTAACACTAACCTAAGGCTCTTTTAAGAGCCATCATTTTCCCTAGTAGGCAGTGGAGCTAAGACAGGCAAGCCTGATACCCACCACGCCGACCAGCAGCCTGGTGGGTTACCAGCCCCATGCAGGCCCCTCCTACCATGGCAGACAAGCCTACCTGAGCTAAGGGATTCTGGGGAGATATTCACTTGGGTCCCATGTGGAAGATCAGTCAGCATTATGCCTGGTCTGGTGGTTGGGTGAGTGTCCCTTCTGCCCACACCCTATAGTACAGGGAGAACTAGGAAGTAAAATAAAAGCCTTTGGCTAGGTGATCAGTTTCATCGTTTGCCCCAAAGCACATCTTTGTCACTCCTTCACCTTCTGATGTCATATTATCTTCAGTCCTAAAATGTGTGCATTCCTATGTTTGCTTTTAACTTTTTGTTGTGTGTGAGCAATTTTTTGAGGCAAGACCATTGGTTGTGAGAGGTACCACATTGTGTTGACTCTGGAATGCCAGAGTAATGTCGTTCTGTGACCCCTACTTGGTCTTTGGTTCACTGTTGGCCACTCCCTGGGTGCTCCAGGGTTTTCGGCATTGACGAGGAGATCCTCATTGGATGAAACTCAGCCACTCTGAATTTTCAGCATTGGTATTTTGGCAGCCCCCCAGATGCTCTGGAGTATTTGGTGTTGACATTTCCTCTCGGATTTGGGTTATACTCCTTCACCTAGGGGAATATTGGTCTTGCCTTCTTCTGCCCTATTAGAAGTATTTTCCTAGTCCCTTTTTGTGTGCTGTCTTATAACTGCCTTGCTCAAGACCTGCTTGGTCAAAGACTGGAAGTTTCCAGGCTCTTGGCCTGATGAACAGCCACCTGCAGCAGTAGACAAGTAGCCACCTGAATATCTTTTTCAGTGTCTCTGCCACTAGGTGTGCTCCCTAGCAAGTTAGGGCTTCTGAGGTCTCCCCTTGGGTGATACTGTTTCCTCCCTTTCTGCCCAACCCTTATTTCTTTAGAATTTGGCCTCAACATCCAACTGCCCACTTGAAACGTGTAACCTGCTTTTATATTTTATAATACTTTGATACCTATAGAAAGTGGGAAACTAAAAGAGAAAGGACACTAGGCATTTGATAAACTTAGGCTAACTGAAATCACCTATAGAGATTCTTATCATATATGGAGACAACAGCAAGTGTATTAGTCCATTTTCATGTTCCTGATAAAGACATACCTGAGACTGGGCAATTTACAAAAGAAAGAAGTTCAGTGGATTTTCAGTTCCACCTGGCTGGGGAAGCCTCACAATCATGGTAGAAGGCAAGGAGGAGCAAGTCACGTTTTACATGTATGGCAGCAGGCAAAGAGAGAGAGATTGTGCAGAAAAACTTCTGCTTATAAAACCATCAGATCTCATGAGACTTAGTTACTATCATGAGAACAGCACTGGAAAGCCCTGCCCCCATGATTCAATTACCTCCCCCTGGGTCCCTTCCATAACACATGGGAATTGGAGATGAGATTTGGGTGGAGATACAGCCAAACCATATAATTCCACCCCAACCTCTCCCAAATTTTATGTCCTCACATTTCAAAACAAATCATGCTTTCCCAACAATCCCCCAAAATCTTAACTCGTTTTGGCATTAACTCAAAAGTACACAGTCCAAAGTCTCATCTGAGACAAGTCAATGAGCCCACAAAATCAAAAACAAGTTAATTATTTCCTAGATACAATGGTGGTATAGGCATTGGGTAAATACAGCCATTCCAATGGGAGACATTAGTCAAAACAAAGGGACTACAGACCCCATGCCAGTCCAAAATCCAGCAGGGTAGTAAAATCTTAAAGCTCCAAAATGATCTCCTTTCACTCCATATCTCACATCCAGGTCACACTGATGCAAGAGGTGGGTTCCCATGGTCTTGGCAACTCCCACCTGTGGCTTTTCAGGGCATAGCCTTCCTCCTGGGCGCTTTCATGGGCTGGCAATGAGTGTTTGCTGCTTTTCCAGGTGAAAGCTGTCAATGAATGTACCATTCTAGGGTCTGGAGGATGGTGGCCCTCTTCTCACAGCTCCCCCAGGAGGTGGTCAGTAGAGCCTGTGTGTGGGGCTCTGACCCCATATTTCCTTTCCGCACTGCCCTAGCAGAGGTTCTCCATGAGGGCCGCACCCATACAGCAAACTTCTGCCTGGGCATCCAGGCACTTTCATACATCTTCTGAAATCTAGGTGGAGGTTCCCAAACTTCAGTTCTTGACTTCTGGGTATCCACAGGCTCAACACCATGTAGAAGCTGCCAAGGCTTGAAGCTTCCACCTTCTGAAGCCATAGACCAAGCTCTATGTTGGCCCCTTTCAACTATGGCTGGAGCAGCTGGGACACAGGATACCAAGTTCCTAGGCTGCACACAGCATGGGGACCCGTGGCCTGGCCCATTAAACCATTGTTTCCTCCTAGGACTCTGGGCCTGTGATGGGAGGGCCTGCCATGGAGACCTCTGACATGTCCTGCAGACGTTTTCCCCATTGTCTTGGGGATTAACATTCAGCATCTCATTGCTGATGCAAATTTCTGCAGCCAGCTTAAATTTCTCCTCAGAAAATGGGATTTTCTTTTCTATCACATTGTCAGGCTACAAATTTTCTGAACTTTTATGCTCTGCTTCTTTTATAAAACAGAATGCCTTTAACAGCACGAAAGTCATCTCTTAAATGCTCTGCTGCTTAGAAATATCTTCTGCCAGATACACCAAATCATCTCTCTCAAATTCAAATTTCCACAAATCTTTAGGGCAGGAACAGAATGCTGCCAGTCTCTTTGCTAAAGCATAACAAGAGTTACCTTTGCTCCAGGTCCCAACAAATTTCTCATCTCCATCTGAGACCACCCCAGCCTGGATTTCATTGTCCATATCATTATCAGCATTTTGGTCAAAGTGATTCAATAAGTCTCTAGGGAGCTCCAACTTTTCCCACAGTTTCCTGTCCTCCTCTAAGCCCTCCAAACTGTTCCAATTTCTGCCTGTTACCCAGTTCCAAAGTTGCTTTCATATTTGCTGGTATCTTTTCAGCAGTGCCCCACTCTAATGTAATGCAGTAATGCAGTAATGTAATGCAGTAATGTATTTACTGCATTAGTTCATTTTCATGCTGCTAATTAAGACATACCCAAGAATGGGCAATTTATATAAGAAAGAAGTTTAATGGACTTACAGTTCCACATGGATGGGGAGGCTGAGCAATCATGGTGGAAGGTGAAAGGCACATCTGACATGGCATCAGACAAGAGAAGAGAGTTTATGCAGGGAAGCTCCCCTTTTTATAAAACCATCAGGTCTCATGAGACTTATTCACTATCACAAGAACAGCATGGGAAAGAGTTGCCCCCATGATCTAATTACCACCCACTGGGTCCCTCCTACAACATGTGGAAAGTCAAGATGAGATTTGGGTGGGGACTTAGCCAAACCAGAACACAGAATAAAGGGGAGTCTGTGCAGTTATTAATAAAACTTGCTGGACATATATTAACAACTTTACAAGTTAAGCTTAACAATCAAAGGATTTGCAAGTAAGCTACCTGATTGCGTAGATATAACCATGGCACTAACCCCACCTATATCTGGTCAACTATAAAAAAAGTCTTCCTATGTCTCACCTAGTTTTTTCCTCTCTTAGGACCTTTGATAGCTATTTTGTTGTTACTAAATTTGGGCCCCTTGCTTGTTTAACCTCTTAGTAAAATTCCTGTCTTTTAGGCTACAATAGTTCCAGGTAAAGACAATGCTGGTACAAGTCTTCCAACCCATCCCATCTACTGACCTGGAGAATAAATGTATCCTGCTTCTGAGCCCTTTATATCAGGTATCCAGAGATTTTTACTCCTTCAGTGCTAGGCAGGGCCTACGCCCATAAGCTCAGCAGAAAGCAGTTACAGAAGACAGACCTCCACCCTTTAATAGACCCCTAAGTTTGAGGAGGAATATCTAATCCCTAAGAGTGGAATTATACGGGAGGTGGGACTCAACTCCAGAGGTAGGGCTCAGATACTGGACCACACTGAAGACTAGCTAAAACAGGTCTGGGGCAGAAGCAGTTTTCCATAAGACACATCCACCAGTGTGCCATGTCTGTTTACCATTGCCATGGCAACACTCAGTAGTTACTGCCCCTTTCCATGGCAATGACATGATGACCCAAAAGTTACTACTCCTTCCATGGAGATTGCTGCATAAACTGCCTCTTAATCTACATATTATTAAAAGTGGCTATAAATGTCACTGCAAAACTGCCCTGAGCTGCTACTCTCTGCCTGTGGGTTAGCACTGTTCTGCAGGAGCAGTCACAGAGCTGTAACCATAGGATCTGTAACAACACTGCTTTAATAAAGCTGATTCTTCTACCTCCAGCTTGTCCTCGAATCCTTTCCTGGGAAAAACCAAGAAAATTCATGGCCTAAGGCCCACTTTGGGGCTCGCCTGCCCCATATCAGCTTGATCTTCTGTTTAGACCACTCAAACTTTTTCCAAATGAGCAATAATACTATTTCACTTCCTTGTCATTCATGTATTCACTGGAGTAGCATTTTTAATATATTTCAATAACTTTTTCTTTGCATTCACACATGGCTAACTGGCATAAGAAACCTAGTTTTTGGCCTATCTCATTTTTTGATATGCCTTCTTCACTAAGCTTTATCGTTTCTAACTTTTGATTTAAACTGAGAGATGGGTGACTCTCTTTTCACTTGAACACTTAGAGGCTGTTGGATAATCTTTAATTGGCCTAATTTCAGTACTGTTGTGTCTCCAGGAATATGGTGGCCAGATTACAGGGAGAGAGGTGGGGCAATGGCTAGCCATTAGAGCAGTCAGAACACATTTATCTATTAAGTTATTCGTCTTATATGGTCGCAGTTCATGGCACCTCTAAACAATTACTAGAGTACCATCAGAGATCACTAATCATAGATCACCATAACAGTTATAATAATAAAGTTTGAAATATTGTGAGTATTAACAAAATATGACCCAGACATGAAGTGAGTACATGCTGTTAGAAAAATGACACTGATAGACTTGCTTGACATAGGGTTGCCATAAGCATTCAATTTGTAAAAAAGAAATGCATTATCTGTGAAGTGCTATTAAATGAGTTATGCCTCTATACTATAATTTTGCAGCATGCCAATATAAGGAGAAGCTAGTGAAGTGTATTTGTGAAACTTTTCTTTAAGTGTAAAACTATTTCAAAATTTAAAAAGAGATCAAGTAATGACGGAGATTAATTTCAAGTCCACTAAATCTTACTGAGAAGCTTGTTTTATTAATACCAAAGTTGATTGCAACAATCTAAAGGAACAATCAGAGATCTAATTTTCAGAGATTATTTTTCATTTAGACAAGAGGTTGATTCGAGGTCACAGGCTGACTCTATAATTAAAAAAAAACTGGATAGAATAAGGAAGGAGAGATTCAAAAAAGGAGGGAATTTTGAAAATCTTACTAGGGAAGAGAGGAACCTTCGGATACTGTACATCATATATATTCATATGTTATTTGCAGGTTTTGGAGTTTACACAGATTAAACAATGCATAATGTTATATTTGTTATTACAAAAAAATTGAAAACTTGCTCTTCTATGAAATATAATTTTAACTTCACTAGTTAAATGGATTTATTATAAATTATCATTGAGATTTTTTATAATAAATTGCAAGCATCTTTGATAACTTTCTCGAACATGAAGGGATATTGCTTAGCATTTATTTATTATTCCCCATCTGATGAGTCCTTTCTAAACATTAAATTTGTATACATCCGTATAGAGCTAAAATAAAATCTCCAAGACAGAAATTTTAAAATATCTGTGCAGATCATAGAAAGGATGGTGTTCTAATCCTAAAAGAAAATAAAATTTCCCTTTGCCCTTTAGCTTCTTCTGCTTTATCCCAACCATGTTATTTTTCAATAGATTTTATTATAGAAAAGTGAATGTGAAATGTTTCATCTCCTTAACTATAACATTCAATTACTGCAGTTCTCTGCTAAAAGCCTTTTATCCATAATGAAAGGAAAAGTGGGTCAATATAATATTCAAATAAGATTAATGGATACGTGATTTTAAAGTACTCTGAAAATATAAATTGCCCTTCAAATATCAAATATTATAACATATACTTTCCTCCATGTAGAGTTTTATCACAAAATGTAATAATATTTAGATCAAGTAGGAGAAATTTGTTTCAATGTCAAGAGATTTTATAGTGAAGATGTTTAAGAAAGGGAGAGCTAGAAACACAAAATGATCATTTGCACATGAAATAGTTTGAATTTACATTAAATTTTATGGTGTTTAAGAAAATTCTGAAAATTGTTTAGTCAAAGCTGGAGATTATAGAACCATTTGCAAGTCTAATAAAACATTCAGCCTCACAAAACAATATTTAGAGGCTGCATGATGTGACATATACTGCAGGTAAATTCACTCAATATCCATTTAAACCTTTGTTCCTGATGTCTTTCAACATAGACGTTGAAAGGGTGCTACCACTCTTTCCCAATCTGCCTTTCAATTAGGAATGGCTATGTGATACAAATTTCACACATGAGGCTTGTGTAGAAATAAATGAGTATTCTAGCCTCTTTCTCCCTTTCTGGAATGTGGATATGATGCTTCGATTTTCAGCAGCTCTCTTGTGACCATGAGGGCAAAGGCCTTGCCTCAGGAGGGTAAAATAGGATATTGGAAGAACTAGACTCCTTAAAAGTGTCAGTAACCTGGCACAATTCCAGACAGTTATTGATGTTTGAGAAAAACAAACTCCTTGATTGTTTAAGTGAAACGAATATGTTTTTTCATCCCTCACAACTGACTGTAATTCTAGTTGACACACATGACCTTAGGGGCATGAGGAAGACACTATGTCTGACTCACCTCTGCTTTACAATGCCAGGCACACAGAAGATATGGAGTCCTTATTGCTAAATCATGGGCAATGTAGGATGTTACCAATAAAGAGATAAAGGGACTTAATGCAAATGGTCAGAAAGTCAACAAAAAAGCAGGATATATGGAAAAGAATGCTGTTACACAGGCAGCAGATTCTAAGAAACTTGTTAACAACGGAAAGTGCTCCAAATATTTCTCTGGAAATCCAGGATGAGACACCAATGTCTAGTGGAGAAGGAAGTTATATAACAGGCCTATTCTAGAAGGAAGAAGTAGTAGGCATTTTATCCATTTAGAACTTAAGCACAAAAACAAAAACAAGTGGAAGATTCAGTCATTCCTTCACTCACTCCACAACATTTATTCGACCCTATGTAATTAACAACATGCTAGAGTAGGGGTCGGCAGCCTATGGCCAGCAAGCCAAATCTGGCCTGATGCCTGTCACAGTAAATAAAGTTTTATTGGAACATAACCATGGTCATTTGTGTACATATTGCCTATGGCTGTTTTGATGCTACAACAGCACAGCTTAGTAGTTGTGATAATTTGCCAGCTCCTGAGCTAAAGGATGGGGGGCATAAAAATGCTGCTGATGAAGGATTGATTCCAGCCCTCGAGTAGTTTCAGTATAGAGTGATAGGCAGAAGTATCAATGAGCAATGTCTACATAGTCATTAATGCAAAGAGAGATACATAAAGAAGTGCCATGAGAGCACAGGGGAAAAAATCCCTATCTCCACCTGGAATTCAATGAAAGATGCCAGGAGGAGGTGTCTCCTGACGTGGGGAAGAAGAATAATAATACTTTTTAAAAAGGTGGAAAGTGAATTTCTGGGGGACAAAAGCCAGGAGCAATGAAGCAAAAAATAGACAAAGTGAGAAAATACACTCATTTTTTGTTCTACCATGGGAATTGGGAAGTGTAAAATCTCAGGAGACTACAGGAGAGTGAGAAGAAGGGCCTCTGGATAGCCATGCTGAAAATGATTTGGACCAGTCAAGAGTTTGACAAAATTCAAAATTCTGGTTTCAGAGTGGATTTTTCTTTTCTTGTGTTTTCTTTCTTTCTTTCTTTCTTTTTTTTTTTTTTTTTTTTTTTTTTTTTTGGAGATGTTGCAGTCAAAATTCAGTAAGGAAAGAAATTGTGGAAGTAGGATAGTTTATTCGAATTTTGTTTCTTATTTACCTTCTTATTCATCTCCTTATTTATCGTTGTATCCCAACATTCAACACTGCATGGCACACAGTAGGGCCATAGTACTTTTTGTTTAATTGATCCTTTCCGTTTGCCCTGAGAATACTCACTGGCAGCACTTGTGGCTGCGGTGTTTACCCAGAGATAACTGGTAGGAAATAGCTCACTTCTATTATTATTTTCACTTTGCTCTAGTATATTAACTTTAGAAATGAAATACATCATTCTATTTATAGTATTCTGTTTTTAGTGGTGGTATTTTCATTTACATAATATAGTAATGCTCCACTGCTGACAATATCAAATCCTAGAAAACGTAGCATTCTTACATGCGATGCTAACATCATTCTCGCACAGTTGTTCTTGGCTGAAGATTCATTTGATGAATCTGATTTTTCCGAAATAGATGAGGCTGATGATTTGGAGGATTCTGATGCTACTCCTGTTTACAAATAACTCTGAAAACAGTTTTTATATTTTATTTCCACATTGAAAATCAGTCAGGTTTGCTTCAATCTCAAAGAGAGTGTTTATGTAAAATTAAATGCGACCTGGTAGTGAGCTGCATTTTTTTTCTAAAAGGGAAAATGGTAAAATTAATAAAGAAACAAAGGTTAGGAACTATGTAAAATAGGAAACAGGAAAAAAAAAACTATTGTTAAAGAGCTTTGTATGCAGCCATAAAAAATGATGAGTTCATGTCCTTTGTAGGAACATGGATGAAGCTGGAAACCATCATTCTCAGTAAACTATTGCAAGGACAAAAAACCAAACACCGCATGTTCTCACTCATAGGTGGGAATTGAACAATGAGAACACATGGACACAGGAAGGGGAACATCACACTCCGGGGACTGTTGTGGGGTGGGGGGAGGGGGGAGGGATAGCATGAGGAGATATACCTAATGCTAAATGACAAGTTAATTGGTGCAGCACACCAACATGGCACATGTATACATATGTAACAAACCTGCACGTTGTGCACATGTACCCTAAAACTTAAAGTATATATATATACACATATATATTTATATATATGTGTATATATGTGTGTGTGTACATATATATACATATATATGTATACACATATATATGTGTGTATATATGTATATAGATACGCATGTATATATGTGTGTATATATGTATATATATACACGTATATATGTGTGTATATATGTATATATATGTGTATATATATGTATATATGTATATATGTGTATATATGTATATATGTGTGTATATATGTATATATGTGTATATATGTGTATATATGTGTGTATATATGTATATATGTGTATATATGTATATATATGTGTGTATATACACATATATACAGAGAGAGCTTTGTTTAGTAAAAAGTAATGTGAATAGAGGGAGTAGTGTGCTAGTATGTATGTCAGAAAGAAAAATCTCCAAAATCCAAACTTTGGAGCATCATTATTGGTTAACAGTGACTATCAGATTACTCATAGGTGGTACTTTTCCACCAGGATACAAAAATTAATGGAATAATTGTTGTGATACTCCTGTAAAAAGAAGAGTTTCTTATTCCCAGTAAGAAAGAAATATTAATTCAACTTGGCAAGAAATATTAATTCAACTTGAAGTGAGTTGGTGTGTTTCTTTCTTCCTCCCCAAGTCACACATTCAGTAGTGGTAACCAGGAATGTGAACTCTTTTTCTACTCTGAATATTGGAATCGTGTTTCTTACTGTGTAATAAAGCAAATTGGGTTGTAAAAAAGAACCAGATAAAATAATATCATATCCTTGGAAGATTTACACTTGACATAAAATGGAAAGGGAACAAGTAGCTTTTCTGTGTGGAAAAGTAAACATATTTTACATAGAAATTTTAAATGCATTTGCCCTAAGTCCCGATTCCACCCCACTGAACAAATTATAAGATGTACTTAAAGAATTGGCTGTCAAAGTTTTTCTGAGCCATAGATTTTTCAAATAAATGCACATTTTATAAGAATCAGACAATTGAGTGATGAAAGAGGAGGTTCCAAGAAGAAAGAGTATCTTTTCAATCAGAGGTATCTGATTACCTGTAATACATAGAAGGAAAATTAAACAATGAAAGTGTGAAAGTTACACATGCAAATAGATATTTCAAGGTCTAAGAAAAATGATTCCATAGAAATAATTCTTCAACAAGTTAACCAGGAGAAAGGTTATTTCTTCATATTTCCAAATGACCATTCCCTAGGCAGAAGAGATATTGACAACTTACCTATTCTCCTGCCTATTCATGCCTTTTGATCAAAATGGAATTACTTATTTTTGTTACCTGTGTTAATATTTTAATACTGTGTTAATACTTTAATATAGAAATTAAGAAAATTCAAAAGTAAGTTGGTCTATACAAATAATTAAAGATGTCTATACAAAATCTACTTTAAAGTTCATAATTAGTCATTGGTATAGGATGAACCTGATATGGTTAACTGACCCTACAGAACAATATATTTGGGGTGTATGTGGAATTTCTACATATGGATACCTTCAAGCCTATGACGATTTGCTAGGCTTGATAAAAATCACACGCATCTGGACATCAGAAAGAACCCTTTTACAAATACTGTCTTCCATTTTACTCTTATGAAACAAGATTGAATGGAGTTTAATAGCAGAGAATGTATTAGAGAAACAGAGTCTAGGTAATGAGTGTTATAACTGTATTTGTGGACATTCAATGAAAGTACATTTTCCCCATAATTTGTTATTTTTTCACATTCATTTTCTGTTGGAAGACTTGATATTTTATTTTAAGTGTTGTACTGAAGGGCCATTAGAACAGAAGGTGCTCATTAAATTAAAAAAAAGTGACAATATAAATGGAATCAGTTGTATATTCCAATTATGTATCGAGAAATGAAGAATATCGTGCAGTCCCTGGGAACTAACCTAGCACATTTAGAACGTAGCTTTTTAGTTGAGTGTTTATTATCATTGTTTCCTCTAATTTTTGTGTAGAATTTGTTTTTGTAGGTATACCTATACTCATCTTAAAAATACTAAAAGCCTGAAATTAAAGATAAAATTCAGTCAGAGGCATGGGAAGAAAAGATCAAGACAAAGTTTGCCCCTCGTTTGCGACTTACCCAGGCTTCATTTATGTCCCTACCCTGTGGTCCCTTGCTCCCTCCAATTCATCCCATATGCCCCTGTCATTCTGTTGGTTCTTAGGGTCCACTGCAATGCAAGATATCTTGTCTAGTTACTATTTTCCAAAGACTACCCAAATAAATAAAACAATGTAAGTTGGAGAAAAGTATTTTTAACATTATATTAGAATGGCTAGAAGGAAGAAAAGAGAGAGAGAAAAAGGTAGAGGGGGAGTGGAGAAGGGAGAGGCAGAGGAAGGCAGAGGAATATATATATATTTTTATATATAGGAATATATATATACACATTTATATATGAATACACACACACATATATACATATATACGTATATATATATACACGTATATATATATATACGTATATATGTATATATATATATATATTTGGAGAGAGAGAGAGAGAGAGAGAGACAGAGTCTCACTCTGTCGCCTAGGCTGGACTGCAGTGGTGCTATCTCGGCTCATTGCAAGCTCTGCCTCCCAGGTTCACGTCATTCTCCTGCCTCAGCCTCCCAAGTAGCTGGGACTACAGGCGCCTGCCACCACGCCCAGCTAATTTTTTTTGTATTTTTAGTAGAGACGGGGTTTCACTGTGTTAGCCAGGCTGGTCTCGATCTCCTGACCTTGTGATCCGTCCACCTCAGCCTCTCAAAGTGCTGGGATTACAGGCATGAGCCACCGCGCCTGGCCTAAAAAATATTTTATGATGTTTGAGAATCACCAAAATAATATACTTATGATGTGACTAGAAATTATTTATATAGTACTGGTTGTGCTTCAATTTTCCACAATTTTGTGCAATTAATATGTATATTATTGTCATAATAAAAATTAAAATGCAAAAAAGAACCTTTTGCTATCTGACACTCTCTTACAGATCTCAACGTAATTTTCCACTCCTTCCAGATTTCTATCTTCAGATGCAATTCACGCTGAAAAGTAATCTGGCAATACACCATGTACATCTTTGAAAAAGTAAAATATTCATCTACATCTTTGAAAAAGTAAAATCCATGGACTTTCCTTTTTTCTTTGAAAAGTTAACCCACTGATCTTTTTCACTCTTCTTTAAGGTCCCTTCACTGACTACTACATCCTTTCTTCATTTCTCTATCTTCTGTTTTATGTAAATAATGATATTAGACACAGAAAATGTAATACAGAAATATAGAATCAAGTTGTAACATTTAAGATATTCTAAACTTATTTATTTCAAATCTTTTCAATTACTTAAGGCCAAGAAAGATACAGAAAAATTTCAGTTTCCTTCCAGGGTTAGCAAATATGTACACACATGGTAGTCACTAAAATATCTCATTGATTTTCATTCCATTTCCCTCTTTCTTTCTTGAGAAATGAATCACCTGTGCTCCATTATATTCAATGGTTTAGAAATCAATAATCACCTACTGAAGGGCTTAGAATTTTAATTATTAACATAGCTGTCACACTGTGTTTTCTTCAATCTTCATATTCACTTTTATGTGAGTAATTTGCTTTTACAATCAGATACAAGCAGCAATTTAAAACCAAGATATTAAATAGATAATCACTGCAAGTATATAATACCCAAGGCAAATTTGTCCTTTGAGAATAAAAAAATCAAAGTTTATATTTATAAATCTCATCAAAGTCCATATTTTTTGGACCACCTATAGTTGATAGGCCTGTTGTCAGGCAATTTTGTTCCAGGTTTGAAGACCACTATTTTATTTAAATATCATAGTAGTAGTAGGCCTCAAATACTCAAAGATAAATTTGCCAGAATCTAAATGTTTCACTTTCACTCTGTCTTCACAATATACTCATAGAGGTGTCTGAAACTATTTTAGTTCATCTATATGCAAATTTACATGGTTCATCTTCCTAGTCTATTACAACAGAGAAAGCAATTGAAATGATACAAAATGATTTTACTCATTCAGAGCTTTGGTTTATAAGAAGTAGGCATTGATTTTTTATGTAAAAAATATTAATGCTATTTGAATTTAAGACTAATGAAGATTTATAAACAGTGAAGGTAAACTAGTAGTTGGTTTATGCAAAATGAATTAACATATAACAGCATTGTGTCACTCAATAACCAAAGATGTTATTTCTTGTCCAGATCAACTACATTGAATACTAGCTAAAAAGTATTTATTATGTCTTTAATGATTCTGCCCTTGCTCTGGCACTGAAAATATTCTGTTGAAAATCTCACAAAAATGTTATCAATACAATACCAGAGCAAATTGTGGTTATTTTGTTTTTGAGTACCACTCAAATTATGTGATGTTCTGTTTGAAAGAGGTATTAACGTAGGAATGAATCTGATGCTAAATGAAATAGCCTCAGCAATGACAGGCAGTCACTTTTGTAGAGATAATTGTTAGCCATCCATGTTTCAATTTATTTATAAAAAGTTGCTGCTGAGAAGAAGCTGCCTATCCAGGGACTATATTTTCCATACATTATCCCATTCCCATCTCCTTTGAATGTAGGTAGGACCACGTAACGAATTCTTGTTATGAGAATAGAAGTGACATGTATAACTAAGACATGCTTTTAGTTAAAAGGAGAGCCTAGTGAAAACCAAAGTAGAAGGATTCTGGTTCGCTGTTTCACTACATAAAAGAAAAGAGCTTGTTGAACAAGAAAAATAATATTGGACTACTATGCGAATAAAATATAAACCTGTCTTGCACACATCTACTGAAACGTTGGAGTTTGTTTTATGCCACCTCTAGCATTATTCTTACTGATTTTTTAAAAAATCATATATACAGACATAATTTCAATTTCAGTAAGTACAATAAAGTACAAAATTATTTTGAGATATTCTGAAAAGATACTGAATAAACCCCTGCACAGAGTACTGATAAACTGAGAAAAGGGGTGTGAGCATTAACAACTAAATAGTGAACAATAGAGGCATTCACATAACATCAAAAATTGTAATATATTACTTTCGTGTTACTCTACGTTACTTAGAAATACAGACAATTCAGTAATAAGGACACAGAATATAGCATCTGATCATCATAAGGAGAGAGATATATTATTCACCCTTGAAAATACATTTAAATAACAACACCAAAAGGAGCAATTAGATTACAAAGATTGTAGATGTATTGAATATTTAGTAAATTGGCCAGAGACAACAGATATTAAAAAGTTGACAGTTATTAATATTCAAGCAATAATAATCAAATCAATATTAAGTTTATAGAATACTATGATTAATGAACATCAACAACCTTTGTGAAAATAACTATGAAATTTCACTCAAATTTTTGAAAAGTACCCTGAAAGTCACAAGCTCACATGAAGTTTCAGAAAAGTGAATAAAAATATCAAATAGTGTGTATGAGACCATATATGTTTGTTATATTTTATTTTAATTTATAAATTTAATTTATGAAATACTATTCCTTCAATGAATATAATAAATGATATCATAATCTCTATATAAGTAATGGGATATTTAATATATTTTTGGATTAAATATTTTGACATCTACATTTATATGTACAATTTATTTATTTTCTATGTCAGGGGTCTGTGTCAGGTTTTAGTATTAGCACTGAATGTCACTCATAAAATAGTATACATAATTATGTAAAGTTTTAAATAATATTTTAATGAAATAGTACAACATTTAAAGTTTAGTATCAGCATTGAATGTCACTCATAAATTAGAGTGAACATAATTATATAAAACTTGAAATAATATATTAATGAAATAATATGTCATTTAAAGTTTAGTATCAGCATTGAATGTCACTCATAAATTAGAGTGTACATAATTATATAAAATTTGAAATAATATATTAATGACATGATATGTCATTTAGTGTTTAACATAATTTACCAATCCATATGTGTCTGGGTGTTCCTTGGGATCATTTTTCTTCCTTAAAATTTTCTTCCTTAAATAATTGCCTAGTGACAAGTTAGAATTACAGAGTAATTATTTAAAGATATTTTACAATCTATTAGGTTTTGTACAAGTACAGTGCTCTTTTACATTTTGTTAATCTGCATACTTACTGTTATTTCTCTTTGTAATGGGTGATTTATTATGGTAAGACATTTTAAGTAATTATGTTTTTCATTTTAATATTGTTTTTGTTATATGAAGCCCCTTGTAATCCATATGTATGTGGGGATCATCTTTTCTACTTCTGAAAAAAACACTATTAAAGTTTTGAAAAGGATTGCAGTAAATCTGTACATCAGTTTGGGGAATATTGTCATCTTAATATCAGATCTAATTCATGAACATAGGTGGTTCTTTCATTAGGTCTTGTTTAATTTATTTCAACAATGTTTTGTAGATTTTAGCGTACAAGTCTTTCATTTCCTTTGTTAAACTTATCTCCAGAAATTTTATAATTTTGGATACTATTGTAAATAGAATTTTTAATCATTATACTATGTACCTTGCAACTGCTGGATTTGCTTATTACCTCTGGTCGTTTGTGTGTGTGAGTTTTGTGTGTGTGTGTGTGAGTTTGTGTGTTTGTGTGTGTGTGTGTGTGTGTCTATTTTATGGAATATTCTCTCTATAAAATCATTTCATCCAAGAATAGAGATAGTTTTACTTCTCTTTTCCCAATGTGGGATACCTTTTTTATTTTTCTTGCCTCTTTTTCTCTGGCTAGGAGTTTCAATACACTGTGAAACAGCAGTGGTAAACTTGGTCATCCTTATCTTATTTTTGATTGTAGAAAAAGCCTTTCATTCTTTTTGCCATTGAGTATGGTATTAGCTACAGGTTTTTTATAAACACCCTCTATCATGTTAAGGAAACTCCCTTCTATTTCTAGTTTGTTGAGAGGTTCCAACATAAGGGATATTAAATTTTGTCAAATTTTTTTCTGCATCTATTGAGATGGGTTTTTTCCCCTTTGTCCTAGTATTGTGACGTTGATTTTCTTATGTTGATCATCATCGCATTCATGAGGTAAATCACACATTTTCAACATGTGTCATTCTTTTAATGTGCTCTTAAATTTGATTTGCTATTATTTTGTTGAGGATTTTTATGTCTGTATTAATAAGGGATATTGATTGTAGTTTTCTTTTCTTGTAAAATCTTTCTGTGGTATCATGGCAATGCTGGACTCATAGAATGTGTTAGAAAGTGCCCCCTCCTTTTCCATGTTTTGGAACAACTTGAATAGGATTGGTGTTGATTCTTCCTTTTTGTTTGGAAGAATTTATCAATAAGTGAAGTCACCACTAAGTCAGGTCATAAATTTTTTGTTGTTGTTGTGAGAGTGAGATGTTTGATTGCTTATTTAATTGCTTTCCTTATTATAGGCCTATTTTGATTCTCTATTTCTTCTTGAGTCAGATTTGGTAATTTATGTGTTTCTACAAATTTTTCAATTTTGTGTGGATAATCTAATTTTCATATGTGCAATCATATTGCACATATAAAAAAGCACAATATATAAAAGTGTTGTAAGGCAATTTCCTTATCATTTTTTTAGTTTCTGTAAGCTCACTAGTAATGGCCCTGCTTTCATTTCTTTTGAGACAGAGTCTTACTCTGTCGCCCAAGCTAGAGTGGTGCAGTGGCACAATCTCTGCTCACTGCAACCTCTGCCTCATAGTTCAAGCAATTCTCCCACCTCAGCCTCCGAGTAGCTGAGATTACAGGTGGCTGCCACCACATCCAGCTAGTTTTTGTATTTTTAGTAGAGATGGGGTTTCGCCATGTTGGCCAGGCTGGTCTCAAACTCCTGACCTCAGGTGATCCACCCATCTCTGCCTCCCAGTGTGCTGGGATTACACATGAGCCACCGTGCCCGGCCCCTGCTTTAATTTCTAATTTGAGTTATGTATCTTCACTCATTTTTCTTAGTCTAACTAAGGGCTTATCAATTTTGATGATCTTTTCAATAAACAAACTTTTGGTTTATGGATTCTATTATTTTTCTAGTTTCTATTTTGTTTATCTCTATTCTAATTTTTTCATTTTGCTTGGTTTGGGTTTAGTTTTCTCCTCTTTTTCTAGTTTCTTAAGGTATAAAATTAGGTTACTGATTTGAGTACTTTTTAACTTTTCTATAGGCATTTACAACTATAAATTTCTTTGTGAGCACTGCTTTTCCTACATTTCATAATTTTGTTATCTTGTGGTTTTATTTTCATTCATCTCAAAATATTTTCAAATTGCTCTACTGATTCATTCTTTGACCTATAGCTTAAGAGTATGTTGTTTAATTTCCACCTGATTCTCCAGTCTTCCTTCTGTTTTTGATTACTAATTTCATTTCATTATGATTGAAAAAAATACTTTTTGTGATTTTGATCTTTTAAAATCTATCAAGAATTGTTGTATGGCCTAATGTTTGTGCACTTGAGATAAATATATATTATTCTGTTGTTGTGTGGAATATTCTGTATGTCTGTTAGGTATAGTTGGTTTGTAGTGTTAAGTCTTCAATTTCCTTATTGATGTTCTGTGGAGAGGTTCTATCCATTACTGATAGTGGGGTATTGAAACAGCCAACTATTACTGTCTAGTTCTCCTTTCAATTCTGTCAACCTTTGTTTCAGTGTCCATAATAAATTATTTCTGAAACATAGTTACACTCATATAACATATTGTCTGTGGCTGCTTTTGTGATGTAACAGCAGACTTATGTATTTGGGACAAGAACCATATGGTTTTCAAAGCTTAAAATATTCACTATGTAGGCCTTACAGAAAAAGTTTGCCAACCCCTGGTCTAAAAAATGGCAGAACCTCAGAAAGACAAAAATAGGCTTTCCACATGATTGCTTCTATGGAGTTAGAGATATATTTAGGGTTGATCATGACAAAGTCCAGATATTTAGCATAAGAAAATTTTCTGTGGATTAATTAGCAATCATTTCAAATATAAAAATAGAAAATCCTCTTAGCTGGCCATGTTATAATCATTGAGAAAGAAGAACTATGATGACCAAGTAGAATTGATTCCACAATTTCATAAATAACTTAAAACGGAAAAATCTATATTTGTCAGCTATTATGTTAAGTTAAAGAAATAAAAAAGCCCACAAAAGTTGTAAAACTTTTTTATATCCAAAAACTCTTTTATGACAAAATGTATTAAAACACTAAGACCAAAAGAGAACTTCCTTAAATAGGTAATGGTTATTTTCCAAAATCTATCCAAGCCTTATGCTTAATAGTGAAACAGGCAGAGTTTCTGTATATAAATTAAAAGGACAGAAAATTATATTTGTTGTGATTATATTTAATATTTAAATAAGAATCATAGTAAAATAATATAGGGTAAACATAGGCGATACTTATGGGTTGAAAAGAAATGAAATCAAATTTTTATTATTCACTGATCAAACCACAAACCAAAATTCAAAAAAATATTTAAACTTAAAGAATATAATTCATACACAGAATTCGATAGTACTGCAAATACTAAAAACATAAGTAACAAAGTTAATTTTTTAAATCCCATATAGAATAGCAATGTAAACTATAAGATAGTACACATATGCTACTCTATTTATTTAGAAAATTGTAAAACTTATAAAAATTATAAAACTTTAGTTAAGGACATAAAAGGAGACATAGATAAATGAAAACACATACCATATTTATAGATGGAGAATTCTAAATAATAAGGAGAGATACACATTATTCCTAAATTATCTGTGAGTTATATGCAAGTTCTATCATGACTTCCATCATCTCCTAAAGTTTTTTTTCACAGTTCCCATAACAAGGAAGGCCTCAATTAAGATTGTACTCAAAGTATACGCAATTTCTATCCTGTTTTGTTCTCATCTGTAGTTGTTACTATATTGACAATTATACAGACAATAAAAATTAACCGAAACAGACTCTCTGGATTAGCAAATGGATTTATAGTGTTCTACATAGAAACCCACGAGTGGACACCAGGCTGTTAGTTGCAGACAATTCCAGTTGTTTGGGGATTTACCTACTCTGCCTAGTAAGCAGAAGGCACTGATGATTCTGCATAATGCCTGTTTTTCAAATGTTTATCAGCTTTCTCAGCTCTGGTGGGTGAAAAGATTATAAATGTTGCAAACAATGTGTATTTTAAACAAAAAGATTAAGTCAAATTTAGGTTTGTCTTTACTATTTGTTTGCCAGTGCTTCCCTTTATTACACAATATAATAAAATTTCTTAAAAGAGAAACCTGCAAGACACAAGTTCAATATGGGTTGTGTTTAGGGGCATAGGACTTTCATGCCAAGATTTATCCTATTCTTTAACAATATTTACTCAGGGAATAGGAGCACATAATGCATAACATCATTATCAGACCAAAAGCTAATATTGGACTTTTCAGCTATAAGCAATTACTACCAAGGATGAAGTGGAATATGTAAATTGTAATTAAATATAACAAATGTGAAACATCTGTAATAAAATCAGTTTCTGAATACAACTTAAGAAGAAAATTATTTGTAAAGTGAGCTATAAATAGGTATTTTATCTATAAAATATGTAAAATAGGTATTTTACCAATAAAATAGGTTAGGTAGTTGAGTGAAAGAATACTCTTATCTAATTGTTTGAATATGATGACTCTATCTTTAATTATACCCCTTATCTGTGTCAATAACATAAGCAAGAATATAATCTTCCAAGTAATCATTTTATGATTTCTCTAACGTACTTTAAAATCAGATAATTTTCTCTGTAATATGTAAGCCAACTTCCGTCCTTCTTTTTACCTACTTTCATTTCAGTTTCTTTAAGGACTAATTACTTGGAATGCAAAAAAAGAAATAATCTTTCTCTTTTTCTTTTCATAGTTTTCTCAGGATAAAGAGATTTCTAGAGCCCATGGTGTGCTTTTTTCTTAGTGATTTGTAACTTTAATTTTTAACTGACTAAAATGTTATAATTTAACCTAAAATGTTGCTAATAAAATCATTATTCTACATAACTATAGTATTTGGTAATTTCGTTACTTATAAGCAGTTGAAATTAAATAAATTAAATATCCATGTATTATACAATTATTTCACATTCCTATGTTGTCTAATAGCTAGTTTAATAAAAATATTCTTGTTGCATATGTTTTCTCTCCTAGAGAAACAAATAAGAAAATATTTATATACCTTTGTTTCAATATGTCAACAATCTAAAAATAAATTCTCAACCTTCCCATGAAAACAAACATAAAAGTATTTTTAATAAAAAGAAAATATTGTCAACTGTATTGCAAATGAAAGTTAGTGAAAACCATAGCTCATATGTGGAGATTTCACGCTAATTGGGTATCATCAAAGCAGCTGTTCATTTTTAAGGAGACTATCACATGTTCCTCCTTCTAAAAGAGAATTGAACAAATTATCTCAAGAGAAGGAGCATTTTATATCATATTCACTGTCAGTATTTACTTCTAAGATATAACGCTTTTAAAGACTATCTCCTAACTATGGGAACTGTTGAGTGAGAAAATTATTATTATTCCTCTCCCCCTAAAATTATTCTTCTCAGACAAACTGTTCAGAGAATATAATACACAGCACCATGCAATGTGGTGAGGAGAGAGCTACCCTGAAGTTTTTTTTTATCATGACAGAATAGACAGGGGAAAGAGATATCTTCCAAATACTGTGTTGTTCAGAAAGGAACTTCAAATGCCACTGAATTCTTTAGGTACCTATTTGGAGCAAGAGAGGATATACACTTTCTGAGAAAACGCTCATTGGATGTTGAAGATTACCTATTTGAAAAACTGGAGGCTAGGCATGGTGGCTCACACCTATAATCCCAGAACATTGGGAGGCCAAGGCAGGAGGATCACTTGAGGTCAGGAGTTCAAGATCAGCCTGGCCAACATGGCCAAACCATGTCTTTACTAAAAATACAAAACATAGCCAGGCATGGTGGTGCATGCCTGTAATCCCAGCTACTTGGGAGGCTAAGGCAGGAGAATCACTTGAATCCAGGAGGCAGAGTTTGCAGTAAGCTGAGATTGCACCACTGCCCTCCAGCCTGGGGGAGAGAGTGAGACTCTATCTCAAAAGAAAAAAAAAAAAATTAGATGTACAAGCCTAGGTTTAGAAGAAGGAATGTATGAATGCTCAAAATTGTTGATGGAGAGAGTTGAAGAGGTGGCAATAGGACACTCAAATCAAAACACACAATCTGAAGTGTTAGAGGATGTGGCCCCGTGTTCCCCACCCTAGTAATAGCAAATATCTCCCAAAATGGAAACGCTGATCCTTCAGAAATGAAAAAGCTGGTTCTCACATTCATATGAAACTGCAAAGGACACCAGATTGCCAAAAGAATGTTAAAAAAGAAAAATAAAGTTATAGGATTCCCACATTGTGATTACTAAAAGTTGTATGGTACTGGTATAAGCATACACACAGAAAGCAATGGAATATAATTTGAAAGTCTAGCAATAAACCCAAGCATATATAATCAATTGGTTTTAATTTTATATAATTTTCAAAGGTGAAAAAATATTATCTCTTTCTTTTTTAATTATTTATAATGCTAAACGATTCTTAGCTCACAACCTATATAAGAATAGGTGGTGAGCTATGGTTTGGCCATCCTAAAAGGCAATCTGTTTTTGCTCAAATTTACTTTCTTCTCTGATTTGATAAGTTGACACACACAAATACACACTTTTAGGTGTATTTTTGTGTGTTTAATATATTTGATTTATCGCAGTTACACTGAAATGTCATAACCAGAAAGTAATACTCTTCCAGTATATTACTTATTAACTTCAACAGTATTTTATTTCTCTGTGTTTTGCATACCATTCTATTACTTTGTCTTTCCTTTCTTTTGGTCAATAATCCAAACTATAATCTTATATATCCTATAATTTCTTAATTTGTTTCATGTCATCAGAAAATTTCTTATTCCAGAATTTCCTATACCATTTCTGGCAGCAACGTTGGGACACTAGTTCAATAAGAGTTGTAAAAGTGACTAGTTCTGATCATCCTTACACGGATAACTTTGTTTTTAAACAAAGATTGCATTGCTAGTGCATTCTTCTCTAGTCTAGTCATTAAAGAACAGAGAAAATAGTTGAAGATTGAGACAACTAAAGAAAATACCATGTTCAAAAATTTACATTTTGAGAGAACAGATCTCATTTCTATTTGATCACATATGTATCATCTGCATAGAGACTGAGACATAAAGAAAGCTATCAAAATGTTTATTGCCATGATTTACTCATAAACTGAGTGTTTTTTCGTGATTAAACTTTCCCAAATCCCAGTATGGGTGAGAAAAGCCACATTAAGAAAGATAAAACTAGGGCTGGGTGCAGTGGCTCACGCCTGTAATCCCAGTGCTTTGGGAGGCTGAGGTGGGCAGATCACCTGAGGTCAGGAGTTCAAGACCAGCCTGGCCAAGATGGTGAAACCACATCTCTACAAAAATACAAAAAAATTGGCTGGGCATGATGGCGGGTGCTTGTAATCCCAGCTATTCAGGAGGCTGAGGCAGGAGAACCTCTTGAACCCAGGAGGCGAGACGGAGATTGCAGTGAGCCACAATCGTGCCACTGAACTGAAGCCTCGGCAACAGAGTGAGACTCCGTCTCAAAAAAAAAAGAAAGAAAGATAAAACTTACTATAAACATCTAAAGACAGGGTTCATTATATTAAGAATGGGTAAGGAAAAACTACTTAAAGTGTATTTGGTTGTTTCTTGAGGCTCTGGTGAAAAGAGAACTAAGACTTATTAATGGAAAGTATAAACTTCAGGTGATCAAGGCATGACTGGGTTTGTGTAACTTAAGTTTTGCATATTCTAGAGTAAAGTAAGGATTTTCACGAAGTCACTCATCAATGGAAACAAAGCACATCTAAGAGTCTACAGTAATTAATATAATCTTAATATCAAAGAAAGAAATATCTACATAACAGAAATATAAATGGAGTGATAGAGCTCCACAAAAATGGTTTTGACATTTGTTATTGTCACTTGTCTTTAGCCTTACTAGTAGACATCATTCTTTACAAAAACTGAGTGGTCACAAATTCATTGATCCATTGAACACACTGATTTTCTCCATTTTAATTCACGTCATAGTGCCCCAGAGGGAAAATTTTTACAGCTGTGTGACCCCCCTTTCATGAATTAAGTCTCCAAAGAATGTCATATTACATAATGATAAAATAAATTTTGAATGGTAAATCATTATTGTTCCGAATGCTGTATATTTTTTGAAAGACAGAACATTCATATACAAACTGTAAAAAAAATTGAAGACATGATTAATTACAGAATTGTGGTTAACTCACTGATATGGCAAACCACATACATCTGGACTTTTCCAGGGAGACACTTTATTACATGTACACCAGGGAATTACAAAATGGAGAAAATGTTCTCTGATAATTGAAGGCCTTCTCTTCATACTTGAGTGGGAGAGTATGAATATGCAGTTGAATAATTGAAGTCTGGACAGAGATTCTGAATAACTCTGATGTTTGAATCAACTTTGCCCAATCCTAATCAATAGCTTTCTTAAGTAGAACAAAAACAAAAACATAAAATTCACAATTAGTGAATAGCCAGGATGAGCCTACACATATAGTCAGCTGGAAACTCAGTGTCAGGCTCCAAGTGCCAAATGTGTTACATCTGATTTCATGCCATTTGGGGAGTTTATGAAATTGGATATGTGTATATTTCACATAAAGTGGAGTAAAATGGAGTAAAAATGCTAGAAACCTCACAGTAGAAAATAAATGCAAATTAGGCATATCCAAAAATGAGGGGAGATGGTATCATTTTAAGTTATTAATTTTAAGAATCATAGTGGTAATCAAAGGTAAATTCTGAGACAAAAAACCATTTTGAAATATGTGTATATATTTAAAAGATATATGTGTGGCATTGTCATAAGTGAGAAGGACAAACAATAGAAATGCAGTGTTCAAAGAGTTGAGACAATGTGTATGCAGATGTGATTTACATGAAGAGTAGAGAAAAATCAGGAAAAGGATGAGGCTTATGAAATGTGTACATATATGTATATGTATATCAGCTGGGTTAGTGTTTCTGGCAACAGGATATCATACTATAGAATTGGGGAATATAAGAATATAATTTTTTAAAACTACCCAATAGAGCATGAAAGAAGAAATACACAAGTCAATAAGGCAAACAACAATATAAATTTTCTAAATATACCATCAGTTAGAGACCAAGAATGAATTCCCTTTAAGAAATAATGAAGAAAATGCATCAATAAAATAGATGAATAGTGATAGGAAATGTAACAAGTTGGAGAGAGAACACATAAAGAAGACTATCTTTCATGTAAGTATAAGATAAATTATTAAAATTTCAGATTCCAATTGAGATAAATTAGTGAAACTTTTTTTTAAAGAAGCATTTTGAAGGAACTAGTTTATTAAAAGAAGAGCCGCAGTGTTAAATCAACAGCAGCAAATACATAATCAATTAAGCCAGAATTGGTTCAGAAAGCAAGTAAAAAACAGACAAAAAATGAAACTAAGACAGGAATCCCTAGACTTTCCTCAATAATGAGAGAGATTCATCAATTAGAAAGAAAATCAGGAAGTCTTGAAACGAAACTGAAAAGTGAAATACAATTGTCAAGGCTGTAGAAAGTCAAAGATGTCCTTCCTTCATGCATCCAGCAATGACTCAGCTGAAGGCCTTTTCAACCGATCTGGGAGGGTAGGCCGGAGAAATTAGTGACTTGATCACTTTAGTAATTATTTTTTATATTTAAGTAGGAGACATTGCCCATAGGAAAGAAAGTGGACTGCACCTCCTCAGCTTTTCTAGGAAGACATCCAAATGAACTGAAGTCTCCATCCCAAGGAGAATAGGAATCAGGCGACAGAATTTGATTATCTGTGTCAGTAAAGTCACCTTAAATCACATCCACCCACACCCTTCTTGTGTCATTTTGAACCCAAAGTAAGTTTTCTGCATATATTTATACATACATTTATATTTGTTATAGTGAGTTTATGTCATAATAACTAGAATGATGTAATTTTGTTCACTCTGAAAAATTCACAAGCCCATACTAGTGAGAGATGTCCATTAACAAAATTATTTAATAGGCTTAATGAAAGAAAACAATTACAGTTCAAGACATGGGATTGGGGCCAGGCATGGTAGCTCACACCTGAATCCCAGCGCTTTGGGAGGTCAAGGGAGGATAACTTGAGCCCGGGAGTTTGAGACCAGTCTGGGCAACATGGTGAGATCTCATCTCTTTAGCCAGGTGTGGTGGTGCATGGCTGGAGTATTAGCTGCTCAGGAGGCTGAGATGAGAGAATTGCTTGAGCCTGGGAGTTCGAGGCTGCAGTGGGCCAAGATTGTGCCACTGCACTCCAGCTTGGAAGATAGATTGAGACCCTATCTTGGAAAAGAAAGAGACAGAGAGAGAGAGAGAGATTGGGAATGATCTAGATAATAAGATATATTTTTCCAAGACTTATAAAAACAATTTGCTTTCTTCTAGTCCTTCTAATCCTGAAAATAAAAAAAAAAGAAAACATAAACCAGAACCTAAGATATGTTGTTCTATTTATCTCTATTGTAGTACAATTTGATCAGTGTTATGATCTCCATCCATTTTATACATATAGACAATGGGACTAGTCAAGGCTAAAGTAACTTGTCCAGTATCTGCTAGTAAATGGGAGAGCGGGGGTTGAAACTAAGGTGGTGTTGCTGGTGCTTGAGTGGGACAAGGATGTTATCAAGCCCTTGGAGACACAGAAAAGCCTAGTGGTTAAAAGAACTGACTCTGAAGCTTGACTGCACGGTTCACAATCCAGATCAGCCACTTCTAGTTGTATAACAACAAGTTTCTCAACCTCTGTATATATCTTGTTTTCCTCATCTATAAAGTGGGCATAATAATTGTACTACTTTAGGGAGTTTTTATAAAGAATACATGAGTTCTTTTTTATAAAATGTATATGTGAGTGAATAATTGAAAGCTGGACAGAAATTCCATTTACCTGTGCAATTTGAATCAACTTTGCCCAACTTTACCTTAGAATGTTCTCTATGTGTTTCTTAAATAACTTTTCATTTTTTTAGCTGTGGAAGGGTTATTTGCACATGCTGGAAAGCAAGTTTGAGAATGCTTGCCCTAAAGACTTTATTAGCCCGTACTGCATGAACTAAATTCTATTTATTTATTTATTTATTGACCAATTGCTGTATGGTTTGAAATACATATGCTTAGAAAGTCTTTTGGATATTGACATAAGAGTTTCAGGCACAATTTAAAGCAAATGCATTTTTCTGGAAGACTTGGTCGATTATAAATAAGCAATAGTAAATCAAGAAATGTTTTGTAGCATCATAGCATTGTTCATTCTCTTTTGGCTCTTCCTATTTTTGTACGTTTTGTAGTTCATGAATTGTGTATGGATAATGCAACACATTACTAACAAAAGTGATCTTCATTGTCCAGGTATCTTTGATGTTTAAATATGCCTTGAGAATGCCAGGAAAACTTTGTGAATTATGTTTAAGATACAAATAGGGTCTGATTAATCAGATATCCTGGTGTTTCTTCCTGTTCTATATTTTTCAGGGACTTCTTTATCATTAAGGATTACTCTACCATGCTACTTTCTTCTTCATATAGAAGAGTATTTCCTGTGCTTTTATCCTCATTAGATTACAGTATGTACTTGAGATAATAAAAGTGAAGATTGAATACAAGCTGTTAAAATAATATTCAAATATCGCTGAGGTGCACTCGTGATTTTAACTATAATCCTCTGCAATGACAAAAAGGTCCCATAGGGTTATGAAACTAAGTAATTTCCTGTATTTGACTAGCTATATTCTACTTATCCCCTGTCTTCATGATCTTCTAAACACTTTTAAGAAAAAAAAATGAGTGACTTCAGGTAAGACTTCACATGATCATTATTTAACATCTGATTGCTGTCATAAGGCACATGTCTATTTCAGAGGAGTGGTTGCCATACAACATCGAATCTGCAAAACATCCTAGTTCATTAGTTTTGGCCAAGAGAAAGACTTGGTTCATTACTCAGAGGAATTAACTCATCCATTGTACACAGTAATGTAAAAACTGGACCTCAATTGCCATTCTTCCTTTCACAAATGATCATTTTGCCTCTGATGTTCTCTACCCTATATTGATAAACCATCTGTTTTTCTTTTTACACCATCTCACAGTTGACTCATGTACAGCTTCATTCTTTTGACGATACAATTTGCTTTTTAAATAGAAATGACTTATATGAAAATACAAAAATACTTGTTACCTTATTAATATTTTACATATTAAAGCTATATAATGTAATGAATTACATATTATTGCATTTTTTACAAGAAAGCATATTGTTACATGCTAAGTACTTTTTATTGCACTGAAACTTCTCCCAACTTTTATTTAAAAGGGTAAGCATTATTCCATTCCATATAAATGAGAACAACCTTCTTAAGCCTCTCTTTACTCAGCCTCACACATCATAGTTAGTTGTGGAAAAGTACATATTAAACCCCCACAATATCTGCATATTGCAAATGTTCAAAATGTCAAATATTGACTAAAATATTAATTAATCATTATTTTCCCTGTAAAATAATACCAGTAAGTATTTCTTATAGTAAAATAAAAAATACAGAAACTGCAATGAAGAATATCGACTGTGAGGATGATTCATTCAAGTTAACAATCTTTCCACTTTACGATGGAGTGAAAGCCACAGATATTCAGTAGAAATGTACTTTTAGTACCCATTAACCAATCTGTTTTTCACTTTCAGTATAGCATTCAATAAATTACTTGAAATAGTCAACACTTCATTAAAAAATAGACTTTTTATTAGATGATTTTGCCCAATTGTAGGTTAATGTAAAAGTTTTGAGTATGTTTAAGGTATCTAGGCTAAGCTATGTAGTTTAGTATGTTAGGTCTACTAAATGCATTTGTAATTTATGATATTCTCAACTTACAATGGATTTATTATAGTGTAGCTCCATTGTAAGTTGAGGAGCATCTATATATACTTATAATTTCTGTATCTAGAGATAAACATTAACATTTTAATGTTTCTGTCTTTGGTTTATTTTGTAGGAAGATGTGCTGTCTTTAGCTATCTATATTTTAACACTTAGAAATCCATGCCTATGTATGCATATATTTAGCTACAGTTATAACTATATATGCATATAGATACATAATTATTTAATTACATTAATATCATATGGTGTTGAGATATAAATATATTTGATAAAATATTCTAACATGCACATTTCCTTGCACCTAAATATAACTGAAAAATACAATTTAAATGACTACATACTATTCTTATGATATATCTCAATTTATTAACTCAATTTCTTGTTACTACTCATGCTTCTTTTTCAGTTATTAACTGTTACAAGTAATTCTACATTGAAAAAATTATACATAAGTTTCTTCAAATATTTTTATTCATTAAATTATTTTCTTGAGTGTATGTGGATTCTAAAACAGAATGTCATGTAGATCATAATAACAGATTTTTTCAGAGTAAATTTAGACTTTGAGAGGTTTTTATTGCAAAACTATGATTTTCCAATGAAGATAACTTGGTAAACAGATATATAAGAAGATGTATCGAGAATACTCGGGTAGCAAGTGCGTGATTCAGACAAAAGCCTAGTCTGCTTACTCCCAGGGTAAGCAGATATGTAAGAGGGTTTCTCAGGAATACTCTGATAGCAAGTGCATGATTCAGACAATAGACTAGTCTGCTTACTTTCAGGGTACTCCCTGCTCTTCCCTCTGCACAACATTCTCCGAGGATATTTCAATGCTATTTAATAAATCCATATGACTTTTCTATTTTTATGAATTTGACCTTAGATGAAGCTATCTTTTTTTAAAAGAAAATGTTCCATTTTAAGTAGATATATTTTTCTACTTCTTCACTTACATATAAAATTGATATTTTCTACTTCAAATAGGAATGCCTTAGAAGTCTGCTTCCATTCCTTTCGAAGGACTTGGTTCCAGGTGATTTTTTAGTCCTTTTTCTATGAAGATTTTCATCCATAAAGATAAGTGTCATTATCCACACTTAACTGGTAATTAGACTATCTAATCAACACCACGGATTATGGTGATGGAAGCAGACTGACTGTAAAGTTTTATTTATTGCATCATTTTTAAAATATTGTAAAACCTTTCTAGTAAGCTTGAAAGTCATGGCCATATCTGATTTTCTTTCTCTCTTTCTTTCTTTCTTTTCCAGGTCTGGCAATGTGTCATAAACATTGGGGAAACAAAATAAATATTTGTTAATTTTATTAATATGTAGATCAATTATGTATCAATTAAAAAATTAAAGTATGAGAAAATGTATAAAAGTATAAGAAAAATCTTACAAAAGTATAAGAAAAATGCCTCAAAGAACTTGAATCAACTTTCTAAAAATGTATGTATATTTATTAGTTAACTTCAATGTTTCTCAAGGCTGGACACTGTGGCTCACACCTGTAATCCCAGCACTTTAGGAGGCCTAGGTGGGAGAATCACATGAGCCTAGGAGTTTGAGACCAGCCTGGAGAACATGGTGAAACTCCATCTCTACAAAAAAAAAAAAAAAAAAACCACAAAAATTAGATGGGTGTGGTGGCACATGCTGTGGTCCCAGCTACTTGGTAGGCTGAAGTCAGAGGATCCCTTGAGCCTGGGATGTCGAAGCTTCAGTGAGCCGTGATTGTGCCACTGCACTCCGGCTTGGGTGACAGAATGAGGCACTGTCTCAAAAAAAAATTCAAATATTGCTATTTCAATATATTCAACTCTAGCTTCTTTTATTTCTTGTTTTCCCATATTCCTACCTTCTCTTGGGCATTAACTCCTCTCTAACTTTTGATGTATAAGGATTATTGTAATGCCAATCTCAATAATTTCACTTAATTTGAATTGATATTTCAGTCTAATCTATTCTGTAAAATAGTACTTTTATTTTCCTTAAGAGTCTGCATAGCTGTTTTTCTTCTTTCTTCTTTTGCTTTATTAAATATGTTTATTCTCTGGATTGCATTTTTAGACTCCAGGAGAGTAAAGATATATCACAACCTCATGAATAGTCTTTGGGGTGATAACAGTCATTACATCCCCCAATATATCACAAAAATAATGAAATGTCTTCACTTATAGCTATTGTACAGAGTTAAATAACTTTTATATTAAATGTGTTTTTTTCTCTGTGAGTTATTATTTATTAAACAATACATTTCTTTCCATTTTTATTTTTCTCTAGGCTTTGAATATATTCACACTGTTTACAAAGTTAAACCAAAATATATTATTTACCTCATATTTAAATATAACAAAATTTGCTCTCAATTCTTATTTGGTGAGGACAAATATGAGAGGTACATTTACAGAAATATCAGACATATTTATAAAATCGATGTAGGAAATAGAATCATTCGGCTTAAAATAAACTGCTAATTCAAAATGGACTGTAGCTTAAGGCATTAGAATTTTTCCACTTTTAAAATTGATCGGAAGTTATCTAAGGCAATTTAATTCCCTGGGAATTTAAAATTCTGGATGTGGTATTTGTCAAGAAGCTCAGTGTCTGCAGTTTTCTCTCTATCAAATCAAAAGGGCATTACTGCTATTCTTTGTTTGAGGAGTGCATGCGTTCTTGGATTTGTATTGTTCTCAAGGCTATATTGTTGACTCTGCTGTCATAAAGTACTCTGATACATGGGCACTGCAATTCATAAATTAATAAATAATAGTGCTCGTTTAACCACAGGCACCAAGGCTTCTCTGCAGCATTTGTTTCCTCGAGTGTGTTTAGCACCCTTTTTCCATTATTTCAGATGCTGTTTTAATTAAGTGGCAGATGCTAAAAGGCAGGTGATTTTCCAGGATGATGGCAAGGTTCCCTATCTATAAGCATTTGATTCTAGAATTCCAAAGTGATTGCCATTTTCATGAACCTGTACCATAAGAAAGTAAAAACTGATGCAATTACCAAAAAAGGAGATGCTGACTGCTCTCAGCATTGCATCAGTGACAAGAATAAGACAGACTAAATGCATTCTCTTTCACAGCCATCACTTGATACACAAACTTCATTATATTCTATCAACAAAATAAGAAGATAACAGGCTCATGTTTGGGTATCAAATGTGACTAGCAATCCAAACTCTTGATTGTAGTGGTTGGTTGCATTGAAATAATTGGTTGGTTGTTATTGAAATAATTTCACTGAACTTCTGCAACATTAGGCAGAAACTCTAATGATTTTCTTTTCAAAATTATGGTACAGGCAGAGATATTCTTGGGCATTGACCATTGCTAACTTAACTTCTCGTGTATACCCATCTCATTGATGTTGGCAACAGAAACTTGAAAATTACAGGGCATCATTTCCAATCAAAATAAAACAGCACGTCATATTATGGAGAAAAACGAATGTAAGAGTATAATATTTTCCAACTTTAAGTTAAGCTGATATTACATGTAATTCAAGAGATGGGACTAATCTGTTCATAATCACGTGGCAAACATAAAGCAAGAAAATATTTGTTTTACATAGGTATGCCAAAGGAGAAAGTAGCTGTATTTCATTAGAGTAAGTGATGTGATCAAAACTATATCTTTCTCAATTCTAAAATAAATTAGAGTTTATCTTCAAGATTTAGGTAAAATAACTACATAATAGAAGTACCTTGGTGAATCAAAGAGGTTCAATACTCATGCTTCCCATTGACTTAAAAAAAAACAGATAGTCTTTATAATTGTTTTATGCCTAAGGAATAATAGTTGATGTCTACATGATTGTTTCAATTCAGTGATAATTTTATTTCTAATAACCTTTCCACCTGTTGTAATTTAAAAATGCTTATGCTGTTCCAAAGTTTTTGTTTGTATGTCCCCATCACCCCCTAAAATATATGCCCATATTTGCCTGTTACTTTTATTGTTTTAGTGTTTTATAAGTTTTGATCTATAGAGTTTACTCTAAAGTAGTATGTGATCAATATAAAACAAAACTTATCTTTTCCATATGGCAAACCATATGTCTACATACCTTGTATTCAAAAAATCTAATGTTAACCTATAGATTGCTAATGGTTTGTTACATACTAAAACATTATGCATAAGTGTGTTGCTTTCTGGATTTTCTATTCTGTTTGATTTGTTCTGTCTGTTCATGTGCCAAATTCAAATTTCAGTTACTGAAGATTTATAGTATGTTTAGGTAAAGTTATTCCATCCTCTTTGCTCCTTTTTACAGAGCTTTTCTGAATATTCTTAATTCTTTATTTTGCAATATATACATTAAGAGCTCTTCGCCTACTTCTGGGAAAGAAAAAAATAGCGTTTATTTATTTTTAGTCACAGACTTAGCATATTGTTGTGGTTAAGAACACTGATTATGGGTTAAAATCAATTTCAATCTTGACATTTGTACTTTCCAGCAAGTTATCTAACTTCTCTGCCTCAATTTGCACGTTTATAAATAGCAATAAAATTAATACTTCCTACCTCTTTTAATTACTTGTCGGATTACATGAATTAATATATGTTAAAACCTTAAAGGATGCCTAAAACATTAAGAGTATGTAGATTTACTTGTTATTAATGGTATTAATTGTATTCATATTAAAATATGAATTGATATAGGTAAATTTGATGTCTCAATGATGCTGTGTACCCTTATCCAAGATAATAATCTATATTTCCTTTTGTAGATGCCCACTTTTTTTTTTTTTTTTTTTGAGACAGGGTCTCACTCTGTCACTTAGACTGGAGTGCAGTGGTGAGATCTCGGGTCACTGTTGCCTCAACCTCCCAGGCTCAGGTGATCCTCCCAACCTCAGCCTACCAAGTAGCTGGGATTACAGGCACATGCCACCATGTCTGGCTAATTTTTGTATTTTCAGTAAAGATGGGTTTTTGCCGTGTTGGCCAGGCTGTTCTGAACTCCTGAGCTCAAGCGCTCCTCCCACCACTGCCTCCCAAAGTGCTGACACTACAGGTGTAATCCACTGTATGCTGCCAGAAGTCTATTTTTTATATCCAAAAGTATTTTTTAATGTTTTCCAATTTAGACATATTATATTTATTCCCAATCCTTTTTCTGAATATTTTTAATATAAATATCAGAATTATATTTATAAGATGAATTCAAGTGCTTGTAAGAAGTAATAGTCTACCAATGACTGGATAAATGACATATAGTCTACCGATTTAAAGGAATGCTATACTGAAGAAATAATGCTATTAAATATTATTAAATATAGTATGTTTAAATTGAGAAAATATTAAAAATAACTTTTGGATATAAAAAATAGACTTCTGGCAGGGCATGGTGGCTCACAGCTGTAGTGTCAGCACTTTGGGACAAATAATAATAATAGTATTATATGCTATTATTTCTTCAGTATAGCATTCCCTTAAATTGGTAGACTCTATGTCATTAATCCAGTCTGCTCTTGATTGACATTTGGATTGTTTCCAGGGTTTTGTTATTACAAACTATACTGATATGAATATTCTTGTACCTGTTTCATGATGCACATATGCAAGAATAAGAGTGGAATCAGTCAACTTTAACTTCACCATCTCGTCCCAAATCAATGTCCAGTTGACTCAGTGCCATTTAATGAAGAGATCGTACCTTTCTATACATTGCAGTGATGCCTTTGCCATAAATTGAATGGCCATATATGCATGGGTTTATTCCAATGTTCTATTTGTCTCAGTCTGTTGTCTTGACCAGAATTGGCAACTGTTTCAGTGGAAGTGGAGGTTACTTACCTCTCCTCTATTCAGTTCTTTCCTTTTCTAGAATTCTTCAATTTTTGCTTTTCTGTTCCTGATTGCTTTAGGAGTCCTAGATGCTTTACACACACATTGTGTATGTATAAAAAAATTACTAATTACACATTATGAATATGTATTTATACATACATATGATTTTAACGTTTTAGTCTATAGGCAAATTTGCTGAAATTCAGAACATCTCTGGAGTATAATCCCAGCTCCAGAGATCTCTAGTTTGGCTGAGGCATTTGTTGTGACATCATAGCAGTCCGACATTTCTTCTGTTCAATTATAACTCTTTCACTCTCCTACAGGTGTTCTCCCAGATCTAATTCCTGGGGAACATGATCCGTGAGATAGATTTTATATTTCTCTCTCTCTCTATCTCTCTCTATATATATATATGTGTGTGTGTGTGTGTGTGTGTGTGTGTATACATGATCCTCAGTGTATATTTTTGTACCCTGTGGACCTCAAAGATGCATGCTGCTTATGGCAGAATGAGCATAGGTCAATCATTCTGGCCTCAGAGGCTTGCTTAGACAAATGGAGGAGCATACACACACACACACACACACACACACACACACTTGCATTTGAACATTATCTGCTTTTTTTTCCATAAGCAGTTCAACTGTACCTAGAACTTGATATATCTGTACCTCACTTTTTAGAGTCTAAAAAGAAAATAAGGCACCCAAGATAGTCAGAAACCAGATCATTAGCTCCATATTCACCATTTAGAGAGAAAAAGCCAGTCCTTAGCTTCTGGAGAAGGTGTTCCAGAAAAGGGCTCAGGGCTTGGTGAGGGAGTCTTGATAGTCCTGATCACCAGGTCCTGTGTGAAATGCCTTCATTTATTATCCAACCTACTAAACGGAATGTAAGATGAAAACCCTCTTATTGTAGCCACTGAGAACTTACAGCTA
Organism: Symphalangus syndactylus; assembly: GCF_028878055.3. Classification (NCBI taxonomy): domain Eukaryota; kingdom Metazoa; phylum Chordata; class Mammalia; order Primates; family Hylobatidae; genus Symphalangus; species Symphalangus syndactylus. The sequence goes on from NC_072433.2 coordinate 92,739,886, forward strand.
AAACTGTACTAGTGCTATCATTACAGGCAAAACTCAGGTACATTCAGCTTTAGAGTCTCAAATAGTTTTTGGCAAACAATGACTAAAAAAAGTGACCCCATCTTTCCAATTTTTGATTCCAGACACAGCTGCGCCTATGTTGTTCCACACCACCAATGTTCCAGAAAAGTCTCCTCCATTTGGCTAAGCCAGTCTCCAGGCACCACAAGTTTTCTGAGGCCAGGGTGACTGCCATATGCTCTTTTTGCCATAAGCATCATGCATCTTTGAGGTCCACAAAGTGTAAGAAATATACACTCAGGATCGTTGTCCCTATGTATTTGCTGAAATGAATAATCTCTTTATCTTTTCTTAGATGCTAGATTTTGTTTAACATAAGCGAGGTCTTCAGCTCTTTTTTTTTTTTTTTTTTTAAGCCCAGTATTCGTCATTTAGCATTAGGTATATCTCCTCATGCTATCCCTCCCCCCTCCCCCCACCCCACAACAGTCCCCAGAGTGTGATGTTCCCCTTCCTGTGTCCATGTGTTCTCATTGTTCAATTTCCACCTAAGAGTGAGAACATGTGGTGTTTGGTTTTTTGTCCTTGCGATAGTTTACTGAGAATGATGACTTCCAGTTTCATCCATGTCCCTATAAAGGACATGAACTCATCATTTTTTATGGCTGCATAGTATTCCATGGTGTATATGTGCCACATTTTCTTAATCCAATCTATCGTTGTTGCACATTTGGGTTGGTTCCAACTCTTTGCTATAGCAGCATGATTTATAGTCCTTTGGGTATATACCCAGTAATGGGATGGCTGGGTCAAATGGTATTTCTAGTTCTAGATCCCTGAGGAATCGCCACACTGACTTCCACAATGGTTGAACTAGTTTACAGTCCCACCAACAGTGTAAAAGTGTTCCTATTTCTCCACATCCTCTCCAGCACCTGTTGTTTCCTGACTTTTTAATGATGGCCATTCTCACTGGTGTGAGATGGTATCTCACTGTGGTTTTGATTTGCATTTCTCTGATGGCCAGTGATGATGAGCATTTTTTCATGTGTTTTTTGGCTGCATAAATGTCTTCTTTTGAGAAGTGTCTGTTCATGTCCTTCGCCCACTTTTTGATGGGGTTGTTTGTTCTCTTCTTGTAAATTTGTCTGAGTTCTTTGTAGATTCTGGATATTAGCCCTTTGTCAGAAGAGTAGGTTGCGAAAATTTTCTCCCATTTTGTAGGTTGCCTGTTCACTCTGATGGTAGTTTCTTTTGCTGTGCAGAAGCTCTTTAGTTTAATGAGATCCCATTTGTCAATTTTGGCTTTTGTTGCCATTGCTTTTGGTGTTTTAGACATGAAGTCCTTGCCCATGCCTATGTCCTGAATGGTAATGCCTAGGTTTTCTTCTAGGGTTTTTATGGTTTTAGGTCTAACATGTAAGTCTTTAATCCATCTTGAATTAGTTTTTGTATAAGGTGTAAGGAAGGGATCCAGTTTCAGCTTTCTACATATGGCTAGCCAGTTTTCCCAGCACCATTTATTAAATAGGGAATCCTTTCCTCATTGCTTGTTTTTGTCAGGTTTGTCAAAGATCAGATAGTTGTAGATATGCAGTGTTATTTCTGAGGGCTCTGTTCTGTTCCATTGATCTATATCTCTGTTTTGGTACCAGTACCATGCTGTTTTGGTTACTGTAGCCTTGTAGTATGGTTTGAAGTCAGGTAGTGTGATGCCTCCAGCTTTGTTCTTTTGGCTTAGGATTGACTTGGCTATATGGGCACTTTTTTGGCAGCACACCAACATGGCACATGGATACATACGTAACAAACCTGCACATTGTGCACACGTACCCTAAAACTTAAAGTATAATAATAATAATAAAATAAAATAAATTTAAAAAAATAAAAAAAAAAGCCCAATACTTAAGGTCTTATTCCTGCAGCTATCTGAAATACCTACTAGCCTATGGCCAAATAAACCATAAAATGTACCAGTTTGCCAACTTGAAAATGCTACTTAGCTCTCATTTATTGCTGAAAGCCACCTGCCCAGAATCTAACCACAAAAATTAAACTGCATAATCATATAAGTCAGACTAATGACTACAAAACACTGCCCAAAGTCGACAGTTTAAAGGTGAAAGCTGTGCATTGTTCTGATTAAGGGAGTCTATATAATTTGTACCTCCAAATAGACATCCTTTATAACACTATTTTAAATTTAATTTTCCTCCCAAATCTGAAGTAGTCTCCCTCTGCAAAGTTACACAAAAAGGAGCAAAATACATGCTACCTTCTGGCTGGTTTGTTCAGAGGTGCAAGAGGAAAAGGGAAGAAAAAAAGCTGCCTCAATATAACCATTGCCCCCTCTCAAAATTTACCAATTAAATATGTCACACTATATAGTGTACTATAAATTTTTCAATTCTATTTACACTTAATTTCAAAGCTATTTCATTCTCATAAAAATAGTTAAGACGTAAACTTTCTTTTACATTCTCTGGATGATTTTTTGGAAGAATCAAATTGTTTCCTTAAATGTTTTGGTGATGTTGTAAAATTATTTGGGAGTAGTAATTTTTAAGTGTGTGCATATGTGTGAGTCTCTGTGTGTGTGTGTGTGTGTGTGAACTGTTTAACTTATAGATTCAATTATACAAAGGTTATGAGAATATTCTAATTTTCTAATTATTTATGAATGAGTTTTATTGAAAGATTGTGCAATTTTTTCCTAAGAATTTTTTATTTAGACACATTTTCAAGTTTGGGGGTTGACATGAAAATGTTCATAATATTTACTTCTCATTTTTAATAACACTTGCAAATATGATTATTTCCTCAATATAAATTTTATTTATGTATGTCTTTTATTTTTTTCTTAGTCAATATTTGTAGAGATAAGACAATTTTTTTTTTTAGTTTAACAAACTCACTATATTCTGGTTCTATGTGATAGTTCATCATTTTATATTTAATTTCTTATCTTTTCTGTTTGTTTGTCATTTTGCTATCTTAGAGTCTGTTGTGATATCCTTCTTTTAACTTCTTTTAAATTGAACATAAATCTCATAAAACTTCAGCTTTTATATATTTCTAATGTATCAATTTATGGCTCTAAATTTTGCTCTATTATCACTCCACCTATATCCCACATTTGAATGCTCTTACAAGTTCTAAATAGTTTCAACTTTTTCTCATGATTTCTTTCTTGAGCAATTAATTTTAATTCACAAAGATATAATCTTTTAAGAGAATTATTTTATTTGATGATGAACTTCTATCTTATTTAGATCGTTTTCAGGGATAAAATGTTTATATGAACCTAAAAAATAAAAGTATTTCCTCCATTTTGTGTAGAGTGTTCTATAGATTTATGTAATTGATCTTCTCTCACTTCACTGACATTTTTTTTTTCTTTTTTTTTTTTTGAGAGGGAGTCTCGCTCTGTCACCCAGGCTGGAGTGCAGTGGCGCGATCTCGGCTCACTGCAAGCTCCGCCTCCCGGGTTCACGCTATTCTCCTGCCTCAGCCTCTCCGAGTAGCTGGGACTACAGGCGCCCGCCACCACGCCCGGCTAATTTTTTGTATTTTTAGTAGAGACGGGGTTTCGCCGTGGTCTTGATCTCCTGACCTCGTGATCCACCCGCTTTGGCCTCCCAAAGTGCTGGGATTACAAGCGTGAGCCACCGCGCCTGGCCTCACTTCACTGACATTTTTCTCCTAATGTATATTTACTAAAAGTGGTCAGTTAAAACCTATTGTGATTATGATTTATTGAATTCTCATTTTAAATATTTATTTTGGCTGATATGGTTTGGTTCTGGGTCTCCACCCAAATCTTATGCTGAATTGTTATTCCCAGTGGTGGAGGAGGGTCCTGGTGGGAGGTGATTGGATCATAGGGATTGATTTTCCCCTCGCTGTTCTTATGATAGTAAGTGACTTCTCACAAGTTCTGCTTGTTTAAAAGTGTGCTGCACTTCCCCCTTTGCTCTCTTTCTCTCCTGCTGTCATATGAAGAGATGCTTTTTTCCCCTTCACCCTTCTGCCATGACTGTAAGTTTCCTGAGGCCTCCTAGCCATGCTTCTAGTAGAGCCTGTGGGAAGAAAACTGGCACCAGAGAGTGGGGTGTTGCTATAAAGATACAGAAAAATTTAGAAGCAGCTTTGGAACTGGGTAATGGGAAGAGATTGGAATGGTTCAGAGGAATCAGAAGAAGACAGAAAGATGAGAGAAAGTTTGGAACTTCCTAGAGACTTATTGAATGATTGTGACCAAAATGCTGATAATGATATGGACAGTGAAGTCCAGGCTGAGGTGGTCTCAGATGGAAATGAAGAACTTATTGGGAATTGGAACAAAGGTCCATTTTGCTACGCTTTAGCAAAAAGGCTGGCAGCATTTTGCCCCTGCCCTAGAGATCTGTGGAACTTTGAACTTAAGAGAGATGATTTAGTGTAACTGGTGGAAGAAATTTCCAAGTAGCAAAGCATTCAAGACGTGACCTGGCTTTTTCTAAAACTGTACATTCATATGTGTGAAGAAAAGATGGTCTGAAATTTGAATTTATGTTTAAAAGAGAAGCAGAGCATAAAAGTTTGGAAAATTTGCAGCCTGACCAAGCAGTAGAAAAGAAAAACCCATTTTCTGGAGAAAAATTTAAACTGGCTGCAGAAATTTGCATAAGTAACAAGGGGCCAAATGTTAATAGCCAAGATAATGGGGAAAATGTCTCCAGGGCATTTTTAAATTTTAAGTTTTAAAATTTTAAAAAATTTAGAACTCTTTAAAATTTAGTGCTCTTTAAATTTAATTAAATTTAAAATTTAAATTTAAAATTTTAAAATTTTAAAGACTACTAAATTGTATCAGAATGATTAAAGAACAAAAGTGAAGTCACACCTTCCTTTGAGCAATGATCAATTTGATCATCAATAAGAATGATAATTGCAATTAATTTTAAAATATCAAATGTGTTTTAATAGATGAGTTTATAATAATACTAGAAAATATGGTCACTTTAGGAGGATGATAAATGTTTAATGTTTTATTTTAAAAATTGATACAATTTTTTTCTGCCTTTCCTACAAAAAGATCATTTTAGTGTAACCAAATAGTTGGTAAAACCAGTTAATTTTATTAAAAGAAAATAATATTGTATCTAAGGAATTATCAAATTAGAACATCATGATTTTGCAGCTTCTAATTAAATAATGGATCTAAGCAATAATTATCAGTGTTTGTTAACATCACCATGAGACAGCCAATTGAAAGTAAAATAGCATTTTGAATTGAACTTGTCAAATTTTCAAGACAGAGAAACATTTTAAACACATTATATGACAGCATGGGATTAAAATAGCAAAATCTAACAGTGAGAACTTCTGTAAGACATATGATCCCAGTTATTCAGTAAGAAAATTATAACACAAAGAGAGAAAGAAAGAAAAATGGGTGGGGGAAAGGGAGAGAGAGAGAAAGTTGGGGTAGGGCTACGATTTAAATTCATAATTTAATTGTTAAAAAGCATAGTAGATATATCATCCAGTTGAAATGCATGAACCTCGTGTGGATCTTTATTCAGCAAACAAACTGTTAAAAATTATGAATTAGAAAAACGTGGGCATTTGTTGGTATTTACTAATAATCATTGTTCTACTCTTAAGTATTACAACGTTAGTTTAAAGAATCCTTATCTCTTGAAACACTTTTGGATTAAATGGCACAGATGCTAGAATTTATTTTAAATTAATATTATAGGGGATATCTATTAGGCAAAATAATAATTCCAAGAAGATTGGCTATGATTTGGTACTTGTTGAAACTGAAGGACAAATATGAGAATTTGTTGTAATATTTTTTTCCATTTAGAATATGCCGGAGGTTGTTCATACTACAAAGCCTTTTTTTTTTTTTTTAACTTTTTCAGATTAGTCCTTATGTTTGTCATTTTTTCATTTGATCACACATTGGAAATTTCTTTAGTCAGAGTATATTGACAGTAAATTTTCTGTTTTTGTCTAAAACTTGTTTTCCACCTTAATCTAAAGATAGTTTATCTCTCTTTGGTAATACATGGAAAAGAGGAAGGGGAAGGAATTCATTTGCCTGACTTCACCATCTCCAATTTCCACCAACTAAAATTTATTCCTCAGAGGGTTAATTCCCCCAAGACTTCTGGATTCTATCATCTACCAGCCACTCAGAAAATAAGATTCTCATTCTAAGTTGTAGAATTTTGTAGTCAAAAGCAGAGAAGAGTTTGTGGCACGGATGGGACATTTACCCAAATAACTGAAAATAACTTTATGAAGCCAATAAAACGCCCCTTGGAAAAACTGTCCTAGTACTTTGAATAAATGGGTCACTTTTGCCTTGTGCATAGGTAATCAATGGTCCCACTTTCTGGCAGAGCCAGGAAATAAGGTATTTTGGAGACTTTGAGAAGAGAGATATTCAACTAGTCTGCAAGTAACTGATCTACACGCCCAATTTAAGGAAGAGACCTTGGCTTTGCTTCCTAGCCTCCAGAGACTTTTAAAAGTCTAATCTGGGCTGTGTGCAGTGGTACATGCCTGTAACCTCAGCATTTTGGGAGGCTGAGGCAGGAGGATTGCTTGAGGCCAGGAGTTAGAGACTAGCCTGGCCAACATACTGAAGCCCTCTCTCTATTAAAAACAATAATAATACTAAAGAAAGAAAAAAGAAAAAAATTAATTGAAAGTCTAATCTGACATTTCTAATGAAAAACTCCAACAACAGAATTAAGAGGAACCTATATGAACAGTCACTTTTCTTGCTGAACTTATGTAAATGATCAGGCCAATTTTAATAAAATTAAACTTAGTTTACATATAAATCATATTTACATAGATTGATAAAATTAGGGTACTTGAGAGAGAAAAATTGTATTTCAAAAGAAAACTATAGTACACCTGTTATTAGATTCTAGCTCATTATTTTTGAGATTGTATTCCTCATTAGAAATTTGGACTGAATCTGAATTTCTTATAGTTTCTTCCAATATTTGGGTGTGAGCCCACAAACTAATATTCTCAATTTTCTCCAATTTTTCTGACTTGGAACCACTGAAATTAGAACTGTCATTTTTCCTGAAGTCCTGTAAGCTAAAACTGGTCAATCTCATATAATCCAGGAAGAAATGACCATGACAGTTTATGTGTAGACAACTTTTTGTACCATGCAAACTGCAATCTAGAAGTCTGTCAGATTGCCACTACCTTCTTCCACTCCAACTGAAAATGCTTCACACCCCATCTCAACAGACTGCCCTCAAACTCCATAAGAAACTAGCTTATAGTCTGCTCCAGACCTTAGCTTTTATTTTTATTTTTTTCTGTTTCCATAGAAATGCCTTTTAATAAAGAACCATTTGCCTCCTTGATATAAAGGCTTAACTTTGATGGGACCCCTGCAAATGCCACTTCCTGAAATGAGACACAGCTGTTTAATAGGACTGACCTATTCATAGGAATGGAAGACTGGTTTAATGGCATCTTTTACCACTCAGCTACTAACCTATTTTTTTCTTTTTTCAATCTGCATCCACCAACTCATCTTTTAGTATGTGAAACTTCTAGGAGAATTTCAGTTACGGCAATTTTGGGGCACAGAGAATGATATAACCAAGTGTGATGCTTTGGTATGCTGATCACTTTTAAATAAAGAGAAACTGTAAGGCCTTAGAAGCTGCTTAGAAGCCAAGGACAGAAACCTTTTCTTGTTTCTCCCTGCCAAGCTCTGGGAGGGGCTCTCTTTCTAAGTTCCCTTATCGGACTGAGAAAAACTGCTTCCCAAAGAAATGTAATTGTCTGGCAGGGCGCGGTGGCTCACGCCTGTAATCCCAGCACTTAGGGAGGCCGAGGTGGGCGGATCACGAAGTCAGCAATTCGAGACCAGCCTGGCCAATACGGCGAAACCCCTCTGTATTAACACTACAAAAATTAGCGGGGCGTGGTGGTGCGCGCTTGTAGTCCCAGCTACTCAGGAGTCTGAGGCCGAAGAATCGCTTGAACTTAGTGGGCAGAGGTTACAGTGAGCAGAGATTGTGACACTGCACTCCAGCCTGGGCGACAGAGCAAGACTCCATCTCAAAAAAAAAAAAAAAAAAAAAAAAAAAAGAAATATAATTGTCTTAAAACTCCCTCCCTAGAAATCTCATCAAATAAAGAAACAGTAACAACTGAAGAAAGAGAAAAAACTGTAAGTCCTCACCATGCCCAGATAGACTTTTCATCTATTCTTTTGAGGGCAGCTCCAAGAGGATTACCTGAGAGGCTTTATCTGCATAATAAGACAACTTTTGTTCACAGTAAAGTTCCATTGCTCACCTTCATGCAATTTGTCACCATCTCCCCCAGAACTTCTAGGAACTTTGTTCCAGACCATTTTCTGTTCTCTGGACTTATTTAATTCCCATAGAAATTATTTACCACCCCTCGAAATTGCCTTCATACTCGATTTCCCTGTCCCCTATAAAAGATGGTATTTAAGCCTTAACCATATGGTTTTTCAGTGTCTCATATTTTAAATGGTTCCTGTGCATTCTCAAAGTTAAGAAATTTGCATGCCTATTCTCCTGCTAATTTATTGTCCTTTTACTTCAGCAGACTAGAAACTTCAGAGAGAAGGGGAAAATTCCCTTCACCTGTACACTGTTTATGTGCATGTGTGTTTGGTAGTGGGGAGGGACTGACAATAAATTAACTATTTCTAGAATAAAGAAAAAAAGTAGAAAGCATGAGAACTGTGAAAAACAAATCAACATAAATGATCAATCCAAGGAGACAAATATCCAACCAATAAGAACTCCAGAAACAATTAAACATGTGTAAAGCGGATGAGAAGATATAAGATATAATTTGTCAGACAAATGCCATGTGCCTTCCAAGTTCTCAATAGAGTGAATGAGAAGAAAGAATTACAAACCATACCAAGATGTATTTTTAGACCACTAAGGATAAAAAAAAAGATAAGAATATATTTTTTTAAAACTTGTAACATCTTTTGTATAGGGGAAAACAAGATTATCTACTGTATCTATTAAGGAATAAGGCATCACATGATTCATGATCAAGACCTGAGTATCACAGATACAATATCTGCTGGAAAATGGTTTTTGTCAGGTCTCTGAGCCCAAGCTAAGCCATCATATCCCCTGTGACCTGCACGTATACATCCAGATGGCCTGAAGCAAGTGAAGAATCACAAAAGAAGTGAAAATGGCTGGTTCCTACCTTAACTGATGACATTCCACCATTGTGATTTGTTTCTGCCCCCCCTTAACTGAGCGATTAATCCTGTGAAATTCCTTCTCCTGGCTCAAAAGCTCCCCCCACTGAGCACCTTGTGACCCCCGCCCCTGCCCATAAGAGAACAACCCCCTTTGACTGTAATTTTCCACTACCCACCCAAATCCTATAAAATGGCCCCACCCCTATCTCCCTTCTGTGACTCTTTTCAGACTCAGCCTGCCTGCACCCAGGTGAAATAAACAGCTTTATTGCTCACACAAAGCCTGTGTGGTGGTCTCTTCACACGGATGCGTGTGACAGTTTTGATCTAAAGAACAAACAAAAACAACCAAATTACGTGTCGAGTCATAACATAATGTAGATATTTAAACACGTGTAAAGTGTCATATACCTATAATCACACAATGGATTCATCTTGCCTGCTGTCCAGAAAAGCCAATGCTTGGAGAACAGCAGGTTTTAGTAGCAAAAAAAAAAAAAAAAAAAGAATGTAATAATCACAGCGCTGGCCAAGAGGAATCACAAGAGGTAATTCTCAAATCTGTTTCCCTGGTAATTCAGAGGCTGTGGTTTTCATGGATAATTTGGCAGGCAGGGTGTAAGAGTTAAAGAAAGAGGAAAGAAACATGAAAAGTTGCTCAACAGTCAAAAACAGGTTTATTTTGGAGAATAAACCTGAGAGGGGCTTCTGGCCAATTTCAGTCAGGAGCACTCTCTCTTACAGACTAAGGGTATTTACTGGTTTTAGGATGAGAGAGCTTATCACAAGCTTGGAATGTTTCTGTGTGGGGGAGAAGTTTATGGTGGGGTTGGAATGCCTCTGATCCTGGGGAGGTTATGTTGGGGTTGACATATTTCTGGCTGGAGGGGAGGTTATCTCAGGTCTAGCATGTCTCTGGTTGGGGAAGGGTTTATCTTATGGTTGGAATGTTTCTGGTCAGAGGTGTCATTTGTGGTTTACAGTCATGTTGACCTTAGCCATTAGGCTGATGCCCTTTGACTTTAGGCAGTTTTCTATCAAGGTGAACTTTAAAATGGTGGTACTTGTCCAAGATGGTGATGTTCCTGCTCTATCATGGGGCACCTGGGAATGGGTGCTGCTGATTGGTTGGGGGTGAAATCATAAGAGTGTAAAAAATGGTCCTCATGAACCTGGGTGGTGACCACAGGACCAGTTGAGTCATGAGTCACAGTTCCAGGTGGAGTCAGTTGACAAAATGGAAATGTCTGAAAAAGTATCTGAAAAGACCAATCATAGGTTCTACAATAGTGACATTTTAGCTATAGGAGCAATTCGGGAAGTCACAGATCTTGTGATCTCTGGCCACGTGACTCCTGAGCAATTAAGGGATTATACAAGAATAAACTAGGAAACAATGGCTGGTTATCATTTAACTACGCCTACATTTTAGCAGAATTCAGGCCCCTCTCATAATCCTGATCTTGACGGCTTTCATTAGTCTTATGAAAGCTGTTTTAGTCCCCCAACAAAGAAAGGGTCAGTTTTATGGAGGGATTATTATGATCCTTGCTTCAAAGTTAAACTATAAACTAATTCCCTCCCATGGTTTCCTTGGCCTACTCCCAGGAATGAGCTAGGACGGACAACCCATGAGGATAGAGGCAAGATGCAGCCAGCCATGCTAAACTTCTTTAATTGTCATAATTTTTGTAAAGGTGGTTTTATGTCCACCCACGGGAAGTTCCTCGAGAATCAAAAAGGGAGTAAAGAAAGAAAAAAAACACTCTTGTGATCCAGTCTCCAACAATGCTGTAAAGTACTTGTGGAAAAAAAAAAGAGAAAACAAATCACCAGTTATATATGAGTCATATTGTTTTCTTTATTATTATTACTATTTTTCTTGAGACAGAGACTCACTCTGTCACCCAGTCTGGAGTGCAGTGGCGTTATCTCAGCTCACTGCAGCCTCCGCCTCCTGGGTTCAAGCGATTCTCATGACTCAGCCTCCTGAGTAGCTGGGATTACAATTGTGTGCCACCACACCTGGCTAATTTTTTTGTATTTTTAGTAGAGACCAGGTTTCGCCACATTGGCCAGGCCAGTCTCCAACTCCTGGCTGCAAGCAATCTCCCTGCCTCAGCCTCTCAAAGTGGGGATTACAGGAGTGAGCCACCATGCCCGACCATATTGTTTTCCTTTTATTCAGCTGAAAAATACATTGCCATGCCCTTTAACTGAGTTTATATTCTGCAAAATATTTATTTTTAAAATTTTCTCTAGCTACATTTTCTCCCTGGAATGTAAACAGTCCTATGGAGAATGATACTGATGATTTTAAAATGCATATCTCTGGTCATGATCTCTCTTTTGACGTCCAAATTTGGAAATGTAATTGTTTACTTGGTATTTCCCATTGGAATATATAACAGATAAATCAAACTGAACATGATCAAAATAGAACTTTGAATTCTCCTGTCCCTTCCTCAATCTATTTATCTTCCACTTTTCTACATCTGAGATACTATAATCTTCTAAATTGTTAAGGGATCTTGGAGGCCAAGACTCTTGGCCCTCTACAGATTCATGGAAAATCACCAACATGAGGCAGATTAACAGAAAAACAGATCTGCAATTTTTTTTTTTAATGTGTATACACAGGGGCCTTCAGAATGAAGACAAACTTCCCAATAAGGTACAGAAGCTTATATGCCACCTTCAGGCTACAGAGAAAAATGAGGACTTGGATCTTGGTAAAACAGGTCATGGGAAATGGGAAAAGAGGAATTCAAGTGAGGGGCAATAAACAAATGATGAACAGAAAATATGATTAGATCTGGGAACAGTCATTTTCTTTCTTTTTTTTTTTCTTTTCTTTCTTTCTTTTCTTTTTGTTTTTCTTTTCTTTTTTTTTTTTTTTTAAGACTCCAGTTCAGGGTGGAGTGCAGAGTGCAGTGATGTGATCTCACCTTACTGCTGCATCCTTAACCCCCTGGCTTGAGCAATCCTCTGACCTCCATCTCCCACATAGTTGTGACTATAGGCACGTGCCACCACACTCAGCTAATTTTTCTGTATTTTTTGTAGAGATGTGGTATCACTGTGTTGCCCAGGCTGGTCTTGAATTCCTGGAATCAAGTGTTCCTCCTGTCTCAGCCTCCCAAAGTGCTAGGATTACAGGCAGCAGCCACTGTACCTGGTCTCAGTAATTTTCTTGACAAAGGGTCAGTTCAGATGTGGTTACATTTTTGGTCTTCTTTTTTGCAACAGACCATGGGATAGCAAGGAGGGGCACAAGAACAATTTTCTCCTTGGTGGGTCAGTCCCATCATTATGTAGACAGGGGAAAAAAGTCTCTTTCAGCATTTGGTGATCTCTAAAGTGTTTTTTAAAAATACTCATACACCAGAGAGCCATATTTTGTAGTGAAACATATTGATTTCCTTCAGGATACGGTAAGAGTCATCTCCCTGCATCCAAGCCATTCGCACATCTCACTCTACCAACAAAAACGTATGTCAAATCCAATCACTTCTCTGTCTCTGCTCTCACTGCCACAGTCCCTGCTACCAGCACTTTTAATCATGATTAATGCAATAGCCTCTTAACTGCTTTCTCTGCATCCATTCTTGTTACTTATTGTCAATTCTCCACAGATTAACAACAACAAAAGTAATGCTAATCATAATCATAAATTTAAAGTGCAATCCACCAGCTTTTCTTAGTGGAATAAATTTTAAACTTTTTGTGACTTTGTTATGGTTTATGCCTAGTTATCTCTGAAGATGTCTTCTATACTATACTAACCTCTTCCCCACCCAAGTATTTCTTTCTTCTTTTAGGAAGGAAGGAGAGAAGAAAGGAAGAAAGAAGAAGGAGAAGGGTATGGAGAAGAAGAAGAAGAAAGAAAAGAAAAACAACTTTGTTTCTGTCTGGGCCTGCATACCTTACTTTGCCCTGGCTGGCTTTTCTAGTCAAGAAAATTTTTCTTTAAATGCCAACATGTCAGGGAATTCTGCCTTGTGTTTACCCTATCTGAAGTATTTCCTGTCCCTTGCCTGACCTAGTAAGTCTCTATTATCCCACAGTGTCTTTTAGCTTCATAGCAATAATCTTTTTCTCTAAACTCACCTTTTAAAAATTTTATTTGTTTATTTATTTATGTGTTTGCCACTAGAATGTAAGTTCTATGATGAGACTTTATTCATTTTTTTGCATTCCCAAAAAATGTATCCCTAGCAATTACAACAGAGTCATATTATGGACTGACAAAAAAAAAACACAAAAACTGAGCACTAGGATGAATGAATAAATGAATGAATGAATGCTGTCACACGGACAAATTTTGCCTAAGTGTCATTTATATACCTTAATCTCCTTAGTGATGGCAGCATCAAATTTTTAAAATTATTTTCCTTATTAATAAATACATGCAAGAAAAGCATCACAGACAATTTCTAATTAAATATTACTGTCATAAAATGGGAATGATTTAGTTGATATTACCATTCAAGATTTCCTGATACTTGAGTTATTTTCCTTAAGAGAAATCAGAACTGTACAGTTATTTTTAAAGCTTCAAAATTAGAAAGAGCAATATGATCTATGCCAGACATTCTGCATGAAATACCATTGCAAATTCATGCCTGATTTAGTAAGTGAAGAATGCCATTTTCTTCAGCATCCCTATGATTTGTGGAGCACGGAAAAATAACAAAAATAGCTTTGGAGAGGAACACAAAGGAATTTTATCTTTATCATAAGTTTGATAGAAATATTTAAGTCCCAGACATGTGGTAATGTTTAGGGGCAAAAAAACTCATTTAAGGTTTTATGATTTCCATAAGTAGAAATGCTTGGAATATTTTTAGGGAAAATGAATTTCTGCTAATCTATCAGAGTTTTAAACTCTGGTAACTAAGATTGGTTTCTTTTGCATTACTTGAAATACATTTTCTGAAAATTATTAGTATTTTGAAAATTCCTTTTGATGCTATTAGTAAAGGGAGCAGCACAAAAATGACAACTAGTACTTGTCAAGACAACTGAAACAGAGAAACTCCATTCAAGATATTTGTGAAATATGTCTACATTATTTTTAAGAATAGAAATGACAAGCTCCTTAAGATCACATTTGCATAATTATTTACTAAAATCAATTTTAATAATTAAAACTAAAAATTGAAAAAGTGATGGATGTACCACCAATTGTAAACAACCTAAAAATCCCATCAGCCACACTGCAGTCACTCAAACCATTGTGCATAAATGCAGCAAGAAAGACTCTTTCCAATGCTTCTTTCTCAGACTATTCATGAGTGTAATAGACCGTGCTATTTCAATGCAAAATGCAGTCAGTTCTTTATTATCCTCACTAATGGTGCAGATAATCCAAAGTGTTAGATAATCCCCAAACCATTTATTGTGGCATAGAAATAGACCTTTTAAGGTTAAAAAAATCCTTCTTAAAATTGGGGTTGATTTATCCACTGAGTGTAGAGAAAACTGAGACCTTTCTGTCCTTGCAGCCAGAAGACAGAAATTAAGATTCTTCTAGCTCTTCATTCATATTACAAATTTTAGTCTATATTTTCATTCAGTGAGACACTATTTTGCAACACTTTCATAGCTTTATTTTTTTTTAATTTTGCTTAAACAAGTTTTCAAATAAGAGGCAGGTGTATATTTGCATAAAAAGTAATGGATTCAAATTTCTTTTATATCTATTGTCTTACACTTTCATTAAATAACACCCAAACTTTTGAGTTGTGGTTTGAGAAACAGTGTTGCACTTATCCACGCATTACTACTATTCCATGTTATTCTTCCCTGCTTTTTAGGGCATTTACCCTTTAGCTAATTGTCACCCAATAAATGTACATTACTTTATTTAAACATTGATCATAAAGAATATGTCTTTATTGTAAGAATCCCCAGATTACAGAGCCATGAAGTTTGAGGGTGCACTATAAATTCTTTCATGATACAAGTCAACTGAGTAAATGGGGAACCAAATAGATCAAATAACTTGCTGAAGGTCAAAAAGGGAGCAGAACTGATAGCTTAAAGTTGTGTGTGTTGTGTGTTTATGTGTGTGTGTGTTCCTTTCTGAATATGCTATCTTATTCTTAACAAATACTAGCATGTTCTACATAATGCTAGATAATTCCATAGAATTTTCTACTTGAGTTTAAATTTAATTACAGCGTCGTCTTTCTCTTGTGTATTCTCTCTTTCCAAGAATAGTACATTCTGGCTAAAAGTTTGCTTGGCATTTTTTAATAATAGCTTTGTTTCCTGAACAGAAACTCACAGACTGCAGGAAAAGATAGATCAGAAGTGTACTGTGTAGCTGAGGCATATCATCTGGGAACTTCAAATTAATTATGGGTAATAACAGTAAAAAAAAAAAATCAGTCATTGACTGGAGATCATTTATTTCTCCTTTTTCTTTCTTGTAACCACAGAGAAATATGTATTAAAAATTACATTTTCTATTCAATTATACCTAAAAGTGTGATGCCTAGTTGAGTGCTTAGTCTATACTCAGAGAGAACAATTAGAAATTTGTGCCTACAATTACTTAATTTAATATTCATTGCATGCCAGTGCTTTAAAAAGGGAGTTCCATCTCAGGCATTGTTAAAATGAAGCTTAGCATAATTAAAAGACAGGATGCCCCAGAAAAGTTACGCTGATGTTTAAAAAATTTGTTAATATCAACTAATGATGACATTAATTTAATAAAAATATGCACGAGAAAAATCTTTTACTACAAACTAACAATTATATTAATGCTTAATATTAACACTCAAACACAAAGTCATATACCTAATTTTAAAATTGAAAAGAAACCATACTTTACTCACTGAACAAATTTTTAAAAATTGGCTACTACCCTCATCACACTAACAAATATATTTTTCTCTTGTTCTCCCTTTATAAAAATTTTCCCAGCTGGGTGTGCTGGCTCACGCCTATAATCCCAGTACTTTGGTAGGCTGAGGCAGGTGGATCACAAGGTCAGGAGTTCAAGACCAGCCTGGCCAAGATGGTGAAACCTCATCTCTACTAAAAATACAAAAATTAGCCGGGCGTGGTGGCGTGTGCCTGTAGTCCCAGCTACTTGAGAGGCTGAGGCAGAGAATTGCTTGAACCTGGGAGGCAGAGGTTGCAGTGAGCTGACATTGCGCCACTGCATTCCAGCCTGGGCGACAGAGCGAGACTCCGTCTCAAAAAAAAAAAAAAAATAGTTTTCCTTTCATCTAAATAAGATAGGAAAATGGAAATGTATCCCTTCAAAATACTCCCTGCCTCCACCTCATGGTCAAATACTTGATAGTATTCATTTGTAGATAATGTTAAGTTGAACTACGTGAAATCCTCAATATTTGAAATTTTTTTGCCCAAAGAAGCTTGAAAGTCTAGTCTATGTGAGGGTATGGTAGAGGATCTTTTAGCATTTAAAACTAGAAAGCAAGATTATCACTTTTTAAGGTTGAAAATTATCAATAATTGTGGATAGCATTGAGTATATCATATTTCAGACATTTTTGACATAAATTATCTCACTTCATTTCCACCCTTATCCTAAGATTATCATTGACCCTATTTTAACGGATAAAAGAGCTAATTTTTCAGATTTTAAGTAACTTGACCTAGATTACAAATCCGTGAAATGTCCAAGATGTCATGCTCCTTTTCTGTTGTGATATAGATCACTTTTCTATATTTCTCCTGAAAATAAGAGCCATGTGTTCATAGTGATGACACTGTGCTTCATTATATAAACTAACGAAGAAAAGACATCCTCCCTAGAACATGAAAGTCACCAACACTTTCCCTCTATCATCCAAAAAGCCAGAACTTTTGCCTGGGGAGCCATTCAGCCATTCAGTGTTATATAAGTGCTTCTTCCCTTCCATTCAAGGTGCAGGAAGAAAATGGTTGGAATTAGTAAGTACTGAAAACTAGGATGTTGGTAAAACAAAAAAAGACTGACAAAAGGGCATTTCATTATTCTCTAGGGAGAGCTGAGGCATCTTCAGAAGGGATGAATGGCAGAGATTGTCAGAAATGAGGAGAGGAGAGTTGCTCAAAGGCAAGAATCCAAAAAAAAAAAAAAAAAAATAGAGAAAGGACATTGGAGGTGAGACGGCATTCTTAATGCACAACTTCCTGTGTTTTGAAAGCATTTATATTCAACACTAATATAATTAACTCTACTTGATGCCAATTTAATAGGCAGCTGACTGCATTTGTATTGTAGAGTTCTTGGAAGCAAAGAGATCTGCTACTGGATACTGTTTAGTTGAAGGATGAGTAGGAACAATCCCTTAGACTTCACCCACTGAGAGTAGGTAGAGCAAAATGAAACTATGTAGAAAGGAGTGTTTATATCAGGTTAATTGTTTCTGGCTATTCTAGTTCCTTCTGTACCCATCTCATTATATTTTAGGGATCCCTCTACTTTTTTCTTTTTCTAGATCCTAAGGAAACATATGCTGGGCATTGAACATTCCTTGTTTATCACTATTTTGTCTGATCTTTAAAAAGTGACAAAACATGGTAGGTGTTCAAGAAATATGTGTTGAATGAGTCATTGACTGATATTAATGTTTTCTAAAGATTTAGGAAAGCAGCATCAGGTAATTTACTTTCTGAAAAAAATGAAGTATTCAGCCCTTGTAAAAAATAATCAAATGCATTAGTTTTCCTTGTAAGTGAGTACAATAAAATTATTTGCTGTTGGAGGAGGGAATCATGCCTGGTCTCTTCTGAAGCTTCCATAACATGAAGCCTATCAATGGATATAGATTGAGTAAAATAAAAATTGGTAAAATAAATAAATGAGTTAACAAATCATGCCAACTGTATCAATAAAATCAAGGAAATATATTATTTTTCTCTGAATGTCTAAAAATTATCCTACTAAGGCTAATATATTGTGGAGCTGGCAATCCACTTTACTGAATGATTCTTAGGGTACTGAATGAAGGCAGCAATTATTACAAGGTAAACTTAAGGGTAGAGCTTAAAAATGCAAATCTGTAAAAAGACTAAGATTTATACTTGAGATAATAATTTATATTGGCATCTTTGAGCTCTGATTAAGTATACAAAAAACACTGAGAGGAAAAAAATGGCTAATCTAAGCAAAATGAATTTTCTGCTGGATGTGTAAGCAAAAATACAGATAAGTTTTTAAGAAAGGACATCAATAAATTTTGAGTTGGATCAGCAGCAGTTGAACGTACTCAAAAACTTGTGTATATATTCATCACACGTGCAGCCTCCAAATTTACATGTAACTGGTAGTACAGTTATAATTCAAATCAGCGAAAGCCATGAAATCTAAATGCAAAGATAAACCATAATTTACACCATTGAGTTTTCACATCCCTTTCCTGGCTCCATCTGAAATTCCCCTTGAGAATCTTAAGTCAGAGCTCTGTCTGGAAGAACTAATCCTGAGGATATCTAAAATCCTTTGTTACCACTTAGGCAAAGGAGATTCCACAAGATCTGAGAAGTGTGGAGTAATTCTTCCTAGCATCATAATATTCAGAGCTGTATACTCAGAGGAGAAAACAATTCAACCGTATCATACAACTACAGTGTATTCAGCCAAAATGGAAGCTATTTTTGGCATGGCTGGCTCACTGTAGATGTTATTTCCTTCAGCAATATATTGACCAATGCATTTGTGGTTATTATAAATAAATAAAACTCTATGTACAACTACCACAGTAAAATCATTTGAAAACATTGCTAAGCTATTTTTTAGGATAGAAATCTTTATGAATTTCTTTAATAAAATATCATTATTCCAGTAAGACAAGGGCTTAAGAAATTATTGATGCCTTTTTCCCCCTAACTTAATCATATTAGCAATCTAAGTAAAACCTTCTAAATGCTTTCTGAAGTTATTGATTCCTCTTGTAGAAATCTATCTGAACTATATCATAGAGTCATTAGCAGGTAATGCTATGCTGTACAAATTATGTACTGACAGAATTTACTGGTGAGGTAAGAGAATCAGGACACATTAGCCATTTGCTCAACTAATTGTTGCTACTGTGTGCATTTTAGTGCGTGCAATCTCTGCAAAACAGTTTTTAATGAGGCCATTAGTCTTTTTCTTATATTATTCGCCTAATTCCCTTCTATATTCTTTAAAACCCTAATCAGCAAAATCACTCACAATACCCACTTCTAAAAGTGAAACAGTTAGCTGCAATGTGGTATCAATGGACTTAGCATTGTACCTTTAACATGTGTATACTGTACATCTCAAAGGGAGTCAACTTCATTTATTTGTTCAGTAAACAATAATAATGATCTTAATAAGGTACTATGCATATTTGATGAGTTTTAATGTAAAGCATATTTCCTAATATACAAAATATACCAAAAGTAATCTTTCAATTCAAGTAATTTTCTTCCCTAGAATTTATTAAGAGCAGAAACTTCGAAATGAATAGAAATGAATTATATATAAATGAGTTTTTTCTGGAAAATCCCATGCAACCAAAAGAGTTAATATTGCATAACAAATAGATATGCAAGTTAACTGTGGTACAAGCATTAAAAGTATATAAATGCTGGCCAAAAAAGCTAAATAGCCCATGAAAAAGGACAACTGTAATTCAACAAATTTAAATTCTAGGCCCAAGGGTAACAAAAATATACACCCTGCTAAGATGGTTCCAACTCAGATTTTCAGAGGAATCACTATTTCTGTGATTCTCTGTGTATTCTGTGTATTCTCTGTGTATTCTGTGACTACAAATAGTTTCTAATGCTATTATCAACAAAATAATAAAAGCCTGGAGGCAAAATAAAACGCACATCAACGCTTTATATTTTAAATAACACAACATGCTTAACAATCTTAGGCATTATGCTCTCATTTTGACAATATTCAAACTCCAATGTGGTTTAAAATATTCCAGTGGAAAAAATTTGTATAAATTTTTAAGGTTCACTAGATGTGTTGACTGTAAATTTCTTTCCTATACACTGAACTTTTTTTTTTTTTTTTTTAAGATGGAGTCTCGCTTTGTCGTCCACGCTGGAGTGCAGTGGCGCTATCTCAGCTCACTGCAAGCTCCACCTCCCAGGTTTACGCCATTTTCCTGCCTCAGCCTCCCGAGTAGTGGGGACTACAGGCTCCCGCCACCACGCCCGGCTAATTTTTTGTATTTTTAGTAGAGAAGGGCTTTCACCATGTTAGCCAGGATGGTCTCGATCTCCTGACCTCATGATCCACCCGCCTCAGCCTCCCAAAGTGCTGGGATTACAGGCGTGAGCCATCGCACCCAGCTATACACTGAAATTTTAAATGAAGTCAAGCTAAATATTTATAAACTCAAATACTGTGAGTGTGGGTGTATGTATGCACGTTCATTAGAATAAAAGCTGAATATAATTGTATCCTGTAAAAATTGATCCCCAAATTAATAAACAATGACTGAATTCTAAATCTCTAGCTAAAGTCTGTATCTCTTTTTCTGAACTTTAGAATTTCATGTTCTTCATCCAGATACATCACACTTTAACATGTAAATGACCTCCCAGCTGAACTCATTTTTTCTATTCCACTCTTTCCCTGTCCCCCACATAATTTTTCAAACAGGTGTTAGAATGGATAGTAATTTATAAATTTAGTTATGCAACACTTTTGCCACAACTTGTGGAATCAAACCTACACTCCCTACCTTATTCTACAAGGCTACATTGGATTTGTTCATGGATGTTATTCAGTCTCATTTCTCATACCTTTTTCATAAACTATTTTACGTCTCAGTCTCTTTGCAGGTTCTCTTCCTCCTTGCCTGGGATGCTAGCCTCTATTCTGATATTCCAACGATAAACACTTATGCATTTTCAAGGTACATGAAGGTCACAGTTCTAAAGTATCTTGCCTGATACTCCACTCTCAGGTAGAGTATTGTTTCTTACATTATACCGATTTAAACACTTATATATTTAACTCTCATATTAGCCTATCAGCTACTTGTTATGGGAGATATTATCTAGCTCATTATTGTGTCATTGTTATCTGTTGCAGTTCAAGGTGTATGATAACTATGCAACAAATATTTCATAAAGGGTACTCATTTGGTATTTTGTAATCTCTTTAACATACACCCTTCACTAAGGCTTACAGAACAAGTCTAGAATTTTTTTTTTGCAGGGGAGGTCATAGTAGCTAACTCTTCTAATTGATCATCTTCTGTTTTCTAATTGTTTTAGATATTGATAAACCTAATATAATTAACACATTACATTTTCTGGCTGCAGAAATAGGTTCAGGAATGGACCTTGACCTAACGCAGGTCAAGAAGCATATGAAGACTTTGGGAGGTTCCCCTGCACTTACGAAAGAGCTTCAGAATTATGCTTTCATCTGGACAATTTCACATAGGGATGCTTTAAACTTACCTATTCCATTACATCTAGGATGTCTTTGACTGAAGCTTCTATATTTATGTTTAGCTTATTACTTACACTAATTTCAACCAAAGTCAGCTAGAGATACAGCGGTTGAGCCCATAATATTAATTTCAAAAACATAGGTCTTGTTTAACATTCATAATCAATGTAAAGTTTTATCCTCAGTTATCTACTTGTTTTTTACTGCATCCTTTTCCAAATCCATCCCTTGATCTTCCCACGAAGAAACTTTCTGCTCCATCTTAATTGCCCTATACTTTATTTTCCTATAGCTGTTTTCAGTATCACATGGAAGAGTTCCATTTCCAAGTTAAGTGAGAGTAATGAAAAGACTTGTCTCAATTGGATTTCCTCTATTGCAGTTGGTCAAATTCTGAGCATTTCACAAGAATGTTATCAAATGTCAAAAGAATGTAAACTCTTTGTACTGTCTTTCTTCGTGTGTTGTCTGCTACTCCACAAGGTATTTTAGGCTTTACAAAATTTCTCAGAATGAACCTTTACATCCTTCAATTAAATTAAATAACCATTTAATTTTTCTCTACCTATGTCTGCACTAATGTAACCTTTTATTAAATTAAATCAATAAATAAAGTTTTATTATATTCTGTATTCCCTAGTCAACAGATGAAATGCCAGTTTATTATGAGTTTGGAGTTAAAGTTAACTTCCAGGCTGAGCCTTGTGGCTCACACCTGTAATCCCAGCACTTTGGGAGGCCAAGGCACGTGGATCACGAGGTCAGGAGTTCGAGACCAGCCTGACCAACATGGTGAAACCCCGTCTCTACTAAAAATACAAAAATGAGCCTGGCGTGGTGGCACATGCCTATAATCCCAGCTACTCAGGAGGCTGAGGCAGGAGAGTTGCTTTAACCCGGGAGGCGGAGGTTGCAGTGAGCCGAGGTGGCATCATTGCACTCCAGTCTGAGTGACAGAGCGAGACTCCATCTCAGAAAAAAAAAAGTTAACATTCCAGAGGAGAAGAGAAAAAATAAGAAGTTGTAAGAAATGGAGTTGGAAATCCGATGGAATTTTGCCTGATTACTATCTTTGTTCCGAAATTTCTCTCTAATGAGAGTCAGTAAAACCAACCTGTATTTTAAGCTACCTTGAGTTTGTTTTCTTCAGCAGTAAAAATAGTTCAAATGATCACAAGATTTTATATATATATGTACACATATATCTGTATCTATATATCTATATATGATAGAATGTGAATAGGGAGACATTATATTACTGATAAGACATATGTAAATCAGGGGATATATATTTATATTTCTTATTAGTAATAATTATATTATAGTGATATAATTATACTATTACATAATATATAACATATTTTATGCTATATAATATATAATATATAATTACTATAATATATTATAAACATAAAATATATATAACTATAATTACAAATATAAACATATTTAATTTATAGACTTCATTTCCAAATATGACAGCAAGTAGAGAGAAGTATTCCATGGGCCTTCACACAGCAACTCTTCTGTGGGCGTTCAACTCCATAGGGTGTCCTTGAGTGACAGAGACTCGCTCAGGGGCTGGATGGAGGACACAGTCATACTCAGGTGTCCATAGTGACATCAAGATATAAAGGGAGAACTAGGTTGGCCAGAGTGGCATCAGTCCCCAGCCAAGCGTGGAGAGAGACCTAACCACGAAATGCACAATCTCAACCTCAATGCCAAATTTACCCACTAACATGAAAGTTAAATACTTTAATAGTGTAAAAATTAAGAGTGTGAATGCCATCAGAATGAATAGTGACTAGTTGGGCAAGGAAACTTGTCATGACTAATGACTGAAGAGCAGCCACAGTAACAAGAGGACACTTGCAGATATGAAAACCAAAACATTTGGGCCAAAAAAATTGTTTTATTTAAATGTTTCATTTAAGCATTTTGAGTATGGAGCAATATTACTAAATTAGACTCACTCTTAGCTTTCTCCATCTCCCAACCTCATTAGGAGGCAATGGATTTGTGAACTGAGAAGGGAGATTGGCATGCTCCATTACCCACTTAAATATCAACTAGGGGAAGAGCAGGTAATGTGGAAGAGATTTGAAAGTCTGGAAAAATTTTCAAAAGGGAGTTGGTAACTTTAACTGATTGTCCACTTATGCTTTTGGATTAAACTTATTCTCCTCTGGCATCTGCTCTGTGTTGGAGCTGATTGTATACATCTCTTTCTAATTCCCTGTTCAGTCAAGTCACATAGATCGTTTGAAATCAGTCATGGTGGGAATATCTCTACCACAGAAATCTGTAGCCCATCAGATGTTTTTCTTTCTAGAGATCATTTTACCACTGTGCCAGTTTTTGGAGGCTGAAAAAGGAAGAACAGTTATATCCTTTCATGAACAAAGATACTATCTTGGGTAAGGGAAAGGGTTTGTATCAAACATCTCAAAATCTGAGCACTTACCCAAAACATAGTTAAGATTTTTGGATAAGAGATTAGCCTGAAATTATCTTACTGAAAAGTCTTAGTTTTGTTTTCTCCTGACTTCCTCAGCACATGAGGAAAATTAGAGCAGTCTTCTCAAATAAGTGGTATTTTTACTGTCCATCTTAGTTCATGCTGAGTGATTCTTTTTTCAGTAATATGCCAAAGAAATAAATGCCACAGTCAAGGAATGTAATAAAATACGTAAACAACCATTACTAGCAAAGAGAAATAGAAAATGTTGTTTTCTACTTTTTGAGCCAATAGAATGATGTAAGTATCCTAGAGACGGGAATACTGATGTAACCATAAACAAACAAGTGATGGCCCTGATACTAGTTTATCTGTGTAAACAAAGGATTTTGTCATTTGATCACAACATGTAACACCCATATATTTTTTCTCTATGGAATGAATCTACATGTTTTATTGCAAAATAAGTGTAACTATGTATTATAATATTTTTCTTCTCATACAAAAATAATCTCACTCCATATTAATGTGTGTTTCCCCTGGACACAGATGATAAATCAGATAATTTAAAATTATTTACTATTATTTTATTTTAAAGCTTATACCTAGACATGTTATTTTCTATTGATAAAGTTATTCCAACAATTATTATCAAATTGTTTTATTTTAATGTGTATGACATGAAAATGGAATGTCAGTTATAATTCCATCAAAAAAATGGAAGGTAGTTGTTTCTGTGTAAAAAGTCAAAAATGATCCAGTGGAGTTGCATATACTTATTTGATTGTTTAAGCACTGAACTTTAAGGTCAAATTAAACATTAAAACTTGGGATATATGGTACAGAGTGATTCTAGACTAGAGAGCTGAAAGGAGAAACAACAACAATAAACTGGCCATGTATATGTTGGATTACCTAGATACTGCATTTATCAGAAATCATGTTACCTAGTATCATATAAAAATTGTGATTGACACACTTAATGTGTCTATTGTTTTTATAGACAGTCTTTTATTTGGGTCTCCCAAATTATTTTTTGAAATGTTATTTTGTATACCAATTAAACACTACCCTCCAAAAAAATGACAAAATTATAAATCACAGTAATAGCAAAGTTTTTCTTTCATATATACCTAAAATATCTGACTTTATAAAATATTATTTCTTTAATTTCCTGTGTAGGTTTTTGACATTGTAATAATGAGCTATATTTTCTTCTCTCCTTATTCTATAAAACAGCACCCTTTTTGAAAATATGAGTATTTATTACACTAAATATTAATTTCCTCATTTTCATCTTGTCTCTCAAAAGAATTATTTGCTTTGCTTTTTCCAGCACTCTATTTTACAGAACACGCTGAATTATATTACCTCTTTCCTTTGTATTTTCTGGCTTGTTATTTTGTTTAGCAGCAAATGCCAGCAAAGCAGTGCTATGCTTCTGCTTATGGGTCATCGAATTATAAAGTGGAGAAAACTACCTTTGAAATTAAATTCTGTAGCACTACTTGAGTCACATTTTCAGCAATGTTTTAATCACTTTATTTCTATTTTCACATATTACTGACTGACACAAATAATCAAATACATAATATAATGATTGCTTTTTATATGACATAATTTTACACCTTGTTATGTTTGAAATATTCAACTGAAAAACATCACCATTTGTAACACTTGATTATAATTAACTAAACTGAAAAATAAGACTAGAAGAATTTAATGGTCAGAGAATCTAGAGGGTCATTTGATTGATTTTTCCATGAACCAAAAATCTTTCTGCAACCCGTAATAGAAGAAAGTAAAATGTTTAACATAAAAAGCGAAAGAAGCTTTAGAAACATTGGTTTTGGAAGTATGGTCCAGTGAATAAATTACAATATAGAGTTAATTCATAGAAGTAGAGTTATACATAATTTTATTCATTCATTCAACAAAGTTCTATTGTTATGAACACTACATAGTATGTTTTCGCCTCCAAAAACATTAATTTTAGAAATGGAAATAAGTAACATGCTTTAAAAGATATGAGCGCCAAATAGTTTTATGCATCAGATCTATCTTACTTTGTTTGGAAATAATCTTGATTTTATTTATATTATTTAAAATTAAAGATGAGACTCTAGACAATGATAATATCCTATCTGAACTGCCTACTCCTCTCTTATCTCTCTTGGATTCAATATCTACACAATAATCTGTTGTTTTGTTTTGTTGTTCAGTTTTATTTGGGGATATTTTGTTACAGATTTCAATTGCTTAATAGAATGATTAGAGAAGAAATCTAACCTAAAATCTAGATTTTATTATTTAACGTCATAGAGTGTTACAACTTTCTCATTATTTTTTCTTTTTACCCTTTTTATATACTGTTGTATTATGTGTTGTACAATGCTGTGAAATATGCAAATTTTAAATGAATTTTAGATATATTTGTCAGTTGCATTATTGTAATATGCACTCTTTACCAAGATACTGAATATTTCCAA
Organism: Symphalangus syndactylus; assembly: GCF_028878055.3. Classification (NCBI taxonomy): domain Eukaryota; kingdom Metazoa; phylum Chordata; class Mammalia; order Primates; family Hylobatidae; genus Symphalangus; species Symphalangus syndactylus. Next base: position 92,766,492 of record NC_072433.2, read on the forward strand.
AACTCCAGAAAAATTTTCCATGCCTCTTTCCAGTCAATACCTGCCACATTTCCTGCTACAGAGACAACCACCGTTATGATCAATTTTACCGTGTATTAATTTTGACTGCTCCAGTACTTCATATAAATGGACTTCATAAGCATGTATTCTCTTTGTGCTTGACTTCACTCATCATTCTTTGAGGTTCAACCATGTTATATGTATCAGTGGTTTCTTTTCTTTTTTGAATATCACTCAGTAATGTTCCATTGTATGTTTATAGCATAATGATCAATTTTCCTGTTGATGGACATTTTTGTCCCGTTTTTGGCATGAATTAAGCTATTCTGACTTTCTTGTTTAAATAGTGTAATGTACATGTGTTTTATCCTCTGTTAGATAAAAACCTAGAAGTAAATTTGCTGGATCGCAAAGTAGGTGTGAGATTTATTTTAAGAGGCATTATCAGACTGATTTCCATAGTGGTTGTATAGTTGCACATGCCCACTGTCAAAGTATTAAAGTTCCAGTTGTTTTACATTATCTATCTATCTGTCTGTCTGTCTGTCTGTCTGTCTATCATTTATCTATCACCTATCTGTGAATCAATCATCTGGGTTTTTTGCTGTCATTCTTTATAATTTTAGTTATTCTAGTTTACATGTAGGAAAATCTTATTATGGTTTTAATTTTTATTTTCCCTAATAACTAAAAAAATTGATGAGTGCTTTTTCATTGTTTCTTGGCCATTTATTTATCTACCTTTTAAACTCCCCGTTCAAGTCTTTTGGCTGATTTTTAAAATTGATTAATAGGATTGATGTTTGTTCTACTTATTTTCTGTCAACTGTATACTGTTAAGATCTTAAACTATAATTTTCAACTTGTCAATAATTCCCTTCAGTTTGAATCACTTTTGCTTAATGTATTCTGAAGCTCTGTTATTAGGTGTGTGCACATTAAAAATTACTATGTCTTACATGCACGCATGTTTATGGCAGCACAATTTGCAATTGCAAAGATATAGAAACAACCTAAGTGCCCATCGACCCAAGAGTGGATAAAGAAAATATGGTATATATACACCATGGAGTACTACTCAGGCATAAAAAGGAATTAAATAACGCCTTTTTTAGCAACTTTGATGGAGCCAGAGGTCATTATTCTAATGAAAGTAACTCAGGAATGGAAAACCAAATATCATATGTTTCACTTATAAGTGGGAGCTAAGCTATGAGGACGCAAAGACATACAGAGTGATATAACGAATTTTGGGGGCTTGGGAGAGGGAGGTTGGGAGGAGAGTGAAAGATAAAATACTACATATTGGGTACAATGTATATGCCTCAGTTCTTGGATGCACTAAAATCTCAGAATTCACCACTAACAAACTCATCTGTGTGACCAAAAAAAAAACACCTATACCCCAAAAACTATTGACATAAAATAATAAGAAAATAATTTTAAAAATTAAATTACTGTCTTCTTGATGGATCCACATTTTATCATTATAAAATGTGGATGATTTTATATCATTTTAAAATCTTTGTCTATATCCCTGGGAATATTCACTGTTCTGTAGTTTATTTTAAATGATATTTACATAGCCATTCTAGATGTCTTATGATTAGTATTATCATTCTTATTATTAATATCCTCTATCCTTTATACAATTTTTATTTATTTATTTATTTATTTATTTATTTATTTATTTATTTGAGTGAGGGTCTCACTCTTTCACCCAGACTGGAGTGCAGTGGTGGGATCTAGGCTCACTGCAATCTCTGCCCCCCAACCCTGGGCTCAAGCAAACCTCACCTGAGTCTTCCAAGTAGCAGGGACTACAGGCACACACCACTACGACCCAGCTAGTTTTTGTATTTTCAGTAGAGACGGGGTCCTGCCACGTTTTCCAGGATGGGCAACTCCTGCAGGCAAGCAATCCACTCACCTTGGCCTCCCAAAGTGCTGGGATTACAGGCGTGAGCCACTGCTCTCGGCCTATCCTTTTATTTTTAACACATTTTTGTCTTCATATTTAATGTATCCTTCTTTTCAACAGAATATATTGTATCTTACTCCTTTGTTCACTTTGACAATGTCTGCCTTTTAATTGGAAGGCTTATTACATTTACAGTTAATGTAAGTTTTCGTATGACCGAGTAAAAGTCAAACGTATTTCTATTTTCCTTCTATTTGTCTTTTCTGATCTTCATTATTTTATTCTTTTTCCCAAATGCAAGTTCAAGAAGATATCCTAGACAATTTGAGAAGACTGTGGGGCTCACTATACCTCCCTTTCTCATGGATCACAGTCATGCTCAGCCTGTTGCATGTATGTGAATATAGCTATTGCACATTACAGGTAAATTGAATTTTTGGTTTCCTTATTAACTTTTGGATATTTAATAGATGTACTCAATTTTTAATTAGTTAGAATTAAAATTGTTTTGTTTTTGTTTATTCTGAGTTTTATTGTATTATGCTCAGAGACAATATGTATCAAATATACTTTTATTAATATTTCAGAAAAATTTTCTGATTATAAGATAATAAGATAGAATTTACAGATATAAATATGAATGGAAAATAAGTTTTTATCTACTAGACTTATTGCCTTAATAATTATTTTGCTTTGATGTTTGATACACTTTGGGTATATAACATTTCATGCAACTTTGCTTTTCATAAAAATAATGAAATATTGTATATGTTATGGTATTTATTATTCTCTGCTGTATTTTCTAATGGTAAATAATATATTTTAATGTATAATGTAGTGTTACAATAAGAATTATTTTGTAGATAACTTATCTATTGATTGTTAAGTATATGTCAATTGCTGTAATGTGTACTTTTTTTGTGTTAGATTACCTCATTTAATTTATTGAAGTGCACAGTAAGGCTGGTACTATGACATTTACTTTTTGTAGATGAAAAAACTGTTGCTAAGAAGGGTTAATAATTGAGCAAGGATAACACTCTTGTTAGTGCCAGAGTTGGAGTCTAAACTACTTAACTACTATGACAAGGTCTTAAAGTTAAACTAAGTTTTTTTTAATCATTGTTAAATATCCCTTTTGCCCCTTTTTCCCTTAAATTTCACCTTATATAATATTAAACAAATATTGCTCTTTGGCTCATTTTATATTTGAATTTAAGTGCTCTCCATGCCCATATTTTCATTTCAAGATTCTTCTATGGAAGAGAGTGCAGATGTGGTGTTTAACAGTAGTTAATTTGGACATTTGGATGGGAACATGTAGCATATTTACATATATATTGTATTAAGCAGTATTCTGGTGTTTAATACTTCCATCTTATTTCTTTTACATTGAGCTAGTTAAATTCACATGCAAGCGCAATATACAAGATATAATTTGCTATAAAACATATTCAACATAACTGTATTATTATTATAATATTGTTTTTCAACATAAGAAGAATTAAGAAGATCATATTTTGTGAAATGTATTACTTACAGCCAGGTATGACTTACAGTGCAATCAGTGCCCAAACTCATCATAACTTGGTTTCTTTATTAAGAGTATAGAAGTCACAATCTGCTCATAATTGTAAATCACTATAATATTACTCCATGAAATACTATTTCCACAGATTACTGCTTTAGGTATTTTCCCTTTATAATGAAATTTTCTATATACATAACTAGCAGTTATGTATGCAGTTAGAGAAAAATTGATGAAACTACTCTCGAAAGGTAATAGTTTTTTAACTAAATAAATGTTTACATATGTATGTTAAAAAATATCAGGCTTAATGGAACAAGTGACATTAAATATATGGTAGCGACTAACATGGATTATCAACCCATCCCACTCTTTCCAGACTTATCTTTTATTTTAAATACTTTGAGTTTGATGGCATCATTTACAAATTGGAATTATTAGCAGTGTTTAAAATATTAAGGCATAAAAAGGGGGGAATAGGCCAGATGCCGTAGCTCACGCCTATAATCCCAGCACTCTGGGAAGCCAAGGCAGGCGGATCACTTGAGGTCAGGAGTTCAAGACCAACCTGGTCAACATGGTGAAACCCTGTCTCCACTAAAACAATACAAAAATTAGCAAGGCATGTTGGTGCATGCCTGTAATCCCAGCTACTTGGGAGGCTGAGACATGAGAATTGCTTGAACCTAAAGAGGCTGAGGTTGCAGTGAACCACGATAGCTCCACTACACTCCAGCCTGGGCAACAGAGTAAGACTGTATATCAAATAAATAAATAAGTAAATAAATAAATAAGTAAATAGAAAATATAACTATTAAAGATTTCTGGAGGGTAATGTTAATAAATCTTTACCCTTTTCCCCACTAGATGAAAAGAAAAATATCTCCCCAAATCCTAATATGAAAGATAAACGTCACCCATGTTACTGTACACATTTTTACAAATCTCTTCTCTATTCTCTGCCCTCTCCCTTCCTCTCTCTCTCTCTGTCTCTCTTAATATATGCCTCTATCAATACTATTTAGCAACAATGTTTTTCATTTATTGAATAAAAGAATGGAGATAAATACATATACATTTAAAAATGCATCATACTTTTAAAAGTAAGAATGAAAAACAATATTAAACTAATCCTTATATAGGCTGCTTCTATTTTTAATTATTAGACAATAGTCCAAGGACAATCTTCTATGTACTTCTGTGCAAATTTGTTCAATGACAAACTTCAGAAGTTTTAAGAATTGGAACACTCAGACAAAATAAGGTTGATGTAATTATTTTTAAATTCATAAAATGGGTATATTTTAATACCCTTGGAATCACTGCTGATTTTATTTTATCACTGTTAAAAGCTATTCAATTTCAGTCCTAATTAAAGAAAAAAACAAAAATAAAGGCACCAATAGATACTTTCTCTTCTATATTTTCAAAGATTTATTGGCCATTAATGTGCTCTACATGGGTTGCCTTATAATATTATATTAGAGTTACTTAAGAGATACCATATAAGTGGACATAGATTGTTTCTAAATCTCTGCTATTGTAATTTTATAGCAATGATTACCATTGTGTTTAAAACTTTATGTAATTCTCAGTTTTTCCATTAAAATAAATTCCCAAAGGTAATATTGTTGGCCAAATGGTATGTACTTTTTAAATGCCTCTGACATAACGAAATATATACACCTATACATGCACATATACATATATTGCTATGATCATATTGTTTGTATTCCAGAAAATCTCATTAATTTACATAATCATAAGTAGAATATAACACTTTTACCCATATTCTCATAAAACACTCCTCATCCTAAAATGACCACTACTTATAATTTTCTGAAACATAGTAATATATGTGATTATTACATGAGTTTTTAAAGGTTATTATTTATAACATATAAACTTGATATAGAGAGTTTAATTGCAATTCAAACATTTATAGTCTGTTTTTTATTGAATTTAAAATATGTTAGATTAGAAAGATGTTTTAAAAATTTTAATTATATTTTGATTTTGTCTACTTCATTATACTTAGTGATTAGTATTTTATATACTTTGAGACTGAATAAATATTTTTCACTGTAGATTGAATGCATCTTCAATAAAACATTGCCATTTGTTTCATGTAATGCTATTACATTCTATTCTGTGTTTTATATTGATAGTAAAATTGCTCTTTATTTTATGCTAACATTTTTCCTGGTTTATTTTTGCCTATAATGAGTGACTTGTTCTTGACAAGCAGTATATGAAAGTATCTGGATAGACTTCTCAATCTTAAAAATCCCATTACTGTTTATTTCATCATATATTGGCTTATTAATATTTCTATAAGTTGATTTCTTTGTTTCTTTGCTTATTTCTTTGTTTTTAATTTTTGCTACATATATTTTAAAGTTTTAAAATATAAACTTCATGCTAAGAAGAACAAAAATATCCGCTAAACATGGTGAGATGGGATGAGTTTGGAAGAATTCATCACTGATTACTTAAAATGTCCTTTTCATTACTAAGTGGTACAGTGTAGTAGAAAAGTACATCCTGGCAGAACACCACAAAGAGTTGCTTTGAAAGATAGTAGTCGGGAGGAGGAACAATTTGGGCCACTCACTTGCAACCACTTTGCTCCTGCTGACCAGTAGCAGCTGAAACTTCAGCCTTTTGCTTGAAGTGTAAGTTCCACCCTAGCAAAAAGGATTATAAAGCCTATAGCTAAAAGCTTATAACATTGTGTTCTTTTGTTTTCCTCTCTGAAAGAAACTGAAATGACTTGCCACTTAAATGTTTCTCTTCCCAGCCTCATGAGGCTCCCAGAGGTTTTTGCTTGACGTTTTACCTCTTACGTATGACCTCTCCTTCCTGCTTAGCTGCTTAGCCTTTGGCCCAAGACATTTTCAAATCAGAAAATGCCTTAAAGATGAAAAGCAAGAAAGAATCTCAGAATCACCTGAATATGCTTTCTTCTCTCTGGGATTTTAGCCTGTAAAACTCTAACTGCCTTATTAGACCTTTCTCCAAGTTAGTTCTCAAGTTTGCCAACCCCTGCTTTAGCTCACTTGGAAATAAAGCACAAGAGAAAAGCCAAGTAAATTATGCAAAGGAAAGGCAACAAGAGCTGCACCAGCATTAGCAATTATTGAAATCTATTCTGAATCACTAGGAATTAAAACAGGTAAGTGTCTGTATAGGATAGACACAGTTAAAACTAAATGGAAAATACGGAAATAAACATAGCATATTCATAATATAATTCATAAAAATATTTAGTCATTTGGAAGCATTTTTAAAAGAACAGCAGAAATGTACCAAAATCAATATGGCAGTCTTTAAAAATATTGTTGGAATGAGAAACATTTGGGAAAAAATTTTAAACAAAGCTAGAAAAGTAATAGGATAAATATAACTGAATCTTTTTATGTTAAAAACAATTGTGTAATCAGAAAAGTCATAGAATCTAATTTCTAGAATCCATTACAATTGTTTTAATAAATTAGACAAGGACAAAGACAAATTTCAATTTGAAAGAAATATAAACAAATTAAATATTTAAATGACAATCTGGAGGAAATAATTGCAATATTCTTAGAACCAAAAGGCTAATGCCTTTAATTTTGTTTACATATAAATCCATTAGAAAAAAACCTGAAAGAAAAAGTGGGAAATATATATGTAAAAATAGAGCACAGAAAATATTAATATTATAAATTGAAACAAAATAAAAATATAAAGTTCTCTCAAATAGGTGGAAATGCTATGCCTCACCCATAATTTGAAAAAGTTGTAAAATAAAATTATACACTGTGAATCATACATTATACATTATATACATTATATATACATACATGCACATTATATATACATATATACATTATATACCTATCTGAGTAAAGTAACATTGGCATATACTTGGTAATATCAAGTGCTGGCTAGGAAATAAGAAAATAGGCACTGGTATTTCTTTCGTTGTCAGTATCAACTGGGGCAAACATTTCCGAAGCTCATTTGAACATATATTTGCCAGTTACACTAGCAATCCATGAATCTAGGTAGATGTACTACTTTGCCAAGATATAAATGGAAAGATATTTATGGGAGCATTGTTTTAAATATCATCAATCTGTAAACAAAAACAAATCTATCTCAATAAGGCTAATTATATTAATTATGGTAGAGTCTTAAAATGGAATACTGTATAGCCTTTAAAGTAGATGATGTGTATCTATCTGTTGTGATATAGAAATACCTGTATAGCTAAAATAAATTGTTAATTGAAAAGTATGTGGCATAACAATAAGAATAATATTTTGTCTTTAAATAATACACTCACATGCTTCTGAATGAAAAGACTGGTGAGTAGGTAAGGGATATGTAGTTTTTATTCTGTTTTGTTTTTGTTTCAGTCTATATTATTTCATTTTTACTATTAGCACCTATTTTATAAGAAATACAAAAGTAACTTAAAAGTATATTTAATGTAAATAGATTTAATTTTATATTAGTGAGTAATTTTAAGCTCAGGGTAGGACTAATTGAAAGCATAAATCATTTTAGTTTCCTCAGTTCAATGGCTGACTTCTCATGATTTATTCAGTTAGGCCTCTAAAATAAGAGAAGCAGAAATGTATCAGGAAAAACATTCTTCCTTGGAAAAAATTACAAAGTCATGACATTTGCTAGCAAATATGTAAAGATAAAGAAAATATACATATAGAAAATTTTTGAAGACTGCTGTTTTTCTATTAGTGACATATTCTAATAATCTACCAAATATTGGATGAAAATAAATGGAATTTGAGCTGTAAAGACTTGGGATGAGGAAAAAGCGACAATGTTATTGATTACTAGGAAAATAGAGTGATGATCATTGACAAAGATAGTGACATACCATAATGAAGATTATACCATCTAAGTCTTGGGACCCTGTTACTTCTTTTTATCTCCACAGTAAAGAACAGTCTATAACATATGAACTATAAACTATCTGGAAAGATTCTAGCCCTTGGAAGTAGTATGATAAATATTTCAAAATTGAGGATGAGGAACTTGAAGTAAAGTAAGAATGTTTATCAAAGTTAAGTTATGGAAGCTTGAATGTAGCTTAAGAGTTTTCTACACATATTTTTTTTCTTTAAATTCTTCTTTGTACTCAGTCCATCCAGGCTTTTGCCTTTACCACCACAGGTCTTATCATGTGTGCTGCTAAATGCAAAGCCCATTTGTCAGATTTAATTACATTTAATTAAATTCTACTAATTACATACCCCTAGTTCCCCTTTTTCTTTCTGAATATTGTTTTCCTCAGTCTCCAGTGTTTATCATTCCTCATCTAGAATTCTTAAAGGTGAAAGCCTCCAAAATTCATTCCTTCTATGTATTTTCTTTTCCACTGTAGTTAAATTATCAGTCACAGAGTGTTAAATATCTTTCATTCTCAGTGACTTCCAAGTCCATATTTTAGGCCAGATCTATCCACTGGGCTTCAGACTTAAATATCTGTTTTCCCTCCACCTATTTCTTTAGTTCTTTTTTTTTTTTTTAAGTTGGAGAAAGAAAATTTTGTCTGTTCTCAATGTTTTTCTTTAAATTTAAATCAGATAATCATTTTCAACATGCTCAAGAATTTCTTATCACAAATAACAACTAAAATCCTTATAATTATATTCAAGGCCTTATAATTTCCTTTCATGATTTATAGTAGCATAAAAGTATAAATATTTTGAGATAACAAATTTGGTATTAATGCGGGACTAAAAATCCACCAGTGCAAGTACTGAGCATTTAGAAACACATTCACATATACATGGAAACTTAACTTGCAATGGAGATAGGTAGGCTGGTCTTTTTAAAAAACAAAGCAAAACAATTTTAGTAAAATTAGTAATCCATGAGGAAAAAAAATAGATAAAATTGGACCATCACTACACTCACATATACACACACCTGCACATACCACAAATTACTAGTACATTAAGCATGAAAGATAGAATTATAAATATTTTAATACATTACAAGAGAGAATCTTCAATAACTGTAAAGGAAACTTTAGCTACATCAAAATGAAGATAATTTGTTTTCAAAACACACTGCAAAAAGATACGTAAAGATAAAGAAAGTGATAATGTAGTAATCCACTGACACATACAAACTATTCTAAAACTGTCATTTAGAAAAATAAAGATATACTACTTTTTGTATTCTATGGGTTAACTGGCTTCAACTGAGAAATTCTGTTCTAAATAGGGTAGCTAAACTTTCATATGCAGGTTGATTAAGTTGGAAGGCTGACCTGATAGGACATCCTAGATGGCTAATTGTCCTCCAGAATCTCTCCCTGCATGGTCTCTTATCATTTCCATTATTCCAGCTTCTTTACAGCATGGCAGCTTATGTACAAGAGAGAACACTGCAAGAAGTTAAGCTCCAGTGTGCAAGTGTTTGTCAAGTTTCTGCATGATAATATCCCACTGGCCAAAGTAAGAAGGTAGGCTAAACTTTAAGACAATATAAAAGGGGATTTTAAAAGGGTGGGCGAGGCACATCTTGTTGGAAGCCAAAATGTAGTTAAGTCTGTTCCACTCCACCCTCTGACTTCCAATGACTCACATATCTTCCACGTGCAAACTATACTCACTGCCACCCAACATCTTTGAATGTCTGATTTCATTGTAACATCAGATATAGTCTTGAATTTAGAATGTCATTATCTACATCAGTTGCAAGTGGTGATGAGTTTTTGTATGGAATTCCTCAAGTGCAGTTCCCTCCATCTTGTTCTGCAGATGCAGAAGTCTTTAGATGGGAAAAAGAAAAAAACAGTCTGGCTTTCGCATTCTCATCATAAAATGCTGCATCCAAGATAGAACAAACACAAATGACACTACCGTTTACAAAGGAGTCACGTGTTCATAGCAATTCCAAAATCTAGCTAGGTTCTGGTTGCTAGGCTCTTGGTTCTGGCCTCAAATCATCTTTCTTTTTCCACAGGAAATTATTCATCTTTGCTACTATCTTTCTCATTCTCTTTCCTGCATTTAGAAATTTGGACATATAGAGAATTATTTACATTTTGAACTTTCACGTTCCCTTTTAATCCAAGGTATAACTCCTTTAAAAACTTTGTATTACTATAGTAAATTTAAATAGATACCAGGCTTGAAGAATCTTTGAGCAGACAAAGTCAGTTAAGTGACCTTAACCTTGCTTGATTTGCAAACTTAAGTGAAACTTAACTTGAGGTATTTATTCTAAATGCCTGTATTAGAGAAAAATAAAATTTAAGGCTAAACAATCAGAAGCCACCAACTAACTTGTATAAATAGAGACTTTTAAAAAGGCTAGACCAAGTAAGGCAACTGTATAACTGTAACCAGTGAAATATTTTCTTTGCTTTACTTGTGCATTCAAAGCCTTTCCCTTTTGCATTTCCTTACTGGAGCTTGAAATCATCTTCACTTTGGTGCTTTTGGATTCATGAATTGCTGTTTGCTCAAATAAATTATAAAATTTTACTTTGCCTCAGTTTAGCTTTTAATAGTATTAAATGATAATCTACTACATTAGACAAATATTACACCCACAAATTCACTTGAGCCTTTCTCTACTTTGGGTAGCGAATTAGGGTGCTGTTAATACATTACCATTGAGTTCTTTAGAAGCACCTTTTTTTTCGGAGAGATGTATTCAAGTGTTTTACAGCTGCACTATTGACTTGGCTTCATCTCTGAGGCCGTGTTTTATTGGCAGCACCTTGGATTTTATCATAGCCTTGAGATTATTTCTTATTTTGAGACTATTTTGTTGGCTGAGGAGGGAATGAGAAATATTTATATTTTCCAATCCAGCAAGTCCAAGGTTGGACATCATTTCCTTTAATCCGGCTAGAAAACTGAAGAGTTGATTATTAAGTTGGTGCAAAGGTAATTGCAGTTTTTGCCATTGAAAGTAATGCACTTGTACCAACCTAATAGTGCATGCTCTCTTGCAATGTCTTATGATAGGTGACTAAAGTAACCAATTAGCATTTTAAACATTGTTCCTAGAAATCTTAGCTCTATTCACAACTTTTTTAGATACATTTTCTTTCTTGCATTTCTTTTTTTCTTTTTTTATTTTTTGAGACAGTCTCACTCTGTTGCCCAGGCTGGAGTGCGGTGGCACGATATCAACTCACCACAGCCTCCGTCTCCTGGGTTCAAGCGATTCTTGTGCCTCAGTCTCCCAAGTAGACAGGATTCCAGGCGCCCGCCACCATGCCCAGCTAATTTTTGTATTTTTAGAAGAGACAGGGTTCTGCCACATTGGCTAGGCTGGTCTGAAACTCCTAACCTCAGGTGATCCACCTGCATTGGCCTCCCAAGATTTTGGAATTACAGTCATGAGTCACCATGCCCGGCCCAATATCCAACATGAGTTCTCTTTTCTCTGACCTCCTGTAGCAATTTCCTCACTAACCTTCCAATTTCCAATAATAGGCTGCTTGCCACTCTTTAGGCCTCCTACCAGCTGGCCACAAACAAATGAAACATGTTTTAGTTTTATGTTATCTCAGTTAATAATTTATGTTTCAGTTATTTATTTCATAACAAACTATCCTAAAATGTAGTGGTCTAAAATAAGAATTTATTATTTTTCATAATTTTGAATGTTCTGTGCTCAGTTGGACAAGCCTTTTGTGACAAGTGATATAGTCAAGGTCACAAAGTCACGAGGATCAGTGCCAAGGTCACTAATTCAGCTATATTCATCTTGAAGCCCAGCCTGGTTTGGAATAATGTAGATATCTCTCATTCTCCAAATTCTTTCTACGTATGATCTTTTATCATTCAGCAGTCCAGCTTGAACTTCTCTACAGTATGTTTTTTGCAATTAACAGGGATATTTCCAAGAGGTTCAGGCCTTTGGAATGCATAATATATGCCATATCATCCTTGTTAATGACCAGTGGGCCAAGGAAATGTACATGGCCAAACCTAGAAACAATGTATGATGATAATACAGATGGCTAGAGTACCAGAAGGTATGGTCCAATGGGTATCACTAATGTAATTGTTTACCACATTTGGTAAAGATATATACTAAACATGTAACAAAGGATATGCCTCCAAAATAAATAACATATCCAAATGTTCAAATTCAGGATAATGGTTACCTTTCATCATGGGGAGGAAGAAGGAAGCTCTCAGGGGGTTTCTTGATCCCTAGAATATTCTATTTATTGGCCTGGGTAAGAGTACACAATTTTGTAAATGAATGCTCAGTATATCTATACTCATTTTTATGTAAGCTTTTTTGTATGTTCTATACTTCATAGGGAAACAAATAAAAATTGTTAAAAATGATAAATATCCCAGACAAGTCAATGTCATTATGTACATAATTGCTCATACTAGAAATCAAAACTAAATAGAACACACACAAGAATGAAAAAGAAATACTAGTTGAAAAAAAGACTTGACATATTTTCAAAAAATTATCATTGACCAGAAAAAAACATGATAAACATTAGTATAATGAAGTTAAAGTTACAGAACTTAAAGGAGATAGAAGATTCATGAGCATTTTGATGGGAAAAAAAGACGATTCAAAAGAGGCAAACTTATTATTTACTCTCTATAGTAATATTCAAAGGCTATAACATAAATTCTAAGGTAAAAATTATAATATTTTGATAAAAAAATATAAATCAAAAATTTCATTTCCGAGATCTTCAACTTATTACAGCATAAATACATAAGATAAATATATAAATGGTTGAATGAATAGATAGACAGATGGATAGATAGATAGATAGATAGATAGATAGATAGATAGATAGATGGAAGCTTAAATTTAGTCATGTAAGATTTGATTAAAAGCAAAGAGGAAAGAGGAAACCAAACTAAAAGAACATTTGTGATCATAGAACCAATTCAAATGACTAAGAATGAACACTGTAAGACTTTTTTGATTATACAAAATATATTTTATTCCTGCATAGTAAATTTATTTAAGGAGATGCAGGAGTAATAATGTTAAGGTAGAAATGTAAATCTGCTAATTTCCCCTCTTTTTTAACAATGTTAAAAGCCACTTAATATCATAAGCATTCTAATTTTTATAATTTCACATAATTTTAGGCTTTCATTATAATTTTTCCTGCTTTAGAGCAAAGGTTCTCAACTCTGGCTTCACATTAGAATCCCATTTAACTCTCTTGATAAGCCAGTCACACCCTCCTACACCAAATAAATCAGGACCTATGCAGGATGAGACTCAGAGATCAGTAGTTAGGATACTCTCTGGTGATCCATTGCACTGCCACAGAGCCTTGGGTACATGTTTTCTAAATTTAAATGGATTTTACTAATTTATAGTGTTTCTATATCCTGTGGTGAAACAAGAATATTCTAAAATTTATTAATTTATCAATTTTTAGCTTCATTTTCTTGAGAAGAAATAGAATTTTAATAATTTTTACTAAAAATACTTCTTTAAAAATCAGTATTCTGTTTATATTTCTTTACTAGGTCTATCTGTCTATCTATCTATCTATCTATCTATCTATCTATCTATCTATCTATCTATCTGTCTATCTTCTATCTACCATCTATCAAGGTAGGTAACTAGCTATCTATACTTTTGTATCTTTTTATGTGCTCTATAATGTAAATAAATTTGGCAAAGACTATTTCCAAGTGCTAGAATTTTGGTGTGGATTTTCAACTTTTTTCTGTGCTTTTCTCCAATACTTGATGTTTCATAATACAAATGTTTTATTTTCACAAAAAATTTAATTTTTACTTTATGTTTTATTTTCAACTGGTATTAAATGAATTATATATTGTACTTTGTTAGATAATTGGTCATATTTAAACTTATAGTTACAGATATTCTTTGAAAGATTAAATATTTACTTATTAATGACTGAAAGTATACTTTTATTATAAGTATGCTGACAATAAAATATCTATTTGTCTACAATTTGGTGGCTTGTTTTTATGGGCTTGGAACTAGAGCAAGGCAATTGATGTTTGCAGTTTAATTTTAACATTTCACAGCTTGAATTGGTAAAAATATATGCCTCTGTGATGTGATAGCTAAATGGGTATACATCAGGACTAAAAGAAGGAAATGAATATCCATAATTAAATTTTTATATGTTATAGCTTACGGTAGTGAAATAAATATCTGTCAATGACATGGATGTTAAATGGTTATGTGTCAGCATCTAGAGTATAGAAATTAATATCCTCAATTAAATGTCTATTTGTTATGTAAAATTTTGATGCAGAAATTCTTCATGACTTAAATTCCTTCAAGAGTTTTTCTAATCTTCACAAAAATAAGATTTCTACATTTGCTCTCTTTTGAAAACACAGTGAGGGTGGAGAACTGAAGGAATTTAATTTACAGAATTTCTGCATTTTTAAGCAATAAATGACCCATAAGTCACTTTATATCTTCATGATCTCAATTTCCTAATACACTACAAAGTTAAACCTCTTTTTCACATCTCATTTTCTAGCCCTCCTTATTAATTATCTGAATTAGTATGTTTTCACACTCCTATAAAGAAATACCCAAGACTAGGTACTTTATAAAGGAAAGAGGTTTAAGTGACTCACAGTTGTGCATGGCTGGGGAGGCATCGGGAAACATGCAATCATGGTGTAAGGGGAAGTAGGCACCTTCTTCACAAGGCAGCAGGAAAGAATGAGTGTGGGAACTAGGAAGTGCCACACTAAAACCATCAGTTCTCATGAGAACCCACTCACTATCGTGAGAACAGCATGGGGGAAACTGCCTCCATGATCCAATCACCTCGTACCTGGTCCTTCCCTTGACATGTGGGGATTACAACTCTAGATGAGATTTGGGTGGGGACATAGAGCCAAACCATATCATCACCCTTGACCACCTTCACTTCATTAAAAGTTAAGAGGTAAAGAAAAAGCCACATACAATCATAAAATTAAGAATTATATGCAACAAAATTAATCAAGTTACAATGAGAAAAAACTTTTTTGTTATTTCGGTATATTACATACAAGATTTTCTGTATAGTGTCAATGCTGTGAAAAAAGATTTAAAATATTGCTTCTATAGAGAAATGTCATTCATATGTTCAAATACTTTCTAGGATTAGAGAGACCTCCATCCTCCAAACATCTTTGACTAGTGGATATTACATACAGCATTATCATAGGGTTACAATTCTGGAATTCATTTGAAGACACTACTAAATAGTCTTTTAAAATGAGATCTGTTCTGGTAAGCAATAATATAATCAATAATAGGTTAAAAGTTTTCTGGAAATTCTGTCGAGGTAATGATTATTAATTATGAAAAATAAGTCAATTGTTTATACACTGTTAAGATATAACAAAAATAACACTGGAAATAATGAAATTTAATTATCTGTTGATTCTATATAGGAAATGCAAACTCTTAATCACATATTCATTATAAACTATTATTTCTTGTCATGTAACTTTCATATTAGAATAAATGTATGCATATAATTATCAGTATACAGATATGCAAACACACATGAATACATGTGCATGGTATCAATTTGTTACACATTTGTCTTGTTAACTTAGGAAAATCAGCATTTGTAAATTCTAGTTTCCATTTACCAAATCACTTTTCTCTCAAGATTTCCTCATTTTGATGACAAATCAAGCGGTTACATTATGCTTTCATCAGAGAATGTCTGCACATGTATCCTGGCAACCACATGCTGCAGTTGCTTTGAATTCTTGAAGCACATGATGAGAAGGAAATTGTTAAGGCCAAAAACCAAGTTTTAAGGAAAAAAATTACCATAGAAAATAAAATCTTTCTAAGTTGTTTTTGAACGAGTAGCACTTCTACCAGCTGAATTAATAAATTCTTACTTTTAAAGACATTTGCTTTTACTACCTAAAGAAGATGGTCAGACTATAAAAATGTGTTTTGGTTCTATGACAATACTATGTAGAACAAGACCGAAATGTGAACACTTAAATTCATTAACTGAATATTTATTTTATTACAGCTAGGGCAGTTTTTCAATTTTCATGTTTCTATGCCAAAAATATCTGAACACTATGCAAATATGAAATAGTATAAACACTTCAGCTAGTTTGCATATACTGAGAATTCTAGAAATTCTGCACATATTGTACTTACAGTAATTGTATCATAACTACAATATTGACAGTTACGATTACATAATTATCCTAAACATACCACTCTGGAGAGACTAATCTCACAATTGCATCAATGATGATGAAACACTATCCTGACCCAAGCATCGTAAAATCTGTACACCTTCCCTGATTTGCTGGCTACAAGCTGAGAGGATCAGTAGAAGACATGTAAAAGCCTTCAATGAATCATGCTCTATTTTGAGTCTATTTAAAAGACTAAGACACATTCTCCAAAATTTAACTAGACACATTTTTATGTAATCACTCCAGCCTGTGAACATGCACACATATAGTGATCACATGAATATCATAAGTGTTCATTAACATTTGGAAAAAAATAGCTTTCAATGTATCAGAAAACAAGCATTAAAACATCTTAAAAAATAGGAAAGAGAAGAGTAAAATTTAAAACATGAGAAAGGAGAAAGGGTATAAATCAATAAAATAAAAAACTACAAATCAGTAAAGATTAAAAAACAATAAAATCTAGTTGAAATAAAGATGGCTCAATATTTAGTGTTGTTTTTAGAAGACTGATGAAAAATTATAAAACCAAAAAACAGATAAAATTACAAGTACAATTGAGGTAGGAGGTGGCATTCCTGACCAGATTGAAGTCTAGCTAAAACAGGAAAGAGGCAAAAGCACCTTACCATAAGACACACCCACCAGGGTGCCACTTCAGTTTACCATTGCCATAATAAAACCCAAAAGTTACCACCACTTTCTGTGGCAACGACCGGATGACCCAGAGATTATGACCTTTTTCTTAGAAAGTTCTGCATAATCAGCCACTTAATTTGCATAAAATTAAAAGTGGGTATAAATATGACTGCAGAACTACCTCTGAGCTGCTACTCTGGGCACACTGCCTATGGGGTAGCCCAGCTCCACAAGGTGCAGTACCTCTGATGGTGCTGTACGCTCCGTCTTCAATAAAAATTGCTGTCTAACACATCAGCTCACCCTTGAATTATTTCTTGGGTGACATGGTTTGGCTCGGTGTCCAAATCTCATCTTGTAGCTGCCATAATTCCCATATGTTGTGGGAGGGACCTGGTGGCAGATGACTGAATCATGGGGGCAGGTGTTTCCCATACTGTCCTCATGATAGTGATTGGGTCTCAAGAGATCTGATGATTTTAAAGACAGTAGTTTATCTGCAAAAGCTCTTATTTTTTGCCTGCTTCCGTCCACGTAAGATGTGACTTGCTCCTTCTTGCCTTCCACCATGATTGTGAAGACTCCCCAGCCACATGGAACTGTAAGTTCAATAAACCTTTTTCTTTTGTAAATTGCCCAGTCTTAGGTATGTCTTTATCAGCAGCCTGAGCTAAGCCCCAATTTGAGGCTCCCTTGCCCTGTATCATCTGGTGACTGATTGTATTAGTCTGTTGTCATGCTACTAATAAAGATATACCTGAGACTGGGTAATTTATAAAGAGAAGGAGGTTTAATGGACTCACAGTTCCACATGACTGGGAAGGCCTTACAATTATTGCAGAAGGTGAAGGAGGATAAAGGGCCTTACAGGGTGGCAGACAAGAGAGCTTGTACAGGGGAATTTCCATTTATAAAACCATCAGATCTTGTGAGACTTATTCACTACCATGAGAACAATATTGGAGAAACTGTTCCACTAATTCAATTATGTCCACCTGGCCCCACCCTTGACACATGAGGATTATTACAATTCAAGGTGAGATTTGGGTGAAGACACAGCCAAACCGTATCCTTCAAGCCCTGGTCTCTCCTAAATCTCATGCCTTCACATTTCAAAACTAATTATGGCTTCCTCAAAGTCCCCCAAAGTCTTATCTCATTTCAGCATTAACTTGAAAGTCCATAGTTCAAAGCCTCATCTGAGATGAGGTAAGACCCTTCTGTCTATGAGCCTGTAAAATCAAAAGCAAGTTAGTTCGTTTCTAGATACAATGGGGGTGCAGGCATTTCTCCTGTTCCAAAAGGGAGAAACGAAGGGGCTACAGGCCTCAAGCAAGTCTGAAATCCAACAGGCAGTCAAATTTTAAAACTCCAAAATGATCTCCTTTGACTCCATGTCTCATATCCAGTGCACGTTGCTGCAAGAGGTGGGCTCCCACAACCTTGAGTAGCTGTGCGCTGTGGCTTTGCAGGGTACTTCTCTCCTCCCAATTGCTTTCAGGAGCTGGTGTTGAGTGTCTGCGGCTTTTTCAGGCTCAGGGTGCAAGATGTCAGTGGATCTACCATTGTGGGGTCTGGAGTATAGTGGCCCTCTTCTCACAGCTCCTACTTGGGTAGGGACTCTTGAGTAGGGGCTCTGATCCCACATTTCCCTTCTGCACTGCCCTTGCAGAGGTTCCCTATGAGGGCTCTGCCCCTGCAGCAGATTTCTGCCTGTAAATCAAGGCATTTCCATACATCCTCTAAAATCTAGGTGGAGCTTCCCAAACTTCAATTATTGACTTCTGTGCACCGGCAGGATCAGCCCCATGTGGAAGCTGCCAAGGCTTGGGGCTTGCACCCTCTGAAGCAATGGCCTGAGCTCTATGTTGGCCCCTTTTAGCCACACCTGGGACATAGGGCACGTAGTTCTGAGACTGCACAAAGCAGCAAAACCCTGGGCCTCACCCATGAAACCATTTTTCTCTCCTAGGTCTCCTGGTTTGTGATGGGAGGGGCTTCCATGAAGACATCTTACATGCCCTGGAGACTTTTTCACCATTGTCTTGGCAATTAACATTTGGCTCCTCATTACTCATGCATATTTCTGCAGCCAGCTTGCATTTCTCCCCAGAAAATGGGGTTTCCTTTTCTATTGCATTGTCATGCTGCAAATTTTCCAAAATTTTATGTTCTTCTTCCTCTTGAAAACTTTGTTGCTTAGAAATTTTTTCTACCAGATAATGTAAATCATCTCTCTCAAATTCAACGTTCCACAAATCTCTAGGGCAGAAGCCAAATGCTGCCAGTGTTTTTCTTAAAGCATAGCAATAATCACCTTTTCTCCAGTTCCCAATAAGTTCCTCATCTCCATCTGAGACCACCTCACCCTGGGTTTCATTGTCCATATCATTATCAGCATTTTGGTCAAAACCATTCAAAAAGTCTCTAGGAACTCCAAACTTTCCCACATCTTCCTGTCTTCTGAGCCCTCCAAACTATTCCAGCTCCAAAGTCGCTTCCACATTTTAGGGTATCTTTAAAGTGGTACCCCACTCCTGGTACCAATTTACTGTATTAGTCCATTCCCATGCTGCTAATAAAGACATATCCAAGATTGTTATAAAGAAAATGAGGTTTAATGGACTCACAGTTCCACATGGCTGGTGAGGCCTCACAATCATGGCAGGAGGTGAAGGACGAGAAAACATGACTTACATGGTAGCAGGCAAGAGACCTTGTGCACAGGAACTCCCATTTATAAAACCATCAGATTTTATAAGACTTAGTCACTACCATGAAAACAGTATGGGGGAAACCACCCCCATGATTCATTCATCTCCACCTGGCACTGCTGTTGACATGTGGGGATTATTACAATTCAAGTTGAGATTTGGGTGGGGACACAGCCAAACATATCACTGATGAAGGAACAAAGACAGTGTAGAAGCAGCAATTGGGGCGAAACTGAGAGGCAGTGGTCAGCAGGATGGTGAGACAGTGGAGTGGTCAATGGGATTGCAAGAAGGTGAGAGGCAGTGAATGGCAAGAGACAGCAAGATGACAATCAAAGCTGCACAGCTATAACACTGAGGCTGTAACAATAAAGAGCTGGTAAAATTGCAGAGCTATAACGCTGGCCAAAGGCACTTTTAAAAGCAATGTTTGGCCAGGCATGGTGGCTCATACCTGTAATCCTAACACTTTGGGAGGCCAAGGTGGGAGGATTGCTTGAGCACTGGAGTTTCAGATCAGCCTGGGCAACATAGCAAGTCCTCACCTCTATTAAAAATAAAGTCATCATTTTCCCTGGTGGACAGCAGAGCTGAGTGAATGGGCAAGCAGCCAAATTGCCACTGCCTCATGTGGGAACTGCCATTCTGACCAGTGGATTATCATTCTCTCTGTTAGGCCCTCCCACCATGGCAGCTGAACCCAACCAAGCTGAGGGAACCAGAAGAAATATTACTCGAGTCCTATCCACATGGAAGATCAGTCAGCACCATTTTGGCTCCAGCGGATGGGTGAGTATCTCCTCTGTCTCCCTCATAATACAGGGTGAGCTAGGGAATAAAAGCCTTTGGCTAAGCAGTCAGTGAAAAACTTCCCCATTGTTTGAGTGCCCCAAAACACATCCTTGTCACCCCTTCACCCTTTTTCTTCTGACTCCATTTTATGACTCTGCCAGCCATGTTATTTTCTGTCCTAAAATGTATGTTTTGTTTGCAGTCTTTTGCTTCACTCTGATTCCCTGAGCAATTGTTTAAGGCAAGCTAATTGGTTGTGTGAGATCTCCCATTGTATTAACTCTGGGATGCCATAGTTACATTGTTCTGTGGCCCAACCAGGACTTTGGGGTTCACTGTTGGCCATCCTCTACATGCTCCAAGGTTTTCAGCATTTGGTCAGCCCTTAGATATTCTGGAATTGCTGGCATTTGGAATGGGGACCCTTGTTGGCTGATACTCAGGTACTCTGGATTTTTGGCATTTGTTATTGTTGGCAATGATTTAGGGCTTTCAGAATTCATATTTCTTCTAGGACTGTGAGTTGGAGGTCCACCTAGGGGAATCTTGGTGTTGCCTTTGCTTGTTTTCTGCCCTAAGGTTTTCATTTTCATAATAGCATTTTATTTTCTTATTGTCACTTCATTTATACTTTTCCTCCTGCACTTTTATTATAAAAATGTTTCTTTTGTCATATTTCATTCACTGGCAAATGCTTATAATTCACCTTCATAACACATTGCTACCTATACTTATACCTTCTCTGCAAGAAGTGGGAATCTGAAAGTGAAAAACAACAAGGGCCCAGTTGTTTCTCTCTTCCTAGACTTAGAAAAACTTCTGTGTCCTATAGAAATCCTTGTTACACAAGGGGACAATGATAAACATCCCAGAGGACTAGCCAGTAGAGTGTCATTTAGGCTACTGTAGCAAATTCAAATTCACCTTAAAGACAAAGAAACTCATTTTCTATTGAAATATTATTTCAGCTCAATACTAATTAGAAAACCAATAGATTTGGTCTTAAAATGATTGTTTTAGTTATAATGATATTTTATAATTAGACTTGTTCTGTCAAAAAGAAGGAAAATGGAAGGAGGTCCCTTATGTACAGGCTTTTGTGGACCTTATGCTAGTTCATGTTATTGCTAGGCACCAGGAAGCCACACGTAAGGGATCCCTTTCTAGCTGCTCCACCTAAAAGGCCTACAACCCCCTGGAGTTTCCTCAGTCCCTCAGTCCTGAAGGGGGCCCCACTAGTTCTCTAATGAAGGATTCCACCTCAAGGTCATTAGGAAACCCCCTTTATTCAATTAGACCCAGCCTATATGCACCATTGCTCCAAAGCATAAGCCCAACCAGAACAACCAGAAGCAGGACCCAAATCAGCTCCTAAAGTCAAATCCAAAGTCCTAAACCTAAACCTAAAACAACCTAAAGCAGGACCCAAATCAGCTCCTAAAGTCCATTGTGGGAGGTAGCTGATGGATGTGAGGGAATACTTAGAATACATGTGCCATTTTCTATATGTATAGCTTTATACAAAGACAAATTTGGTCAGTTTTCAGAGAATCGAGAAAAGTTTATAAATGAGTTTGTTAAATGGATCATGTTCTTTTATTTAACTTGTCATGACTTACAAATATTGTCATCTGCTTGCTGTGCTGTGGGAAAAAAAGTAGAGGAAAAAGCATGTGGTTAAACCAGTCAATTATGACAAGGTTGATAAATAAGTCAGGTAAAAGAGGAAAATCCCACTCTGTTTTGGGGGCATTTGGTTCAGGCCCCCAGAAAATATGCTAATGCAGACCCCTACCCTTCAAAAGGGAAAGTTCTTCTCAGTATATATTTTATTACTCAATCTGCCCCTGACATTAGGAGGAAGCTACAAAAATGAGCAATGGGACCTCTAACTCCTATGAGCGAACTCTTAAACATGGCCTTTAAAGTTTAAGGCAACAGAGACAGGGCAACAGAGGTGTTTAAAAAAAAAAAAAAAAAAAGAGCCAAAAAGTACAATTATTAGCAAATGCTTTAAGCCGCTCTGCACTCTCGGGGCTACCCATCCTGAGAAAGTGTCGCAAGATTGGTGTCTGGAATGCCCAGACAAGAGCTCCAAACTTGCCAACCCCTGGGCCAGAATCAGTGTGCTTACTATAAGCAAAAAGGCCAATGGCAATGAGAATGTCCTAACTGTGTGAGACAGAGAGAAAAAGCTCTGCATAAATTCTAGAGCTTACCTTCTTCCACTAATCCCAAAGAGATGCCTTGCTCAAGTATGTTTACTGGGGAACACAGACCCTAGAACTCGATGGACATCTTTCCACAGTGGTGACAAGTGGCTGCCTAAACATTTTTTTTTTTTAGCGTTTCTACTGTTAGGTGAGCTCTCCAGTGGCTTGAGAACTCCAGGGTCTTTCCTTGAACAATGCAGTTTGCCCCTTCCCTTCCTTATATTTGATGCCATGGGATCCCTTCCCCTGTCTTTTCTTCTCTTCCATTTGGGACAAACAAAATTTGGCCAAATAGATGGGTCACAATTTTGTAAATAACTTGAATCCTGTTGTCTTATACAGGTCATTTTATCTGATGTGTTTGTTTAGGTATCTATGCAGGTATTTAAATGTGTGTTGTGTCTAGCGTGCTATCAAATTGACATTTTTGACAATTTGGTTGGTTTTGACACAGTCTTGCTCTGTTGCCCAGGCTAGAGTGCAGTGGTGCGATCTCAGCTCACTGCAATCTCTGCCTTCCAGGTTCAAGGGACCCTCCTGCCTCTGTCTCCCAAGTAGCTGGGACTACAGGTGCATGTCATCATGCCTGGCTAATCTTTTGCATTTTTAGTAGAGATGGGGTTTCACCAGGCTGGTCTCAAACTCCTGACCTCAAGTGATTCACCCGCCTTGGCCTCCCAAAGTGCTGGGATTATAGGCATGACCCACTGCACCTGGCCTCATAAATAAAAGAGTGGCCTTATAAATAAAAGAGTGCTCATAAGTTAAACAAGATAGTCTAAGATTATTAGTTTGCAGAGAATGTCGTGTCTTCTAAAATTTAATATTTTTACCTAGCTAAGTCACTGATGTTCACAGGCATTAAAATTGTTAAAATGCCTTTAAATGGTGACTAGCTCTGCATGGTCTAGAGAAATCTGTTAAAAGTGAAAAAGTTAAATACATAGGAATAGAATAGATGCTTAGTGAGCATTTTGTACAGTTAAAAATCTTAAATTTATAAAATGATTCTCATCTATATAATGCCAAAATCTGGTGAGCAGTTCAGGATTTCTTGCTTCCTGGATTCATATAAAACATGCCAAAAATATATCATTTATTGGGAAAAAATAGTTTTATTTCAGAAATTATTAAAAGGGAGTTTCAAAAATGAGGGAACTAGTGAGTATAAATAAGAAGGAGGGATATAAAGAAACAGTAATTTTGTTTAAAAAAAGTCTTGTACAGTAAATTCTTTTCCTAGAGTAAAATGATTGGTTATTAAAGACAGAGGTAGTATGGACAAGTCAGAAAATCCAAGCATGTTGTAGATGGTCTGCATTGGTCATAAGGTTCATAAAGAAGAATTTATGAAAGGAATTTTGTGTGTAATCAAGCTAGCTGTAATTAAAAAGAAATTGTTTATAAGAGAATTTCTAAAGAATGGTCTACATTTTAAAACCAAATTTTCTTAAGGTATTAATTTACTGAATTACCAGAAAATTTACTTTTCAATCCTGTAATCTATTTCTTTTGAAAGCTTCTCAGATTAATGTAACTCATTTCTTTAGCTTTTGGGAAGTTCCTCTGAAGTGTTCTCCTCTGATTCTAACTGTTGTTGTAAGCTAATGCTAAAGTATTTGGTCTTATAGGTCTGTGGGGAACAGTGTTTTCCCCTAATATAGCTTGATTCTATGATCTTAAAGAAAAATTTCTTGAGAAAATTTACACATTTTCTCTATGTGCAACTTTATTTTGGCTTTTGGCTTCTGATTCTTATATTGCTTAGAAAGATTTTGGGGGCCAATGAATTCCTGCCCAGTTACATTCCCTTTGGCCAGGAGGGATGCATTTGTTCAGTCTGTTGGAGGCTATGGATTTTGATTTTTTGGTTTGTATTCTCCTTTTTGTCAGAGTGTACCAAAGGCAATGCCAAGAACTAAGCTTCTATTTTATTCTGTGCCAAGGCTGGGTGGTGTGCTACCTGTCCTTGTTCCATTGTGTTCCTTGGTGGGACCTCCATGGCCAGGGGCTTGTAGCCAGCTGGATGTTCTGGGCTGGGTGACAGTGGAAATGAGTAGGCACTCACTGACCCTTGAACTCCTTTTAAGCAGTATGGGAGCTAAAGACTAGGAGCCAGGACACGGGCTTGTAAAAGTAGCTTGTCTATGGGTTCTGTGTGTTGCACTGCTGTGGTCTTGGCTTGTAGTAATTAGCTATACAAACCTTCCTTCTCCACTTGGGAATTTAGGCCAGGTTCAGGAGACCTACCAATATTAAAATAAAACATTGCCCTTTCCCACAAAGGAAAAGAATAGCTCTGCTGTTCAACCATGAGACTTACTCTATTAGAAACTTAAAACGAAGAGTCCCCCAAGGATCAATTACATCCAAAATGGAAGAGCTCTTATTAAATGTTGTTAAGTGCCCCCATACTGCTGTTAAATTTCAGAAAGTAACTACTTGGGTGTGCCTAAAAGGGATTAAACCTGTTCTTAGGAGTCACAGTCACAAAGGGAAGACACTGTGACCTACATCTGTAAACCTCTGAAAGACCTCTGTTACCTCAGAGGTAGAGAATTAACCCCCAAAAAACGTAAATCCTAAAAGAACCAACACTCAGCTGGAAGTGGCAACATGTTTCTGTGGGTGGGAAAAGAAGCATTGATTTATCTCTTCTTCCTTACTGTAATACTTATTTTCTATCACTTTAGACTACCACCTCCTCCTGGGAAACATCCCTTTTGTCTTTGTGGGGAAAGAGGCCACTCTAAGGCCCAGACACTGTGCTGCCATTGTTAATCCTCTTTGCTATCCCAATTACCCTGATCCAGTGTGGGTGGGAAAAAAACTCTATAGTAAATATTATTAAAATTATAGATTCAAGGAATCACCTTTATGGTTGCTAGATTTGTTATCAACCTCCCCAGGATAGAAAGTTCCAATCCCCAGACCTCCTAACTAATGATAGTGATTCTGAAGTACTCAGACCCCTATTTTTTGGTGGTATTCTCCCCATAACAGACTCCTCCTGAACTCCACCACCACTATTACCAGGACATAGAAAGTTGGGTTATCTATATCTCCAGCACATTAATGACGCTATCTTTTGTACCCACTCTGTGTTAATGACACAAAACTGGAAGTTTCCCTGTGACACTCTCATCCAACTCTAGTTGCCAAGTTCCCAAGGCAAGGAGACCATATATGGTGCCTATTTCTAGGTAAGAACATACAGAAGAAAACAAAAAAAGAACACTACCTAACCTGGGAAGGTTAGGGAAGTGGGTGTATCACCCCCTTCTCGAAAACAAATATTGTTCGGCCATTCTCGTTGGCGCAGGGGAAGAATCTTTCTATAGATCCAACTTGGCCACAAAGGATAGACATCATGACACATAGATCCTCTTTGTTTGGAGCCATGATGACCCAGCATGCCACCTGGGCTTATTTTTGTCTGTGGCCATGACTACTCAGGAAGCCACCTGTTCCTTTAGGAGTGGCTTTTCCTTGTATATCAAAAACTTGGAACAGAGGTGAATGTACATTGGCAACTCTTGCCCCTCCAGGAGTCATAGTCTATATTCTCATAAGACCCAGGAATACAAGAAATCAGTGAGTAATATGATTAATTCTGACAGGAATTGGGGCAGCAATAGAACAAGCGGCACTCTGGCCTATCAAAAGTGAACCCTAAAAAACTTAATCAAACCCTAATATCCTTAGCCATCAACAAAGGTAAGACATTAAAGGGAACTGAAGAGTCCCTAGACTCTTTGGCAAATGAGAATAATTTTGACAACACAGAAAGACCTGTCTCTAAAAAAATTAAACTTAAAAAAGTTTAGTGTGCCTGTGGTCTTAGCTACTTCCGAGGCTGAAACAGGAGGATTACTCGAGCCCAGAAGTTCAAAGTTGCAGTGAGCTATGATTGCACCACTGCACTCCAGCCTGACCCTCTTAAAAAAATAATGTGTATATACATACGTATACACACAGACACACTCACATATATTCATATATATATACATTCTATATTTTTAAAATAATTTTATATATAAAGAACATGTATATATATAAACAAATGAATACATAAAACCAAATATATAAAATGAAAATAGAAAAATAAATTTAAAATAAATGTATAAAATAATTTATTAATATAATAAATAATGTTAATAACTGTAAAGTAAGTATTAAGATATACTAATTGTGGCAACTTTGATAATTCTATAGAGGGAAAGCCCAGATGGTGTACTTTGAAATCATCACATCATTTTTGCAAGCCCACAACATCCATGGGCTGCTCCTGGCAAAAGACTGAGTTAAGCAAGGATACCAAGGAAGACCTGTTCCCAGCACACACAAACTTCTCTGTTAGATGGCTTTGGCTTGAAGAGTTTTGAATGGCTTTGCTGAATCTTCCTTGAACTGTATTGCAGTCTAGGATGTTTCCATCCAACTTTATTTCCCTATCTTTCACTCACGGTCAGACTCATATTGCCTTCTTTTCTCGAGCAAAAACAATGTTTAGTCTATCATGTACCATTAATTTATGTCAATTATTATCAAAGAAGAATCAAAAGTATTCCCAAGGACATTTATAAGAAAGGGAGCATTAAATGTGTTTTAATAAGTTTTTAAAGCACTTTAAAAAAGTTGTTTCTGAATATAAAGAAGATTATGCACTGAGGGAACTTTTACAACAACCTCGAACATTAGTCTAAAGTTTACCTTCATGACATTTTGGTGTCAATGAGTATTAATTGTTTATCTGTGGCATGCTTTAATAATCACAGTATTTTTTAAATTTTATATAAAGAATATGAAATTAATTTAACATCCAAGAAGAAGAAATTTAAAATCACTAGTGTCCTCTAATTTGCAAGATCATTCTGATTATTATTTTCTATGGTTTTGAACTTTTGGAGATTTTAATTGCCACTGAAAACCCACTGAAATTTATACATTCTCTTCAGAGAATAATCCACATATATGTTATTTTGTCCCTACATTTGTGTGTGTTTCTTTAATGTAGCCCTTTGCCTTAGAAATATGGGAGCATACTGCTTTATAAGTTAACCTTATCTTTTATTGAGTACATTATAATGACTACTATGTTTTTCTTTTTTATGAAGAATATCCCAACATCTGAAAGTGCATTATTCATCAGTACTATTAAATAACATTAAGTATGCAATACATTTTGTTTATTTAACCAATCTTTTATTGCATTGTTTTAAAATATTTTGAATAATATTGTAGTTAAATCTTAGAGCATACTGGTAATTATTTCTATAGGCTGAATTTCTAGCAGTAAAATTCCTAAATTAAAAAAACTCACTTATAAAAATTATATATTAACAATTGCTCTTAAAAAGACTAAAACAAAATACATGCTTGTGTACTTAAAGCCTCTACGTCACTAATTATAAATGATTTCAATCATCAACAAGTTGAGGCAAAAATTTCGTTTTGTTGTTTAAATATGTATTTATTTGATATCTAGAGTGGTCCATTCTCTTTCTCTCTCTCTTTTTTTTCCCCATAATGTTTATTGTCATTGTTTTCTTTTGTGAATTTTCTCTGTATTGCATTTGCCCATTTTCTATATTAGGAAGGTAAAGTGCATTAACACATTTAGTACAAATAATCTATTCTTCCTCTTCTGGGATATACTTCACTTATCTGTCTATACTATATTGCTGAATTATATTTGCTAATACAGACATATCTTGGAGATAATGCACATTCAGTTTCAGATGTACATAATAAAGTCACACAAATTTTTTGGTTTTTCAGTAAGTATCAAAGTTATCTTTACACTGTACTGTAGTCTATTGTGTGTGCAATAGCATTATATCTGAAATACCTTAATTTAAAAGTACTTTATTGCTAAAAACACTAACAATCAACTGAGCCTTCCACAGAATGTTAAAATATTGTAGGATATTTCTGGGAAGTGTTATGTTTTTGCTGGTGAAGGGTCTCTCCTCAATGCTGATGGCTGCTAACTTATGAGGATGGTAGTTGCTGCAAGTTGGGGTGGCTATGGCAAAAATTTGTCATATCTCTTGACTCTTCCTTTGGTGAAATATTTCCCTGTGTCACATGAAGCTGTTTGACAGCATTTTACCCATGGTAGAACTTCTTTCAAAATTGGAATTAATGCTCTCAAATTCTGCCAGTACTTTATCAGCTAAGTTTATGGAATATTCTAAATCTTTTGTTATTTCAAGAATCTTCACAGCATCTTCACTAGTAGATTTCATCTGAAAAATCCACTTTCTTTGCTCACCCATAAAAAGTAACTCCTTATCCATTAAATTTTATTACAAGATTGCAGCAATTCAGTCACCTATCAGACTTCACTTCTATTTTATTTCTCTTGCTATTTCCACCATAGATGTGGTTATTCCTCCACTGAAGTCTTGAGTCCCTCAAAGACATCTATGAGGGTTGGAATCAACTTCCAAACTCCTGTTAATGTTGGTATTTTGACCTTCCATGAATCATGAGTGTTCTTAATGAAATCCAGAATGATGAGTCCTTCCCAGGTTTTCACTTTGCCCAGATCCATCAAAGGAATCAATATATATGGCTTCTATGCCCTTAAAAATGTATTTTTTAAATAATAAAACTTGAAAGTTGAAATTGGATTAATCAATTGGATTGATCAGAAATTTCCCACATTATTGACAAATAATTTTCAAGCCACATAATAATTGTATGTCTTTGATAAAATACTGAATGAGTTAAAGTTGTGACATTTAATTTAAACATTTAAAAAATATTTAACCTTATTGTTTTTATTCTGAAATTTGATATGCAAAAGTATGACTCTGATTTAAAGAGAATTCAAGTCCAAGCTCAAAAAGAGTCATATAATACACAGATTTTCATTTGTTCTGCTTCTCTTTCTCACATCTTATAAGTAAGTTTATCATAGTTTACACTCTCATAAAAATAAAAGAGTTAAAGAATGTGACACTTTAGAGATAAGATGGTTTCTCATTTTGTAATTCCCAAGGTAAAATATCTCTAATTTTACAATGAAAAAATAAAAGTGGCAGCATGCTGTAGATCTAAATCTATGTCATTTATGCTGATAATAACAGGGTACTGAAGGCTTGGCATACCATAAATTATTTGAGGAAAGCATACAAAAAAAGTTAAAGGTAGGCCTTATATTCAGAAATGTTCACATTTATGGAAAGGAAAAAATGGGAAGGGGTAGAACTAGTAAAAAAAGGAACATATTTATATATTTTACCTGATTCAGTGTTGGTGACATTGGTATAGTACAAAGTTTATTTGAAAACATATTTTTAACAAAGATTAATTTTTTAAAATAAAGCTAGGATACTAGGCCATATAATCAATTTATGTTAATTATTGAAAAATTATAGTGAAAGTACGACAATATTTCTTAGATTTATAGAATAGTTAATATTTTGCTACATTTCACAAATACAGCCTAAATAAGAAATAGTAATGTTGAGAGAAAAGAGGAATAACAGGTATGTGGGAGTAGATTGCTGCTCTTTCCTTCCAAATTATAGAAATAATAGAAGTAGTAATATTTTGCATTTAGACTGCTTTTTCTCCTCAGAGCTTAAAGCAAGCACAAAGATTAAATTTGGTATCCTCCTTCTTACCTATTCAACCAAGCTAAAACCTGTAGGAAAAATAAAAGAGCTATTCTGATTGCGTCTCGATAAATTATAATCATTGCTATACTGTTTCCTTCATCATATAACAAGGTCTATTTTCTTTAAAAATTACATATGTAACTTGTCATTGTTTCCTAGTCACTAACGTTTGGTATTCTACACCTGTATGGGTACTGAGCTGATGCTTCTGTGTCAATGTGTGTGTTGAGGCAAGGGGTATTCGAAGGAAGAAGTGTTGACCAGAGGGCCACTTACATTCATCATTAGTGTACCTCCCATGTAGTATTAATAGGCACATTTAACAGAGACCTGAAGTCTTATTAATCAAAATGGCAGTCTTAGTCTAAAAGATCTTTGGGAGAAGTTATCAATAAAGAATTTCATTGCAACATGAAATTGTGCCAGACCATTTATATAAAACAAATATAGATAGCACTTACAGATTGAAATTGGAAGTGGATAGATGTCATTATGAGAAAATGGACTGAAAAATGCTGAATCTCACTAATCCAATTCTTCACAGGCTGTGATTTACAACAGTGACTCTACTTACAAGAGTGATCTGTGATAAATTATAGATGGATGAAAAACTATTCATTCGACACATCTTTGAATTGTCCTACCTAATTGTGCTAGTTTATTGCCTTAGCCAGAAACTTTCTATCTTGGGTTTTCTTTCAGAGATAAAATATTTCTTTAAAAAAATTTTTTGGATGTATAGGGTGGAGCCAAGATGGCCGAATAGGAAGGGCTCCGGTCTCCAGCTCCCAGCCTGAGCAACACAGAAGATGGGTGATTTCTGCATTTCTGCTTGAGGTACCGGTTTCATCTCACTAGGGAGTGCCAAACAGTGGGTGCAGGACAGTCGGTGAAGTGCACTGTGCGCGAGCCGAAGCAGGGCAAGGCATTGCCTCACTTGGGAAGTGCAAGGGGTCAGGGAGTTCCCTTTCCTAGTCAAAGAAAGGGGTAACAGACGGCACCTGGAATATCAGGTCAGTCCCACCCTAATACTGTGCTTTTCCAACGGGCCTGGAAAACGGCACACTAGGAAATTGTGTCCCGCACCTGGCTCGGAGGGTCCTATGCCCACGGAGTCTCCCTGATTGCTAGCACAGCAGTCTGAGATCAAGCTGCAAGGCGGCAGCGAGGCTGGGGGAGGGGCGCCCACCATTGCCCAGGCTTGCTTAGGTAAACAAAGCAGCCAGGAAGCTCGAACTGGGTGGAGCCCACCGCAGCTCAAGGAGGCCTGCCTGCCTCTGTAGGCTCCACCTCTGGGGGCAGGGCACAGACAAACAAAAAGTCAGCAGGAACCTCCACAGACTTAAATGTCCCTGTCTGACTCACAGCTTTGAAGAGAGTAGTGGTTCTCCCAGCACGCAGCTGGAGATCTGAGAATGGACAGACTGCCTCCTAAAGTGGGTCCCTCACCCCTCAGCAGCCTAACTGGGAGGCACCCCCCCTAATAGGGACAGACTGACACCTCACTCGGCTGGGTAATCCTCTGAGACAAAACTTCCAGAGGAACTATCAGACAGCTGAATTTGTGGTCTCACGAAAATCTGCTGTTCTGCAGCCACCGCTGCTGACACCCAGCCAAACAGTGTCTGGAATGGACCTCTAGTAAACTCCAACAGACCTGCAGCTGAGGGTCCTGTCTGTAGAAGGAAAACTAACAAACAGAAAGGACATCCACACCAAAAACCCATCTGTACATCACCATCATCAAAGACCAAAAGTAGATAAAACCACAAAGATGGGGAAAAAACAGAGCAGAAAAACTGGAAACTCTAAAAAGCAGAGCACCTCTCCTCCTCCAAAGGAACGCAGTTCCTCACCAGCAACGGAACAAAGCTGGATGGAGGATGACTTTGACGAGTTGAGAGAAGAAGGCTTCAGACGATCAAACTACTCTGAGCTACGGGAGGAAATTCAAAACAATAGCAAAGAAGTTAAAAACTTTGAAAAAAAATTAGAAGAATGGATAACTAGAATAACCAATGGAGAGAAGGGCTTAAAGGAGCTGATGGAGCTGAAAGCCAAGTTTTGAGAACTATGCGAAGATTGCAGAAGCCTCAGTAGCAGATGCGATCAATTGGAAGAAAGGGTATTGCTGATGGAAGATGAAATGAATGAAATGAAGCGAGAAGGGAAGTTTAGATAAAAAAGAATAAAAAGAAATGAACAAAGCCTCCAAGAAATTTGGGACTATGTGAAAAGACCAAACCTACGTCTGATTGGTGTACCTGAAAATGACAGGGAGAATGGAACCAAGTTGGAAAACACTCTGCAAGATATTATCCAGGAGAACTTCCCCAATCTGGCAAGGCAGGGCAACATTCAGATTCAGGAAATACAGAGAACGCCACAAAGATACTCCTCGAGAAGAGCAACTCCAAGACACATAATTGTCAGATTCACCAAAGTGGAAATGAAGGAAAAAATGTTAAGGGCAGCCAGAGAGGAAGGTCAGGTTACCCACAAAGGGAAGCCCATCAGACTAACAGCTGATCTCTCGGCAGAAACTCTATAAGCCAGAAGAGAGTGGGGGCCGATATTCAACATTCTTAAAGAAAATAATTTTCAACCCAGAATTTCATATCCAGCCAAACTAAGCTTCATAAGTGAAGGAGAAATAAAATACTTTACAGACAAGCAAACGCTGAGTGATTTTGTCACCACCAGGCCTGCCCTAAAAGAGCTCCTGAAGGAAGCGCTAAACATGGAAAGGAACAACTGGTACCAGCCACTGCAAAAACATGCCAAATTGTAAAGACCATCGAGGCTAGGAAGAAACTGCATCAACTAACGAGCAAAATAACCAACTAACATCATAATGACAGGATCAGATTCACACATAATAATATTAACTTTAAATGTAAATGGGCTAAATGCTCCAATTAAAAGCACAGACTGGCAAACTGGATAAGGAGTCAGGACCCATCAGTGTGCTGTATTCAGGAAACCCATCTCACGTGCAGAGACACACATAGACTCAAAATAAAGGGATGGAGGAAGATCTATCAAGCAAATGGAAAACAAAAAAAGGCAGGGGTTGCAATCCTAGTCTCTGATAAGATAGACTTTAAACCAACAAAGATCAAAAGAGACAAAGAAGGCCATTATAATGGTAAAGGGATCAATTCAACAAGAAGAGCTAACTATCCTAAATATATATGCACCCAACACAGGAGCACCCAGATTCATAAAGCAAGTCTTGAGTGACCTACAAAGGGACTTAAACTCCCACACAATAATAATGGGAGATTTTAACACCCCACTGTCAACATTAGACAGATCAATGAGACAGAAAGTTAACAAGGATATGCAGGAATTGAACTCAGCTCTACAGAAAGTGGACCTAATAGACATCTACAGAACTCTCCACCCCAAATCAACAGAATATACATTCTTTTCAGCACCACACCACACCTACTCCAAAATTGACCACATAGTTGGAAGTAAAGCTCTCCTCAGCAAATGTAAAAGAACAGAAATTATAACAAACTGTCTCTCAGACCACAGTGCAATCAAACTAGAACTCAGGATTAAGAAACTCACTCAAAACCGCTCAACTACATGGAAACTGAACAACCTGCTCCTGAATGACTATTGAGTACATAATGAAATGAAGGCAGAAATAAAGATGTTCTTTGAAACCAACGAGAACAAAGACACAACATACCAGAATCTCTGAGACACGTTCAAAGCAGTGTGTAGAGGGAAATTTATAGCACTAAATGCCCACAAGAGAAAGCAGGAAAGATCCAAAATTGACACTCTAACATCACAATTAAAAGAACTAGAAAAGCAAGAGCAAACACATTCAAAAGCTAGCAGAAGGCTAGAAATAAATAAAATCAGAGCAGAACTGAAGGAAATAGAGACACAAAAAACCCTTCAAAAAATTAATGAATCCAGGAGCTGGTTTTTTGAAAAGATCAACAAAATTGATAGACCGCTAGCAAGACTAATAAAGAAGAAAAGAGAGAACAATCAAATAGATGCAATAAAAAATGAAAAAGGGGATATCACCACCGATCCCACAGAAATACAATCTACCATCAGAGAATACTACAAACACCTCTATGCAAATAAACTAGAAAATCTAGAAGAAATGGATAAATTCCTCGACAAATACACCCTCCCAAGACTAAATCAGGAGGAAGTTGAATCTCTGAATAGACCAATAACGGGTTCTGAAATTGTGGCAATAATCAATAGCTTACCAACCAAAAAGAGTCCAGGACTTGATGGATTCACAGCCGAATTCTACCAGAGGTACAAGGAGGAACTGGTACCATTCCTTCTGAAACTATTCCAATCGATAGAAAAAGAGGGAATCCTCCCTAACACATTTTATGAAGCCAGCATCGTCCTGATACCAAAGGATGGCAGAGACATAACCAAAAAAGAGAATTTCAGACCAATATCCTTGATGAACATTGATGCAAAAATCCTCAATAAAATACTGGCAAACCGAATCCAGCAGCACATCAAAAAGCTTATCCACCATAATCAAGTGGGCTTCATCCCTGGGATGCAAGGCTGGTTCAACATACGCAAATCAATAAATGTAATCCAGCATATAAACAGAACCAAAGACAAAAACCACATGACTATCTCAATAGATGCAGAAAAGGCCTTTGACAAAATTCAACAACCCTTCATGCTAAAAACTCTCAATAAATTAGGTATTGATGGGACGTATCTCAAAATAATAAGAGCTATCTATGACAAACCCACAGCCAATATCATACTGAATGGGCAAAAACTGGAAGCATTCCCTCTGAAAACGGGCACAAGACAGGGATGCCCTCTCTCACCACTCCTATTCAACATAGTGCTGGAAGTTCTGGCCAGAGCAATCAGGCAGGAGAAGGAAATAAAGGGTATTCAATCAGGAAAAGAGGAAGTCAAATTGTCCCTGTTTGCAGATGACATGATTGTATATCTAGAAAACCCCATCGTCTCAGCCCAAAATCTCCTTAAGCTGATTAGCAACTTCAGCAAAGTCTCAGGATACAAAATCAATGTACAAAAATCACAAGCATTCTTGTACACCAATCACAGACAAACAGAGAGCCAAATCATGAGTGAACTCCCATTCACAATTGCTTCAAAGAGAATAAAATACCTAGGAATCCAACTTACAAGGGATGTGAAGGACCTCTTCAAGGAGAACTACAAACCACTGCTCAATGAAATAAAAGAGGATACAAACAAATGGAAGAACATTCCATGCTCATGGGTTGGAAGAATCAATATCATGAAAATGGCCATACTGCCCAAGGTAATTTATAGATTCAATGCCATCCCCATCAAGCTACCAATGACTTTCTTCACAGAATTGGAAAAAACTATTTTAAAGTTCATATGGAACCGAAAAAGAGCCCGCATCGCCAAGTCAATCCTAAGCCAAAAGAACAAAGCTGGAGGCATCACGCTACCTGACTTCAAACTATACTACAAGGCTACGGTAACCAAAACAGCATGGTACTGGTACCACAACAGAGACATAGATCAATGGAACAGAACAGAGCCCTCAGAAATGATGCCGCATATCTACAACTATCTGATCTTTGACAAACCTGACAAAAACAAGAAATGGGGAAAGGATTCCCTATTTAATTAATGGTGCTTGGAAAACTGGCTAGCCATATGTAGAAAGCTGAAACTGGATCCCTTCCTTATACCTTATACAAAAATTAATTCAAGATGGATTAAAGACTTAAATGTTAGACCTAAAACCATTAAAATCCTACAAGAAAACCTAGGCAATACCATTCAGGACATAGGCGTGGGCAAGGACTTCATGTCTAAAACACCAAAAGCAATGGCAACAAAAGCCAAAATTGACAAATGGGATCTAATTCAACTAAAGAGTTTCTGCACAGCAAAAGAAACTACCATCAGAGTGAACAGGCAACCTACAGAATGGGAGAAAATTTTTGCAACCTATTCATCTGGCAAAGGGCTAATATCCAGAATCTACAATGAACTCAAACAAATTTACAAGAAAAAAACAAACAACCCCATCAAAAAGTGGGTGAAGGACATGAACAGACACTTCTCAAAAGAAGACATTTATGCAGCCAAAAAACACATGAAGAAATGCTCATCATCACTGGCCATCAGAGAAATGCAAATCAAAACCACAGTGAGATACCATCTCACACCAGTTAGAATGGCCATTATTAAAAAATCAGGAAACAACAGGTGCTGGAGAGGATGTGGAGAAATAGGAACACTTTAACACTGTTGATGGGACTATAAACTAGTTCAACCATTGTGGAAGTCAGTGTGGCGATTCCTCAGGGATCTCGAACTAGAAATACCATTTGACCCAGCCAACCCATTACTGGGTATATACCCAAAGGACTATAAATCATGCTGCTATAAAGATACATGCACACGTATGTTTTTTGCGGTACTATTCACAATAGCAAAGAGTTGATACCAACCCAAATGTCCAACAACGATAGACTGGATTAAGAAAATGTGGCACATATACACCATGGAATACTATGCAACCATAAAAAATGATGAGTTCATGTCCTTTGTAGGGACATGGATGAAACTGGAAAACATCATTCTCAGTAAACTATCGCAAGGACAATAAGCCAAACACCGCATGTTCTCACTCATAGGTGGGAATTGAACAATGAGAACTCACGGACACAGGAAGGGGAACATCACACTCCGGGGACTGTTGTGGGGTTGGTGGAGGGGGGAGGGACAGCATTAGGAGATATACCTAATGCTAAATGACGAGTTAATGGGTGCAGGAAATCAACATGGCACATGGATACATATGTAACAACCTGCACATTGTGCACATGTACCCTAAAACCTAAAGTATAATAAAAAAAAAATAAAAAATAAAAAAAAAATTTTTTTACATATTTAATCTATCCAACTGAAGAGATAAAATATTCCTTAATATGAAACATTTTTGTTACTATATCTAAACCATAACTACTTAGAACTTTTTAATGTGTTGTTGCTTTATTCATTATATTATTTAATCCTAAATTACTTTTTCAAATATTTATTCTACAATTATCATTTTCTACCACCTAGTTTTATTTCATCAAATGAGGATTTGGGGGTTGCAAGTAACAGAAGCCCAATTCAATTAGCTGAAATAGAAAATATTTCAGTGTGTCTTAACAAACCAAATGCAG
The DNA here is from genome assembly GCF_028878055.3 of Symphalangus syndactylus. Classification (NCBI taxonomy): domain Eukaryota; kingdom Metazoa; phylum Chordata; class Mammalia; order Primates; family Hylobatidae; genus Symphalangus; species Symphalangus syndactylus. The sequence continues at coordinate 92,804,334 of NC_072433.2, forward strand.
GGAAATAACTCATATTAGAATCTAACAGGAACCAGAAATTCAACTGCCATCAACACGATTATTTTTCCATTTTTTTCTCTATGCATTTCTGCTTCTTCACTTTCACTGCAGAAAATGTGCTATACTTCTTAGTACAGCTGGCAGAATAGCCACTGAAGGATGTTATGCTCTATTGTAGGCATTAGAAACAAACTTCTCTGTCTTGATGAGTCTCTCCACGGGTCTCTTTCTTTCTTCGTCCCTATCTCCTTTTCTCCTTCTCTCTCTTTTTAATTTCTCTCCCTTCTTTCTGTGCCTCTCTTTTTTTTTTTTCAGGTTCCAAAACCCTTAAGAACAGAAATAGAATTGGCCCATATTGTATCAGATACTTGGTCCTGGGACACTCTCGGACAGAAATATCAATTCATTTTAAATGGCTGCTTCGTTGGGAAGCATGCCAGTGAACAGCATTTCTCAAAAAAGGTGAGTGAGATCAAGATCAAAAACTATTCTGCAAACAAAGCTACTGGTTGATGACTTAAATATATGCCATTGATACCAGATTATATGTTTTTTAACACCTTCCCTAGATTGTCCACTTCTTTTCTAAATTATATTAATTTCTGAAAATCTATCTCATGGTAAATATTACATATTTTATTGTTTCAATGATTTTTTTCATATTGTTTTTCTTTCAAACTCTCCAGGTAAATCAACCTTTTTTCAACTTTTTTTTTTCTTATTCTTGTATACTTTTTTCTTTGCTGCCAAAACCAGTAGCCTGGTGTTTCATTTAAAATCCCAAAAGCACTGCACAGCAACTTTGCTGAAGCTGCATTTTTAAGATGAGTCTTTGGGGTATTTTTTGTTTTGATTTAAGGGGGAAAAATTAACAGGGTCATTCATGCAAAATTTTGCACAGCAAACTAAGTATCTAATTATGCTTTCCTGCAGCAGACTGTGCTGCACTCCAGATGTATGCACTTAAATAGCTCTTTAATGTTCTGCAACTTCAAGTAATGACGTTCTGAAACTTTCATTTTTTTCCATTGGAAAATCAGTTTATCAACTTTAGTCAAAGAATAAACATGTTCTATTATGACACAATACACTAAGTCAATCATGTTTATGCCTGATTCTGGGAGAAAATCAAGCTTGTGTCATTTTGAAATTTCAGTGGCATAGAAACTTGCATGGACTATGAGACTAAATGTTTACGCCAACGTAGAAATACATTATACAAGCATTTTCTGAACATTGCTTAGGGAAGTCATAAAATAAGAATTTTAAAAAGCCATACCAGGTTAAAATTTAAATGACTGTTTTTTGAAGAATAGAAATCAAGGTCCAACATAGGCTTTATTCTTTCTAAACAGGGCATTTTAACCTGCTAAGACCATGTGTGTGTCTGTGTGTGTGTGTGTACCTATATACACATTTGAGTGCTTATACAATGGTTTTATTCTAGTGCATTATTGTCCCTTTCACATGTCATTGCATTTTACATGTTTCAGTATTAAGCCAGCGTAGAATACAAATGATTTATTTTTATTGAAGTATTCTCCAACACAGCCTTCTCTACTGTGGCAATTTTGGAAGTGCATATAAATATTCCAGATACAAAAATCTTAGCAGTGAAATAAGCTAACCACACAAATTGATCTTGTAATTATAAACGCTACATGAAAAACTCAATATATTTTTTAATGTTCAAATTAAGACACACTAATTACATAGTAACTGCTAAAAAAGAGGCATATAATTTAGAGTTATGCCAAAGAGTGTTGTTCAGATTTAGATGCTTCTAATCATGGGGGAAACTTGCTCACCGCTGGTAAATGTTAACTTTGATGAGCAAACTGGTGATTATCCAAGGAAAAATCTACTAATGGAAATGTTGTGTTCACATAATTTCAGGTGTCTTTTTTTCATTGACCTATTTTGAAGTTTGTTTTAAAACTCATTATTTCATTTTCTTGTTAATTTATTTAGTGTTACACGACAATGGAGGTTTTCAACTGAAAGATAATTTTTAAAAATTCGATAGCTTACTCAGAGACACTATTAAGTGTATTGATTATGTTCCAGAGGATAGTAAACAAATACCTATTTTATCCCAAGTTGAATGTAAAATGTATATGTTTTCAATGTATTTCAGTCAAAAACAATATGATGATAATAGCAGAGATACAGAAAATTTTCATGGAAGTTTAAAAAATTACCATGAATCCTGGTCCTTGAAGATAAAGAGTTTTTGTTAGAAGGGAATAATAGAGATAGATATAAGTTTATGGAGATTAGGTGGTCAATTCTAAGCAATTTCAAAGTTTATCAAGTTTAACATCATGTTTTTCTTTAGGACTAAATTTACTTAAAATATATGACTTCCATTTTCTTTCATATATTTTCATCGTTAGCTTTCTTTTATGTTTATAACTTTCTAAGGATAAAAGGAGAAAACAAAGGAGAAGTTGACAAAGACCTTCTTGGAATAACTAGAAAAGAGTTGAAAGGGAAAGGAAATCAGAAGAACAAAAGTAATCTGCATAAAATGTAAAAAATTGCATTAACTAAAATAAACCTAATTTTAAATGAATTTAAAAAGGAAATGGAGTAAATAATAAGCAAACAAAAGACCAGGAGGTATTCAGAGGAAAAAGGGAGAGCTTTATTTTCTATTACAAAAAACAAACAAACAAACAACAACAACAAAAAAAAAACAATGTGTAGGTTGGGGAGGCATGTCCTCCAGGACAAGTGAAAGTCTGCTTTCCAAACAACAAATGGAGGGCCTGCCTTAAATAGGCAAAGTTCTTACCGTCATTCTCAGTGAGGTTCACTTATGCAGATAAAAAATTTAGATTTGTTCAGTTCTGATTGGTCAAAATAGTAGAGCCCTGACTGAGTAAAGAAAGGTCTTGTGATACTTTTACATCTTTTTGAGAACATACAGTCCGTGACTACTGCCTCACTTAGTCATGGCTTTCTGATCCTGTTTTAACTTTGAGCATCTCAGCCACATGGAATCTATTTTGTCCAATCACCAGGGACATATTTTCACACTACAAACCTCTTTCAAATGGAAGTAAAAGAAGTGGTTAAGCAAGTAGTTAAGAATGACAAGTGAGTTGAACAGTAGACAGGCCATTTATTCCCTAGAACTGTTAAGCTTCTCTCCAATCAGAAGCGGGACTAAGAAGAGCCAAACATCCCTAAAGCCATGGCAGTGTGGGATTATCTATAAATGAGTATGGAGGTTTATCAAGGCAGGTGTTCATTTATCATCAAGTATACAACCATATAATTATTAGTTTCTTTCTTATATTTACCCAGTACTTTGTTGGAATTTCTGGGAAAGTGAATATGAAACTTCAAGACCAATCATTTCTAAAAATTTTGTAGCACAATCCAAGAAATACAAAATATTATCAGTTAAAAATGTAATCTTTGAAAGGATGAAAAAAATGTTTTATGCTTTTCTTCATACTGAGCTTCAAAATCCAGTGTGTTTTCCCCAGTTACATCACATTTAAATTTGACCAGATATACTAGATCTGTATCTAGATTTAATACTATAGTTATGAAAAAACATTGACACAACCAAGTTGTTCAAACAATGTTAAAGTCTTCTAAAAACTGAATCAAGTATCAGTTTAAAAAACACTTTATTGAAGTAAGACTCACATACAAAAATTTGTACATACTTAATGTGTACAACTTCATTTGGAGATAAGTATATACCTATAAAACTATTACTACAATCAATGCCATAAAGATGACCATTACCTCCAAAAGTTTTTTCTCATCCTTCTTGTTTATTATTTTTGTTATGTAATAAGAAAACAACCTAAAATTTACCCTTAGCAACTTTTTAACTATATAATATAGTTTTGTTAATTACAATCATTAGACTATACAGTACAGTGTATCTCTGTGACTTATTTATCTTGCATAACTGAAATTTTGTATACTTTGACAAATACCTCCCCATTTCCCCCTTATCTCAGCACCTGGTAATCACCATTTTACTCTCACTTCTATGAGTTTGACTATTTTAGATTTCCATGTAAATGTTATGTTAGTATTTGTCCTTCTGTTTCTGGCTTATTTCACTTAGCAATAATGTCCCATAGATTAATCTATGTTGTTGAAGATGTCAAATTTTTCTTTTTTAAGGCTGAATAATACACCATTTTATGCATATAACACATTTTCTTCATATTGTCTATAAGTGAGCACTGAGGTTGCTTGGCTATTATGAATAAAGCTGCGATGAACATAGAAATGCAGTATCTCTTCCAGATCCCAAGCATTTTGATGTATTTTTTTGTTTGTTTGTTTAGTTGCAAGGTATAGAAATCCACAAATAGTTATTCAAGTAATAAGGTAATTTGTTGAACAAAAGCTGACAAATTTAATAAACTTAGTAGCAAGATGGATAATTAAGCTTCAGTCTATGGAGTAATTTTCCAGTTAGTTTTGGCCAAAGTGAAGTCACCCGATATACTACCATTTAGAAATTAAAAAAAAAAAAGTATGGGGCAGTTTTACTGAAGAGAGGAGTATGGGAGTTGAGTCAATATTTGCATTGACTGCTAATCAATACTAATGGATAACATTAACAGTATAATGCAGTATATTAACATTATCCAACGATCAAATAAGAAAGGATAGATTCAATTACTATCTAGTACTTTTGTGAATGGGAATTTATTCTTCAATCCATTATTCTTTGTCCTCTCCTCTTACTTCCTTCTCAACATTGCTTTAGTTGAGAAACTAAAGCCACATCAGATGAGTTTGTCTCAACTAAGATTACTCGTAAGTTTTTAATTGATAAGCTATATGCCCTATTTTAAATTCTCACCTTCTTGTATTGCAGAGTAGCATTTGGCAATGACGAACTTCCCACTACTATTTGAAACTCTTGTCTTTTTGTTTTCCTCAGTTCTCCTCTTAATTCATTTTATTTATCTTTTATAACTTTGTGCCTCTTTCTTTGTTCTCTTTCCACCTCACAAAGTTTATCCCAGATTTATTTGATTATTACTCCATTTTAGATTATGTCCTATTCTAACTCAAAATATTTCCTCAGGTAATCTGATGTACATTTATGATTTCAAACGTCATCAGATATTACTGAGATGGTATGCAACTGTTTGTGTTTATGTATGGTTGTGTATGTTTGTTGAGGTAAAGGTCCACAGATTTCACCAAATATTTTTGAGTTCTATAAAAATTTAGAACCACAACTCTATATTAAACTTGTCTTCAGAATTTCAAACATATAATTCTTGCTTTTTAGCATGTCCACTTGGGTAAACTGAAAACATTGTACAATCTCATGGTTAGCACACACAAAATTGAATTTATTACCTATCTGCAAAAGTATATTTCTTATTTCTTTAATTTGTTAATTGAATTATTTTTCATTTACTCTGAAACTACCATTTTATTGTTAAATCTAGATTTCTCCTTATCTCTCATTCCCAGATATTTTTAACATTGAATATGAACACTAAATCTATCCGTCCCAAGTTTACTACCTTAGTTAAAAATCTTTCAGTGGCCTTGTAAAGTATGAAATAAAATTCTTCCTAATCATCCTATTCCAGACCATCTTCCATGTTGTCAGTTGACTATGTCAGTTCAATGATTAAAACGAAAACAAAATAAAGCAAAAAATTTGTGGGCACCTATTGTCTGTAGGAAAAACTTTGCAGACTCTTCACACTTTCTTCTCTCTGCTACTTGCATCTCAGACTTTGTCATTAGTGTTACTGTACTTCTCACCATTCTCCAAATAGTCAAGCCTTTCAAATTCTTCTCAAAATGAAATATCTATGTTTCTAACCTTTACAAATTCCTACCTGACCTTAAGATCATATTCAGTTTTAATATCTTAAATGGGAAATTTCCCCAGTCCCAGAATGAGTTTAATTGGCCATCTCTCTAGGTTCACATAGTATATATGTAGTATTTCTCTTTATATTTAGATGTGCTACAATTTTCTTGTTTATCATCCCATTTAAATAATGGGCTCCTCAAGGACATTATTTCCCACATGTCTTAAAGGTATTAGATTATATAATTACACTATGCTGCTCAGATAAATATTGATATGATATCAGATATGGAGAAGAAGGAGAAACATAAAGCAACACCAAATGTTAGTATCTGTGGCTCCCTTACCTTGAAGATAATATTGTCAATGAGAATTTTCCGGGAGCCATGTTGTTCTAAATAATGCTTGTATTGCATATTAGTTTATGTCTTAAAACAAAACCCAAAACAAAATCACCTTCTATAATTTCTGTAAAACTAAAGATCAATCTAAAAAGAATTAGAACTGTTACAATTTAATAGGGGAAAAATCTTAATAATTATTTTGATCTGAGAAACTTAGTTATCTATTATATGCAATAGAAATTAATTCACAAAATAGACAAGTACAGATACATATATATCTGTTCTGACAATTACATTAACTTTTCTAGAATAAACAATAGCAGCCATGCCCTGAAATATCTGTACTTTTACTGGAGTATTACAACCTACACTGATAGTGTGCGTTAAATCCCTAACAAATCTAAATTTGACACCACCAGAGAAAAAGACATATCATAAAATAAGATTAGAAATATGGAAAAAAAATTATTTTAATTTATGCCCAATACTTTAATTTCTCTATGTAAAAATTAGAAAAATTTGTTAAACGGTTTAAGCAATATTCTTTCTAACACAAGGATTAAAAAGCCAAGTTTTATAGCTCATAAACATTTCAGAAAAATGTTTCATAAGTATAATCAACTTAGAAACTTCAAATGAAACTCATAAAATGTTCCACAAAATACCCATGAGTAAGAAAAAATGGACAAGTAATTTCTACAGAGCAAAATTCTGCTTTGTAGTTAATATTTCTCAATTACAATTATAACCATATACTGATATAACCTCACGAAAGATCAAACCCCAAAAAGGTGAAGCTTTTTATCTGAAAATAAATGATATACATCCCATTTTTTAAAACTATTTTATTAATTGATTGATGATATTTTATTGATTTTACATAGGGTTTAAAGATCCCTGGATACAAAAATGAAAGACTAAGAAATTCCTTTAAATCTAATATGTATACATCAGAAACAACTTAAATATTTTTTAGTCGAATTCAATGGTCAGCAATTTTTTCTTATAACTTTTTTTTTAATTTTGTTTTTTAAAAATTTTAATTGCATTGGAGGTACAAGTGGTTTCACTACCATGAATTGTATAGTGGTGTAGTCTGAAATTTTACTGCACCTGTCACCTGAGTAGTGTACATTGTACTCAATATGTAGCTTTTCATTCTGCACCCTCCTCCCACACTTCTCCTTCAGAGTTTCCAATCTCCATTATACTACTCTGTATGCCTTTTCATACCCATAGTTTTGCTCCAACTTATGAGTGAGAAAATATGGTATTTGATTTTTAATTCCTGAGTTACTTCACTTAGAATAATATGATTCATAAAATAAAAAAAATACAGCAGCTGAAAGATAAGATGGCCATTATAAGAAGGAACCAAACTGATCTGATAGAGCCGAAAACACACTATATGAATTTCATAATAAAATTGCTGGTATTGACAGCAGAATAGGCCAAGTTGAGAAAAGAATCTCAGATATCAAAGGCTGGTGCTCCAAACTAACTTAGTCAGATAAAAATGAAGAAAAGAGAATGAACACAGCATTTGATACTAATGGTATTACATAAAGAGACCAAATCTATGATTCACTGTCATCCCTGAAAGAGAGGGGGAGAAAGCAAGCAACTTGAAAAATGTATTTGAGGATATCAGCCATGGAAATTTTTCTAACCTCACTAGAGACTCCAACTTCAAATTCAGGAAGTGCAAATAACTCCTGTAAGATATTACAAAAGAAGACTATCCCCCAGACACAAAAGCATCAGATTCTGCAGGTCAAAATTAAAAAAAATAAAAAAACTTAAAGGAAACTAGTGAGAAGGGGCAGGTTACCTACAAAGGGAACACCATTAGGCTAACAGCAGACCTTTCAGCAGAAATCCTACAAGCCAGAAGAGACTGGGGGCCTATATTCAGCACTCTTAAATCAAAGTATTTCCAAATAATTACATATACAGCCAAACTAAGCTTCTTAAGTGTTGGAGAAATAAGATATTTTTCAGAAACACAAATGCTAAGGGAATTTGTTACCTCAAACCTACCTTATGAAGTTGTGAAAGGATCACTATGAATGGAAAGAAGACCATTATCAGCCACTAAAAAACATACTTAAATACATAGACCATTGACACTATAAAGTAACCACGCAAACAGACTGCACCAGCTAACAACATTATGAAAGGATCAAATACACACATATCATTATTAACCTTGAATGTATACAGGCTAAATGCCCCAATTAAAAGGCATAGAGTGGGCTGGGTGCAGTGGCTCATACCTGTAATCCTAGCACTTTGGGAGTCCAAGGCAGGTGAATTGCTTGAGCCCAGGTGTTCAAGATCACCACAATAGGATGAAATCCCATATCTACAAAAAAAAAAAGAAAAAAAAATTAGTTGGGCATGATAGTCCCACCAACTTAGGAGGCTGAGGCAGGAGATCACTTGAACCTGGGAGGCAGAGGCTGCAATGGGCCAAGATCATGTTACTGCACTCTAGTCTTGGATGAGGAAGTAAGGCTCAAACATATGTTGTCTTCAAGAGACCCATCTCACATGTAATGACACCGACAGACTCAAAGTAAAGAGATGGTGGAAAATCTACCAAGCAAATGGCAAACAGAAAAATGCAGGGATTGCTAACCTAATTTCAGACAAAAAGATAAACTTTAAATCAACAAAGATCAAAAAAGACAAAGATGGCCATTATACAATGGTAAAGGGCTCAACTTAATAAGAAGACCTAACTATCCTAAATTTATATGGACCAAGCATGGGAACACCAAAATTTATAAAGGAAGTTCTTAGAGATCTAGGAAAAGATGTAGATTTCCATACAATAAGAATGAGAGATTTCACCACCCCACTGACAGTATTAGACATATAATTGAGGGAGAAAAAATAACAAAAATATTCAAACTTAACACTTGACCAAATGGACTTAATAGACACGTACAGAACACTCCAACCTGAAACAACAAAATATATAATATTTTCATTTGCACATGGCACGTATTCTAAAATCAACCACTCAATCAGACATAAAATAACCCTCTGCAAATCCAAAAAGCTGAAATCATACCAACCACACTCTCAGACCACAGTGCAAAAAAAACAGAAATCAATACTATGAATAATGCTCAATATCATACAATTCTATGAAAATGACTTTTGAGTAAATAATGAGATTAATGCAGAAATCAAGAAATTTTTTGAAACTAACAAGGGTACAGCATCCCAGAGTTTCTCAACTAAAGCAATGTTAAGAAGGAAGTTTATAGCACTAAACCCCCACATCAAAAGATCAAAAAGATCTCAAATTCATAATCTAACATCCCACCTAGAGAAACTAGAGAAACAAGAGCAAACTAACCCCAAAGCTAATAGAAGACAATAAATAAGCAAAATCAGAGCTGAATGGAAGGAAATTGAGAGGCAGAAACACATAAAAAAAGATTAATGAATCCAAGAGTTGTTTTCTAAAAGAATAAATAAGACATACCACTAGTAAGACTAAAAAAGAGAGAGAAGATACAAATAAACAATCAGAAATGACAAAGGGAATATTATCACCAATCCCATGGAAATAAAAATAATCCTTAGAGACTACTATAAACACCTCCATGCACACAAGATAAAAAACCTAGAAAAGATGGATAAATTTCTGGAAACACACAGCTTCCCGAGATAGAACCAGGAAGAAAGTGAATCCCTAAACAGACCAATAATGAGTTTTAAAGTCGCATCCATTAAAAAAGCCTGCTAACCAGAAAAAACTCAGGACCAGACATATTCATAGCGAATTCTAACTGATATATGAAGAAGAGTCAGTACTATTACTACTGAAACTACTTCAAAAAATTGAATAGGAGGAACTCCTCTTTGACTCATTTTATGAAGTCAACATCATTCTGATATCAAAACCTGTCAGTGACCCAACAAAAAAAGAAAACTTCAGGCCAATATTTTTGATGAACATATATGCAAAAAATCCTCAACAAAATCCTAGCAAACTGAATCCAGCAGCACATTAAAAAGCTAATCCACCATTATCAAGTAGTATTTATCCTTGATAAATACTATCAAGTAGTATTTAACCTTGGGATACAAGGTTGATTCAACATATGCAAATAAATAAATGTGATTCATCACATAAAAAAATAAAAATTACAATATTATCTCAAAAGATGCAGAAAAGGCCATTGAGAATATTAAACATCTCTTCAGTGTAAAAATACTCAACAAACTAGGCACTGATTAAACATATTTCAAAATAATAAGAGCTATCTATGAAAAACCCACAGCTAACATCACACCAAATGGTCAAAAGCTGGAAACATTCCCCTGAGAACTGGAATAAGACAAGGATACTCACTCTCATCACTCCTATTCGATATAGTACTAGGAGTCAAAGCCAGAATACTCAGGCAAGAGAAAGAAATAAAAGACATCTAAATAGGAAGAGAGGAAGTCAAACTATCTTTGTTTATATATAATATAATTACCTACATTAAAAACTTCACAGTGTCTGCCCCAAAGCTCCTGGATCCGATGAACAACTTTAGGAAAATTTCAGGATAAAAAATCTATGTATAAAAATCAGTAACATTTCTATACATCAATAATATTCAGGCTGAGAGTGAAATCAAGAACACAATCCCACTCACAATAGCCACAAAAAAGATTAAGATAATTAGGGATACAGTTAACCAAGGAGGTGAAAGATATCTACAACAAGAGTTTATAAACACTGCTGAAAGAAATCAGAGATGGCCAAAACAAATAGAAAAACATTCCATGCTTATGGATGGAAATAATCAATATTGTTAAAATTGTCATACTGACCAAAGCAATTTACAAATTCAATGTTATACCTATCAAACTACTAATTACATTCTTCACAGAAATAGGAAAAACTTTAATGCTTATGAGAGTTTCAAACAAATGGATACAAACAAATGGAAGAACATTCCATGCTCATGGGTTGCAAGAATCAACATCATGAAAATGGCCATACTGCCCAAGGTAATTTATAGATTCAATGCCATCCCCATCAAGCTACCAGTGACTTTCTTCACAGAATTGGAAAAAACTACTTTAAAGTTCATGTGGAACCAAAAAAAAGCCTGCATCGCCAAGTCAATCCTAAACCAAAAGAACAAAGCTGGAGGCATCACATTACCTGACTTCAAACTATACTACAAGGCTACAGTAACCAAAACAGCATGGTACTGGTACCACAACAGAGACATAGATCAATGGAACAGAACAGAGCCCTCAGAAATAATGCCACACATCTACAACTACCTGATCTTTGACAAACCTGACAAAAACAAGAAATGGGGAAAGGATTCCCTATTTAATAAATGGTGCTTGGAAAACTGGCTAGCCATATGTAGAAAGCTGAAACTGGATCCCTTCCTTACAACTTATACAAAAGTTAATTCAAGGTGGATTAAAGACTTACATGTTAGACCTAAAACCATAAAAACCCTAGAAGAAAACCTAGGCAATACCATTCAGGACATAGGCATGGGCAAGGACTTCATGACTAAAACACCAAAAGCAATGGCAACAAAAGCCAAAATTGACAAATGGGATCTAATTCAACTAAAGAGCTTCTGCACAGCAAAAGAAACCACCATCAGAGTGAACAGGCAACCTACAAAATGGGAGAAAATTTTCACAACCTACTCATCTGACAAAGGGCTAATATCCAGAATCTACAATGAACTCAAACAAATTTACAAGAAAAAAACAAACAACCCCATCAAAAAGTGGGTGAAGGACATGAACAGACACTTCTCAAAAGAAGACATTTATGCAACCAAAAAACACATGCAAAAATGCTCATCATCACTGGCCATCAGAGAAATGCAAATCAAAACTACAATGAGATACCATCTCACACCAGTTAGAATGGCTATCATTAAAAAGTCAGGAAACAACAGGTGCTGGAGAGGATGTGGAGAAATAGGAACACTTTTACACTGTTGGTGGGACTGTAAACTAGTTCAACCATTGTGGAAGTCAGTGTGGCGATTCCTCAGGGATCTAGAACTAGAAATACCATTTGACCCAGCCATCCCATTACTGGATATATACCCAAAGGAGTATAAATCATGCTGCTATAAGGACACATGCACACGTATGTTTATTGCGGCACTATTCACAATAGCAAAGAGTTGGAACCAACCCAAATGTCCAACAACGATAGACTGGATTAAGAAAATGTGGCACATATACACCATGGAATACTATGTACCCATAAAAAATGATGAGTTCATGTCCTTTGTAGGGACGTGGATGAAACTGGAAACGATCATTCTCAGTAAACTATCACAAGGACAAAAAACCAAACACCGCATGTTCTCACTCATAGGTGGGAATTGAACAATGAGAACTCATGGACACAGGAAGGGGAACATCACACTCCGGGGACTGTTGTGGGGTTGGGGGAGGGGGGAGGGACAGCATTAGGAGATATACCTAATGCTAAATGACGAGTTAATGGGTGCAGCAAACCAATATGGCACATGGATACATATGTAACAAACCTGCACATTGTGCACATGTACCCTAAAACCTAAAGTATAATAATAAAAAAAAAAAGTTTCAATTTTGGTGCATATCAACCTTTGTTTCAAGATTTTGAACTCCTCTTAGCAATTTTTTGTAGGGCTGGTCTAGTATTGACAAATACCCTCCACATTTGTCAGTACTAGACCTTCCCTAATAAAAAGTCTGAAAAAAACCTTATTTCTTCTTTATTTATGAATCTTAGTTTTGCTAGATATAAAATTCTTGGCTGACAAAACATAGGAGACTAAACATAGGACCCCAATCCCTAGTGGCCTGTAAGGTTTCTGCTGAGAAGTTGGCCAATAGTCTGATGATAGGTTTTCCTTTTTTGGTTACCTGATGCTCTTGTCTCACTGCTCTTAAAATTATTTTCTTCACATTGACCTTAGACCATATGATAATTATATGTCTTGGTGGTGTCTTTTTGCAGTGACCCTCCCAAGTGTTCTTTGAGCATCTTTTATTCAGATATTGAAATTTCTAGCAAGGCCAGAGAAGTTTTCCTCAATTATTCTCTCAAATAGGTTTTCCGAACTTTTCTATTTCTTCTCCCTTAGAGACACCAATAATTCTTCGGTTAGGCCGTTTTACATAATCCCATATTTCTTGGAGATTTTGTTCATTTTTTAAAAATTATATTTTGTTTTTGCCTGATTAGGTTGAATCAAAAGCCTTGTTTTCAAGTTCTGAAATTCATTCTTCAACTTGATGTAGTCTATTGTTAAAACTTTTAACTGCATTTTGTATTTCCCTAAATGTGTCTTTCATTTCCAGAAGTTTTGGTTGATTTTTCTTTAAAATATATGTATCTCTTTAGAAAATTAGTTGTTCAGCTGGGCATGGTGGCTAATGCCTGTAATCCCAGCACTTTGGGAGGCCGAGGTGGGTGGATCACGAGATCAGGAAATTGAGACCATCCTGGCTAACATGGTGAAACTCCGTCTCTACTAAAAATACAAAAAAAAAAATTAGCCAGGCGTGGTGGTGGGCACCTGTAGTCCCAGCTACTCGGGAGGCTGAGGCAGGAGAATGGCGTGAACCCAGGAGGCGGAGCTTGCAGTGAGCCGAGATCACACCACTGCACTCCAGCCTAGGGGACAGAGCAAGACTCCGCCTCAAAAAAAAAAAAAAAAAAAAAAAAGAAAATTATTTGTTCATATGGTTAATTGGTCTTAAAATTTTTTATGTTGTTTTTTGTCTTTGCCTTGTCCCTCCTTGTGTAACCTACTAATCAACTATTTGAATTCTCTATCTCATATTTCAAATATTTCATCTTGATTTGATCTGCTTCTGGAGAGTTGTGATGTTTTGGGGTTGTTATATAACTGTTTTTCATATTGCCAGAATCATTTTTCTGGTTACTTCTCATTCAGGTTAACTATTTCTTCTAATTATGTTTTAATTTATGTTTGATTCAACTTTTTAAAAAATATTTTCCCCTTGAGATGTGACTTTAAGGTTTATAGTTTATTATTACCTAGCGTAGCCTCTAGGTGCCTTCACTGAGAAAGACTGTATAAGAGTCCCTGGTTATAGAGAATCTTTGTGCAATGTCTTTCTCAGTTGCAGGTTGAAACAGCAATATGCTGAATGTGTGAGGAGGTTCACTGTCTCCTGTGAGGCTGAAATGGCAGAGGTCTCATGAAGCTTATCTTGTTCCCCAGAGGTGTGCACTTAAAAACTCTTTTTTTCCCAGTATTTTATTTACTGTATTTACCAGTTCAGGCTTCAGACAAGTAGGAGACGCCTATGGGTAAAAACTAGCTGCAGCTAAAGCAGATGGGTAAATGCAACACCCCAGTCATTGGTAGAGGTCCCAACCTTGACAGAGGTGACTGGATAATCTCTCAGTGAAATGGACTGAGGTCTTTTGGGGGAAGGATGGAGCCACCAAGAAAGCGATCCACCTCCCAATCACACTCCTGTCCTGGTGTTCTGGCTATTCAGATCAAACAGGCACTTCTTTTCACCTTCAGAAATGCAGATGTTCCATGTAGACAGCGATTGTGACTCTGCCTCTTGTGGAAACCTGAACCCTCCTGTGAGGATGCAGTCACCTTGAAGTGTTCCAGAAAGGCTATCTACAGACGCACCCATGTCCAGCACTCATGGATAAAGCCGCAGCTATGTCTGCAGTGCTAGGTGAGGGAGAGAAGTCTCCTTCTCCAACACCCTTCCTGAGCACCCGGGCTCCCTGATTTTTGGGATAGTCACAGATTTTCCCCACTCAGCCCAACACAACAGCTGTGCCTCTACTGAAACTTTCCACAAGTGAACAGTTCCAGGACTCAAGGCAGCCTGGTTTCTTTTGTCTCATAGGGTGCTCCCTTAATATAGTACACTACCTTTTCCCCTAGGAGTAGCCATCCCTGAGCACCAGACTACTTTCAATCCTGCTGCTCTTCTGGGTCTAGCCTCCCAGTGGGGCTGCCACACTATAGACTGGTGATAGCAAATATCTGCAAGAAATCCAATGATGTGACCTGTTCTTGTCTCCCAGCATTGAGTATCAGCTCCATCTCTGATGGGCTTGAGAGGAAAGTGACAAAGGCTCTGAGATTTCCTCCGTTATAATTAGCCTTAATGTATTCGGTGATGTAGGCACTGGTGACAGCTGAGATTGCACAAAAGTCTTCTACTTACTGAGCCCTATATTATTGTGCCTGCAGGTGTTGTAATGGGCTGTTCCAGTTGGCCTCCAGCCATGAGGAAGTGTTTGCAAAAGAATGCCAGCTGCAGTGGTAGCCATGGGATTTGCACTTGCCTTATGTTACCCAAGGGAGGTACTCTGTTGTCTCAGGCAATGGGAGGGGCCGTGGAGCTCCCCAAATCCCTTAATCATTGTGTTACCCTGCCAGGGCAGATGGAGGGGCAAAGCCAGACTGGGGCTGGGTCAGGCAACTTTGTGCTGTGGCTTCTCACATGTGGGTGCAAGCAGTGGCCCTAATGGAGATCAGAGGGTGGTTCCCTGACCACCAAGGTGAAGTTCCAGGGAGGAGCACAGCTACCTTTGCTACACAAATGAATCTACATGGGGATGAGGGGGTGGCAGGTGGCAGTAAGCCCCATTCAGCTCCCACACTCTTGGCAAGGCAAGTCTTACACCCTCATTCCTACAGTGTTCTGCTAACAGCAGCTAGCTGGGTTTCAGGCAGCCTGCACTCAGAACTCAAGACTGCTCCAGGTCCTAAGCCTTTCCAACCAAAACAGAAACATGGCTGTCAGGCCTCGCTCCTCCCAGTCTGCCCACAAAGCGTGGGTGCCCAGCTCCTGTGCCCATGGCTATAGCACACTTCCCATGCATCCCTTGGTTACAACCAAGGGGGTTCATCCCCACTCAAGATTATATAGCAAATCTCAGATGGGAGTGTCTCTCAACCTGTGACTACCACCTGAGTTAGCTGGCAGACTTCTGCAAGGTCCCCTGTTTGGTAGGATCAGAAATGGCTTTCGTCTGTCCCTGCTGGAGGTCTGGGAGTGCACACAAAGCATGTCTTGATGCCGCTCCTTCTCATATGTTCCTCACTGCTCACTAAATCAGCTCCAGTGCTGGGTAGGGTTAAGGCATTCCTCCGTGACCTGGATTGCCTGGCTCCCGAGTGGGAGTGTGTGTCATGGAGGCAGTTTCTCCTCCTCTCCTGCTCTGGAGATTCACAGTTTTGTCTGGATTACAGTGTGGGCGGCTGCCTGCCACTTCTTTCAAAGGGTCTGTGGTTTCTTTTAGTTTTTCTGTTAAGTTCCTGTGTTGCTTCTTGAAAAAAAGTTCATGGCATAAATCTCTACACACCATTTTGCCTTTGCAAAATAGCAAGGCATTTTGGAAAGGCATGCTAACAATGTCTCCAATCTGCCACCTTAGGAAAAAAAAATACAGCAAATTTTCTTTATAAAGGTCCAGCTAATAAATATTTAGATATTTCAGGATACGTATAATATCGTTTATATACTCCTAGTCCTTTTGTTAACCCTTTAAAAATGTAAAATGATTCTTAGCTCACAGGCTAAAAATAGGATATATTTGTCACTTTTTCCTTATGAATTACAGCTCTCATTTATACTTCATATTCAATACTAGTATAAAGGTTGTATTATTTTACTATCGCTGACAAAGAAAGACAAAAGCAAAAATTATATTGAAAGTGTATTTTCCTTAATGACAATAAATAATGTAGGGATTAAAAATTATGTAATTCAGCATTTGTAGTGGAAGAAGATGGAGGATATAAATTACTAGGTTTCACAGTTTACAGAGGTGGTATATTGGTGGTATGTGGCAAAATACAATTTTATTGTTGGTGTTTATAACTAAACAAAGAGGTTTTTATAGAAGAGTAAGTACTTCTGAAGGATATGTATTTTCCAAACTACTGCAAATGTAAGTCAATAGAAGCAAATGAAGTCTTCATTAAAAATAAAATAAAACTCAAGAATAAAAGCTCAGAAATAGGAAGCATAAAATAAGTACAACCAAGAATATTATCTTTCAAAATATGGCCAGATGATTTAAAATTTCACACTATATTCCAAGGCTTTCAGATTGAGTATATATATATCTTTATGTGTGTGTGATGTATTATTTAAAAATTAAAATCCAAATTTAAGAAGCTATATCAAGAAGATTTAAAAATATATAAATTAAATTTGGCAGTAATAGCACCTGATAAGCTAGATTTTATTGGAAAAAATAATTTTTGAGTGATTAAAAACAATTATCTTAATGAAATATGAGACATTGAAGAATTACAAAAACAAAAACAAATCATAGTAAAGCTTTTTCATAGTATCAAATGTACCAGGACAAAAAAGTTTAAAAGTTATAACATTAGAAGAAATAACCAACAATAAGACTGGAGACTTTCCCATTCTTTATCAGAGCAAAAACAAATAAATAATTCCAAAAAATCTGATTAATGTAATATCATTTCAACAGACCCATGTCAAAAAATTATGCTGCAATGTGAGAAATTTTCTTTTCATTTGAATACTTTTACAGCATTTATAATTTTACTATACTCTAGGCCACAAAAATTGAGTAAGTTAAACATTTATCCAACACTCTCAGAACACAGTGTGAAAAACTAGAAATTTATAATAAAGGTATCTACCAAAATAACCACTAACTTAGAAATGAATAAGTAAAATAATTATTTCTGTGAATTTGTTTTGAATGAATGTCTGTAGTTTTGGATATGTTGCTTTGGTTATCGCTACTTTTGAAGTGTTCTGTTATTTGCAAATTGTTCTCCTTAATACAAGAAGATTTGCAATTTTGTAAAAGACTTTACACAACATAATGAGAAAAATAATTGATTACTGTAGAAAATTAAAAGTAGCTCAAATAAAGTTCTAGCCCACAAATTTTCAATATAGAGTAATGATGGAACTCAGAGCAGAATTAGATCATTTTTGTTTGAATCGCTCTTCCTGACTTCCTAGCCATGTGATGTGGGCCAATTATCTTACCTCTCTATGCTCTACTTTCCTCTATTGTCACATAAGAACAGTAATTATATTCACCTAATTTATTATGTTATTTTAAGTGTTAATTGAGATAAAATGTGTAAAATGCTTGAGTATTCTTTGGTCCATATCATTACTTTATCTGGTTAATTGCTGCCAAGGCAATTAACAGTAAATCTAAAATTCTCATTTATAATTTATCTTTCAAGCAAGCAAACACAATTACTGAGAAAACCCATTGCAGCTACCCTTGAAGTAAGAGCTTACCGAAGAAAATAAAAATAAAAGGTCTGTTCTTAGACCCAATCTTATTTGGGAGCTTATGTCCAACAAGGAAACAGTCTCAGATGTAAAGAGAAAACAATTACAAAAATAATATTATTCACATCATCAATGTAATTTTATAAGTAATTATATTCACAATATCATATTAAAGACATTTATTCCAATAAGGAAACAATTTTGGATGTTCATAGGACCACTAAATTGAAACAATCAAATCTGACAGAAAATCACACGCTGAAGCCGAAACCCAATTAGAAAACCAGAAGTAAAAATCTGAAGAGTGTTCTCAAAAAAAAAAAAAGAAAGAAAGAAAAGAAAAGAAAGGCTTATTAAAGAAAGAAAAATCCTTTCTTCTAGTTTGTTCATTATCACTTAATACAATGGACACATAACTACTTTATATGATTAACTTGGACTTTCAATTACAGGGCCTCACTACACGACTTGAATATATGTGTATGTATATACGCATACACATGCAAATATAATCTGTAAACCAAAAGATATCTGAAACGGGTCTCAATCAATTTAGAAAGTTCATTTTGCCCAGGTTAAGAATGTGCCCATGACACAGACTCAGGAGGTTTTGGTGACATGTGTCCAAGGCGGTTGGGGCACACCTTGGTTTTATATTAATACATTTTAGGGAGACATGAGACATCAATCAATATATGTAAGATGTACATTGGTTTGGTCCAGAAAGGGAGGAAAACTCGAAGTGGGGAGAGGGCTTCCAGATAGGTAGGTCATAGGTCATAGGTAGATAAGAGACAAATGGTTGCATTCTTCTGAGAATCTGATTAGCCTGAATGCAGAGTTTACAGGAATCGTCACTAATGTCTTAGTCTGGCTTACTGAAATTGAGAGGAGGTGCCAGCTGGGCTTCCTGGGTGGAGTAGGGGCTCAGAAAGCTGTGAAACTCACTCATTTCCTGCATCAGGACTTACTTCAGTCCTGGATGAGTAATATTGAAGATATATGCTTAAAACATTCCTAACACCAGGACTTGTACATGTGTTTCTTCCCCAAGAAAGCTATAAACAGCGAAAATTTTGCTGTAAGTTTCCCTGTGTCCTTCTCTCCCTCTCCCTTCCCCCTTCCCTGAAACTAAAGTAAAAGGAATGTTAACTGCCCATTTTTCTGTGACCAGCAGTCCTTATCTATACTCCCAATTCCAATTCCTTGTAAACATACTTTGTGCCGCTGCAAGGTCATAAAGTAGGTAAAACCTAAGTTGCAATTCCAGTTTTCTTCAAAATCTAAGACATGTCACAAAATAATTTACTGCCTTGTTTCCCGCTCCTGTAACAAGCTTCCTGCCTCAGGTATCTCCTACCTTAAAAAGCTTAAAAGGCGAATACCCGAACTAGCAGTGGCTACCTGTTCGGGACCCCTTCCACGCTGTGGAAGCTTTGTACTTTCACTCTGCTCAGTAAAGCCTACAGCTTTTTGTCTCTCTCTCTCTCGGTCCGTGTCTCTATCACTCGCAGCGGTCAGCTGCCACACCAATTCTTTGGCGTGGCTAGGCAAGAACTTTAGGCGTTACAAAATGACAGGGCAAAGGAAGCAATCAGATATGCATTTGTCTCATGTGAGCAGAGGAATAAGTTTGAGTTCTACCTGTCCTTTGTCCACAAAGAATTTCCTTGTGGGCAAATTGTGAGGAAGATGTGTAGCTTTTAAAAATCTTTGTAGCTATCTTATTTAGGAAAGGAATGGAAAGTGGGTTTGTCCAACTCAGTTCCCAACTTGACTTTTCCCTTTGGGTCAGTGATTTTGGAGAGATTTATTTCCTTTCACAAATCCATCCTTTCATCAACAAACATTTAATGAGCAAGCACTATATTCTAGTAAACTAAAAGATAAAAATACCTGACCTCTTCCCAGGCTGGCGGTGCCATTTAAAAAAAAAAAAAAGAAAGAAAAGAAAGAAAGAAAACACCCAACCTCATGGATCTGACAATTTGTTAGTTGTCTTAGTCCATTCAACCTGCTATAACAAATTACTATAGACTGAATGGCTTATAAATAACAGGGATTTGCTCTTCATAGTTTTGGGTTCTGGGAAGTCCAAGATCAAGGTGCTGGCAGATTCAGCATTTGAAAAAGTCCAGCTTCGTGGAATGCCATCTTCTCATTGTGTCTTCAAATGGCAGAGGGGTCAAAGGAGCTTTCTGAGACCTCTTTTTAGGGTCTCAGAAATGCTATTAGCCATTCATGATGTTTCTGCCCTCATGGCCTAACCACCTCACAAAAGCCCCACTTCCTAATACTATCACATTAGGGATTAGTTTTAACCTATGAATCTTGGGGGAAGGGGGATACAAACATTCAGTCTACAGAAGTAGTGTTATAAGTTTTCTCCCTACCTGGGCAACTGGAACCTTGTTTGGAAATACAGTATCCCAGTAATTTTGAGGCTGAGCAACTCAGATGATGGATGAAATATTAAATACTGCCAGTTAGTTCCTACTGCTAAGAAAACCAGAATTGTTGTGGTTTATTTCTGAATCCAGATTATTATCATCTTGTAGCCCTTACATCAGTTTTGGGAGCCACATAGCATACTTCCAATAACATAATTTTTAATTTTTAAAAAATTTTTTGCAAGAATTATTGAGAGATTTTACTGATTGCAATCAAAGAGGCCTAATTAGCACCGAAGCTCATATCAGATTGGGTTTAGAAAACATAGACTTAAGGAAAGTAAGGCATTCAAAATTGGTTATTGGAAAATAATAGACATTGAATGGGAGGCTTGCAGCCAATGGCATATCGTGGTAAACAAAGCCATTAAATCATATAAGCCAATTGAGAGTGAAGCTCACAAGGATTACATACTTGTTCTGTCACTAATTTAGCACAGATGCTGTCAATTAAGCCAATAACACAGATGCTGTCCATTGGGTTGGATAATTTGGCTGCACCAGGACACTGGATAACCTAATGTGACAAATTCAAATTCTAAAGTTCTTGCCCCAAGACATGACTATGCTGAAAAAATCATTTAGCTGCTGTTGTAATAGGATTGAGAACACAAACAAACATTCAGAAATATACATCGTTAGTTGCCAAATTAGCCACTAGTTTAATTCACAACTTTATCCTGGGAAAATTAAAGGAGTTTGGCAATTGTAATAATTTGGAAAGCTTTGAAAGACTTGGGTAACAAGAAAAACTAAACCTTGAAACACCGTGTATTGCACTTTTCTTCTTGCAGAGGCCACTCCTCTTTCATAAAAGAAAGCTCATCCTCCCCAAGAATCTTCAGTCTCTGTTCTTAGTAAACAGAATTCAAGTGTGGCCATTATTGGTGGTAAAGGGGTGGGAAAAATGCAGAAAGTTTAGGGAACAGAAGAGTTTAATAAGAAATGATTGCCAATGCTGGATAAATAGCATGTCATATATCTAATGAGTATTTGTAGAAATAGACTTTTCAAAATGTCCAAAAATGTGAAATGCACCAAAAGTCTGAAAAAAAAAATGAATGTATTGACAATAGGGCACTCTGCAGACTCACACAGTTAGCTTAAATTCTAACAAATATTTGGGCTAGAAAATGTAAATGAGAACTGTACTCTAAGTGTCCAAGCTAAATGGTATCAAAATTTCAAAATCTCTTATTCTAAAAAAATGCAAAGATTTTGGAAGACAAAGAAGCTGAATCAGCTGACCATGAGTTTTCCATATACCTTTTCCTTCCTTGGGTCTCCAAGTAGCTCCACAACATTTTCCTTTCTTCCTTGTTTGAAATCCAGCATGTTTAGGGAAGTGGTGAAATTTAAATGAACAAAGGTGAGTTTGCAATTTGCTTCAGGACTGGAATACCAGTCAGAGGTCAACAATTGAATAAGTTTCCCTTATATAAGGAGGAGAGAACCACAGAGGCTAAGCACAGAAGGTAATACTTAATCACAAGACAAAATGTGTAACAGGAATCAGGGAAGGGGAATGAAAAAGAAGATCTTTGGTAATGGTCTGATTGTGGAGGTTTCTTAGTAGTTAGTTAATTATAAGATTCCCAGAAATGTTATTAATAAGAACTCTACTGACATTTGAAGTGATTTGTATAATAAAAAATAGATATAATAGATAACAATAAATGCAAATAAACTACAGAAATGAATGGATAACTAGACAACTGCATGATAGTAGTCAGTCTAATATATTATTTAGACCTGAATTAATTCAGAGCTTCAGAGCCCTTAAATGAAAGGTTTCCCAGATGCCTTTAATGGAGGAACCAATAGCCTATAAAAATTCCTACATAATTTTTTACAGAAATTGAAAAAATAATCCTTAGATTTGTATGGAACCATAAAAGACCCTGAATAGCCAAAATAATCTTGATCAGAAAGAACAAAGCTAGAGGTATCACATTCCCTGATTTCAAAATACCCTATAAAGTGATAGTAATCAAAGCAGCATGATACTGGCATAAGCAGACAAATTGACCAATGGAGCAGGATAGAAAGCTCAGAAATAAACCCTCACAGTTATGGTCAATTGATTTGTGAAAAAGGTGTCAAGAGCAAAAGAGCACATAATAAGGAAATAACAATCTCTTCAATAAATGATGTTGGGAAAACTGTTGGCCCACATGCAGAAGAATAAAATTGGATTATTATTTCACAGTATATACAAAAATTAACTCAAAATGGATTAAGAATGTAAATATTAAAACTGAAACTGTAAAATGACTACAAGAAAACATAGGGAAGAAGCTCCACAACCCTACCCTGAGCAAAGATATGTTTGGATATAACCTTTAAAGCACAGGCAACAAAGCAAAAATAGACAAATGGAATGGCATCAAGCTAAAAAGCTTCAGTGCAACAAAGAAACAATGAACAAACTGAAGAGACAACCCACAGAATAGGAGGAAACATTTGCAAACCATTGGATGGTTTGTCAATGTATGAGTGAATAGAGAAAATTTGCTATATATATGTAATAGACTATTATTTGGCCCTTAAAAAGAAGAGAATGCTGTCATTTGTGACAACGTGAATGAACTTGGAGGACACTATGTTAAGTCAAATAAGGCAGGCACAGAAAGAAGTACTTCATGATCTCACTTATATGTAGAATCTAAAAATGTTGAACTCATGAAAGTATAAATTAGAATAATGGTTACTTGAGGTAGGGAGTTGGAGGCAGAAAGCAGAGAATGGGGAGTTGGTCACAGGATACAAAGTATCAGATAGAAAGAATGCATTTTGAGATATATTGCACAGCAGGGTGACTATAGTCAATAATAGTTGTGGTATATTTCAAAATATCTAAGAGCAAATTCCAAACGTCATGTCATAAAAATTATAGGCAAATGATATAATGTATATGTCGATTAGCTTGATTTAATCATTCCACATTTTAGACACATATCAAAACATTATATTGTATCCCATAAGTACATACAATTATAGTTTGTCAATTACACATAATATTAATTATTATAGGCCTTCATGACCAAATCATCTCTTAAAGGTCTTACTTCTTAATACTGTTACAATGACAATTGCATTTCAACATGTGTTTGGGAAGAGACAAATCCAAGACATAGCATTTTTAAATACTTAACCAGTTTTTATAAATTAAAACTATTAAAGAAGAATGATTATTCCCCAGAATACAAAGGAAAATAGGTTGAAATAGAGTAAGTTATTGTATATAGCTATTAAATCCTAGGCACTCTTCTAAATTCACTTACATATTTATAACTTACATAATTTAATTTAATCATCATGATAATCCTAAATGTAAGCAAATGCTGATATGAGCCTAAAAATTAAATGTATTATTTCTGTTATCTGGATCAGCGTTATTTGTAGTTGTATTCATAGGTTTGGTTTAGCAGTTCCAGGAATGAAAAGTATACTATTACCACCATATATTAAATTTTACTATTAAAGTTTTTCAAAACTATCATGTAAGTCAGGAAAGGTTTAATTGGATTGAGTAGACAGAAAAGTATATAAAGATAGGATAAGTGTAGAGAGATTCATTAAGCTAGGAACAAATTAGAGTACAGGTGAGGAGAAATGTGATAAAATAAAAGCCAAGTTTCCCTAAATCAAGCTTCTTTCCCCATCATTACTGTTCTACTGGGATAGGTAGCCTCCGATAATGAAAAGGAAATAATGCTCTATGTCCTTAGCACAACTTCCTCTAGGTAGTGCTATTTCTAACATATGCTGTTAAGTACATGAGTCATGAAAAAATTGGTTATAGAATCAAATAACTTTTTGAAAACATTGAATATTCTACTTCTCTCCTAGAGATTCACAGTGAACTCACCAACTTAAAAGCTCTGAAAAAAACTGAAGTTTTAAAAAAAATCCATCAAGTTGCCGTGTTGTTCCAAATGTATTTGACTATGATCGGCTTTTATCATCTAACATCTGTTTCTCCGATCAACTCATGTGGGGCAAAACTGATAGCTCAGCCTGTTCCCACATAGAATAAGAATGATTCTGAGGACAAGCTAAGCCAACATTTGTAAAAAACCAAGGGTTAGAATGATATCCTCAGAGCTCTGCTAATTAAGTTACCTTTTTAAAGAACTGTTAAGTCACAGTAAATTTACAGTACAATGATTTCAAGACTTTCTATGCTTGTAACCAGCCTAACTAAGATAGAAAAGCTGGGAATGGCAACACAGTTAATTATTTTATGAGCCTGAAGAAAGTGAATTTAATACAAAAATATCCAAGCCATACCTGTATTCCGGCCTCTGGAAACAGCATGAAAGCTGTTATGTAGAATCGCAGAAAAAGACATCCAACCACCCCAACAGAATAAAGTACATCATATTTTTCTTCGTTTTTTTTTTTTTTTTTTTCCATTTGACTTCAGTTAAACACACCATAGCCATAAAATCTGGCAAAACTAGATAGTAGCTTTTATTTCTCTAACAAAAGAAGAAGACTGTCAAAATACATTTCCTCAAATTATCTCAGTTGCACTTACTAAAAGCAAAGTGTTCTTTTTCCCCCCAGTGGTTTTATCTGGCATGCCAGTAACAACTTTCTTCTTTTATTAATACACTGGACTTCACAGACAACAACCTCATTAAATGCTCTTTGTCCTTTTCTGCCCCAAACAGGCATTACCATTTGCAATTTCCTCAAGTTTGATAGAATAGTATACTGAGTAAGGGGAAAAAAGGAAAAACACAAAAACAAAAAGAAAACATAAAACAGAACCTAAGACAATTTCGCACATCTGTTCCTGCGGGTGTTCTTTCATTCTTTCTCATTTATAATTAATGAAAAATAATGGTGCTGACACAAGTTAATTACTATGAAAAATTACAGTTTATGCTACTCATTATAATAATGGCAAATTACTTGAGATTTTCAAACACCATTCCTAAGCAATTAGAAGTGTTCATAAGGAGTTCACCTGTGAAATTTTTTCATCTGCGTTTGCATTCTGTGAAGTGAAAGAACACCCAATGTTTTTCATTAGCAGCAGAGATAACACAGCAAGTGATATTAATCATAGAGTCCTGTACCTGGGAAAACATTTAAAACAAATTGGGATTGTGTAGTTGAAGTAGAGGTCAAAACAATATACAAAGATATTCATAACTACAAAACTTTTCTTAACAGGTTCAAAGGGACTATTAAATCTGTTTCACTTAGTAACAATTTGGCATAACTAATTAGAATTACTATCTTGTCCTAGTTTACCAAAATATTAAATTACTGATTTTAAAATTAGAATTAATATCTTTATAATTAGCCCAGGCAAGTTAGAGGATCATTTCTTCTCAAATTTGCTTTTCTTATAAACCTATAAATTGTAAAACTAATGCAATAGTCTCCAGGTTATTGAGAATAATTTATGACTAAAAAATACTAATTAGGCCTAATATGCCTCTGTAAATGAACTAAGTCAAAAACATCTCTGTCAAATGTTTGGTCTGTTATAGATTCAAAGTAACCTAAACAGGAATAAGCTCATTTTGTCTTATTTAGCTCTATGGCAAAGTTGCTATACATATACCAATTTTGTTTTATTTTTAAATTATTCAGGCAATACAAAAGATGAAAGTTTCAAGACAGTAAAAAATGCTCCATATTACTTATAATATTTTCAATTAATTATCCTTCCAGGAATACATTGATTTAAGAATAAATCAATTGCTAAGGGTAAAGAAAAATAAATATTAAGCTCTTTTGAAAAAGCAAGGAAAAACCACACATAAATGTATGAATTCCATTCATTAGTATTAGTCAATTATTGCTGCTAATAATCAGTTTTGATACAATTGGTCAAAAATATTCAACATTCTTATAAGTATTCTTCTATAATATTTCTCTTCATAGCTCAGCATATATCCTTAAAAAGGAATTACAAATATATTACTATGTTGTAGATTTTGAGTTGATATTTTTACAAATTATTAACTGCCATATTTTGAATGGTATTATCCCCTTTTGTAAATGCATGTTAAATCAAATCAATAAGTAAAACTGAACGTGTTTAAAGAAAATTACTGTATAATAAAGTAAATGTCTTTATTTGCTTAGTAACTCTTACAATTTTAGATTAACTGATTAGAATATCAGAAGTAAACATTTTTGAAGCAAAAGGGAAATTCATTTATTATAATTGTATTGACTGTTTTTTTCTGCTCTCAGATATAGCTGATTACAGGTGGTGAAGTTAAGCATCAACACTATCTCTTCCTTTTATTTAGCTGCTGATCTTTGGGTTGGTTGCATTCTCATCAACAATCTCACTACATGGTTGCAAAATGAACACTAACAGTTTTAATGTCCTTAATCCCTGACATTTCCAATGGTAATGTGTCCAGAATTGGTGGGTTCTTGGTCTCACTGACTTCAAGAATGAAGCCGCAGACCCTCGCAGTGAGTGTTACAGTTCTTAAAGGTGGCGCCTCTGGAGTTTGTTCCTTCTGATGTTCGGATGTGTTCGGAGTTTCTTCCTTCTGGTGGGTTCGTGGTCTCGCTGGCTCAGGAGTGAAGGTGCAGACCTTTGCAGCTCATAAAAGCAGTGTGGACCCAAACAGCCAGCAGCAGCAAGATTTATCTCAAAGAGCGAAAGAACAAAGCTTCCACATTGCCGAAGGGGTCCCCAGCGGGTTGCCACTGTTGGCTGGGGCAGCCTGCTTTTATTCTCTTATCTGGCCCCACCCACATGCTGCTGATTGGTAGAGTCTAGTGGTCTGTTTTGATAGAGTGCTGATTGGTGTGTTTACAAACCTTGAGCTAGATACAGAGTGCCGATTGGATTGGTGTATTTACAATCCCTGAGCTAGACATAAAAGTTCTCCACGTCCCCACCAGACTCAGGAGCCCAGCTGGCTTCACCCAGTGGATCCCGCACCAGGGCTGCAGGTGGAGCTGCTTGTCAGTCCCACGCTGTGCGCCCGCACTCCTCAGCCCTTGGGTGGTCGATGGGACTGGGCGCGTGGAGCAGGGGGCAGCGCTCGTCCAGGAGGCTCAGGCTGCACAGGAGCCCACGGAGGGGATGGGAGGCTCAGGCATGGCGGCCTGCAGGTCCCGAGCCCTGCCCTGTGGGAATGCAGCTAAGGCCCGGCAAGAAATCCAGCGCAGCGCCAGTGGGCCGGCACGGCTGGGGGACCCAGTACACCCTCCGCAGCCGGTGGCCCGGGTGCTAAGCCCCTCATTGCCCGGGGCGGAAGGGCTGGCCGGCTGCTCCGAGTGTGGGGCCCGCCAAGCCCACACCCACCCGCAACTCCAGGTGGCCCGCAAGCGCCCCGCGCAACCCCGGTTCCCGCTCGCGCTTCTCCCTCCACACCTCCCTGCAAGCTGAGGGAGCCAGTTCCGGCCTTGGCCAGCCCATAAAGGGGCTCCCATAGTGCAGCGGTGGGCTGAAGGGCTCCTCAAGTGCCACCAAAGTGGGAGCCCAGGCAGAGGAGGCACCAAGAGCGAGGGCTGTGAGGACTGCCAGCACGCTGTCACCTCTCAGTAGGAGTTGGTGAGTGTCAGAGTAAAAAAGGAATAATAACTGTTAGTTTGAAAGGCAATAGTTAACTAGAAATGGACTTACAAATTGTGTTTGACACCTAATTCATGAATACATTAGTTCTCTCTTATCTAAGTTTCCCCTCTCTGTGGTTTCAGTTACCCACAATTAACCAAGGTAGAAAAATATTCAATGGATAATTTTAGAAATAAACAACAATTCACAACATTCCGAGTATTGTGCACAACATTGTTCATCTGAGTATCTGCACAACATTCTGAGTATTGTGATGAAATCTTATGCCGCCCTGCTCCACCTTACCTGGGATCTGAATCATCCCTTTGTCCAGTGTATTCATGCCATATCTGCTACCCACCTGCTAGTCACTTAGTGCCATCTGCATTATCGGACTGGCTATCACAATATCTCAGTGCTTGTGTTCAAGTCACCCTCATTTTACTTAGCAAATGACCAGCAAAACAAGACTAATGATATTGGCATATTGTTATAATTTTCTATATTATCAGTCATTGTTATTAATTTTTTACTTTCTCTAATTTATAATTTAAGCTTTATCGTAGGTGTGTATGTCTAGAAAAAAACATATTATATTTAAGCCTCAGTTACTATTCATGGTTTCAACCATCCACTGGGAGTCTTGGAACGTATCCCCTAAAGATAAGCTGGGGGTGGGGCGGGGGGGCTACTGTAGATAAGACTAACTGACGGTTTAGTCATTGGTTGTGTATAAATGGAAATTTCTAAGTATAATATTAATAAAATAATGAACTATAATGACCATTTTTGCTTACAGTGTTGGAGTGTTATGGCCAACATACTATTTTATCCTCTTATTAGAACTGTGATGTAGAATATCCTCCTGTCACCAAAGACATAACTGATAATTAGACATTTTAATATATTGCCTAGGATCAAACAACTGGCAAGCAACTAACCTGATTTACCTTATTACAAAATTATTTTGTCACAGTTTTTGTTAATTTTTATTTTGAATAAGCTATATTTAAACATAATAGCAAATGATTTTAGTAAAGAAGATAATTACACACTACTAAGAGAAGTTCTAAATATTTCCTTGGTAAAAACTTATATACAGATATCTGATAATACTGCAACCTTTTTTATTGTATTGTAGGACTCCTTACTTTTCGGAAATGTTACATTTGAGGAAAAAATCTGGTGATATATTAAAACAAAACTGTGAACTAAAGCGTGCTTACATTCAGCAGTTCAGAGACTGAAGTTAATTTTTTTTCAATAAAGACTTGGCTTTCTACAGCATGTTTGTCTCTCAAGTAATCTAGATTAAATATTTTAATTTTACTGAAAACATCATGGAATTTTAAACTAGAAACTGGAAGTTGAATCAAGGATAGTTTTGAATCCACCTGTATAATATAATTTTGTGTTATAAACTTTGTATGTTTATTCTATGAATTCATTTCTCTGTGGGATATCCTCCTTCACTAAATGTTTTTTCCTTATATGTATAAGAATTCATGAGTACAACAATCTGCAAAACAATTATTTAATATAAACATGTCAAGTCTTTCAGAATGTGTATATATATATATATATACACACACATATATGTATATATAGGCAAATATATATGAATTATATATAGAGAACATATATATAAACTATATATATATATATAAAATAGAATACAAACAAGGAAGCAATTTAATTACCCAAAAAGTTAAAACCTCTCTAGATACTTTGCAAGTCACATCTTGCAGAGATGTGCAAGACAACTGCAATATATTATTTTCTTTAAATGAAATGATATTTTTTCCCTAGCAACCGTTTTACTGATTTCACACATTTCATTACAGTCATTTGGGAAGTTGTTCAAAGATCTAGGGAAGGTGAGGTTATATGATTATCAAAAATTAGAAAAAGAGCTTCAAGTCTCCATAATGGTAATACTGATATAATTATTGTCAAAGTCCACATGGATCTGAAAATGGCACTGCTAATTCTCTGTGCTCAATTAATTTTTGGGAGTCTTCCAAAATGCCTGTGTAGTTCTATAGTTAGTGGCAGGATTGGATACTAGAAGAGCTGAGGACTGCTTCCACTCATCAGGCCATTAATTTTTATGCTTGGGCCAGCTGTGGTGGCTCATGCCTGTAATCTCAGCACTTTGGGAGGCCGAGGCGGGTGGATCACCTGAGGTCAGGAGTTCGAGACCAGCCTGGCCAACATGGTGAAACCCTGTCTCTACTAAAAGTACAAAAATTAGCCAGGCATGGTGGCTCACGCCTGTAGTCCCAGCTACTTGAGAGGCTGAGGCACAAGAATGCCTTGAACCCAGAAGGCAGAGGTTGCAGTGAGCCAAGATCACACCACAGTACTCCAGCCTGGGCAACAGATTGAGACTCGATCTCGGAAAAAAAAAAAAAAAAAAGAAAAAAAATTATGCTTGGCTGCAACCTGTAGAAATGTAGAAAAAGGTATCTTATTCTAATGCAATTGAAGGTGCTGCAGGTGTGGGCACAGTCCTGGCACACTCTCCCTTAGTGTACCTCACAGATGATTTCCCAAGAGGCCCTGCCTCTGTCCAATAGCCACTATACATCATGATACAAGGTTCTCTTCCCTAGAGGTCCTGGAAATGTTTGTTTCCATCCCAGTTTTGTAGAACCATTGATTCCCTTTCCTCTAGCAGCTTCCATAATGAGCTTCCCTCACAAGGTATTGTCCTCAGAGAGGCTTTGTTTCTGTAAACAAAAGCCAGAAAAATAGGTTTGCTTTAAAGATTTTTCACATAAATCTTGCCAGAGGCAACTTAAACATGCCTATAAATTGCACTAAGTAAGCACATATTTTCCTCATGACAACTGTAAGTCCAGCACTTTGGGAGGCCAAGGCGGGTGAATGACCTGAGGTCAGGAGTTTGAGTCCAGCCTGGCCAACATGGTAAAACCTCATCTCTACTAAACATATGAAAATTAGCTGGGTGTGGTGGCTCACACCATATAATTTTTGTATACTGCACATGCGCACGCACACACACACACACAGAAGGTCCTCCATTTATGATGGGGTTATGTCCCAATAAATCCACTGTAAGTCAAAAATATTATAAATCAAAAATGCATTTAATACCCTAATAAACTCATGGTAAAGTAAAAAAAAAATCTCAGATTGAATCAGAACCATCATAAAGATGCTCCTCAAATTACAGTAGGGCTATGTCTTGATAAACCTATTGAGAAGTCAAAAAATACTAATTCAAAACACTCCAGGTCAGGGACCATCTGTGTGTGTATATACATATACGTGTGTGTGTGTGTGTGTGTGTGTGTGTGTGTGTGTATGCACTACATAATGACTTCTTGGTCAATGACAGACCTCATATATGACAGTGGTCCCATAAAATTAATAATGGACATGAAGAATTCCTATCACTTAGTGATGTCATAGCCCTGGTAATGTTGTAGCAGAACATATTACTCCAGTGTTTGTGGTGATGCTGGTGTTAATAAACCTGCTGTACTGCCAGTTGCATAAGAGTAGAGCACATACAATTATGTACAGTACCTAATACTTTTTATTGATAATAAGTTACTATGTTACTGGTTTACGTATTTACTATACTATATTTTTATTGTTATTTTAGAGTGTAGTCCTACTTATATAAAAAGTTAACTGTAAAATGGCCTCAAATACATCCTTCAGGAGGTATATCAGAAGGCACTGTTATCACAGATGGCAGC
The DNA here is from genome assembly GCF_028878055.3 of Symphalangus syndactylus. Classification (NCBI taxonomy): domain Eukaryota; kingdom Metazoa; phylum Chordata; class Mammalia; order Primates; family Hylobatidae; genus Symphalangus; species Symphalangus syndactylus. Next base: position 92,836,532 of record NC_072433.2, read on the forward strand.
TCCAGGCATGCTATTGCTCCTAAAGACCTTCCAGTGGGACAAGGCCTGGAGGAGGAAAACAGCTATATTATGACAGCATACATATATGACCTTGTGTAGGCCTAGGCTGAAGTGTGTGTTTGTGCCTTAGTTTTTAACAAAAAAGTTTAAAAAGTTAAGCCAAAATTATATATAGAAAAAGTTTGTAGAATAAGGATATTCTACACCCTTATAATATATATATAAAGATATAAACAAATTTATATATAAAGCATAAGAAAAAATATTTATTTTGCAACTCCCCAATGTATTTCTGCTTTAAGTGTTATTTTAAAAAAGTAAAAAAGTTTATAAAGCAGTTATATTAAGCTGAGGTTAATTTATTTTTGAAGAAAGAAAATTTTATATAAAGTTGGCTGCGCATGGTGGCCCATGTCTGTAATCCTAGCACTTTGGGAGGCCGAGGCAGGAGAATTTCTTGAGCTCAGGAGTTTGAGACTAGCTTGAGCAACACAGCAAGACATCACTTCTACTAAAAATTGTTTTTAAAAATTAGCTAGGCATGGTGGCATGCCCCTGTATTTCCAGCTACTCAGGAGGCTGAGTCAGGAGGATTGCTTGAGACTGGGAAATGGAGGCTGCAGTGAGTTAAGTGTCCTACACAGGTGTAGAATTTTTTATCTTTTATATTGTATTTTTATTGTAACTTTTGTATGTTTAGATAGTTTTAGATAGACAAATACCACTGGTTTTGTTTGTTTGTTTGTTTTTGAGACAAAGTCTCACTCTGTCACCAAGGCTGGAGTGCAGTGGTGTGATCTCGGCTCATTGCAACCTCCACCTCCTGGATTCAAGCGATTCTCCTGCCTCAGCCTCCTGAGTACCTGGGATTACAGGCATGTGCCACCATGTCCGGCTAATTTTTGTATTTTTAGTAGAGACAGGGTTTCACCATATTGGTCAGGCTGGTCTCGAACTGCTGACCTCGTGATCCACCCGCCTCAGCCTCCCAAAGTGCTGGGATTATAGGTGTGAGCCACGGCGCCTGACCCACCACTGTGTTTTAATTGTCTACAATATTCATTACAGCAATATGTTGTACAGGTTTATAGCCTAGAAGCAATAGATTATACTTTATAGCCTAGGTGTGTAGTAGGCTATACCATCTAGGTTTAGCTAGGTACACTCTATGAGCTACACACAATGATGATATCACCTAGTGACACATTTCTCTAAATGTATCACCGTTAAGCAATGTGTGACTATATGTATTTAAGGTGCTTAGTAGGGTAGAGAGATGACTGAGGAGAAGGGAGCTAATATGTATGGAATGCCTGCTGTGTTTTGGGTACTTAATTTAATGGTTTTTCTTCAAATACCCTCATGATGCTCATAGTGATAGAAGTTCTACCACGAGAAGGAAATTAAAACTTAGTGAAATAAAATAACCAAATCTATACCTCATTGTTAGTGACAGAGCTTTCATGTGAACCTTAATTTGTCTTATTCAAAGCTCCATATTTCTACTTTACCAGTGTTCCCAAAATTTAGTCATTTGTTATGTACCATACTGATAAATTTTGCCAAGACTTTGGACAAATTAAACATCTCATGTGTCTGCCACCATGGTTACAATGACATGTCCTGGAATATACTCTCATTCCATGGATAGATATCTTACCCATAACTCCCAGCCAACCAATTCTGTGGAAAAGTGTCCTATTTGACTCCTGGACTCCAGAACTCCTCCTGTGGTTTACAGAGTTTACATATCCCTTGAAGAGAGCACAATTACAAAGACAAAAAAAAAGTCAAGTTCACCCTTCTCTATATCCCTCTACATAGTATTCTTAAGAGAGATGCACATTGTGCCACATTAGAGTTGGAAAGTTATGTCTTCATTTCTTTTAGAGATGAAGAGTACAGGTAGTAACGTTTAGAAACACTGGAAAAAGATTTTTCCCAACCATCACATTGACAAATGCAGAAGAAGAAGGAGGAAGAGGAGAAGTGAAAAACAGTGCAACAGGGCTTGAAAAAATGAGCATGAAAACAACAGACCAACAGGCAGGGGACAGAGACCTAGAGATAGGCACAATGCTTTTAGGCCTGGCACTAAGGTTGGCACTAAGAATTAGGATCCTGGGCATGCAAAGAACAATGTGGCCCCAGCAGAAAGGGCTGGATGTTGTGTGATAAGTGGGTGTAAGGTTGTTTGGGGGATGAGCTTTGGGAAGTAGATGAGGGTGGGCTGAATGAAAGACCTGAAGTAAGAGGCAAAATGCATCTGATGGGAAGAGGCAGAATGGGAGGATGGAGGAAACTCTAAAGAGCTGAAGACTGGGAAGCTGATCTCAAAGTTTGAAGGATGGCATGCTATGGGAGGTAGTGCTGAGGACTGGCAGGCAAAAAGTAGCTAGAGGCTATAATTGTGGGAGCAGAGCAAGCCAAACAATCACTTCCAGAGAAGAAATGAGAATTAACCTGTATTTCAGAATGTATCATGTTGATTCCTTTAGGAGTAATAGAAAATAGTAATCAAACAAGTGTTCAAGTTCTCTGATTTTTTTTGCCATTTGGCCTATGCACAAGTCTCTTGTTGTACTGATTTTTAGCCTCTGATAGAGACAATAGCGCCAGATGATTTACTTACATCATAGAGTTGTTGCTTACATATATATGTACATTAAAGTGAAAGTATATGTTACAAAGCAAATTTAATCTAAAGTTTTCACAGATAAATAAAAAGTTATATTTTGTAATATATTAATATAATAAATAACAAATCTATAATTATCCTAATTTTATATTCTAATCTTAAAATATTAAATAATGATATATTATAATATAATAAACAATTAATTTGGTATGCTAACCAAATTAATTATACTTTTGTTATTTATTATATTAATATGTTACATCATTATTTAATATTTTAAGATTAGAATATAAAATTAGGATAATTATAGATTAATGTCTGATATATATGAGAATGTAGTTTGGCATAATACAATTAAATATGCAACTGCAATTTTTTTAATAACACAAAAACATGAAAAGAAGGAGGAAATGGAGAAAAAGGAAGATAAAACAGAAGGAGGAAGGGAGATAGGAGAAAAGAAAGATATGGAAAAGTGGTAAATTTACACACAGAATGTAAATACTAGGAAGTATGCTTTTACTATTTGACAGGGTCCAAAAATATTATATGTTTATTTAACTGAATTTTCAGTTTTAAAGAATTAAATAATCAGTTTTATTTGTTGGCATCAATTTTATGGAAGAAAAATACATTTTCTGTTAATTTTACTTTTAACCTCACAAATAGGCTATTTATTTTGGTTAAAAATACTCAGGCCAATACAACAGGTTGTAACTGAGGTTTGTTTTCTGTTCTATACATTGGCATCTTGTTGCTGCACAGTTGCATTTAACTATCTTTCCCTGAGGAAATATCAAATAAGGGCTACCAGATGATATAATATCACTGTCTCTGAATATTTCTGGAGATTATTTCAAAATCAATATTTTAAACTATAGCAATGAATTTATATTTTAAGTCAGAATAAAGGAAAACAACCAAGTGTTCACCATTACTTAGCTTCAAAAATTTAGAAAACAACCATTAAATTTCAGAACTGCCTTTTTGGCTGCTCTATCATTGTGCTTTCCTCTGTCCTGAGATTCCCAAACACATGAGCTCAGTCCTCTGGGGTTTATAATCAATTACGGCTACAAAATACATGGTTTAATATTCCTTTGAGGCTGGGTGTGGTGGCTCACACCTGTAATCCCAGCACTTTGAGAGGCCAAGGCCGGTGGATCATGAGGTCAAGAGATCAAGACCATGCTGGCTAACATGGTGAAAGCTGGCCTCTACTAAAAATACAAAAATTAGCCAGGTGTGGTGGCGGGTGCCTGTAGTCCCAACTACTGGGGAGGCTGATGCAGGAGAATCACTTGAACCCGGGAGGCAGAGGTTGCAGTGAGCCGAGATTGTGCTACTGCACTCCAGCCTGGAGACAGAGTGAGACTCTGTCTCAAAAAAAAAAAAAAAAATTCCTTTGAATTTTAATGTTTTCCTCTGGCCTCCTCCTCATGCCTTCTCAAATAGTTTTATCATTGTAATATAAAACAATGGAATTAAGCATGTAAATATTGGCAGCTTACAAGTGTACAAGTTTGGTTTTTTTCTGAGCTAAAGTAAAATAGTATTGAGTTTAAAACTTGGAAGAACCATTAGATTTAGTCCAAATCTCCAAGAAATGAATTCCCATGCAGTGTATTTTATTTTAAATGCCTCATTTCAAAATTGTAGACCATGACCTCTTGTAATACATTAATTTGGAATATGTCAATTTCTTGATCTAGTTTAGAAATTCAAAAAAAAAAAAAACCCACAGGTAACCATTTACTAAAAAAAAAATGAAAAGAAAGAAAATAAAAAAGAAAAAGAGTTTATGTGAACATGCAGATTTTGAAAGGGATGATATTCTGTATTTTCAATCAATTGCTATAATGTGAAAGCTATCTCCCATTAATATACTATTTTATTAATATTTGCGTTATTTTTCAGTATTTATCAAACAAAACAAAAACACAACTAAACTGAAAGCTATAACCTGGCAAATATATAGAGGGATTTAAGATTATGATGTCAGTTTCAAGATATCTCTTAAAAGGGCAAAATCATATACTGTATGCCATTGGACTTTGGGTGTTTATCAGGTTTTAGTGAATAAGACTGCCAGTTACAAAGCAAGGTATGGTTATTTGTTCCTTAATGTAACTTTAAAATCTCAAAATTTCTTGAAATGTCTTATAATTACAGTATATCTAATACATATTTTAAATTTTCTTCTATATTCCTGAAAGTGACATTAAAAAATAAGAAGCATTAATTTTAAAGGGGTACTCAAGACCTTTTAAAAATACATTGAAATAATTTAAAAATCAAGAAAGGAAATAACTTACTTAGATTAAAACTCAAGTGCTCCCACAACTTACATCATACTCAATAGTGAACAAATGAAAGCTTTTCCACTGAGATCAGGAACATGACAAAGATGCCTGCTTTTGCCATTTCTATTCAACATAATAAAGGAAGTCCAAGCCAAAGCAATTAGGCAAGACAAAGAAATAAATGGCATCCAAATTGGAAAGGAAGAAATAAAATTATCTCTGTTCACAGACAACATGATCTTATATGCAGAAAGTTTCCACACACACACAACTGTTAAAATTAATAAATTCGGCCAAGTTTCAGGATACAAAATCAACACCAAAAAAGTCAGTTGCATTTCTGTACTCAAACATGGAATAATTTCAAAAAGAACTTAAGAAATCAATTCAATTTTGAACAGCATCAAAAATAATGAACTGCTGGGAAATAAACTTAACTAAGTATGCAAAATACTTTTAAACAGAAAACTATACATTGTTACTAAAAAAATTAAAGACACTAATAAATGGAAAGACAATGCTCCAGCTTCATGGGTTGGAAGACACAATATTCTTAAGATGTAAATACTATGCAAAGCAATCTACAGATATAATGCAATATCTATCGAAATTCTAGCGAAGTATTTTGCATAAATAGAAAAATTCGCTCTAAAATTCTTATGGAAATTCAAAGAACCCCACATAGCCAAAGAAAAACTGAAAAAAGAACAAAGTTGAAGGTCTAACACTTCCTGATATCAAAATTTAATTTAAAGCTACAATATTTATAAAAGTATGGTACTGACATAAAAACAGATATATAGACCAACCAAATAAAATAGAGAGCCCAGAAATAAAACCTTATATAAATAGCCAAATGAATTTTGACAACGGTGCCATGCCAGTAGCATTCAATAGAGAAACGACAGCCTATTCAAAAAATGGCGTTGGAAAAACTGGATATCCACATGCAAAAGAATGTGTTGGACCTTATCTTACATCCTATGCAAAAATCAACTCAAAGTTGATCAAAGACCTAAATGTAAGGGGTAAAGCTATAAAAATTTTTATAAGAAAACACACAAGACAATCTTAATGACATTGAATTCAGCAATAATTTGTTTGTATATGATAACAACAGCATATGTAGCAAAGAAAGAAATAGATATATCATACTACATCAAAATGAAAAATCTTGTATTTTCAAAGGACAAATCAACCTACTAAAGTTTCATAGTAAATATATGAAATATTTGTAAATCATATATTTGATGAATATATAAAACATATAAATAACTACATGACAAAAAACTTTACTAAAAATATGCAAAAGACTTGAATAAACATTTCTTCAAAGAAGATGTACAAATGGCCAATAAGCACATGAAAAGATGCTCAACATCTCTAATCACTAATGAAATGCAAATTAAAACCATAATGAGATATCACCTCATACCCATTAGAATGGCTACTATCAAAATAAACAAACAAACAAACAAAATGAGAATGAGTTGGTGAGATGTAGAGAAATTGGAACCCTTGTGCATTGTTGGTAGGGATGTAAAACCATGCAGCTGCTATGAAAAACAGTAGGATAGTTCTTTAGTAAAAATTAAAAAAATTACTATATGATTCAGCAACTCAACTTCTGGGTATATATAAAATAATTAAAAGCAAAAACTCAGGTATTTGTTACACACATGTTCATAGAAGCATTATTCACAAAGAGTCAAGGGGTAGAGGCAACCAAAGTGTTGATTTTGTGGTATTTTTAAGCTACAGTAATCAAAAAAAAAGATAATGAAATAAGAAAAGACATGAAGATTATTAAAACAAAATGGAGAGTCTCAAAATACATATATATTATACGTGTGTATGTGTGTGTGTATATGCATCACGTGTATAATAATATATAACACATAAATAATATATACATTTATGTGTATATATACACATAGATATGTGTAATATATGTATATGTGCATATTAATATATACATATATGTATATACATATATGGGTGTGTGTGTATATAGAGAGTGAGAGAGAGGGATATTCAATTGGTTTTTGAAAAAGGTGGCTAGGTAAACAGTTCACTTTTGGAAATAATGGCCTTTTCAACAAATGATAGTGAACAATTGGCTATCCAAATGAGATATATATGTGTATTTATACATATATAAATTTATATTTTTTATAATATATAAAATATAAATTTATATTTATATATATATATATATAGAAAAACTGGATTTTATCACAAACCGCGTACAAAAATTAATTCAAAATGTAATGTCACGGCTGGGCGCGGTGGCTCACACCTGTAATCCCAGCACTTTGGGAGGCTGATGCAGGCAGATCACGAGGTCAGGAGATTGAGACCAGCCTGGCCAACAGGGTGAAACCCTGTCTCTACTAAAAATACAAAAATTAGCTAGGCATGGTGGCGCGTGCCTGTAGTCTCAGCTACTCAGGAAGCTGAGGCAGGAGAATCGCTTGAACCCGGGAGGCAAAGGTTGCAGTGCGCCGAGATCGTGCCACTGCACTCCAGCCTGGTGACAGACTGAGACTCCGTCTCAAAAAAAAAAAGAAAAAAAATGTCGCCATAAATGTTAGAGTTAAAACTACATAACTTCTAGAAGAAAACAGAGGAAAAAAACTTACGCATCTTGGGCTAAGAAGAGATTTCTTAGGTTAAAAACAAGTAGCAAGAAATACAAAAAAAAAAAATTAAATTGGATTTCAAACTGAAAACATTCTTGTACTTTTAATAAACTTTCAGAAATAAATAATACAAGCTATTAACTGGAAGAAAGTAGGTGCAGAACATGAATCTAAAAATGGACACGCATCCAGATATAAGAGCATTTGTAACTCAATATTAAGATGACAATCACCCTGATAAACACATGAACAAAATATTTGAATAGATAACTCTTGTAAAAAGATAAACACATGAGAAATATGCACATCTACAGATGCTCAACATCATTAGTCACTAGGGACAGACTAATTAAAAGCTACACACAGATGTTACTACACACACTAATAATAAAATTAAAAAGACTGACAATACTAAATGGTATTAACGCTAAATAAGGTCATGAAGCAACTGGAGATATTGCATGTTGGTGGTGGGAACTAAAGTGATACACCTATTTAAAAAATACTTCAGCATTTTAAAAATAAATTTTAATTTATATCTTTGCTAAATGCAGCAATCCTATATTTTTGTGTTTATCCAAGAGAAATGAAAATATTTTTCAATATGCAGACTTGTACTGAGATTTTCATAGCAGCTTTATTCATAAGACTCCAAAGTAAAAACACAATAGAAATAATTCAAATGCTAAAGAAAGAATTTCGTTAAAAATCTGGGCTGCCCATAACACGAAATACTATTTTGCAATTAAAAAAAAAAAAAACAAGCTATGTAGACACATAAATACTTGAATCAGTCTTAGAGTTATTATATTAAGTGAAATAAACTAGCCAAAATTATTACAAAATTTAAATTATATTTGTATGCAATTCCAGATAAGGCAAAATGAAAGAAAAGAATAGTATTTTTCAGATGTTAATAGTTGGAGCAGGGGTTTCACTGAAAGGGGGCATAAAAGGGACTTTTTGGCAAGGTGGAAGTGTTCTATATCATGATTATGGTGGTGGTTATACTACTTTATACATTTGTCAAGGCTCATTAAATTGGTAAATATAATTGTAAAATTTAAATTAAGAAACCTTACTAAATAAAAGAAATATCATAACAAAAGTGGAATAATCAAAAGTCAAAGTAGGAAACAGATAACAAAAGTTGGTCTGGGATTGTTTTCCCAACACATTGTTTTGAAGCACAGCCACCCTATTACATTAATTTTTATTTGCTAAAACACATTTTATACTTAAATTTTAATTGCTATAACACATTTTGTCCTTAAAAAAGGATGTTCAGAAAATTGTACTGATGCCATAAAGCCCTATTTTACAGAGTAAAAATGTGAAAAAATGTTAATAAAATTAAAGATTTTTAAAAATCAACAAAAAAATGACAAAGAGGCTGCAATTGATTTAATTTGGAAAACTGAGTTCTGTTGTTTAAAAAAAAAAAGAAAGAAAAATTAGCCTAAACATCTTACTATTAGTTTATGTAAATTTTAACTTAAATAAATATAAATAGTAGCAAAATAGAAATAAGAGTTTAAGAAATATTGCCTGTATTATTTTAAAGTTTAAACAGCCAGAATTAAAGCATGGATTTACTGTATATGCCTCCTGAACACTAAAGTATTCCAATCTTGTTATTTAAAAAAATCCAATCCAAGACAAGAAATAATGACTTTTCTGTGACTTTCTTCAGTTTTCCCAGGGTTCTCGGAACTGCTTATCATTAGGTGTAAAATATAGTACCACAATCTTTGAATGCCTGGGATACATTTGGCTAAGTGGTATTTGATTACAATTCTGCAGTTTCTAAGGAAGTTCTAAAAGTTTTTGAAAAAGCTGCCTTCTGTAAGATTAATCGTGTTGTACGATGCTGTCAAGAGAATCTTAATATTCTCTGCAGTAGATGTCTCATCATTGATCTAAGCAAAGTCTTAGAACATGATAATAAGGTCTCCTTATTTTCATAGCTTGAATAAACTCAGAGTCACCATCCAGGAAAGTCTCCCTTGTATTGCCAAACTTTTCATTCACTCCTAATATTTATTGGTACTACTTTCTAAGAGAAGGCTTCATTAGCATTTATATTGCTGTGATTTTTTAATCAACATTTAAAATGGCTATCTATCTAGGCCTTTTAGTAAGAGAACTATACAAGACAAGCATACTGGCTTAACACATGTGCCATTAAAGAAGAAAAAAATTGATAATATAGTAAAAAAAAAGACTGAGGGAGTGGCTAGAACTTCAACGCTCAACTCTATTACTTTTTTAAAAAGGGTAGGATTTAGTTAGAAAACATAAATTTTCAATTTTTCTGGTTTCTCCATTCTCTTTTTTTAATATTATGAGGGAAAAAAATGTGAACCCTCATATAAAATGAGAATTCTAAAAAATATGGTGAGAAACAAATATTAAACAAACTCGAGATGTGAAAAAATGAATAAAATTTGATCAGTAACTGGAAGAAACTTTTAATTTTTTGAAGTAATGAAGCAAACAAAAAATATTCTACAAGTCAGCAGAATGTTATAATAAACATATGAGAAAAGTAAAAGAGCGCTACAGGGATATAAAAGAATAAGATTATGCCTCTGAATAGGGTTAGTGAAGGGGTGAGTCAAAAATATGAAAGAAAGCCTCCTAGATATAGTACATTTGAACCTGGCTTTAAAGAAAATGCCACATATCTGGAGTGATGAGAAAGAACATTGACTAGAATTCTGTCTGTGTCAGAGAGGATGCTTGTGGTGTGAACTGAAGGAACCCAGAAACTCAGCTTACAGACATGCCCCCTTGTTCATTTTTTAAGAACCCCTCAGACTCTTTACGTAAGGCCCACTTAAGTGTATTTATTAAGACATTATTTATAGCTCACTTTAATTATTTGTAGTTGTTGAAGACTATTAGAAATATTAGTTGAGGCAAATTTGAAATATACAGAAAAGAGAAAAGAGAAAACAACTCTCCCAATAACTCCACTGGCAGCTACTGTTACATTTGATCTATTTTCTTTATGGCTTTTTTTCTACACATTTATTTATACAGGTGTAATTTTTATGCTTTACTTTTTCTTTGATAGCATATCACATATATTTTCCCATCAAGAACTCCAAATAACAGGGAACATTTGATCAAAATGAAGTGCAAACCTTTCCACTTTCTTTTACCTTCAGAATTCAAGAACAAAAGCTTATTTTCGATGGATGAGAAGGAAGAAACAAGAAAGCAATACAGGTCTTTGGAAGTTGAATTTATCTGTTCTATGGTTTTAATTCACAGATATATCTTGCCTGTGTGTAGACAGAACTACTTTGACATGAATATATATTTCAAAACAATTATTATACAAATTTATCAAAATTATACAACTTTATTACCCACAGGCATAGTTTCCCTTCGGGAGAGCAGTGTAGGTGTAAAAGCATCTTTGTTTCACCACAGATGGGTGGTCAGAGGTATCCTTATAATAACTATGATGCATTTTTAATAAATACACAATTGTTTCCATGGATGCTTCATGTGACAAAACCATGAAAATACAGAAGACTATAAAACTGCCAGAGGTAAAAAACTTGGAGCCTAACTTACAACACCTTCCAGATGCCATTGCCTTGGCATTAGCTTGTGGAACTGTAGGCTTTTTTGGGAACTAGCTGTAGAGTCCCTATATTAACAGAAGAGAAGCTGAGGCCCAGAAAGAAGAATTTGTCCTAAAAAGCTGGTTTTCTTCATTTCTCATCCAGCAATGTGTACACTCCCCTGTGAGTGTCATGGTCTCTAACAGTTCACTGTGGAAACCACAGTTCACTGAAGCAGGGTGAGAATGCAGAGCAAACTGGGAAACAGAGTCATGGAGAACAGCTCAGAATCATTAACTTTATATTAAATGAAATTATTCATATCCATACCCCCAACCCCAGCAATCTCCATTATTTGCTGCAATACTCTCAAAGAGTTTATATTTCACCCCAAGTATTCAATAATTAGTATTGACTGCTTAGAATATTATGTCATGGAGGTTCTGAAACAGTGCCATGAATGCATAGCTAAATTCAGCCTGAGAAGAGGAGGAAGAAATATAGGTAGTTGCTATATCTAACTTAGATGCAGTTTGAAGAAGATCAAAATAACTTCCTATAATATTAGCACATACATGAAATTAATGTAATGGTCTCCTGAGGACTAATGTCTTAGCCATCAACAAAAGTAGTGGTGGTGAATATATTGCAGTTGTTTGGGTAACAAATGTATGTGCATTCAATGATGATACCAAGAAAAGTGTGGGCGTTACATGCTCAGAGACTCTAATGGGATAAGTTATTTGTTTATTTTTTTTTTTAAAGCTCTAACATGTTTTTAAGACTTTGTATAAATTCAGTGTTAACTTAGATTCAACGAATACACAAAAGTAAAGAATGGAATATGAAAATATAATTTGTCAGGTTGTCCAAGTCCCTCAAGACAGACTTCATATTTTTTGTTTCAGTGACTGGTTTTATAGTAATCTGGGCATAATGTAAATGTCACAATAAGAAGAGAGGTTTGGAGTAACCATTCATGAGTTGGATATTGTAAATAGCACGCTTTGTTTCAAGAGGTTTAAAATATGTAGCTAGCTAGTTACTTGTTGAGTATAGGTAATAGCCCTACATCATTTTTATATAAAATGAATGTATGAATAATGCTAGAATTAGCTATAACTTTTGAGTTATTTTCCATTTCTGATTATGTATTTGTCTTAGATCGGTCACATAAATTATTTTCATTTCCTTTTGTTTATATCTCTTTTGACTTGTTTGTCTTTATATCTAAAATAGAAATATTTCCTCTTAAATCATCATAATAAAAACTCATTATAAAACATAATTTCAAAAGAAGCAAAAGTCACTTTGATAGCTAAAACAGAGTGTTCCAATAAGCTCTCCTTAACCCTAAGACCCATTTCTATTAATTATGTAGCTATATTTGTAATGTCTTTTTAAGTTAAAAATTGGAAGTATATTTCCTGAGGAAGCATAGAAAACAAAAAAACAGAATTATTCCACGGTGGCCAATTTCTTTAATATCTTCTTTACGATACAGATTCCAACAAGCTACCTTGCTTCTTTTGGATACTTCTTCATAATAGGTGTTACCACTGCAGTATGCTAGTAGTTTTAATAGTGTTCCTAATTTATTCCATATTTTCCAAAGATTCCTAAAATGCTTCCAATGTGAATGTGAGGAATAGTATATTAGTATTTGTGTTTTATTTCCTCAAGATGAAATAAAATCCCTATACCTCACAGCTGGCTCAGCTCTCTAGATAAATGGCTCTTTCTTGCCTGCCAACCTGTATATACTCATTAAGCTAAGAATGTGGAGCCAATTTAGCCTATAAAAAAGAAAAAGGTAAATGAAGAAGAAAAAAGAGAAAAGTATGCCATGGATGGGGGACAAAAATGCTGTCTTTGGCAGACAAAGGAGTAAATGGAGCTCAGCTGCTAGAACAAAAGTTATCATTCAAAGTGAAATTACTGAATCTTAACCCTGAGCACACTTTGATGAGGACTATAGCTCCCTAAATTAAGAAAAGAAAAAGCAAGTGTTGAGAAGCAATTACTAATGTCAAGGCTAACCAATGGCATGCATTGGTTTATACTTCATCATGAAGAACTGTTTCTTTAAAAAAAATTAATAAACAGAAGAACATTGGGAAGTAGCACACATTCCATAGAGTATTTAGATTTTTTTGTTGTTGATTTTATTAATAAAGACATGCCTCTAATAATCTGAGAGGAGGCAAAAGCCCATAAAAGTTGAAGCTGGTGTTCATTTTATTTAATGATACAATTTTTTTTCACACAAATGTGTGAAAAACACAAATACAATATGACCAGAGGACCCAAGCAGCCCTTGTCAGTTTTAAAATCCTTGATGCATAAGAACTATCTAGCTGCGCATTTTTCTCAGTGATATATATATTTTCTTCCAATCTGGTAGAATAGAATGTAAAAGACAGAAAGTGAGAAACAGACAGAAAGATCCATTTAAAGGAAATCTAAAACAATATATATCTAAAATCTGTCATTTTCTACTTGGACACTTGTAGTCACTGATCAAGGAGTAATAGCAAATTAAATAACAAAAAAATCTAATTTTGCCTTAATTTTAAATTTGACAATGGGGGAGTAAAGGGAGTGGTAATTTTTGTTTCCAGTGTCACTGCTCCTCTTACTTTAGCCACTTCAGATACTTGACCAGAACTCCTATTCTTCAGAAATGTTACAAGTCTCTTAGAAAGTCTCTTTGGAAAAAATATTTGAGGCTGGATAAGCTATTGTTCTGTAGGAAGAAGCCTGGTGGATGTACAAAGTGAGTAACGATTAGCTGAAAAATTAGCTTTCCCTAGAATCACCACTCTGTGTCCCCAAAGATGGGAAGAAATTAACCTAAGTGCCCATACAAAGTGTGCTTGAGCAACTAGTATTTGTTTTGGGAAGAGTTCTTCCATGTCTAAGATAAGGATCCTCTCTGTAAGACATTTTAAAGTCCATGATTTATTCCTGACACTTGATACATATAAATATGGACAAAGGAAGGCATAGAGGAAGCAAAACTTTATTCCATTTTATTGGGGAGGATGGGAGGAAAAATAAGGGAAATGAAATGCGAGGTATGGGCTTTAGGATTATATAATTTGTAATTCTAACTAACAAGGAAACTGCAACTGGCACAAAAAAAAATCAAGCAGGAATAATGTTTGCCTGACTTATGGTTCAAAAGGACATGCTGACTAGTTCAGCCCCCTCCTTTAGGTTGTAGTGAAATTAAAGTACACTTAAATGAGTTCATAGTATAAAAGAGAATGATGTTGTAGGGAGGATTGTTGGGATAGAGCGGTGGTCCTCAGAAGGCAAAAGTTTTGAACAAATTTCTACAAGACAGAAAGTAAGTTTGAGTACATCAGTGGGGAAAAGAGCAAAGGAGGCTACCACATAGAAATGCTGAGGAAGCCACTAGAGACACTGGGCTTAGATTCAGTAGCAGCAATGGCAAGAGAATAAGACACAGGCAGGAAAATGGGGGAATTAACAGAACACCTGTGCAAGATGCCCTCTTACCTGTGTTGCTGGCTACAGTAACAATCAACCAGCTTTTGCAACAAAAAAGCAAACAAGCAAGCACACGAACAAATCATACTGGTGAATGCCTCTCAAGATAAACTGAGAGAACTATCCATAGTGTTAGGGCTGGGAGACCTAAGGGTTCTAATGTGTATATTTATTATACAGGATAAATCTCTCCTCACAGTGGCATCTAGGGGCCTCCCAGTAAGTAGCATAGCTCCTGTTCCTTTTTCTACACTTGATCTTAGCCAAAAGGCCGAGAAGCGATCCTGTTCCTTTTTCTGTAAACACAAAACCTAGGATGCAGAGAGTTAAATATACTCTAAATTCACCTTCCACTGCATTGTCTCTCTTTGCAAGGCCCTACTCTCATTTTCACTCACGCATTTGTTTCTTTTTTTATCCATTATTTTATTCTCTTTTATTCTTGTGTCTAATTCTTACTTTTCCCATCCATAGAGAACTTATAGAGGTATCTTTGCATCTGCACCTTTGAAAAATGTTTACTGGAATTTTTGTGTGTATGTATTTTTCATGTACACGAATACATTTGTTTCATATCTTGTTTAAGAAAATTATTCAGAACAATGTGTTTAAAATCTCTTAAACATCTACCTTAATGTTTATTGGTATATGGCTATTTGATTGCTTCTCACTGCTCAATGGCACCCTATAACATGTGTTAAACCCATCGCCAGTGATGGTCTCCTACATTATCTGCAGAATCTCATTACCACAAAATAAACACCAAAATGTAAACCTTTTTACACATCAACTTAAATTCCCTTTTGAAATTTTTTTCATGAACTTATTCTGTTTCCATTTACAATATAAGAAAACTACCCACCAGTCGGCGAGGTCAACCCTTCTTCACTCTACTCCCATCTCCACAAGAGCAGCTAGTTCATTTTCCATTCCTGAGGTAAGCCTAACGGGAAACAAATCTATCTGAAAAGTGGCGGAGGAAATCCACACAAGCCATCTAGAAAAATTAATATAATTTGTCATTCTTCACTACTCTGGCAGGATCCCATATCCCTAATGATCCACCAAGAATCACCACACACCACACATTAAGGAGAAAAATGCATCATGAAGAACAAAGACTAAAAAAAAAAAAAACAGCAACGAAAAATCCCTTTGATGTTTGATGAAAGAAGAAGTTTAAGAAGAAAAGTTTAAATGAAAATGTAAAAAAAACTGCATCACAAAATCTCAGTGTAAGTTGGAGGAGATGAAGAGGGCGCTGGGCGAAAATACTATTTTAAAAAGAATAAGAAATAGACCTTGAAAATTAGAAGTATTATTGTTGAAATAAATTGTATAAAATCTATAATATAAGGTTAAAGAAACATTCAAGAATAGAGCTCAAATAGATAAAGAAACAAAAAAAAATTATGAGAGAGGAAAAGAGAGATGATTATGTACCATATCAGTTGTTTTGATTTTAAACTAGAAGACACAAAAATAGAAACTGAAAGGGGATAAATCTTGCAATAAATAGAAGATATTGTAATTGAATGAATAAAATATATAAATTTTAGATTGAAAAGAGCTATATAGTATAGAAAAGGATTAAAGAAAAAGTCGGAGGGTGGAGCCAAGATGGCCGAATAGGAACAGCTCCAGTCTCCAGCTCCCAGCCCCAGCGACACAGAAGACGGGTGATTTCTGCATTTCTGCTTGAGGTACCGGTTTCATCTCACTAGGGAGTGCCTAACAGTGGGTTCAGGACAGTCGGTGAAGCACACTGTGCGCGAGCCGAAGCAGGGCGAGGCATTGCCTCACTCGGGAAGCGCAAGGGGTCAGGGAGTTCCCTTTCCTAGTCAAAGAAAGGGGAAACAGACGGCACCTGGAATATCGGGTCAGTCCCGTCCTAATACTGCGCTTTTCCAACGGGCCTGGAAAACGGCTCACTAGGAGATTGTGTCCCGCACCTGGCTCGGAGGGTCCTATGCCCACAGAGTCTTGCTGATTGCTAGCACAGCAGTCTGAGATCACGCTGCAAGGCGGCAACGAGGCTGGGGGAGGGGCGCCTGCCATTGCCCAGGCTTGCTTAGGTAAACAAAGCAGCCAGGAAGCTCGAACTGGGTGGAGCTCACCACAGCTCAAGGAGGCCTGCCTGCCTCTGTAGGCTCCACCTCTGGGGGCAGGGCACAGACAACCAAAAACTCAGTGAGAACCTCCACAGCCTTAAATGTCCCTGTCTGACTGACAGCTTTGAAGAGAGTAGTGGTTCTCCCAGCACGCAGCTGGAGATCTGAGAACGGACAGACTGCCTCCTAAAGTGGGTCCCTCACCCCTGAGCAGCCTAACTGGGAGGCACCCCCCCAGTAGGGACAGACTGACACCTCATTCAACCGGGTACTCCTCTGAGACAAAACTTTCAGAGGAACTATCAGACAGCTGAATTTGTGGTCTCACGAAAATCTGCTGTTCTGCAGCCACCGGTGCTGACACCCAGCCAAACAGGGTCTGGAGTGGACGTCTAGTAAACTCCAACAGACCTGCAGCTGAGGGTCTTGTCTGGTAGAAGGAAAATTAACAAACAGAAAGGACATCCACACCAAAAACCCATCTGTACATCACCATCATCGAAGACAAAAAGTAGACAAAACCACAAAGATGGGGAAAAAACAGACCAAAAAAACTGGAAACTCTAAAAAACAGAGAACCTCTCCTCCTCCAAAGGAACGCAGTTCCTCACCAGCAACAGAACAAAGCTGGATGGAGGATGACTTTGATGAGTTGAGAGAAGAAGGCTTCAGACGATCAAACTACTCTGAGCTACGAGAGGAAATTCAAAACAATAGCAAAGAAGTTAAAAACTTTGAAAAAAAATTAGAAGAATGGATAACTAGAATAACCAATGGAGAGAAGGGCTTAAAGGAGATGATGGAGCTGAAAGCCAAGTTTCGAGAACTACGCAAAGAATGCAGAAGCCTCAGTAGCAGATGCGATCAACTGGAAGAAAGGGTATCGCTGATAGAAGATGAAATGAATGAAATGAAGAGAGAAGGGAAGTTTAGAGAAAAAAGAATAAAAAGAAATGAACAAAGCCTCCAAGAAATTTGGGACTATGTGAAAAGACCAAACCTACGTCTGATTGGTGTACCTGAAAATGATGGGGAGAATGGAACCAAGTTGGAAAACACTCTGCAAGATATTATCCAGGAGAACTTCCCCAATCTAGCAAGGCAGGCCAGCATTCAGATTCAGGAAATACAGAGAACGCCACAAAGATACTCCTCGAGAAGGGCAACTCCAAGACACATAATTGTCAGATTCACCAAAGTTGAAATGAAGGAAAAAATGTTAAGGGCAGCCAGAGAGAAAGGTCGGGTTACCCACAAAGGGAAGCCCATCAGACTAACAGCTGATCTCTCAGCAGAAACTCTACAAGCCAGAAGAGAGTGGAGGCCGATATTCAACATTCTTAAAGAAAAGAATTTTCAACCCAGAATTTCCTATCCCGCCAAACTAAGCTTCATAAGTGAAGGAGAAATAAAATACTTTACAGACAAGCAAACGCTGAGTGATTTTGTCACCACCAGGCCTGTCCTAAAAGAGCTCCTGAAGGAAGCACTAAACATGGAAAGGAACAACCGGTACCAGCCCCTGCAAAAACATGCCAAATTGTAAAGACCATCGAGGCTAGGAAGAAACTATAGCAACTAACGAGCAAAATAACCAACTAACATCATAATGACAGGATCAGATTCACACATAACAATATTCACGTTAAATGTAAATGGGCTAAATGCTCCAATCAAAAGACACAGACTGGCAAACTGGATAAGGAGTCAGGACCCATCAGTGTGCTGTATTCAGGAAACCCATCTCACGTGCAGAGACACACATAGACTCAAAATAAAGGGATGGAGGAAGATCTATCAAGCAACTGGAAAACAAAAAAAGGCAGGGGTTGCAATCCTAGTCTCTGATAAAATAGACTTTAAACCAACAAAGATCAAAAGAGACAAAGAAGGCCATTACATAATGGTAAAGGGATCAATTCAACAAGAAGAGCTAACTATCCTAAATATATATGCACCCAACACAGGAGCACCCAAATTCATAAAGCAAGTCCTCAGTGACCTACAAAGGGACTTAAACTCCCACACAATAATAATGGGAGATTTTAACACCCCACTGTCAGCATTAGACAGATCAACGAGACAGAAAGTTAACAAGGATATCCAGGAATTGAACTCAGCTCTACATAAAGTGGACCTAATAGACATCTACAGAACTCTCCACCCCAAATCAACAGAATATACATTTTTTTCAGCACCACACCACACCTACTCCAAAATTGACCACATAGTTGGAAGTAAAGCTCTCCTCAGCAAATGTAAAAGAACAGAAATTATAACAAACTGTCTCTCAGACCACAGTGCAATCAAACTAGAACTCAGGATTAAGAAACTCACTCAAAACCGCTCAACTACATGGAAACTGAACAACCTGCTCCTGAATGACTATTGGGTACATAATGAAATGAAGGCAGAAATAAAGATGTTCTTTGAAACCAACGAGAACAAAGACACAACATACCAGAATCTCTGGGACACGTTCAAAGCAGTGTGTAGAGGGAAATTTATAGCACTAAATGCCCACAAGAGAAAGCAGGAAAGATCCAAAATTGACACCCTAACATCACAATTAAAAGAACTAGAAAAGCAAGAGCAAACACATTCAAAAGCTAGCAGAAGGCTAGAAATAACTAAAATCAGAGCAGAACTGAAGGAAATAGAGACACAAAAAACCCTTCAAAAAATTAATGAATCCAGGAGCTGGTTTTTTGAAAAGATCAACAAAATTGATGGACCGCTAGCAAGACTAATAAAGAAGAAAAGAGAGAAGAATCAAGTAGATGCAATAAAAAACGAAAAAGGGGATATCACCACCGATCCCACAGAAATACAATCTACCATCAGAGAATACTACAAACACCTCTATGCAAATAAACTAGAAAATCTAGAAGAAATGGATAAATTCCTCGACAAATACACCCTCCCAAGACTAAACCAGGAAGAAGTTGAATCTCTGAATAGACCAATAACAGGTTCTGAAATTGTGGCAATAATCAATAGCTTACCAACCAAAAAGAGTACAGGACCTGATGGATTCACAGCTGAATTCTACCAGAGGTACAAGGAGGAACTGGTACCATTCCTTCTGAAACTATTCCAATCGATAGAAAAAGAGGGAATCCTCCCTAACACATTTTACGAAGCCAGCATCGTCCTGATACCAAAACCTGGCAGAGACATAACCAAAAAAGAGAATTTCAGACCAATATCCTTGATGAACATTGATGCAAAAATCCTCAATAAAATACTGGCAAACCGAATCCAGCAGCACATCAAAAAGCTTATCCACCATGATCAAGTGGGCTTCATCCCTGGGATGCAAGGCTGGTTCAACATACGCAAATCAATAAATGTAATCCAGCATATAAACAGAACCAAAGACAAAAACCACATGATTATCTCAATAGATGCAGAAAAGGCCTTTGACAAAATTCAACAACCCTTCATGCTAAAAACTCTCAATAAATTAGGTATTGATGGGACGTATCTCAAAATAATAAGAGCTATCTACAACAAACCCACAGCCAATATCATACTGAATGGGCAAAAACTGGAAGCATTCCCTCTGAAAACTGGCACAAGACAGGGATGCCCTCTCTCACCGCTACTATTCAACATAGTGCTGGAAGTTCTGGCCAGAGCAATCAGGCAGGAGAAGGAAATAAAGGGTATTCAATTAGGAAAAGAGGAAGTCAAATTGTCCCTGTTTGCAGATGACATGATTGTATATCTAGAAAACCCCATTGTCTCAGCCCAAAATCTCCTTAAGCTGATTAGCAACTTCAGCAAAGTCTCAGGATACAAAATTAATGTACAAAAATCACAAGCATTCTTGTACACCAATAACAGACAAACAGAGAGCCAAATCATGAGTGAACTCCCATTCACAATTGCTTCTAAGAGAATAAAATACCTAGGAATCCAACTTACAAGGGATGTGAAGGACCTCTTCAAGGAGAACTACAAACCACTGCTCAATGAAATAAAAGAGGATACAAACAAATGTAAGAACATTCCATGCTCATGGGTTGGAAGAATCAATATCGTGAAAATGGCCATACTGCCCAAGGTAATTTATAGATTCAATGCCATCCCCATCAAGCTACCAATGACTTTCTTCACAGAATTGGAAAAAACTACTTTAAAGTTCATATGGAACCAAAAAAGAGCCCGCATCGCCAAGTCAATCCTAAGCCAAAAGAACAAAGCTGGAGGCATCACGCTACCTGACTTTAAACTGTACTACAAGGCTACAGTAACCAAAACAGCATGGTACTGGTACCACAACAGAGACATAGATCAATGGAACAGAACAGAGCCCTCAGAAATGATGCCGCATAGCTACAACTATCTGATCTTTGACAAACCTGACAAAAACAAGAAATGGGGAAAGGATTCCCTATTTAATAAATGGTGCTGGGAAAACTGGCTAGCCATATGTAGAAAGCTGCAACTGGATCCCTTCCTTACACCTTATACAAAAATTAATTCAAGATGGATTAAAGACTTATATGTTAGACCTAAAACCATTAAAATCCTACAAGAAAACCTAGGCAATACCATTCAGGACATAGGCGTGGGCAAGGACTTCATGTCTAAAACACCAAAAGCAATGGCAACAAAAGCCAAAATCGACAAATGGGATCTCATTAAACTAAAGAGCTTCTGCACAGCAAAAGAAACTATCATCAGAGTGAACAGGCAACCTACACAATGGGAGAAAATTTTTGCAACCTACTCATCTGACAAAGGGCTAATATCCAGAATCTACAATGAACTCAAACAAATTTACAAGAAAAAAACAAACAACCCCATCAAAAAGTGGGCAGAGGACATGAACAGACACTTCTCAAAAGAAGACATTTATGCAGCCAAAAAACACATGAAGAAATGCTCCTCATCACTGGCCATCAGAGAAATGCAAATCAAAACCACAGTGAGATACCATCTCACACCAGTTAGAATGGCCATCATTAAAAAATCAGGAAACAACAGGTGCTGGAGAGGATGTGGAGAAATAGGAACACTTTTACACTGTTGGTGGGACTGTAAACTAGTTCAACCATTGTGGAAGTCAGTGTGGCGATTCCTCAGGGATCTAGAACTAGAAATACCGTTTGACCCAGCCATCCCATTACTGGGTATATACCCAAAGGACTATAAATCATGCTGCTATAAAGACACATGCACACGTATGTTTATTGCGGCACTATTCATAATAGCAAAGAGTTGGAACCAACCCAAATGTCCAACAACGATAGACTGGATTAAGAAAATGTGGCACATATACACCATGGAATACTATGCAGCCATAAAAAATGATGAGTTCGTGTCCTTTGTAGGGACATGGATGAAACTGGAAAACATCATTCTCAGTAAACTATCGCAAGGACAAAAAACCAAACACCGCATGTTCTCACTCATAGGTGGGAATTGAACAATGAGAACTCATGGACACAGGAAGGGGAACATCACGCTCCGGGGACTGTTGTGGGGTGGGGGGAGGGGGGAGGGAGAGCATTAGGAGATACACCTAATGCTAAATGACGAGTTAATGGGTGCAGGAAATCAACATGGCACATGGATACATATGTAACAAACCTGCACATTGTGCACGTGTACCCTAAAACCCTGAAGTATAATAAAAGTAGATATACATAAAAAAAAAAAAATAAAATAAAGAAAAAGTCAAATTTCTAAATATCTGGCTTAACACTTTAAAGACTTGAGATAAAGCGACAATACAAAAATCATCCAAGCTGTGGAATCTTTTAAAAAAAATAGAAGAAAAAAAAAAAAAAAAAACTAGCCGACCCACATTCTCCATAATATGAAAACAAAGCTGGGCATATTTAGACATACAAGCATTTTTATATTTAGTTTCCACATATTATATTTGAGATCTACTTGGATTTAAAAGAGAGAGGGAGAGAACTAAATGAGAAGCATAGGAATATATTGATTGAAAAGTCCCAGTTACAGCTGTACATGGACAAGACACACTAACCAACCCAACTGCAATAATATGTTGGAGGCCCTGGTAAAAAGATAGTGCAGAGGATCTGTTGTCTTTATTGTTAACCCTTTCAGGCTGACTTCTGTGAAACTGATTTATTTCTATTAAGCTTATTGACAGACCCTGTAAGAGTTGAGAAGGAAGAATAAGAATTTTGAATTAAATAAAAAGGAGAAGAAATATCTAAATTTAGTTCAGTAGCATGAGATAGAAAGGAAGGAATCAGAAAAAGAAAGAAAGGAGGAAACAATAAAAAAAGAAATGCAAAAAAAGAAGTTAGGGAGAGAGAGTGGGAAGAAAGGAAAGAGGAAAAGAAGGAAGCAGGCACACAGGCAGGTTAGGAAGTTTTAGAA
Organism: Symphalangus syndactylus; assembly: GCF_028878055.3. Classification (NCBI taxonomy): domain Eukaryota; kingdom Metazoa; phylum Chordata; class Mammalia; order Primates; family Hylobatidae; genus Symphalangus; species Symphalangus syndactylus. The sequence goes on from NC_072433.2 coordinate 92,859,689, forward strand.
ACTACAATTTTAGCATGGACTAGGAATAAAATGGTGATGCTAAGAAGCTCCTGTTATGTTAAACTGCACCATTAGAAATAATACAGACTTTTAACCAAATGAAGTATTATACTCATGGAACTTAGTGCTCATTGTGTGTACCTGGAATGTTGTGTTATATTCTGGCCCTGCACTTAAAAAGGCTCCAAACAACAAACTGGAGAATATTCCTCGACTATTTAAAAGGATAGTAAAATATCCAGAAAATATATTATAAATGCATTTGAGAAGATTGGATGGTATGACTCTTGTCTTCAAAGCTTGAATAACCTTCATACAAAGTATTTTCTTTTCTTATATGTGGCCACATAAGAAAATAAGACACAGAGTAATGTGATGAAATTTTAGTGATGCAGATTTGACTTTGCTTGCTTTTCACTGTAAATGAAAAGAAAGAAGAGGAAAGTCTAAGAAGCTCAACTCTGACAGTCTGATGAATGTGGTAAGATGGTTAAAGGAAATAAACGAAGAGTGGCAAATTAACTTCAAGAAAGCTCATCAAAAAATGGATGTATTTAATATCCGATCCATTACAGGATTATCTGTACTTATATTAATACTTGAATAGTATACAATGTGTTAGTAAATAGACAATTAAGGCAGTATGTAGTTTATGAAAAAGATCTATTATGGAAAATATAAGAAAGGACTGAAAGAAGACATATCTGGCATTTTGGTCAATATTTGCCAAGTACTATATATAATAAATCATAACTATCAATGTGCTCAAATAGATTTCATATTTTATGTCCATATGTATTCTAAATAAAAACTAATAAAAAGGTCTGATTTTATAGAACTCATAGCAACTTTTTCCTGCTTCTTTTCTTTCTTTTTTTTTTTTTTTTTGTGAGATGGAGTCTCGCTCTGTCGCCAGGCTGGAGTGCAGTGGCACGACCTCGGCTCACTGCAACCTCTGCCTCCTAGGTTCAGGCGATTCTCCTGCCTCAGCCTTCCAAGTAGCTGGGACTAGAGGAGCTCGCCACAACGCTCTGCTAATTTTTTGTATTTTTAGTAGAGAAGGAGTTTCACCATGTTGGCTAGGATGGTCTCGATCTCTTGACGTCGTGATGCACCCGCCTTGGCCTCCCAAAGTGCTGGGATTCCAGGCATGAGCCACCACACCCAGACCTTTTTTTCTTTTTTCTTTTCATAGCATTCTATTTAAAGATGAAGGAGAAAACAAAATCTGTTATATCTTTCAGCAGGCTTATTATTCATACTTCAGATTGTTGGAATCTCTGTTACAGAAGCAAGCAAAGGTTCAGTGAAAAGCATAACAGATGTGGTTTCACTGTAAGAAAATAAGTATTTAAATGATAAAAAGTGATATATGTTAGAAAAAATGTTAAACCAAAGAATATAAAATCAACTCTTATGATAATTTAAGCAAAACCCTTAGGGTCAAAGAGAAAGTATCTTGCCTTACATGTTGCCTAACACTGCTTAAATTAATTGCTCAAAATCGAAATTGAAGGAAGAAGTACAGAAACAAAGAGGCTAGATTTTCTCCTTTATTAACTAAATTATTGTCATAATTGTCACATTAACAGAGAGGAATTTATGGCTTCTCAAAGAAGTCTTAAACAACTACATATGGCTCTCGGCCCATAAATAGCTCCCATTAGTCTTATAAATAACCTCAAAAGACTACTTTTTGATCAAAACACTTATGAATAATTATTAAAGTTCTGACTTTTAAAGAAAAACTGAGCCTTGTCATTGTCACTTATTTCCTTTTTGAATGACCTTTCTCTAATATTGAAAAATAAAGAATAAAGGAAGTTTGATGTTTTATAGATACCATTCTCTGTTTCAACTATTTGGGTGGGCATTTTTACTAAATGCTTTTTTTGTTGTTGTTTTTTGTTTGTTTTTCCTGTGACAAAGTCTGCAGCTACACTTGCTCAATCCAGGACATCTCTGTGACCATATAAAGATGAGACAAGATCAGAAAGTTTCCAGAGTTGTAGCAGCGCAGCTCGCTATTATTAGCTAATTCAATCCATCTGGGGGAAAATTATATCAATGTGAATTTACACAGTTGATGAGTTTCCTGTTTCATATGCTATGCCAAAGCAAAGTTCAGCATACTGGCCTTCCATGTGAAGAGGAACCATCTTATCTGTCCACAGCAAATATAATCTCACACAGCATCTTTGAAGTAAACCAAACTAAGCAGATATGGAACCTAGTATTTCTTTTGGATTTCAAGTTTCATTTCGTTTGTTTTGTGCTCAGGGAATCTGAGGAAGCCTTTTTATTCTCAAGAGTGGCTAGAAATAATGTATTTATACTCTGTCTTTTTTATATGAACCACTTTTGAAACATAGTTGATTTAAACATCAGCATTTTTTTCTTCTTTTATTTTTCACCAACCATTTAAATATTGTCTGTCCTATGTAGTTTTGCTATCCCTTGCAGAGTAGTTCATAGTTTTGGTTTTTGCTGAAAATGCTCTTTATATTGTCAGAAATAATAAACATGAATAAACTATGTTCCATTCTTTGAGAATAAGAAATTACATCTGCCTATAAAGAATTTATTATTTATTTGGATATAAGAGATAGACACAACAACGAAAAACATTTTAAAATAGCAAATTCTAAAGGGAAAATGAGTGACTGAGATAGAAAATGCTCTATGAAGTCTGAGGAAATTATCCCTAAGGACTGTGGATTCAGGAAGACTTCCTCTACAGGACATTAATTAAAGTCATCCTTGAAATTGGACCATAACAGTAAGAATTGCTCAAGAAAATTCTCTAAGATGAATATTTGCATATTATGCTGATGAAAGTGACAAGACCACTTAAACAGAAGGTTTGTGAAAGGTAACAGAGGAGACCGGAGTGTTAAAGGAGGCTGACTTAAAAGAATCTTGGGAGACTTTGGGGGAAAGAAGTCAAGAAATGTAAACTTATTAATATGAATATTCCAGAATACTTCTTTTGTGCATCTTAACTGAGCATCAAATTATATATTTTGTTCAGGAAAAGGCAAACACTTTATATCTTAGATGTTCAATATTGTTATGCTGATTGAAAGATATCTTAATGTTTATAATAATACATTTTCTGAGTAATATTTTGATGTTTTTATATTTCATCTTAAATACATTCCTTGTTTTTATTTTATTTAGTTTTTATTTAAAATAGAGCCACCATCTTTCAACTCTGTAAAAAATTGGAAAAAGCCTAACTAATATCTCTTAATTTTTAATATGATTATGGAATGACATTTTAAGGTATGAAATATTTAAATATTAAGCACATACTATAAGAAGTTAGAAGTATATGAGAGGCTTAAAATTAAGTGATGCTAGGTAAATATGTCTAGTTTCTTTCGCATTTTTTCTTTAAGGTTATATCCTTCTTAAGTAATTGTCCCTAAGGTATATTTTTTTAAGATATAATGTAAACTCTTTTAACATTTAACAGCTTTCTTGGTGGAAATTTGATAAGTGGAATTTTTAAGAGAACAGAACAGTAATGATAAAGAGAAGCTCTAAGACAATTTGGGACCAAGAAAGCTACAAAAATTTCAGGAGAAAAAATATCTAAAAAGCTATTTTAAGTTAATTCTAAGTTTAAAAGATGCTGTTAGTTATAATAGAATAGGCAAATTGAAATACAGCTATGGCTTCTGTGTTCAATTTTAATTTACTGATGATGTTGAAAATTCTTATGATAATGATAATGTGTTAAATATATTGAAGATGTGTCCCCATAAAACATTTCCCATCCTCATGGAATTTTTGGAAACAATGTCTTACTGATATGTAGAAGATTTTAAAATTCAGATCCAGAAGAGAAACGAAAGAGATCAGGTAGATGGAAGGAGGGGATTAACAATTATTGAGTACCAAGTATGGGCCTGGGTCATTATGTTTATTATTTAGTTTTATTGTCTCAACAACAGTATAACACCACTGAGGTAATTTGGGTTGTCCAAGGTCACACATTTGGGTAAGAGACAAAGTAAGGAACAAACTCATCTGCCTGACTTCAATATACATATGGATTCTACTCTAAAACACTGCCATGAAGAAGCAACTACCCTGATTCAAGTGTAACTCTGGCTTCTGGATACTATGTGCTGAAAATGACTTTAACAAAGTAATATTGATGATACAGTTATTCTGTAAAACTGTAGCACTGACAGACTCAATTAATGTAATTTTCGTTACCAATATCTATGCTGTCCTTCTTACCTGCAAAAATAACCCTGATTTTTTCAGTGAGAATAACTGGATTTTCCAGTTTCTCTTGCACATTGGAGTACTCAAGGTACAGTTCTAGCCAATGAGATATAAATGATGTCATTGTGTCTTTCATGAAGGCTCCATAAAATGCATGTTAGGTAATGGAGAGTAGTAGACTCCATGCTATGTGGCGTTTTGCCATTGCCCTTACCCTTCTTCTTGCTGTCAGAAAAACTGATGCAATGCCCAGAAGGGGGAAACCATCTCGGAACTATTAGTCAACTTTCATAAGTTAAGAATGTGAAGTAAAACAACAAAGGATCCTAGATCTCGGATGGCACTGTGAAGTCACTTTACTAGTTCCAGAATGCCCTTTTCTAAATTTCTCATTACAAGGACAAAAGGAAAAAAGAATACATTAATTGTGCAAGCCAATCTTTTTCAGATTTTACAATTTACAGCCAAAATAATATCCTAAACCATATGCCAACCTACATGAGAAGCAGCTGTCTCTGTCACTATGTCTGTATAGTATAAAATATCCAGACAAATATGAAAAAAGTCAAATTCATTTTCCTCAATATTCAGAATTTTAATATTATAAAGACACATAGATAATATTGGTTCTTTATCACATAATTAATCCCTGCTTCAAATTTAAACTAACTATGCTCATACAAAAAAGAATAGGGGGCATTTTTAGAAAGTTTACTTAAATGACTTATAATGATCAGAATATTACAGGAAAGGAATGATATTTGGAGTCAGAATCAACTAATTTAGTCCATTGTTCTACAATATCTGTGACTCAGATACAATTGGTCACAGGCACTGTGAAAATAAAATGTCATGGTATCTTGACCTTTTGCCATGAATTTTTATGGGGATTAAGAGTAAACATTCTACAAAATTTCATGCCAATATATTCCTGTATAAGTAAGAATATCAATATTTAATGAAAAAGTTTTATGGATGTATGTTAATTTAGCATAATACTTTTACAGTGTTTACAGAATTTCTTATTTATATCTTCAGTTATCAGCTACTAATTTCACAGATAGAGAGGTAATTTGGTCAATTATTTTGATAAATATATTAGCTATATTCCTATAATTTTGGGTACTTTTCATTGTGTATTATATAAATATGTAAATATGCATGCAATAGAATTTAAATGATTATAATTATCACAAAATTTAAACCATACTTTTAAAGCCATCTAAATAAATATTGCCTAGTTGCTTAAAGTTTGAACATGTGAACTAAGATTGCGAAAACTATTTTTATTCAATTTTTAATGAGATATATATGTAGGGTGTGACACATTCATGGTAAAATATTTTACTTTAGTTTTCAAAAATAAAATTTTAGAATTTTTTTGAATGGTTCAGCTACTCAAAATAATTTAAATTTGTATCATTTGGAAATGTAATTCCATAGAGTTTCCAAAAACACAGTCAGAAAGGAGCATACATTGGAATTAATATTTCTATTCAACAGATAGGAATATATTTATAATCTGTCATTCACTTCAAAAAGAAGACATTGAATGTATAATTTCTTTGTCTTTATTAAGAAAACTTGCATATATTTTTTTACTGGATGTTAATTATAGCAGATTGAAAGAACTCATTCATTACCAAAGTCGTTTTCCTAAATATTACATCTAATTACTTAGGAACACTTTGAGAGAAAAAGGAAATGATACGCCATTGAGTGAAGCAAAGAACTGAATTCTAACTTTGTTAATATTTAGGGTCAGACAGTTCTATTAATTTTCATCTAAACATAGATAAGAAGAATATTATTCAGAGTTACTCATCTTATCAACATCTGTGCAAAGTACAGCTAAAGTAGCCTAACATATGTTTTCTTTTAAGTTTTATACTTATTTTCTCAGTGAGGTACCATATATTTAGCTGGATGCCACTAGCTATCTATTTATTTTAAATACTTTCATTTCTTCTCTTATGTATCACTATTACTTTAAGTATACACAGATGATTTAACACTGTGCTCAAACCTATATATAAATATATATTATATTATATATTATATATGATATGTATGAATATATTTAAGTATATGCATGCATACATATTATATTTATATATATAAAATATATATATTTTTGAGATGGGGTTATGCTCTTGTTGCCGAGGCTGGAGTGCAATGGCCGATCTCGGCTCACTGCAACCTCCGTCTCCCGGGTTCAAGTGATTCTTCTGCCTCAACCTCCTGAGTAGCTGGGATTACAGGCATGTGCCACCATGCCCGGCTAATTTTGTATTTTTTAGCAGAGACGGGATTTCTCCATGTTGGTCAGGCTGGTCTCAAACTCCTGACATCAGGTGATCCACCCGCCTCGGCCTCTCAAGGTGCTGGGATAACAGGTATGAGCCAACACTCCCGGCCTATATTTTACCGTTTATAAAACATAGTAATATTCAGCACAGTTGAAATATATGTGTATTCTAACAATAAAATTGAGTTAATTTGCTAAAACTTGGAAAGCGATTCATTGACTATTTACTAATATTCAACTTTAGGGAGATGGCTGCCATCATAACCATTTAAACTAGTAAAGAAAAAATACCTCACTAGTAATTTTTCAAATACCATTTCTTAACTGATGAAGAGAGAAGTGATTAGATGAAAATCAAACCGTACTACAAATGTTTCATCAAATACTGTTATATATATTAGTTGACACAAATATCTTACATTTTTCTAGAAAAGTAGAAAAATCTCCCTCTAAATTTACACTTTCATTCTGCCCACTATTATTTAAGCTAGCCATTTGATCAGGGTTGAGAATTTCAATATTCTGGAAGGAATACTGCTTTTCTTTCAACACTGATGTTTATTATGTTATTTCTAGATGACAATTCCATAAGTTTGATGTATCATATTAATTTGTTTTGTAGGAGTTGATCAATTAACTTGAGAAAACTCTATGTAGTGTTGATTCAATCACATAACAAGCATAATTTAATATAAATGGTGCATAAGACATTGATTTTGCTCAACTGCTCTATAGAATTAGTGTCACTAAACAAGGCAGCCAAGCTGAACTAACAATACTAAACATTCGTGCAATTTATCTCTTGCTATAATGAACAGTAAATGATATAATGACCGACAAGATTAATGATAAAGCAAACATGCTAGTTAGATTCATGCTATAGAAGACAATTCATAGTATTACTTGGCAATCAATAATTTGAAGATTAATTTAACCAGAAGTAGTGTAAAATCAAGCAACAGGGGAAATGGAAACCTTTCCTGGAACATATTCATTAATATGGCCTTTTAAAAACATAAGATTGGCTATGCTGTAATTTATCCATTTAAACTTTTTGATAAATTTATTTTCCAAAGTTTTAACCAAAATTATATGTTGTCTCAAGCAATTTATTTATTTAAATTTTCCTAAACTAATGAAACCCCAGATTGTCAGAAATAGCTCCTTCCTGATTCAGCTACAAGTAGAGGATATTTATCAATAATATTCATTCACAACCAATGTATTTTCCTTCCAGTAGCTTTAATGAATGTAATTCACTAAAGGAAGAAAAGCATATCCAAGGACAAAAAGATGGGAGGCATACTATAGAAGAAAACACTTAATGGAAAATAATGAAGGTAACAATAAAATTTTGGTTTATTGTCCTTTTTAGTCCTTCTCTTCAATTTACTAGCTCTTTCTGACTCTCATAAATTCTTTTAAAACTTTACACTTAAATTATGAACTATATGGTAACCATACAATCAACTGTAAATTGGAAACTTTTAATTTTCAAGTTCTATGTTTCCTCGGAAGGAAGTAATACAGAGTAGTTCAAAGTCCCACAATAAGTGAAATGTTCCCTTTGACTCTATGTCTTCCATGGAGTGAAATGGCTGAAAGTTAATACTCTGTAGTTCCTTTACTCAATGTGTCTTTTCGTGACTTGAATTAGAGCCAATAGTTACTTCCTCTCCAAAAGAGAGTTATAAATATTATTCCCATGTTCAACTTCACTATAAAAACAAGAAATTTGCATTTTGGCTCTGTTTGCCAAAACCATATAAACCATACAAACTAATTTTATGTGAACAAATCCATATAGAATCAAACATACATTATTAATGTCTATTATAGTATTATACAAGGCATCATTTTCAGACACAAAGATATTGGGACACAATTTGTGGTCAAATGTACAACTATTTTAAAGCATGTGCTTATGATAACAATAACACTCATTGAGTTCTCACTATATTTCAGATATTCCTCTAAGCACTTTAAATGTCATAATATTTATTCATCATATCAATTCTCTGAGACAAGTTGTGAATCTTACTCCCATTTTATAGATGTGGAAATAGATGCAAGAGAAGTTAAATAACCTGCTAAAGATCCCACAGCTAGTAAGTGAAAGATTTAGAGTTGGCACAAAATCTTGCAGTCTTTACTATACTGTAATTTCTGTCCAGATCATTTGAAAGAGGTTTTCACCATTGCACTTCAGTTTTCTAAAAACGATCGAAAGGTTTTGTGTTCATCTGTTTTTGTTTGTTTGTCTATCCTATTCAAAGAAATCTATACCTTGGCACTTTACTTATCTAATTAAATTCATGTGGTTATGAAAAACAGAATTTCAGATATGCTGTAAGGAGAAGCCAAACAACTTGGCCTCAAGAAGGGCAGTAACAGGGGTGAAAGAGAACTGCAGGCTTTCACTCTAATATCTATCATTAACATACCACCACTATTCCCTACTCACATACTGCTTTTCCATGTACTATAACCCCCTTCTTTTCCTCCATTGTGGAGGGCACACGTTTAATTTACAGCTTGTGCTCACTTATAGATTTGCCTCTTCAAAATTATAACTTGTGTTTTCTCAAAACTTTGGGTATCTTTGATTACGAATACTATCTTTTAGTTCAACCTCAGATTCCTGTTTCACTATCTCCTTAGTTTCCATTTCTGAGAAAAAAAAAAAATGTCTCTTGCATCTGTTTCTACATCTATAAAATGAAAGCAATATTCATAACCTGTCTTGAAAAGTTAACATGACGAATAAATGTTATTACATCAAAAGTGCTTGAAGGAATACCTGAGACACAGTGAGAGCTCAGCGAGTGTTATTATTATTATTTACTAGGTGTCAGCTTAGCCAATTTTTGCAGACCAGATCATATAGTGCTGTCTGGTGTACTGATTGGATCTTCTTGGGTTAGGTGCCCTACTCTGATCCAGCTGTATTATGAGAATGAGGTGGTCATAGATCTTCTTTCACCAGGGCCAATGAGTAAGTAGGTAGGAAATCATTTAGAAAAGGCTATCGCTGGCCCACATCATGCTTGTGTCTCTGTTACAAGATACACTAATCAGGGGCATCACTGCTCATGGCAACTCATAGTTTGCATGTGCCACATGTCAAAAATCACATGATGATCCCCCAAACAAAAACTTACTCAAGCATTTTTTTCAGCTTTCTTTCTAGTCATACACTCATTCAAAACGTTAAATGGGAAGGTACTCTATGGCAGAACAGAATAGTTCAAAGAAAATAGTTCATTTGATCTATACAGTTATATAAGTTTAAAAGTTACTTTTCCTATCCACTCGTAATAATTCTCACTGAAAAAAAGTATTTTATATTGTTTTCATGTTGTTTTAGGATACTGATATTAAATAACCAGAAAGGATTATAATATATATGATAGCAACAAAACTACCTATTCAAAAATATAATTTGACACTTTGTAGACCACTAAACAAGTTCACATATTTTCAAAGAGAAAGAGTAATTATTTATAAACGGCTCTGTGAAATTTGAACATGGAGGAATCACTTGTATCAATAGTAATCCTCTTTCATTCCTTCTCTGCTAGAGTTAGAACTTCCTGAGGTTCTGGAGTAATTTAAAGTAAACAGAGATGCTATGTAAACTTACTGTTGACCTCCTGATACCCGCTGTCAACTCAGCAGACAATGTTGCATCTCAGTCCAATTCCAGGTAGCTAATGTGGAAAACTCGTATTTATAATAGCAGATTATATTATCTCTACGTTATCTATTTTTCACAGTTTTCTCAGAGTTTACTTCCTTTCTTATCCTATAACCACTATTATCAGTAAAAATGAGAGCTGACTCTGTACTTACAGTTTTGTTCATAAATCAGAAACAGGCAAGTTCTTGCTGAGGCGTTTGTACTCGGCATTTCATTGAAGGTTATGGCGGACCTATGCTACGTAATTAACAACCAGCGTTTGAGAATCCTCACGTTAATCAAGGTAATTCGATTTTCTTGGTGTGGAAGAGCTGCCTAAGAACCACAGATGTTCTTCATAAGGTCTAACATTAGTAGATAAGACTGGTCAGAGTAAATTAGGAAAATGCAAATGAATCCAGCTCTAACAACTGTAGCCAACTAACAAAGTACTATTAAGTTTAAAAGAATGGTATGTAGGTGAGAACATACAGAATCTCTTTTCAAAGAAAGAGGAATTAAATTTACATTCTATTCCTTAACCTAGATGCATAGTAACACTCTACCTCTGAGTGTTCCCCTTTTCAATCTCATACAAAATGGATGTTACAAAATTTTTTCTGAATAAGTAACACTTAGGCAAAGCCTCAGAAAAGCCTACCAATGTTGCATAACTTTCTTCTTTCTTTTTTTTTTTGGTGACAGAGTCTCACTCTGTCGCCCAGGCTGGAGTACAATGGTGCAATCTTGGCTCACTGCAACCTCTGCCTCCCAGGTTCAAGTGATTCTCCTGCCTCAGCCTCCTGAGTAACTAGGACTACAGGCACACACCACCATGCCTGGCTATTTTTCTTTTAATATTTTTAGTAGAGATGGGGTTTCACCATATTGGTCAGGCTGGTCTTGAACTCCTGACCTCAAGATCCGCCTGCCTCAGCCTCCCAAAGTGCTGCGATTACAGGCGTGAGCCACTGCGCCCGGCCTGGGTTGCATAGCTTTCAATGTTCTTTTAGATTGTTTGTACACTACCCCTAGTAATCTACAGAACTTTTCTATACCTAATTTCTTATTTTCAAATTATTAATATTTTCTGTATGTGTATATATGTAAATCATCAGTTAAATGCTATATATACTTATATAGTATATGTTACATTACATGCGTTATATATAAAATATTATATATATTATATATAAATATATTAAGAGTACTGCAAAGTTAACATTTTTATAAATCAATAAATTACATGCTTTTGAAAAATAAAACAGAAATAGTACCAAGTGAAATAGGGAAGGTGTTAATATTTGATTTTTAAAAGACACTATATGGCCTGGCTGGAAAAAGAAACAACTGAAATTCTGTATTACTAGTTACACAAACTAAAACATGAATGGAAACTGTTTCAGTTAGATTGTTTCATATTGATTTTCCTACTCTAACAATATTCATTTTCCAAAATTGTATTTCCTGATGTTTACACATCAAGTTGAGAAGAAACTGTGATAGACTAAATTTTATTCTAGGAAGTAGTGATCGTTTTTAAACAGGACCACTCAAGATATAATTTTTAAAAGCTAAGGAAAAAAATTTGCAATTACTCAATATAGTCAATCAGAAGAAGGGTGTTTATGTGCAGCAATAGGCAATAATAAAACTGTGAAATAGAATCTGATAAAACTAATCTTTTGGCTTATCTCTCATATATAGAATTGCTTATTATTTCCTAGGATTGAGTCTCAGGTAAGAGTTCCTGATTGGGGATTTGCAAACAGAGCTGAGATTTATATAAATTTGATAAGAAAAATATATTTATCATAAAAGCTAACAGATTTAAATTCCTAATTGAGTTCCTTTTCAAGAGTAAGTTTTTATCTTATTTAAAAATTTTAACATATCCTTTAGACTACTAAAGCTTTTAGTCCAGTACAAATTAAGAAGTCAACAAAGATTTGTACAATGCATTTTTTAAAGTTTTGCATATATGTAATTATCACTTTTATATTTTAAATGTAAGATCAGAAATGCAATCGTAATGCCAGTTTTTTAAAAGTAGAGTGAGTTTACTCCATTTCTTTGCTATGTTACATTTAGGAGCTCCAAAGTTTGTTAACTAAAGAGTTGTAATGTCACTCAATGAAATCACATGCATTCTGTCTACACAGTTGTAATCATGGGGATATGATTTGACAGCCATTGAAAGGCCCTTAATTTTTGACCTCAATATCTAAATCCCAATCACATGTTGAATTTCATAATACTTAAATCTTAAAAATTTAATCTTTTATTAGACATAACTAGTTATTCTTATTAAACCAATAAATATATATATATATATATATATTTTTTTTTTTTTTTTTTTTTTTTGAGACAGAGTCTTGCTCTGTCACCCAGGCTGGAGTGCAGTGATGCGATCTCGGCTCACTGCAACCTCCGCCTCCCAGGTTCAAGCAATTCTCCTGCCTCAGCCTCCCAAGTAGCTAGGATTGCAGACGCCCACCACCACGCCTGGCTAATTTTTGTATTTTTAGTAGAGATGGGGTTTCACCATGTTGGCCAGGATGGTCTTTTTATTTTATTTTATTATTATACTTAATGTTTTAGGGTACATGTGCACAACACGCAGGTTTGTTCTTGATCTCCTGACCTTGTGATTGCCTGCCTCGGCCTCCCAAAGTGCTAAGATTACAGGCGTGAGCCACCGCACCTGGCCAATGTATTCTTATATTAATACTATTTAGTTATAGAGATACATTATTATTATTCATATATATGGTATTATGAATAATTGTACATATTGTTTCTCTTAATTGACCATGATTAACATGTTAGGAATATACGTATATCAGGTTCAACAGAGAAAGAAAAAACAGATATGTACAATTAATCATAATACTATATTAAAAGTTACCTTCTAGAATTTTAAGCAGGGTTTAGTGAAACATGGGGGAAGGGCAATTAATTCTGCTGAAGATGTAGTGAGGTATAGAAGAGCTTTTATAGAGCATTGGATACTATAAATGAGCTTAAAAGCTGCATTTGGTCCTATATGAAGATAGGACTCTCCACATCTGACACAATGAGCCACGATATGTGCAAAATGAAGCGGAAGTACTATTTGAGGAAACAAACTATCTTTCATTCAGAGCTTGGTCCTGTGGCATTAAACATTAGACTTTGGTGTACGAGTCTCTTTCATCTGCGTGGTTTATAGTAATCATATTAAAAAGTGTGTCTGATATTTTGGTTCTGTGCCTTGCTTTCGACTGGATGAGTTTCTTTAATTCTTGGGAATAGATTACTCTAAGAGATGGCTGATCTCTTCTCCACCATCCACATCCCAATCTTGCTGCCCTTAGACAAGAATGTCTAAGACAGGAATGGTTTAATTGGCATAATAGTGCTTAGGAATCAAACTAACAAAAAGCTAGAGATTTGTAGTCACTCCTTTCTTTTTGCTTGATCTTGGGACTGAGCTTACACCTAGAAAACACACTGTCTGGTCTGCTAAAATCCTCTGCTTTTTAAGTTTTACAAGGGTCTTCCTCCAATGGAGGAAGTGGAATAGTAACTCATCACCCCTCCTAACTCAGGGGGAAAATGATCCAGTTCTAGGATTCATAAAAAAAATTCCATTTGGAAATGTCCAAGACACATTTTTAAATGTTAGCAATACCAGTGATAGAATAATGCTTTAACTTTCATCACCTAACTTTTTTTGTTTTATGTTGAGTCAGAACTTGAAATAGAGAGGACTTCTTTTTTTTTATGGGATGCACAAAATTGAATTTGTAGCATCCCATACAGATGGTAAAGTTTTCCGAAATCTATCTGTGATTATGGATATGGCAAAGGAAGAGAATAGGACATTTAAAAAAAACAGAACTTTGGATGAATTAACTCCTTATATCAGTTGTTGGTAAGCTCTGTTATATTGACCAAATCCAGCCTATGGCCTGTTTTTGCACATAAAGTTTTATTAGAGAACAGCCTCACCCACTTATTTGTGTATTGTCAATAGCTGCATTTATGCTGCAATGGAAGAGTTGAGTAGTTGGGATAGAACATGTCCTACAAAGCCTAAAAATATTTACTATTTAGTTCTTTACAGGAAAAGTTTTGTGGCACTTCTGGAAGCTTACAGGAATCTTTGTCTTAGATTAACAGAAATTTTTAGAAAATGGAAGAACAATAATCTGTAATGCAATTATACTCCTGACACTGTATATTTTAAAACTTTTCTCTAATTTGAATGTTGGAGTGTCTCGAAATGTTCAGATGGTAGTTATTTTATCATCTTCTGTAGGTTAAAACATAATCCTGTAAGTAGACTTAGTATTCCTTTAAAAGGTAGCCATCTTTTCTTGCATTTATATTGGGAAGAGGCTATTTACAAAGGAGTTGAAATTGCATAAAGTAAACATTACATAGGTAGATAAAGAAATACCCATTCTTCTCTGAGCTTCACTCTCTTGGGTTTTGTCTTTGTGAGGTTGGCTTCTGAGTAGAAGGTGCTAAGATGGCATACTTCATATGGAAGCTGACCAAAAGCTAGGATGCAATAGTAGTGCTGTTATCCTTTTTAAATAGCAGTTTTGGAAATTCAGATTACCAAGGTCCATCTCATACTCACATATTTTTCTGTTATTTCCCATCACTTATAAAGTCCTATTTGCATGAGCTAGATTTAATATATATGTATTTGCTGGAGTATGTCTGTAGATTTAGCAAATAAGCTACCTCACAATTTCAGTGGCTTAACAAATAAAAATGTATTTCTAACTCTGAAAGTAGTGTAATATAAGTGTCGTAATTGGCAGATGGATTTTCTTTATGTAGTCGTTCAGTGACCAAGTCTTTTCCAGTTTACAGTTTTTCTATCACATGACCCCACTTGGATGCCCAAAGACCGCAGGAGAAGAGGAAAGAGTTGAGAGATGTAATTCACTGGGCAGCTACTTCACCTACAGTAGGGCAGAGGGTAAAATTTTTGGTTGTCTATTTACTATCCCTATCACAAAAATTAAAGTGCCTATAATTTAGGCACTCATGTCTTATCGTTGCTACAGGCAACTGTTGAAGCCATCTTGGTAAAATGAGAGAAATGCCAGATGGGAAAGTAAATTTTGGGAAGAATAAATAAGTCTATGAAGATAAGTTAAACAGCTTCCTTTATAAGTCATTTTACTATTATCAGCTTTCATTCATTTGGCTTCGTTTTAGTAATTAAAGCACCCACTTTCTTTGATAGCCCCAATAAATAATGTGGAATAAATGCATATACCTACTGGTGGGGCAGGGAGTACTACAGACTTTGGCAATTGATGAACACCATGAGTATTTAGAAAAAATGGAAACTCATGAAAAAAAATAAAAGATAGAAAGGTCCAAAATAAGCCTAATTTTACATTCACATGTGGTAGAGAATACCTCAATTATGCATAGATTTTTTTCAACAAACATAAAACAATTTTAGAATTTTAATTAATGACCTTAGGATTACATCCCTGCTGGAGTTCTCTTATTATTCTTTCCAGTTTTTTTAATACAGAAAACTAAGTTTAACTGTTTTGCTCAAAGTCATATAATCAGTAAAGGAAGATACTGTCTTCAGTACAAAATTTTCTGCCTCTTATTTATGTATCTCGTCTCTTATATTATATAGTCTAGAGTCAGGGCAGAAAATTTTATGGACTCATCAATGTAGATCAAAGTGCTAAACACCATATTTTCTTCTATGCTACGTATGTGTATGTGTGGAGGAAGAGACAATTTTCTTTTGTTAGTCCAAAAATAGGTAGAAGACCTTCACCTGCAACTCCCTGGAAGAAAGGGAGCCAAGTCTGATAGATTGATGCCTTTACTCTGTGACTGGGTCAGACGGAGTTAATTAACCACACTCAGGGCCCCCAAGCTAGAAAGTGCTTTTGGATGAAGTTCAGAGAAAAATCCCTGAAGCTAGCATGGAGCTGGCCCCAACTCCCTCGTGTTGGCCAATACAAATATTATTATTGGTCCTATTAATCAGTTACAGTTTTTGACTCTGTGACCTTCCAATGGCAGTATATTTCCACAATGGCTGTGTGAAGTATTTCCTTCTATTTGCTCAAATGTATTTGATGTTAATTTCTTCTAAGGTTTTCATGCATACTTTGTTAAAAACAGTACAGAAACAATATGGATCAATTCTTGCTACCTCTTTCTTAAACCCTCATAACTCATTCAATTTCCATTTAATTTCCTATTTCTGGAAAACAGAAAAACACTATCTTTCTAATATATTTCTATACCTCCTTTCTCATAAATATCAGTATGAGTATTGACCTTTTCAGGATACTTTTGGCCTGATGACATATTCCTTATCTGAAATCACCAAATTAAAAGCAATATATTGAGTTTTTGTTAGTTTTTATACTATGTTCAAGTTTATTTTTATATGCTGAAGAGTATGTATGACATCCATGACACATTGTATAAAGCTACCCAAGCATGTTTTTTATAGATCTTTAGATATCAGAATTAAATTGTAAAACAAAATTACTAAATTATTTTTACCAACACATCTCTATATTTAACTGAAATTTTATATTATGATGCTGAGCCATGCTGTTGGCTTTGTCTGGACTTTCCTGCAAACTCATATACAAGCAGTTTTTAACTAGTACAAACCACTTAATAGTACCAGCCAACCTCATTTATTTACTATCTACATCCTTCTTTAAATCATTAATTTGTACAAACATCTTGATAAATTTTGAGTAGTTTCTCATGTTTCTCAGAGATAACATTTCTAGACATGGAGGAACAGAATAAAAGAGACTGCAAATTTCCACACACATGCATCTAAGTCTACATAGCAACTGGCATTGATATACGATCACTTGGCACTGCTTGAAATAGTGATAATAAAAAGCAAGTAAATCACTAATTTGCACATACTTAAGCTCACCATACTTCAGAATGAATCTACACATGTGGTTTTAAAAATATGTTTATAAATATAGGGAATACTTTTGTACTTTTTAATGTACAAAAGTACAAATTTTATGAATGATAAGTGTGATAAGTGTGATACCAACAGGGCTCAAAGTGTGTATTGTGAAAACACTTATTTTTTACAAAATTTTTTTAAAAAAGGATAAAATTATGTAGATTCCCTATTAAAATGCACTTTGCTCATGCAGTTTTCTTTTCCTTTTGAAAAGGGCTTGCATGTGGCATCCCAGTAGCTCGCCGTGATCGTATACTGGTTAGTACTCTGCGTTGTGAAAAGGGCTTGCAGTATACTCACCATTTAAAATTTCTTTATACAGACATTTTGTGGTCAATTGTGGTAGTTTTATCTGTGGCATGTGTATTATTTTTGAGAAGATAATTATTAAAACTTCAGTCCTGGATACTTCTAAAGTTCCACCCACATGTGCTTTAGTGGTTTTTACACTGCTAATAAAGACATACCTGAGACTGGGTAATTTATAAAGAAAAAGAGGTTTAATGGACTCACAGTACCACATCGCTGGGGAGGCCTCACAATCATGGCAGAAAGCAAAAGGCACATCTTACATGGTGGCAGGCAAGAGAGAAATGAGAACCAAGTGAAAAGCGTTTCCCCTTATAAAACCATCAGATCTTGTGAGATGTATTCACAAGAATTCACAAGAACAGTTGGGGGGAAACCACCCCCATTATTCAGTTATCTCCCACTGGGTCTCTTCTACAACACATGGGAATCATGGGAGCTACAAGTCAAGATAAGAGTTGGGTGGGGACACCATATCAACACGCATGCACACATACACATCTTTCAAGGTAGAGTATTTGAATTTGATGCTGGAGTATGTTGATGGTATAGTAGGCGTGTTATGAGCAACTAACATTTGTTAGTATGTGGACTGTGCATATCAAAATGACTCAATAATTACTGTCTGTTTTGTGAAATTTAGCATAGCTGCAAATTAGCTAAGCTTTGACATAGCTTGAGAATGAAAAGATAATTTTGAAAACCAATTTTACAAAATGTATAAAATTATGAAATTTTCATGGTGAAATGGTATGCTTTCAAGAATCACAAAGGATAAAACGTCATTCTGTAACTTTATCATGATTTCCTGTCTTTATATCTACCACAATGTCTCAGCAAATAATGTACTCAAAAATATTTGTTGAATAAAACACTAAAAGGACTCAAGGATAGAAGGCAGCTGTCTGTGAGACAGGACATATTCAGATTAAAGTTACAAATGCAATGGAAAATAATCTTGACAATACCCATGAAATCAGGCCCCTTTGGTATAAGTAAAAGAATTATAGATTATTTTATGACTTTTGCTTTTGTTCTCATTCCTTCTCCATGGCTGAGACATCTAAGATGTTTGAAATAATTATCCACATAGCAGTCCCAACGCTCCAACAACAGAGGAAGATATCCTTATTACCATGCTGCCCTTTAAAAATCAAAAAAGGACACAATTTCCCCATAATCACTCAAATAGAAGGCCACTCAAAGAAAGACAAAAAATTGAAATGAAATAGAAAATAGTATGCCAAGTATACATCAGTGACATAATATGTGTAAATAGATTAAAATTAAAAATTAAAAGTCAAAAGATCTCTGTAGAAGGAAGCAAAAAGCAGTATTGATTTATATATTACTTAAAAGAGATGTGTTTAAAAAGACCCAAAAGGGTTGAAAATACAAAAGAACAAAATTTTATAAGTGAATTGTAAGCAAAAGCAATTACAAAAATGCAACAAAACAGTTTTCTCTGTATTATTATCTCCCATCCTATTATATCCTCAGGTAGCCTTATCTAGGTAAGAAAGTTATAATTTTAGTTATTTCAATGAGCTTGAACTTAATGAGAATGATGAAACAGTAAACTTTCACAATATTTTTAAGTGCACTTAATAGTAAACCTTTAACTTGATTTCCCTCAATTGGAGTACACGTGAAGGTTTGTTACATGAATAGAGGTTTGTACTTAGATTGAATCTGGTAGCCAAATATTGAACATAGTACCAAATTGGTAGTTTTTCAATTCTTACCTCCCTTACTCTCTCTCCCCTTCTGGAGTCCCCATTGTCTGTTTTTCCCATCTTTGTGTCCATGTGTACCCAATATTTAGCTTCCACTTATAAGTGAGAACATGCAGTATTTTGTTTTCTGTTTCAGTGGTAATTTGTGTAGGATAATGGCTTCCAGCTGCATCTATGTTGCTGCAAAAACATGAGTTTGTTCTTTTTTATGGCTGCATAGTATTCAGTGGTGTATATAGACCACATTTCCTTTATCTAATTCCCCCACTGACAGGCACCTAGGATGATTGTATGTCTTTACTATTGTGAATAATGCTGTGGTAAACATGTGAATACAGGGGTCTTTTTGGTAAAATGATTTAATTTCCCCTGGGTGTATGCTCAAGACCGCAATTGCTTGGTAGAATGGTAATTCTGATTTTGTTTCTTTGAGAAATCTCCTAACTGGTTCCTATAGGGGTGAACTAATTTACCGTCTCACCAACAGCATGTAAGCTTTCCATTTTCTCTGTAACCTCACCAACCAACATCTGTTATTTTTTTACTTTTTAAGAGTAGCTGTTCTGGGCCGGGCTCAGTGGCTTACGCCTGTAATCCCAGCACTTTGGGAGGCTGAGGCAGGTAGATCACCTGAGGTCAGGAGTTCAAGACCAGCCTGACCAACATGGAAGGAACCCCATCTCTACTAGAAATAAAAAAATTAGCCAGCCGTGGTGGCTCATGCCTGTAATCCCAGCTACTCAGGAGGCCGGGGCAGGAGAATCACTTGAGGGAGGTGGAGGTTGTGGTGAGCCGAGATCACGCCATTGCACTCCAGCCTGGGCAATAAGAACAAAACTCCGTCTTTAAAAAAAAAAAAAAAGAGTAACTGTTCAGACTGGTGTGAGATGGTATCTCATACCTTTCAAAATAACTTTTAAGTGAATTTTACTTCAAATTTGCCTTTTTAATTAGTATTTTTGGTAGTAAATACTTTATGGTGATTTAATCTTATTTAAATTTATAAAATAATAAACATGCTATACTTGCACTTTGTAATACTTGCAGTTATCATTTACCTATGCTATGTCACAAATATATAATTTATTGTAATTTCTGGTTTAAATTAGGTTTTAAACTTGGAGAATTTTACATTAGAGAAAATTCAAATTACTAAAACACAGCTAATCAAATTAAACCTTACAAGTAAGCAGCAAAATACATACTAAAAAATCAAATTGCATCCCTTACAAGCAGAAGTGAAAAAGACAACACAAATTATACAATGCTTATTTGTGAAGACTGTGTAAACAAACTGACACTGCTTGTAGTAGAATTACGATTTGGTTCACTGTAAAGGGTAATTTGGGCAATACTCTTGATTCAGCAATTTTTCTAGAACTATATAGCCTGAGGAAATAATTTTATACAGTTATATATAAAAGAAAGCACGCAGAAGCATTGCTTATAATTTAGAAAAAATGTAAATGAATTTTTGAGCAACAACTAAGGAATCTGTAAAATTATGGTATATATATTTATAAAAGCAAACACTACTATCTAAAATAATGAATGGTTATGTCGGGATGGAAACATTTTAATGAAATTATTAGTAAAATATATAAGATAAAAATATATCATGCTTTCTACATGTATGGCTATTCACAAATCTTTCTCTTCCTCAGACACATGGTAGAATTCACATTTATTATTCACTTGAAGTAGGTTATGTGACTTGATATATCCAACTGAGAATACACAGAAGTGATAATATGTGTCCCTTCCAGAGAGATGATTAAAAACAGCACATACTTTACCACCCTTTCTTTCCCTCTCTCCAGGAAATAATGGGCATTCTGTCAGGTTGGATCCCAGAGTAAGGACACGTACATTAACACCAACTTTCAAATTGACTAATGATGCACATGTAGCCTAGACAAAGCATTACCTTTTGGTCTTTTAAGCAACTGAAATGTAATTCTTACCATAGATACCCTAGTCAATCTGGAGAGTAATGTCATATATGTAAGATATATAATTGTTAAGGTCCATCTCTTACTTTTGTGGATTATTAACATTATTATAGAATTAGAAATAAATTTGAAATAACATTAAATTTTCAAAATCTTAAAAAATGTGCATCCATATCTGCATTTTAAGATTTAGAACACTTCACATTTTTTGCAAGGCACTGGGTGTAGAAGAATCTGACTACAGTATAATTGGACAATGGAATTCTATAAATACAAAGATAAAGAGAATATCAGAAAACTCTACCTCTGTGGTTAACACAGGGAAGGAATTTGGAGAAGCCTAAAGATCTATCTACCTAAAATCTCTTAATCATCTACTTATATATCTATGTATACACTTTTACAGGAAGCTAAAACATATCAAACAGGTCATGTAGTGACTCACATCATGGTAATATAATGAAATATCAG
The DNA here is from genome assembly GCF_028878055.3 of Symphalangus syndactylus. NCBI lineage: Eukaryota > Metazoa > Chordata > Mammalia > Primates > Hylobatidae > Symphalangus > Symphalangus syndactylus. The sequence continues at coordinate 92,881,371 of NC_072433.2, forward strand.
TATTATCATCTGAGCCATATTATCTCTGGCAAATTGTATATCGTTTAAATTACCTCAATGTCCACAAAGAGCTACAGTATAATTACTGTAGGGATAAGGCACATGGACATACCATAAAATAATAATACTTTTTTGTTGTTGAGAGTTTAAATAAGCTTTTTTAATATATGTTCTCTGTTTTTCCCATCCAAGTACTAACCATGCCTAACCCTGCTTAGCTAGCTTCTGAGATCAGACAAGATCAGGTGCATTCAAGGTGGCATGGCTGTAGACTAGTCTATATTTTTCAGAATATAAATGTATGAATTTTAAAAAGTAATATTTAAAAATTATAGGTTTTATTATTTGTGTCTATTATGTAATGTATGAAGTGTTTAAAGCCAATTAATCTTTGAAGCTCTTCTTCAACACCTTTCTCTTCCCAATAGATAGAATAGAAGAATTTATTGTATCTTGTAGGAACATAAATTAAACGTCAATTTGATTTTTATTTGGTAGAATAAGACAAATCGAAATATCAGTTGGAATGAAACTAAAGATTTAAAGCTTTAGTTAAAATAAAAACCAAGAGAATCTTAAAATATAAAAATATAGAAACCTGGGCAACACAGCAAGGTGCCATATGTACAAAAATAAAATGTAAAAATTAGCCAAGTGTGGTGGTGCATACCTGTAGTCCCAGATACTCAGAAAGCTGAGGTGGGAGGATTGCTTGAGCACAGGAGCTCAGGGTTGCAGTGTGCTATGATCACGCCACTGCCCTTCAGCCTAGGGAACAGAGGGAGACCCTGTCTGAAATAATAAATAAATAAATAAATTCATTAATTAATAATTTTTAATGATGAGAGCATTAAAATATCCAATGACATAGATTTTTTTCATTTTTTATTTTGTCCGTTGTGGGTACCTGGATGATATATCTCTGGGAACTATGGGTCACTCACTGTATTATCAAGATATTCAAGGAAAGTATCTCCTAGGAACTTGGTAGACTTCTCTTTTTCAATGTGGTACTTGGAGGAATCTTATTCTTTGAGGAAAGATGAAACAGAAATAACCTCAACCAATGTATAATCATGAGGCGAGGTGGATTCCAACCAAATGCTATAATATTAAGTAGTCATTGGCTTATTTGAAAGAAGCAACTTGTAGGGGAACTGGTTCTAATTACCACTTGTTTTGAATAGTGTGTATTTTGTTCAAGTCGCTCAAACTCTAAATCTTGTTCCTTCATTTTTGAAATCAAGGAGTAGGCAAAGGAGTAGTTCCTTTCACACTCTTTATTCTGTGTGTCTCAAAGTCATCATTTGGAGCATAACTTGAGCTACACAGTAGACATTTGCATGGCTTCTTAAATTTTAGTACTCAGAGAAACAATTAAGGGGCTATAAAAACCAGCCTGCTAACTTTACGTCACTTTTTAGAAGCCATTTTAAAAGAAAAGCTGACGGCTAGACCTACTACTATGTTTGGCTGTTTTAACTTGTAAATAATTAGCCGTTTTGCCGGTATACAGAGAAATTGTTCTCTAGTGAAAAAAGTGGCAGTCATAATACCACCAACGGCAACATCTGTAGTAGCAACTGCAGAGGGAACACCAGCAGCTACAAAAGCATCTACCAAGATTTAAACAATATAGAACACCAAATATCATGCTCTGCATTTCTAATTTACATTGTTTACATCTTCTAAAAGGTATTTCTATTTCCCCATTTTGCACATGCAAGAAAGGGATCAAGACGAGTGTCTTAAGCATGAAGTCACTTAGTTGCACAAGGTCTTTAAAACTATGTCTTTTCTTTGTACAATTCTGTTCCCCCAAATATCTTTCTGTCTTCTTACATGAATAAAAATTTAATTTGTATGTTATGTCAATATAGTATTGCTGTTGCAGTTGAATTTTTCATCTTCATGTGTGTATTTTCATTAATCGGAACCATTTGGTTAACACTAAGTTGTGACATACCTGTCAGAAGAGCTAAACAATCTAATGACATAGCCTTGCTATTCCCAAAGGGTGGATATGATTAACATTTTATAAGACAAGCATTTGAGCACTTGCTCATATGTTTTTGCATCTTTTTAATTGTACATAATTTGAATTACTTTTGTTGTTTGATTATCCACTAATCTATCTGAGTAGGGCACATTTCCTACATTCAGTGAATATTAGTCACTGGTTCTGATGTTTTTTAATAATCCCCCATGCAGAGAACGATTTAAGGTTTGATTTAAAGAGGCACATTTGTTATAATAACTTAAAAAAAAGCATTAATTTCTGTTTAGACCCACTTACATTACAGCTTTGAGATACTGCTTTTAATAAATTCATGGTTTGATAGTCATAACCAGTTACTTAGGAACTACTGTTTAAGTTGTAGGATGTTTGTGGAGGGAGATGGTAATTAAATCAAATAATTATTTGATATACTGGAAAATTATAGCAGCCAAACATCAGTGGAGTAATTAAAAACTCAAGTGTTCAGTGTCATCCAAATAGAACATAGCTTGCCTATTAAAATTATGTCAAAGGATATTGTAAAAAATCAGGACTTTATAACTTCGGAATGAAATTTAATTTCCTTATATACAAAGAAAGTGTTCATGCCCTAATTGCAGTATTTCTCAAGATTACAGATAGGAATATTTGGTGCAGTATTGGCAGGAGGACATGCTGGTAAAGAAAACTACTCAATGCCTTGAGAAAAAATATTGCCCGATAGAACATTTTTATTCAACCTAAAATAAGAAATTAGCAACAAAGAAGTGAACATTGCTATTTTTTTCCTCCAGTGTGTGAGGAGGTTTAAAAAGAAGTAAAATAAATTAACAAATGGAAAAAATAGTCCTATTTTGCATGTGGTAAAAGGTAAGCTGGGACAACCAGAAAACCTAAAGTCCTAGCAAAAAAGTTAAAAAGAGGTGTTCCTTCAGTGTTCCCCACGTGCATTCTTATCTCATGATATCAATTTCCATCTTTAAGAAAGGAATACTTAAAAGCAATTTTATTAGTCATAATTGCAGATCCTTTCATATTTATATCACAAAGCAAAATTCTTTAAATGTGACTGTATGTAGGGAATCATTCATTTTTTTCTTTTTAAATTCAATTCAAAAAATTAAGTCAATACTCTAAAGTATTTTAATCTATGATTGTTTCTTTTCCATAAAATGTTTTCCTCTTGAGACTTCAGAGGTGGGGAGAAAGGCAGCCTCTAGGTTGACCATGAAAGATATAAAATTTTCGATTAGGAAAATCTTTAAAAAGCAAAGTCCATCAAAGTAGTATTTTCCTACTTTGAAACTCTACAAAAATAAGAAAAAAAATCAATTTTCACTGCAAGCATTTCCTGAATAGTATAGAAATATTTTATGTTCTTAAATTCTCTTAGCATATGGGCTTAAGTCATAGAATCTTAGAGGAACTCAAATATTCTGCATTTAATTTTATATATTATTAGTGGGCATATGAGAGGTAACTGAGTTATAAAAATAAGACTTTCAAAAATATTGTCCATCAACTTAAACTTACCTAATACAGAAAATCAAAAATAAAGAAAGCCACTATATTTTATTTCACTCCTTCACCATAAATTTTATTTAACACTCTCTCTTTCCAAGGGATCATGCTAAGCAATGTGGATACAACAGTAAACATCTTTTTGTGATTCTGGGATTTTTCAGTTGAATGAGATTTTGGAAGAAATAAAACTTTGAATTTGGCTAGACAGTTAATGTGTTATATTTATCTTGCTATATTTCACTTGCGCTCTTAACTCCCTAGAAAAAAATTTGCAAAATTCCTCCCTATCAATCAATATTGATATTAGTGATCACGCTAAATCAATGTTTTATGCATTTTGATTTTACTTTCCATTCTCATAATATAAGCCAAATGCTAACAATACCATCACTATCATATCTCCGAATAAATTGAATTTTCATATTCTCTCCCTGGCTGTTAACTTATTATAAGGCAATATTTAAAGAACAGAATTCCAGTAGAATAACATAATTGGCAAGAATAAGAATAGGGTTTGATTTTTGTATTGTTTATAAAGGAAATGTTTCAATGTAGAACTCAGTGTGTTTGTATAGAACTCTAAACTTAGAGTACAAACATGTAATTCTAATATACAGCTTCAAGTTCCACTGTTCAAAGATCTAAAAATAATAATACACCTTTATTTGTTCTTAAATTACTTAAAATGTCACTTTACTCTCAGTGTTAGCAACTGGAATTTGGATCTATGCACTGTTCTTTCTGCCTGTCTACATGGGAAGTAGAACAGTTTTGTAACATAAAAATTTGGAGACATCTAGAGAATCCCAGAAGACTTTAGCAATATTAGTCAGAACAAGGAATATCTACCTGCTTACCCCTTTCTTCCTTGCGTCCCGGCAACTAAGTATTAAGTCATGCTTCTCTTTGTTTAAAAAAAAATTATATACCGAGTTTATATACTTTAAATTTCCTCGTTGCTTTATGACTTTTTTTGTTATGAAATGTAATGATATTTTCTTTCAGATGGATCATGCTGAAAGAGATGCGTATGCTTTACTCATATTTTTCTATCTATCCTATATACTTTAATAATTCCAATGTGTCTATTTTTCTCCCTCTGCTTTTCTGATGCGAAGAACAGTGAGTGCAGCCCAATCTGTAGCCATACTTTCAAAGAGGTTACTTTTAAATACTATTTTGCAATGCCATCTATTCTCCTCTCCATGTATCTCCTTTAAAAGGTGGCTGATTTCAGCCGGGCTCAGTGGCTCACGCCTGTAATCCCAGCACTTTGGGAAGCTGAGGCGGGCGGATCACAAGGTCAGGAGATCGAGACCACCCTGGCTAACACGGTGAAACCCCGTCTCTACTAAAAAAAATAGACGGGCGCCTGTAATCCCAGCTACTCAGGAAGCTGAGGCAGGAGAATGGCATGAACGCCGGAGGTAGAGCTTGCAGTGAGCCGAGATAGCGCCACTGCACTCCAGCCGGGACGACAGAGCCAGACTCCATCTTATAAAAAAAACGGTGGCTGATTTCCTGGACTTAATAGACTGATTTTTATTCTACACATAAACACACATACACACACACACACACACACACACACACAGTCTCTCTCACACATCTCTTTATCTCTATTAAATAATAAAAGTGTAAGGATAACAGATGCTCAGTGGATGATGTCTGATACAGGTTGATCCTCTCAGTTTAGCTCATTTTTTTCTTTCTTAACCATCCCCACCAATGTACTCATAAACACTTTCATTCCAGGATGATGTATGCAATTAAAAGAATTTAAATCGCCCTTCCCTAATCTTATATCATATCCTCATTTACTATCTTTAACAAAACTTTAGAATTAAATAACTGCATGACATTTTTATGTAGTCCCAGTGTCAAGTAATTCTTGTTGCTGAGTCCCCTTTGTTGCAATTTATAGCCATTTCACTTCATCCAGTATTCCTACAGCAATCATTCAAATTGTTAGAATTACTGCCATCTTCCTTTAGGACTAGCTACTACAGATTATATATTCACGTATTTCCCTGCTTTATAATTACATTATGCATCTTGTCAATTTACAGGGAAGCCAAGCCAAAAAGACCCCACCGCATGTTACATGGAATTAAATGATTCCCCTTTAAATCTGTCCACTTCTCTGTAAAGTCACATAGCATATACTGATAAACCTGTATGACGCATGACATTCTTCATAACTACCATATGACGATTGTTAGATTTACCCATCTCTAGAAACAATAACAAATATCCTTCATATCCCAGTAAATTTAGTGTGAGATCACTGAGTATTTAATAAGTAATTATGAGTTAGGCAACATGATAAAAACTTCACTCACATTTACTTAACAATCCTCAAATTGATTTTATAAGGGATTTTATATTATTTGCTCCATTTCCACATGAGATAAACAACTTTCATGGAGGTTAAACAATATGTTTAAATTCACTCAGGCCTGGGCAAAGCCTGATAGATGTAAACTCAAAGCCTGTCTGAAATAGAAGCATACACTGTTAACTGCTTTAAAATCTTAAGGATATTTCATTTTTCTACTTGTATACCCCATCCAAGGGTACACTCATCTCAGAGCACCGTTGTTTTTGTTTGTTTTGTTTTGTTTTTTATAACAATTAAGGACTGAGATCAAGTTCTTTTGCCTCTGTTTATTGCTACATTAATACTGCATATTATATATTTCTTTTAAAAAGTTTTCATATTTAACCAGCTGTAAGAGAACAGATAAACTACAACAGCAAAAAGAAAATGACACTTTTACCACACTATTTTTAATTTAACCTGACATCTTTGATCCCTTATATATGAGATTGTATTTTTCACACAACTGTCTTCAATGGAAACAATTTTTGTAGTATTTTCACAAGCTATTTTACATGTCTTTCTTTTTAAATACATGAGCTACATATTTATCATTAATAACAAAAATATTTATTGTACTACGTGTTATAAATCATGTAACTATTCCCCAATTGTTAGCCATATTTACTTTTAATCTTGTTTTTGCAATAAACATGCAGTAAATAATTTTTTAATATTAATTTTTTATTTTGAAGTTTATATAGGCCTTAAGACTTGTAGAATTAAAGATAGAAATAAAATTTTATGTTTTTGTTACTTCCTTATTTATTTTATAAATAACGAAACGGGGAATCTGAAAACTTTATGGCCCTATGTCATAGAAATGTAAATGGCCCCAACAAATCTAAGATTAGGACCCCAGGTATCTAGCCTAGTATTCTTTCTCTGACATAATAAACTGTATATTGACATTATAAACATACTAGCTTAAGGCTAATTATAGAAATACCATGTTAACTTTAAAGGATACCTCAAATATCTATTAACACACAGCTTCATAAATATTGAAATGCTTGTTTTCTCTTTATTTCTAGTTTAATAACTACAGATAATGCAATAAAATGTGTAATTTACTGCATCATTCATGTTTATTTGTTTTGCTGTAATCTCAAGGCTTATTTAAAGCCAAAATAAAACTTTTCAACGGAAACTTAAAACTTTTTTTTTTTGAAGTAACTGTTGAGCAACTGCGTTGTTGTCAAGACCTATAACATTAACACAATTTATAAGATATACTAAACGTTAGCTACTAAAATCTGCTAATGCAGCATTTAAACAGAAAAGAGAGGTCAGGAAATTCAAAGTGATGACTATGTACTACTGTTCATGCAAAACTGTATTCCAAGTGACCAGGTCACCACAGAAACTAGATATATACGTATACATAATACATATTCTTCTTGATTTTATGCATTGAAACTACCAAATTATATTGTTTGTTTATATGCAGTCTTATTTATATTGTAAGCATAGATCAAACTGTATTCAAAGAAAGTTTAGAATATATGAGGCATACTTGGATAACCAAATACAGGGAAAACACAGTCTGTGTCTTTTTGGGGGTCATTAATTTTTTTTCAAAATTTCACTTATTTTTACTTAAATTAACATTCTTGTACATTCTGTTGGGTTGGCAATGTGTTGGTACAATTTTATTTAGGCTTTAAAACATATAGGCCATTGTAATTTTACTTTTAGAATAAATGGACCAACTTATAATTCACTTAGTAAAATAGGTCTTTGGGGCCTGGCGTGGTGGCTCACGCCTGTAATCCCAGCATTTTGGGAGGCCAAGGTGGGCGGATCACGAGGTCAGGAGATCAAGACCATCCTGGCTAACACGGTGAAACCCCGTCTCTACTAAAAATACAAAAAATTAGCTGGGCGAGGTGGCGGGCGCCTGTAGTCCCAGCTACGCGGGAGGCTGAGGCAGGAGAATGGCGTGAACCCTGGGGGGCGGAGCCTTCAGTGAGCCGAGATTGCGCCACTGCACTCCAGCCTGGGTGAAAGAGCGAGACTCCTTCTCAAAAACAAAAATAAAATAAAATAAAAATAAAAAAAAAAAAAATAGGTCTTTGGAAATTATAGTAAATATGTACTTTTACTTTTAATCTATTTTTGTTTTTTGTTACTCGCTTCTTCTGAAAGGGAAATATTTAACTCAATACATTTTTATGACATATAATCACTGATTAAAATATTAGTCCCTTGAATAGTCTTATATTCAAATACATATTACAGTGGTGGTATGTGAGTAAGAAGAAAATGGTGTTCTATTTATTTTTAAATGACCTATTTTCCATGGACAAAGATGTCAAATGGAGAAATTTGACAGACTGTCTGTTTCCCTCCCATCTTTCTCAGAGCTTTGGAGTCCACATTAGTACTTTGCAGCTCTCCTTCCTACCAGCATACGCAACCAAGCTCTTCATTCATTCATTAAGCATTCTCTACTGTTTGTTTTGTACCCAGAATTACACTTTATGATTGGAGTAGGGTATGTTTTCTAGGTGTTCCACTTACTCAGTTTTTCTAGACACATCTGGACACATAATGATAATACAATATAAAAATGTTAAAATGACAGTATATGAAGAGTTGTAGAACTACACAGGAAACAATTAGGTGGCTATTGATAAATTACTTGATAGATAAAGTAGAGGAGCTTCAAGCAGGAAAATAACAACTTGTACGAAGGTACAAAACTATGAAGATCAAGACAAGTCAACAAGCAATAGTGCTGGAATCACAAATTGGTGCAAATGTGTTAATCATGAAGATCTAAGGATGGAATTACAGGCATCCTAGTAGCATTTAGCAATTGAAAAGGAGAAAGGAAAATCATAGAAAGGAAATAAAATACATGGGTCCCTAGGTGCAAATGAAAGTATCAAATTAACTGCTTAAAACCAGATATTTGGCCGGGTGCAGTGGCTCACTTCTGCACAGTAATCCCAACACTTTGGTAGGCCGAGGAGAGCAGATCACCTGAGGTCAGGAGTTTGAGACCAGCCTGGCCAACATGGCAAAACCCCATCTCTACTGAAAGTACAAAAATTAGTTGGGCATGATGGCAGGTGCCTGTATATAGACCACTGTAATTCTTGGGAGGCTGAGGCAGGAGAATTGCTTGAACCAGGGAGGCAGAGGTTGCAGTGAGCTGAGACTGACCCACTGCACTCCAGCCAGGGCAACACAGCAAGACTCCTTCTTAAAAAAAAAAAAAAAAAAAAAAAAACTAGATATATTTAACTTTAAACATATATCATTATAAAATAATTTTTTAAACCCTTTAGCAGAATACTAATAAAAACACTCTTTTAAGATATTTAAATAATGCTATTTCATTTGTTAATTTTTAAAACTATGGCACACACAGCGATGGAGAGAGGGATGTTTCCCAAAACAATAACTTTATTGGGTGGGAACAGTAAAAAATGTTTCTGATTTCCCAGTACTACTGCCATTTGCCCGCTATCTTCTCCTACTTATTGCTTATGAAAATTTTGGCAGTCTATAATCCATGGTTTTGTCATTTCATATTTCTGAGATGAGGAAGATGACACGTGACATAAAAATGTTCTGCTTTCAAAAACCTCCAAAGCCAGATCCTAATTTTTCAAATCCCTTTGCCCCAGCAAGAATAATTTTCAAGCACAAAAGATAATTGGATAAATATATATTAATATTTTTATTTGATATCTTGCTAAGTACACTACAGAGGAACTTACACTTCATCATTTAATCTTCAATCCATCTGGTTCAAAAATAAGAAGTAGGCTGCATTACCGTATATGGCATGCAATGTTTTTCTTCTGTGTAGATTTCCAGGGAAGTCTCTGTAGAAAACTGATCCTAGTTGTGAGGTCTTCATATTTAAGCATAGTAATGGAAGTCTTCCAACTCAGAAAGGAAGAAGGTAAAGTCTCAGTAACTTAAGTATATTTATTTTACGATTAAAAGTTCAACTCTCCCAAATTTTTATCCATGAGCATATCGTGTATTTTAGTGCAGAGTGTTCATCAAAACATGACACTTCCTTTAGTCAGACATGAGTTTTGCTTTAACTTAAAAATAAAAAAATGGCTATTTTGGTGCACACTCTACATACATAAGTAAAATTTCAAATATTTGCATGGTAATTAGTTATACCTATATTTTCACAGCTGCAAGACACTGAAAATGTATAGGAACATTTGATATGTTACAGCATTTATCTTTCTCACACACATAGTTTCTCTCTCACTCTATTATTTTTCCCTTCTGTTACTAGATCTATTTAATTCCGTTAAGTTATATGAGAGAATCACTGGAGTAAAATTTAAATTATTCTAACATTGGCAATTTTTGCTGTGGAAAGTAAAACTTATATATGAAAAATGAATGCACTAAGGGTAGTGATCTTTTTTTTAATAGAGACAGGGTCTCATTCCGTTACCCAAGTAAAGTGCAGTGGCTCAAACACAGATTACTGCAACCTCAAACTCCTGGGTTCAAGAGATTCTCCTACTTCAGCCTCCAAATTATCTGGGACTACAGGTGTGTGCCACCACGCCCAGCTAATTTTTAAAAGCATTTTTGTAGAGACTGTATCTCATTGTGTTGCCCAGTCTGGTCTCTAACTCCTGGCCTCAAGAGATCTTCCTGCCTCAGCTTCCCAAAGTGCTGGGATTACAGGCATAAGCCACTGTGCCCAGCCCTGGTAATGTTGCTATAATAACACAGACCTTGATCTCAGAATAACTGCCTCAATATCATGTCAATAGTAGGAAGCAGAGCAGGGGCTTCAGTGAGAAACAGAGTGGGAACTTCAACACAGGCCTGGCAGGAAAAACATTTTTCTATGTTTCTTTTCTTATTCACATTCACTTTCTACTTAGTAACAACAAGAAAGTCTTTTTATAGAGTATTAATTCATTTTGAAAATTTTTCACATAAACTGCAGTTTCTCAGAGGAAAATCAAGGGTTGGCAGAGAATATAATGGTATAAACTTGTGCACATTTAATTATTTGTATTTAGTAAAAATGACAACAAAGTTATCCAAATACCTGTATGTTTATATTAATACCTATGCGTATGTGTGTGTACAAGCAAATGTACATCTATACTTGTGCCTATCTAGTCTCTAAGCACAACCCAAATATTAATCTACTAGATTTTTGAACAGTGAGGATATATTTGAGTGTGTTGGAATTATTGAGAAATCACATGGTTTCTCAATCAATGCATCCATGGTTCATTACTATATGTAATATATTTTTTGGATGATTTCCAGGGTTTTTTTGAGGAGAGTTGTACATACCTTCTATTTGTGCATGCTGGGTTGATCTAGAACCAGACTCCCTGGAAAGATGATATAGGGCTATAGAAGAAAAAGACTGGGGCTTGGAATCAAACACAACTGGATCAAATCTTGTCTACTCCCCTATTCAGTTTGCAAACACAGCCAAGACACTTGTATTCCTTGGATTTCAACGTCTAGATGAGTAAAAAGAAGCAAAAGAGAAAAAAAAAAACTCTCGAAAGAAAGAAAGAAAGAAAGAAAGAAAGAAAGAAAGAAAGAAAGAAAGAAAGAAAGAGAAAGAAAGAAAGAAAAAAGGAAGGAAGGAAAGGAAAGGAAAGGAAAGGAAAGGAAAGGAAAGGAAAGGAAAGAAAAAGAAAGAAAGAGAGAAGGAAAGAATTGTCATGGAATCGTAAAGTGGCATGGCTAAGTCTGTATTTCAAGCATGAAACCTCACACACTTCAGGGGCCTAGAACGTAGGCAAAATGTTTTAATGTTTTTGTTTATAGTATCCTCTAGAAATGATTATTTGGAAAAAATAAAAAGGACTTGTTTGCCTAATTATATGGCCTCATATAATGACAGCTAATTTCTTAAATACATTATCTCCAATGTAAAACCATTGGTTGAAATGTAAACAATATATATCTTCAGTGGTTTAATAAATGACCGGAAATGAAAGTCAACATATGCTTTATTTTGTCTAAGAGAATTAATTCAGGCATTTTTGCGTTGGAGACTTAGGAAATGCATTAGATATGTGTCTTAATTCACTAAAGTAAGGCTTGTAGAACAGCTATTTAGTTATCAAAACATATATGTACTTACCAAAAGAATGTCTTATTATATTAATTTGTCTAATGAAATGTGCATGGTTTCTATATAAGGGCCTTCTGAATTATTTGCTTGTTTATGTTTCTCTCAGATTGTCTATATCAGACCAAACAAGAAATAGGCCTGTTAATATTTACTCATTACTAAATTCGTGAATTTAAAAAATAAATTTCTGTATTTGTTAATGTAGAAAAGATAGATTTCTCTCCTAAATGAAATATCTTTGCCTCTCCCTTAAATATCATTTTCCCACAAAGTTCTGTCTTTTCAGATCTCACATTTTCAAACCGAGATTTTCTTCATTTTCATGACTTTATTAGTTCCTATATGTGAGTGACTTCTACATCAGTAGCACAGATCTTGCTCCTTCACTTCAGACTTATGTATGTAATGACCTACCAGGCATGGCTAACTGATGTTCCATGGGTATATTAAACCACAATATCCAAAACTAGAAGCATTAGTTTTCCTCCAAAACACATTACTCTTTAATTACATCATCATCAATGAAGCTGCATAATCATAAAATCTAGAATTTGTCTTCAAATATTTTATCCTCTTAGTCTGTATATAAATTTCCGATCCAGTCCTATTATCTTTTACCTTCTTAACAACTTTTTATATCTACCTTGTCTGTTTTAGCTCCACTGGTACTACCTTATTTCAGGCAATTGTCTCTTAAGTATGCCATCATTGTAGTCTCTTAACTAGTCTGGGTGATTCATCTTCCAAAATTTGGCAGACAAAACTTTCTAAAACTAATGAAATTTAAAAAAAATGAAAATGTGATCTCCATTTGGTTCCAACTTCAAGCTTTTCAGTTCCCCCTGTTGCCAGCTCGATAAAGTGAAAAATCCATAGCATAGTGAGAAGCGGTCACCACAGTCTGGTCCCTGCCTAGCTCTCTAGAGTTATTCATGTTTTGCTCCCATCCATCTGAGATATTGGTCAAAAGAAACTACTTGCTCATTTCAAACTACGTGTATTTTGCAACTATGCCTAGAATACAAAATTCCTATGTCAAGATATACCAAGTCTGGGAAGCTGTCCTGCATCTTTCCAGACCAAACAAAATTAGCCACCCAGTTCTTTGTGAACCAACTTAACCTCATAAAAAAAGTTTTATTTTTCATGATGAAAATTATTGCGTTTATATATTCTCTAAGCCCTCTGTGGTCATTAGATTATATGGTAAATTTATGGAATCAGAATAATACCCCATTGCTTATTGAGTTTTCTCAACTCCTGTGCTTAGAAGAGTACCTGACACAAAGTCGGTATCTATTAATGTTCACAGAATGAATCAATTTCAAATAAATATTTACTAATCCAGTTACCCAGCAAATTAAGCCAATCTTCTTGGTGCTCTGCTCAGGAGAAGGAGAAATTATATTTGAAATTCTGACAATAAATGGAATAATATTATTATTATAATGATACTGGTGAAGTTTAAGAAATTTCAGTATTCTGAAACAAAATAACTCTGTGGGATGGGGGTGAGGGTAAGGAGAGGGAGTTAAAGCTCACACTGTAATCCCAGCACTTTTGGAGGCCAAGGCAGGCGGATCACAAGGTCAAGAGATCGAGATCATCCTGGCCAATTTGGTGAAACCTTGTCTCTACTAAAAATACAAAAATTAGCTGGGTGTGGTGGTGCATGCCTGTAATCCCAGCTACTCGGGAGGCTGAGACAGGAGAATCACTTGAACCCGAGAGTCAGAGGTTGCAGTGAGCCAGGATCACACCACTGTAATCCATCCTGGCAACAGTGTAAGACTCCGTCTCAAAAAAAAAAAAAAAAGACAATTATAATACAAGCCAAGAAATACATTTTCAAGCATGTATTGTGGAACTTATAAATGAGACTTGTGTATATCTGACCCAAGTACTACTAATCTCTAGATTAGAGAGTTATAGTGTCTTTCATTTTATTTTATCTTTTGACCAAGAGTAATGCCATCAGTTTATTCTTCAATTGACTCTAAACATCTATGAATATACCTCATTTACTTTATATTATTGAGGAATGGCATTGTTCCTTATATTAATGAAATACTAAGATAACTGAAAGTATCTTTTAAAATTAAGTATTTAGAATTCACTTCTAGAATGGCAGCATGAGGAATTCTGCAGAAGCTCTCATAAAGAAATGAACAAAACTGTTGAACACAAAAAAATTAAATAAACTCTGGAAATTGTGCTAAGGGCATATACAACAAGTGGAAATATTTACTTAAAAAAATCTTCCAAAATTCTGTAAGAATCGCAAGAGTCTTTGACTTTTGAACCACAGCCTTTTGCCTACCTCCCTCTCACCACTCAGCTCAGCTTAAAGGAGGCTATGTGTAGTTGGGTGTGGCCAAGGAAACAGAACTTCTTCTCTCCTTATCTTCCTGTAAAAGGTTACCATATGTCACTGGGAGGGTCAGGGCACCAACATTTCTTCTTAAGGCAGAAGTCCCTCCTGGAAGAGGCAATCCAAGAGGATCAGAGGCTACTATCATATATCGCACATAGAGTAGTGGCCCAGAGAATTTTCACAGAGAGAGAGAGAGGAAGTTCACAAAAACAAAAAGATCCAAAATGCTATGGAACTGACATTATTTGAAATAGAGTGTGGAGAAGTTCATTCTTAAGGGATCTCTTGAAATACATAGCTTTTCTCAATTAAGAGTGTGAAAGGAAAATAAATCTTGGGGCTCTAAAAGTCACTAAGCTAAAGGGACAAGTCAAGCCAGGAACTGCTTAGGGCAAACCTGCCTCCCATTCTGTTCAAAGTCATCCCTCTGCACACTGAGATAAATGCATATCTGATTGCCTCCACTGGAAAGGCTAATCAGAAACTCAAAATCATGCAACAGTTTTTCTCTCACCTACCTGTGACCTGAAAGCCCTCTCCCTGCTTAGTTGTCCCACCTTACTGGACAGAACCAATGTACATCTTACATATTTTGATTGATGTCTCATGTCTCCCTAAAAATGTATAAAACCAAGCTGTGCCCCGAGCATCTTAGGAACATGTCATCGGGACCTCCTGCGGCTGTGTAACAGGCATGCATCCTCAACCTTTGCAAAATAAACTTTCTAAATTAACTGAGACCTGTCTCAGATATTCAGGGTGCACAAGAGCAACAAGCTAAACCAAAGACCATCCAGTTTACCAAAAATAATGAGGAAAAGAGACAGCAAAGAAGACCCCTGTGAAGTCAAAACAAATCTCTAAGATTGGTCTTGAAAATTACCTGTACTTGAATTTAATTCATCTGACTGCTGAGTAATTTATACATCAGGGGATTGTTGAAAACTTAGATCAATCATCCAGCAATTAGGGGAGCCTAACATGTGGGGTGTAATACCAAATGAAATACATGTGATAACAGATAGATCAGGAAAAGAGACAGTCATTGGGAGCCCTGACATGTCTCATCAAATACAAAATATCAGTACATAATAGAAATTATAAAAAAGAAGAAAATAAAATTCTGGAGTTAAAAATCACATGAATTTAAATTTTAAAAAATCATTAGAGGAGCTCAACAATAATTTAGAGTGGGTTTTTTGTTTTGTTTTGTTTTGATTTTCTTTTTTCTTTTTTAGATACAGGAATATCAACATCTTGCCAAGGCTGGTCTCTAACTCCTGGTCTCAAGCTACCTTCCCACCTCAGCCTCCTGAGGAACAGAGATTACAGGTACACACCACCACACCTGGCTCAATGGTAGATTTTAAATGGCAGAAAAAATAATCAGCAAGACCAAAGTTAGATCTATAGTGATTATGCAATTTGAAGAACAAAGAGAAAATAGAATGAAGAAAAATGAACAGAACTTAGAAAAATGTGCTATACTTTAAGTGCACCAACATAGTATAATGGAAACACTAGAAAGAAAGGAGATAAAACAACTGAAAAGATATTCAAAGAAATAATGGTTGAAAACTTTGCAAATTTGCAGATAATCATCAACCTACATACCCAAGAATCTCAACAAACTCCAAATAGGATAAATACAAAGAGATCCAAACCCAGACATATTATAATACAAATATGAAAAGTTTAAAATAAGGACAAAATCTTAAAAATGGAAAAATGAAATTATTTATCACTTATGAGGGAAACCCAAAAAGATTAAGAGTTGATTTCTTGTCAGAAACATTGAAGGCCAAAATATAATAAAATAATGTATTCAAAGTGCTGAGAAAAAAAATTGTCAACCAAGAATCTGACATCCACCAACACTATCTTTCAAAAATGAAGGCAAAATATTCTCAGATAAACAAAAACTGATGTTGTAGGACTTTCTCCTTAGTTCATCTGAAAGCTGGGTTCTTGTCACATGACCAGGAAAAATTAGGCTTGTGGACACATGTAAGGGTTGGGAATAACAGAATTTACTGGGCAAAAGGAAAAAGGAAAAACAACACAGCAAAGCAAGAGAGGAGTTCCTTTATCAGGCCCTCATCTCATAGATTGAATCCGAGGTTCCCACACTAGAACAGGAAGGGCCAGGCTCCTCCCCTGAGCAAATGGCGGGAACTTCCGTGGTTCCACCCCATTCTCACAGTGCGCAGGCCAGTCAGAGGTTCTCTGGGGACCCCTTTATACTAGGCTGTCTCACTGAGACATTCTTATAATTTCAGACAAGCCTTAAAAGAAATACTAAAGAAAGTTCTTTGGTTTGTAAGTAAGTATACCTAGATGAAATTCAAATCTATACAAAAAAATAAAGAACATTGTTATAGGTACTTCTGTAGTCATAAAATGCTATATAAATGCATTTTTTATTTATTCTCTTAATTCATTTAAAAAGCAATTGTATACAACACTATGTATAGAATTATACTGTTTGGCCTATAACATATAAAATATAACATGTTTATTATGTCAATTCTAAGTTAAAGTGTATATGGTAATCACTAGAGTAACCACAAAAAAAATGGAGCATAAAGGTCAGTGGGAACAGGAACCAGGAATGAATAAAGAGAACCAGAAATGGTAAGTAAAATGTAAATATTTAAAAATCTATCTATCTATCTATCTATCTATCTATCTATCTATCTATCTATCATCTATCTATCTATCTATATTTGCCCTTATTTCTTTTCTCAGCTTCCATAGCAGACAAAAAAATAAATTAATAGCAATGCATGATTTGCTTTGTAGCATGTATGGATGTAATAGATATAATAACAGTAAGACAAAAATGGAAAGATTAAGTAGAGCTATATAGAAGTAGCATTTCTATATCTCACTAGAATTATTAGTATAAATCTGAAGTCAATTCTAAGTTAAAATGCATACAATAACCTCCAAAGTAACCACAAAAAAATAAATCCAATGTGATGAAAAAAAGTATTTATTTCAAAACAGGTAAACCATCTATAATAAAAGTTTGTAAATACACTGCCTATATGCCTTCTTTCTTAAGCAAACTTCTCTGAACATACATTCAATCTTTGGCAATTGGAGGTCTTCATTATGAATATAATTACAATGTCAGTGTGTTCAAAGGCTATACTACAATGGGAAGTTGAAATACATAGAACTGTTTACCATTAACCTAACTGCCTTCTTGTTTTCCCTTTTGTTACTCGGCAAGTGATAATCCCTTCTTTGTGTTCACATCACAACACACATTAAAATGTGATTTATTGATTTACATGTCTTTTATATTTATGTCTATGCCAGCAACCAGCACAGGGTGCTTCCAAGGATAAAAACTAAATGAATGCTTGACTAACGACTAAATAGAAACTTGGAGATTAACCACTTGAAGTAGTTAAGAGTGAGGGCTCTGCTTTGAATATTTGCTAACTCCTTTACTGGCTGTACTTCTTCCTAAAGTCACTTAAACTCTGCTTCTGTTCTCTCATTTGTCAAATGGAGATAAGTATAGGGCTTAGCTCATAAGGTTGCTGTGAGGATTAAACAAGTTACTGTCTAAAGACAGCCATCAGAGCTGTATCTGACTTACAATAAGCATTATGTGTGCCTGCCCATATTATTAATGTATGAATACACTAACATGTGGTTTTGTACTTTGGTAGATCATTTGACTCTTCATATTCATTTAAAATTTGAGATTCCTGAGCTTATTAGGGAAGTCACTTCTGGATAAAACTTCATATTTATTTAGTTACTTGCTATTTGCAGTTGCATTTTTGTTGAAGGCTAGTCTAATTATAAATAAGGAGTAGCCACAAAACATCACCAATTTGTCTTTGTAGAAATTTGAGACTATGACTTAGGAAATAGGGAGATCTTATTTTATAATCCTAATGCTAGCAAAGGCTCATTCCAGGCAGAGGGTTGTTAATAATATGGATCGGGCTCTCTATATTGTTTTTCACCTATGTAAATAAATGAATCTTGATATTCCACACGGTTTTGCAATTTTGTCACAATACTCATTTGTCTGTTCTCTGTTAAATGTCCTGATGGTTCATGTCAGCAGGGTAGTGTTGGAATTCACAGCAAAGGATCTGCATTGGGGGGATCTCATAGACTGGCAGCTGGAAGTAACTTACAGAAATTTTGTGCCTTTAGAATATTTTTAGGTTGTTTAAAATTCTCCTCAAAGAACATGTGATAATAATAGAGTCCTGCTGAGTATCAACAACTCAAGAGCAGCACTGAAATAAAAAGGGCTCCAAACTTGCATTTATTTAATGCTTAATTTATCATGTCCAACAGTTATAAGTAGCTTAAGTATATTACCAGCTCTAGCTTTTATTTATATATTATTACAGAACTTTTCATCCAGTATTTAAGTCTCTGAGGTTCTGAAACATTTTTTGTTTTAGAATTAGAAAAGGTATGGTAATCTTTACTCTGTCTATTCTTGCCACCACAAATACTGGAATCCTGTGGCATGCATCAGATTTTATAAACAGATATTCTGCCAGCAACCTCGGAAGCTTTCTGATAGAAAAGGAATGGCATATGAAGGAAGTTCAGAAGCCAAATATTGAATTAGTCCTACCAATTAAATGTCTCCATTGAGCCCCTGCAAAATGTAAAAGAATATTTCCAAAAAGTAAAAGTCAAAGAATAATTCACATAGTTTACACCTCATGAGCAAAATGTTCTAAACTATAAGATCTTTGATTATCTCATGTGGGTAGGAATTTCTTACAAATATCAAAACTTACTTTAAAACTTAATTCTTATATGTAAGAAGTAGCAGATTCAGTTTGGCAGCTCTGAGAATAATGTTACTAATTATGTAGTATTTAATAGTATCCTAGTATGCCAGAGAAATTTTATTTGGTTCACGAAAATTCTTAACTTATTCCCAGAAAATTATTTATGTTCTCAGGATTCTCACTCTAATTTAGTGTTCCTCTTCCAATTGGAGATAATTTTAACAAAATAGCCTACCGCAGGGTTTCTTAACCTTAGCACTATACACTTTGAGGCTGCAAAATCCTGTGGTCAGAGGGCTTTTCCTGTGCATTAGAGGATGTTTAGCAGCATCTCTGGCCTCTATGCACAACATGCAAATAGGAACCCCCTTCAAATTTTGCCTATTCAGAATATATCCAGACATCGCCAAACAGCCTAATCTAAAAAGAAATTGTCTTGGTTTCTAATGCTGTGTAACAGATTGTCATGCTCACTGGCTTAAAACAACACAAATTTATTATCTGCTACGGTTTGAATGTTTGAACCCTCCAAAATTCATGTTGGAATTTAATTGATAATGTAAAATTACTGGAAGATGTGGCCAAGTAGGAATGGAGGGCCTAATGGAAGATGTTTAGTTCATGAGGGTTCTGCTATCAGGAATGAAACAAATATTTCAGAACTCTGTGGAAAATATCCATACTTTTTTTAGATCCCCTCATTTTTTTTCCACCAGTGGATAGTTAAAATCAGTTAAATAGTGTCAGACCTAAACCTCTGCCATTTATCTTTTGTTCAAAATTCTATAGGTGTCTATGCCTTGAATATAACTTTAATACTGCTACTTAAGTTACATTGTATCTTTTTTCATTTGCTTACCTCTTACATTACCTTAGCTGTTACAAAGAATCAAGAAGATATTTAAGAGATTTAATTGGAAAAAAAAACCCTAAGAAATAAAATACTTATTTTGCTTTGGTCACAAAAATAATGAGCTTTGGGACCGGGCTCCTTCTGCTTATCTTTAACCTTCAGTCATGTGATGACACAGCAAGAGGGTCCTCATAGAATGCTGTCACCTTTGTGGACTTTCCAGCCTTCAGAACTGTGAACCAATAAATTTCTGTTAATTGTAAATTACCCAGTCTCAGATAATCTATTATAGATGCACACATGGACTAAGACATTATCTCAGATTTTCCATGATCCAAATGAGATGAGAGGGTTCCCTTGACCCCTTCTCGGGACTTGTGAAGGGGATGGCTCATTTACTCAGCTGCTGTGCTCAATCCCTTATGAGAGGGAGCACAGGAGAAGACGGGTGTGGGAACCAGAGGGACCTAATGCTGGAACCAGCTGGTTGCTCCTCTCTCGCAGGAGCAGGCTGTGTGAGCCCTGCAGCAGCGTCCAAACATGTTACAATGCTCTTTTAGCTGTGCTATCTGGGAGGGAGTGTCTGTGACCCTGGAACTCCAGAGGGGATGTGTTACAATCAGTTCTCTTTTATCATTTGCCTTCCGGTCCGTGGATGGCTAAGTGTTAACCAGCTCAGTGGAGGGACAAGGTGACAGCATTTTACACCCTGCCCTCTTGGTACCCAAGTTTTTGTCCAGCATCAAGAAGAATCAAGTCACACGAATGAATTAAGGAGGACTTTAACGAGTGCTGGAAGTGACTCTCAGTGGGAAGGGGAGCTGGAACGGGGGTGGAGCAGGAAGATAATCTTCCCCTGGAGTCTGGCTGTCCCAGGCCAAACTCCTCTCCAACTGTCCCCAGCCAAAGTCTTCTCTGGCTGTAGTCTCCAACATCCAGCTGCCTCTTCTCTCGATGTTCAGATGCTTCTCTCCTCTCTCTCTCTCTGTGTGTGTGTGTGTGTGTATGTATGTGTGTGTGTGTGTGTCCACTGCACCTTGGGTCTGGAGTTCTTATGGGCACAGGATGGGGATAGGGCTGCCCAAAAGGCAACATTCGGGTGGGAAAACAGAGATAGTTTTCACTTTGGGCGGAGAGTCCAGGCTTGAGGGTGAAGCACTTGCCAGGGACACATCCTCTTCTTCCCGGTACTTCCCTGCCTCCTATCCATATCACAAAGAAGTCAGAGTGTGAGTTCACAGGGTCATCTGCTCAGGATCTTGCTAGGCGGATATCAAGGGGTTGGCTGGGGCTTCAGTTCTCTTCTAGGGCTCAGGATCCTCTTCCAAGCACACAGTTTTCAGCAGAATCACTCCCTCGTAGATCTATGTCTGTAGTCCCAAGTTTTCTGATAACCAGTCTCTGCTTCCAGAGACTACCTGTAGTCCTTTGACACATGACCAGCACATGCAAGTCACAATATGAGCATGTGTCTTTTTCAAGCCAATAGGAGTATTTCTGACTTCAAATCCTCTTCCGGTCACTATAATGGAGTTCTATATAAGGTTACATCATCATAGGAGAAATTATCTCACCATCATTTGCCATATGAACATAATTTAATCCAAGAAACAAGTATCCTATCATATTCACATGCTCCACTTACATTTAAGATAAAGGGACTATACAAGAAACATACATGAAGGGGTAGGTATCTTGCTATGATTTGAATGTTTGTGTCCCCCCAAAACTCATATGTTGAAACCCTAACACCCAAGATGATGACACTAAGAAGCAGGGCCTTTTTTTAGGTCCTGAGTATGAAGCCTTCATTAGTGGACTAGGGCTCTTATAAAAGAGACCACAGACAGCTAGCTTATTCCTTCCATCCTGTGGGGACACAGCAAGAAGGTGCCAAGAACCAGGTATTGCAGACTTTACCACAACCCAGTCATGCTGGTACCCTGATCCTGGACTTGCCAGCCTCCAGAATTGTGAGAAATATATTTCCATTGTTATCAGACACCTAGTTTATGGCAGGTTGTTATAGCAGCCCATAGGTACTAAGACAGATTCTAAGAGCAATCTTTGAATTCGATCTACCACAAAGGTCCAGAACTAAATATGAAAATTATACACACAATTTGATGTAAAGCAGAAAACCTCTATGAACTTTAGTTTACAGAAAATTTAAAAATAGGTAGCATGTTTAATGACAAAATGAAATAATTGGACAAATCTAAAATGACATACAAGTTACAAGTTGAAGAGAACAGTACAAAAACTCAATATCATGAAAAAAGTAGAAAAATGTTCAGATTCAAATAAATTATAAAAACAGTAAAATGCACGGTGTGAAATTTAATTAGATGCTTACAATGGACTGAATATGTGTGTCTGCCCAAAAGGAATCCCTAATTCCAATGTGATAGTATTTGGAGGTGTGGCCTTAGGAAGGTAATTAGGTCGTGAAGATGGACCCTTCATGGATAGAATTAGTGAGTTTATGAGAAGAGGCCAGAGAGCTAGTTAGCTTCTTTCCACCATGTGAAGATACAACGAAAAATCAATAGTCAGCAGTTCAGAAGAGGGCCCTCACTAGAAACCAACCATGTTGGTACTCTGATTTTAGACTTTAAGGCTCCAGAACTGTGTGAAATAAATTTCTGTTACTTATAAGCCATTCAGTCAATTGCACTTTGTTATATCAGCCAAAAGTAAGACAAGGCTAAGAAATAAAGAGAGCGAGGAAAAGAGAGACAGACAGAGAGAGAGAGACAGGAAAAGGAAGAAGAAGAAGAAGAAGAAGAAGAAGAAGAAGAAGAAGAAGAAGAAGAAGAAGAAGAAGAAGAAGAAGAAGAAGAAGAAGAAGAAGAAGAAGAAGGGGAGGAGGAGGAGGAGGAAGAGGAAGAAGAAGAAGGAAGAAGAGGAAGGATGGGAGGGAGGGAGAGAGGGAGGGAGGAAGGGAGGAAGGGAGGGAGGGAAAAGGAAATAAAGAAAATGAAGAAAAGAGACAAGAAGAGAAAAAAAGAAATGAGCTCTGGTTACGTAGAAGAAAGTTCTTATTATTTCTTCAGAACATATGCTATATATTTACATATAAAGCATCATGATATCTAGAAATTACTTTCAAATAATTTAGCAATTAGATAGATGATTAATAGATAGACAGACAGATAAATAGAATAATGGGCTGAATTGTATGCCCCCAAAATTTGTATGTTGAAGCCCTAAAGTATTATAGGTTTGTGCAAAAGTAATTGCAGTTTTTGCCATTACTTTTAATGGGAAAAGCCTCAATGACTTTTTCACCAACCTAATACCTCAAAATGTGACTGTATTTGGAGATAAAGTATTTAAATAGGTAATTAAGTTATGAGTTCATTACAGTGGGCCCAAATCCAATATGGTTTGTATCCTTATAAGAATTAAGAAATTTGAAGAGACAGGTACAGAAGGAAGACAACGTAAAGACACAGGGAGATGGCCATCTACAAGCCAAGGAGAAGGATCTTAGAAGAAAACAACCCTGCTGACAAAGCGCACAGTCTATGGAATTTGGTATGGCAGCCGTAGCAAACTAATATAGGTAGACAGATAGAAAAATAGAGAGACAGAGAACGAATTGAGAGGTTGGGGAAGAACCACAATATATTCCAGTTTACAGGTTTTAAACTAGAAACTATGAGCTTTCATAACTATGGCAGAACTGGGGATAAAAACATCAGGTAAGTCACTACCACAGTTCAGAGAAACACTGTCAAAAGTCAAGGAAGCCACTGGGCTCAGTGACTCATGCCTGTAACCCCAGCACTTTGGGAGGCCAAGATGGGCAGGTCACTTGAAGCCAGGATTTCAAGACCAGCCTGGCCAACAAAATGAAATCCGGTTTCTACTAAAATACAAAATATTAGCCCGGCATGGTGGTGTACACCTGTAATCCCAGATGCTCACGAGGCTGAGGCACAAGAATCGTTTGAACCAGGAGGCAGAGGTTGCAGTGAGCCGAGATTGCGCCACTGCACTCCAGCCTGGGCGACAGAGTGAGACTCTGCCTCCAAAAAAAAAAAAAAAATCAATGAAGCAAATGCGCTGAAGGCCTCCTTCTGAAGCATTAAAGTGTATGGGGAAAGCCGCTGAAATTCCTAAGAATTTCAAAGAAAGTATCATAGGCTGAATTGTGCCACCCTCCACACCCAATTCATATGTTGCAGTCCCAATTTCCTCCCTTTGTGACTGTACTGAAATAGGGCATTTAAAGAGGTAGCTAAGTTAAAATAAGGCAGATAGCCCATATGTGGCCCTAATTCAATTTTACTGGTGTCCTTAGAAGACAAGATTAGAACGTACATATTGGCACCTGGGGTGCAGGGGGACAGCCATGTAAGGACCTATCAGTGAGAAGGCGGCCATCTGCCAGCTAAGGAGAGGGGCCTCAGGAGAAACCAACTCTGCTGCACGTTGATCTTAGACTGCCAACTTTCATGACTGTGACAAAATAAATTTCTGTTGTTTAAGCTACTCTTTCTGTGAATTTTGTTAGGGAAGCCCGGCAAACTAATATAGAAAAATATTTAATTGCCTCAGTCGGCAGCAGCAAAACAGTTGGTTCTCAAGAAATTGCCAGGAAGCCAAAGTAAATCTCACATTAGGATGCAACTGCCTTTGGAAAATAATAGCTTCTCCCTCTCTTCTACTTTCCAAACCCCATGTAATTCTGAATATCACACAGGAAAGGGGATTATGAAAAATATGGTTTCCAGCTTCTCTTCTGTGCGTAGAAGAGACTTTAGAAGATGTTATTGGTGAATCTAAGTCGACAACAGATGATGAGGCATAGTATTGATAAGAACACTGAGAAGAAGTTTGGAATATACATATGGAAGTTTGTAAGCACAGCGCAGCCTTTTTAAAGATATGGAAGCCAAATGTGAATCAGTCATTAGTCCTAAATATTTCAAGATGTAATTCAGATGACAACAGCAACAACAAAATATCCCAAGTGTTTTTTAGGATATAAAATAATCTTCTCTAAATGAACACATCTTCATCTCATATTCCAAAGATTATCACAATAATGTAATTTTCTGGCAAAAATGGGCAGCTCATATTAAAAGATAAAATCATTTAAAACACAAGGACATAAAAACACTTTGAACAAGAAACAATAAATAAAAGAGACCATGATTCATAACAAAGACAGGATGAGAGAGAGAACAAAAAACTCTCAAAGACTTTACATAACGCTATTATCTGGGCTTATATCATTTTGCCTACTATGTTTAAAGAGATAAAAAATATCTTAAAAATGTTTGCACGGTATGGGAAACCAGAAGTACAAGAAAAAAATAACTCTCATTCCATTGACAAACTCACTAAAATTTAAGCTCAGCTGAAAAGAGAGTTAGCCAAGGAAAAGGAAATTGTCCAGAATACCATTTGGGTTGAAACAGGCTACAAAAGATTAAAAAAAAAAAAAAAAAAAGGTTAAAGGTTAAGCTACATACATGATAGTGTTACCAAAACACCAGGGTTTTGGTCTATGTCCTGCAGTTCACCACACAGAAAGCCAACCACTGAGACACCCAGTATTGCCAAGGAAGAAGGTTTTTGTTTTGTTTTATTTTGTTTTGTTTTTCAGATGGGGTCTCACTCTGTCACCCAGGCTAAAGCGCAGTGGCACGATCTCGGCTCACTGCAATCTCCCCTTCCCAGGTTCAAGTAATTCTCCTGCCTCAGCCTCCTGAGTAGCTGAGATTACAGGCAGCGACCACCATGCCCAGCTAATTTTGTTTTGTACTTTTAGTAGAGATGGGGTTTCACCATGTTGGCCAGCCTGGTCTCGAACTCCTGAACTCAGGTGATCCACCCACCTTAGCCTTCCAAAGTGCTGGGATTGCAGGCGTGAGCCACCACGGCTGGGCCTGAAGAAGGTTTTAATTGGGTGTTGCAGCTGAGAAGGTGGCAGCTCAA
The DNA here is from genome assembly GCF_028878055.3 of Symphalangus syndactylus. Taxonomy (NCBI): domain Eukaryota; kingdom Metazoa; phylum Chordata; class Mammalia; order Primates; family Hylobatidae; genus Symphalangus; species Symphalangus syndactylus. Next base: position 92,907,340 of record NC_072433.2, read on the forward strand.
TCTCAAATCCACCTCCCTGATCAACTATAACTAGGGGTTTATATAACAGGAAAGAAATGTATCAATGTGTAAGAAAACGGAAGTAGGGAGGGGCATGGATGCAATCAGGATTAATGAGGGGTCAGGCATCTCATTGTCAGGTTGTGGTGATCTGGTGAGTTTCAGTTCTTTGATACCTTTTTTGAGGGGCCTGAAGGTCGTTTCTTGAGGAAGGAACTCAGATAAAACAAATGTAAGCTTCAAACTTTAAAATCAGAAAGGTCAATTTCTATTTTTATCCAGAACAGTCTATGGAACTATAGGGTTGGTTTCAGTAGCACAACGCTGCCTAACATATTACAGCAGATGCTGTTGGTTCTCTACCCATACCCAGTAATCCTTTTCATTTCAGTACACACTGGCTCTACTTCTGATGGATAACTCCTACATTTTTTTTTTGTCTGAGGTCTTTTACTGGCTGCCAAAACACTGTATGCTGCCAGATGATGTTGAAAATTAAACATACACATACAGATGTGCACATATACACACATACCAGGTATTACCCTTAAATAATTGCCTACAGGAGATAGTAGGTACATACTTAACTTCTCCAACCCTCAGGTAAAAACAGATGATGCACACACTTTCATTGTATCCAAAGTTTCTTACTAGCATTAAATTTCAGTTACCACATTGGTGACTGTTAGGTAAGGAGTGTAATAATGGCTTCCTTTCCATCCTGACTTTTTTATTTCTCTACTTTAAAAAAAAAAGTTATAAATGTGAAAAAGAAAACTGTTAAGTTATAAGAAAATTGGTTAATAATGAGTAAAACATATTTGTTAGCAAGACACATGAACTGGTTAGTTAAATATTATGAATAAATACATTATTAAACAATAAGTAAAATGACAATTCAAGTCATAATCTGGAAGAATATTACAACACGTGTAATCAAAAATATTAATATCCAAACTTAAAAATACAAAAATGTGTAAATCGATTTAAAAAAATGAATCAGAAACTAGACTAAAATATGCAACAGGGACTTGGTGAAACATAAGTCCAAATGGTCAGTACAAATAGGAAAAGATTTTCAAACTCATAAGTAATCAAGTAAATACAAAGTAAAACCAAAAGAAGTTACTTGCATGTATTCGCTACAATGCCAAATATATAAACATCTTAAAACTTTTTGCTAACTATATGGAGCAATGGAAACTGTCACACACTAATGGTGGTAGTATAAATTGGCATGACATTTTAAAACAGCTTGGCATCATCTAATAAATTGAAGAACCTCACACTTTATTGCAATAATTCTCTCCCAGAGAAGTTTTATGGGTTTGGATAAATAGCAGCATTGTTCACAATAGCCCCAGTTTTAAAAAATCTATCAATTATACATTGTATAAATTAATATCTCACTTTTAATTGTCATGTAAAGTTCAAATGAGGTATGCCATTTGAGGCATGTTTAAATAATAATTTTTTCTAAATTAAAAGACAATAAACACAAAAACACATAATGATGATAACATGGAGTATTACATGCCAATAATATTATCAACAAGTATGTGAGTACATGTCAGCTTTTAAAATGTGTTCTAAATTTCATTATTTGTTTCTGAGATGATGAGACTATCAGACTTGTATATTGTAGGATGTGTTGATAGTGCAAATCATATAGTCGATATCTTAACTTCAAGTAAGATAATTTCTTTCTTTGAATTTTGACTTTTCATGTCTCAAAATCCTATTTAAAATAACAATCCAACTCCAAGTTAGAAAAAGAATAGAACATTTCTCAGCCTTGTATAAAATTTAAGTAATTTTGTGCATATATAACCTAATCCTAGAGGGAAAAGTCCATTATCCATGTATTTTATCAAGGAGTCAGGTCATTGCATATGATTTGTAATTCCCTAATGACTGGGCAAAGATTATTTTCTCTGGTAGTTTGCAGATGTTATCCTACCATTATCTAGGTTCCATTGCTCTGACAAAATCGACTAGATTATGCCACATTACCAAACACCTCCCAGGACCAAAACCTTAATAAGGTACATGTTTATACACTCGCTCTTAGTATCTATGTGGGTAAGTGTATGGGTTGGCAGGGGCCCTGCTTACCAGAGAGATGCAGGCTGATGAAAGCTCTTAACACACGGTTTCAAAAGCACCACAGCTAAAGGACATAAGTATAGTATGTTATGCACTGGTTTTAGCTTCCAGCCAGACCTGATACTCATCACTTCTGTTTATATTTCACTGGACAAAGAAGGTTGCATAGCCACCCTAACTTCAAATGGGGTAAGAATGTTTAATTCTGCCATGTGCCAAGAAGGAGAATTAAAATAAACATAAACAGTTCTAATAGCAATCACAGTAAATAACCAGCTATTTTTGTCTGGAATCTTGTACATTCAGGAATTCAATCAGGAAATAACTAGGTTTATTAACCCATGCTAGTACTTAATGAACATATTCAGTCTGCAGACTCAAGACTTTTATTACATAAGAAAAACACATTTTATCATTTCCCTAATCGTTGTGCTCCATCTGTTTATTTTTCTCCTTTTGGGAGTTATGCATCTCTAATCTTTTTCTGTCTTTTTTTTTTAAACTCAATATCAATTTCCTTATAGAGTCGTCTGTTTTGAGTTATTTCTTCTACTTGTTATTCCAAGCCACTAATAAAGGTGACTAACCTTTCCTTCAACTATTGGCTTCTTTTTTGTTTTGGTTCCCAAATCTTGCTTGCTATTATTTTTATAGCTGTTTCCTCAGTTCCAGAAGTTTTAGTTGTGCTACACTTGAATTTTCTTTAGTGTTCTCACTATTTTTCTTTAATGTGTACTCTCTCACCTAGCTGTCCTATTTTATCAGGATTTTTCTGACTCACACATTTTGCTTGTATTTTTCACTTGGCTAACGGGTCTTCTTGGATTTGCTATTATTATTAATTTGTTTATTTATATTGTTGGTTGGCTTGCTGCTTTAGCTGCCGGAGTAACTTAAGTGATAGCAATCTTGGTTTGTTTCTCTTTTGTCAGGGCTTTACTAGCCAATAAGTTGTCAGTGCCTATAGCAGGTAGACAATTACTCTCAGGAATCTTGTAAGTGGCAAAGGCTGGCGGTTTATCAGTTCAAGAGTCAGAATATAGAAAATGAAGGCCTCCTTGTGGCAAAACTCCATTCTCTGGAAAACCCCTGAGAAAAAGTTTTGTTCAGCATTTGCAGCACAATATCTTACTTTAATACTTTAAAGTAGTTAAGACTAAAAGTCCTCAAAGCTGTCCAGTTCAGGAGAGGTAGATAGGAGCATTTCAAGGACAAGTATACACCATCTGATTGTGGTCTTTCTCAACTACATAAGAATTGGAAAATCACAGAGGCTAATATTTAATATCAGAAATGAAAAACATAAAGCTGTTCTCTTTTTATAGCATAAGTAGAATTTGACATTTTGAATATCTGATATTTTCCCTGACTTACAGATATAGGAATATATTATATTAATGGCTATTTCTTAATATATTATCTATTATTCAGGCTACATTCCTTGTCTGAATATTTTATCTTTTTTATTTTTCCCATTTGTGCTTCTCATCTGAAACAGACTAAAATCCCTTGTTACTAGTTATCAAAACTGGATTTTTTCAGTATCTAACAAAGTTTAAATTTATAAAAATAAATGAATGAATGAAAAGACTAGACCTCAAAAAGAGATAGATGAACATAGAACATAAAAGGATTCCTCATTTGTCATGTCACTGCAATTCAAAAGGCTCCGCCAGTGCAAGAAATCTTCTTTCTGGATAGATGTTTGCTATCCTTTACACTAGTTGCCTTAATAATAGATGATTATAGCCTGTCTGCATACTTCCTAGAGCTTAAATTGGATATAATTTTCTTCATTTCCTGTCTTAAGTCATATTGAAAATGTTTTGAAAAATTTTAAACATCTGCTTAATTCCACTAAAGAGGTGGCTATGTTTTATTATAAGAGAGGCAGACTGTATGTTTGGCTTATCTCTTTTGTGTATATTCAGCATGGTGATTTGATATAAATGGGCCCATACATTTAAATCATACATTTGTGAGCCATTTGTAAAGTCTATAGAATTGTTTTAAGTTAGAAATTTAAGATCCTGATCTTATTATGGCTGAAATGATCATATGTGAAGACAGAGTGTCTTTGTTTGATTTAATGGCTCCAATTACTGTCTAAAGTATATAGACAGGCATCTACTTGTCCTGGGAGACAGAAGCTTTCAGAGCATCATGTCTCACTTGCTTTTAAGTCAAACTTGGTTTTCATTCTTTTGGCAGCTGCTCAAGCTTATTACTACATAATTGGCACCAACAGCTGCCTCTGCTGTGTAAACCATATGAACATCACACAATCCCATATCTCGCCATCTCATTAAGTATTAGCACACTTTTTTGTGCAACGAGGTGTGTAGGCAAAAATAAACCAAGAAATACTATGGAGAGCCTTGTGATTCTGGATTCAGACAAATTTCTATGAGATTTATTTCACTGTCTGAAGCTTACACAGTACCATAGTTTCCTTACAGCTTTGTATGTTTATGTTTATTTTTCTACCTTGCCTTGGCCTTCTTAATGGAGAAAATACCTTTCAAGAATAATTACATAAGCTAGCAATATAATTATAAAAAGACTCAACTTCTGCACTTGACCCTTAAAAACAAATTATAAATCTATATTTACCTTGTAAGCATAATTTAAAATAATGAACAGGAAAGACGGAAGGCTAAGTAGAGCTCCATCAAGGTATTACCTTAAGGCATATAGAGTTTTATCTAGTGGATGATAAGGTGAACTGAAATCTCTAATTCAGAAACATTTCTCCTTTTGGTAACATAAACCAAACATTTATCCATCTGCCCTTTCAGTGGGATGAAGACCTTTCGTCCATAATAGAATTCACCTTAAGTATGTTCATTAAAAAACAAAAAACAAAACAAAAAAAAAAACAGCTGTTCCTTGTAATCACACCACATTAAATGTTCGGTAAGCTTAGAAAATATATCCTGGCTGGCAAAGATAGATCTAGAGTAAACAAGACTGTTTAGTTCTTTGCAACAAGTAACCCTGCTTGGTCATTAAATTAATTACTTGCGTGTGACTATCTTAAGTATCTTTAAGGCCAAAACATTTATTAGGGAAAATATAGGATGTGGGGTCTAATAAATGTTATTAGTACATGTATACTCTGTGATAAAATATACAAAAATTAACATAAATATAAATGTGTATAAATACAAATATTTGTTTAAACTAATATATAAATAAATGAATACATACTTTATTATTTCAGTTGCTATGGCTGAATTTAGCTGTTGCCAGAGAACAAAATAATTATTGTAAATGAATGATTTTTTATTCCTCTTCTTTCTCGAAAACACATATTTTCTTATAGTCTGATTGATTTATCTCATGAAATTGAAGAAACAAAGATTTCCAATGTGTTTTTCTTATCTATCCATTTACACCAAATCTACTGTCATAGAGACCCTGATGGTAACATCTAGAATAAAACTACATGGTTTTTGCCCCTTTACCAACCTGTTCCAAATTATTCAAAGATATTATATCAGCTTTCTAAAACATATCATGGCATTTTTTGAAAACTAGAGAAATACTTATGTTTTTAACAATCTAAATCTTCAAGATAAAGTATTCACAGAATCAAATCTTGCCCTATAAATAAACTCCTACTGTATCACACACACAAACACCACGTATCTCCTTACATTTGAATCATCACTCCTAGATGATATTTATAAACATTGGTTGAGTAATTGAATCTATATGTTCAACACAGTTTCTGTGTGTGTGTGTGTGCGCGTGCATGCACACATGCACTTGTGTATCTGTGGTTTAAATTTGGCACTGTTTATGTATTTGGAAAGAATTTATTTCACAAACTTCGTTTCACTTTTGTGATAGGTACTGTATTAAACACTGAACAAAATAATAACTAAGTCATAGCCCTTGACTTTTTGGAGTTCCATTTTAGCTGGTTAGAGAAGTTTCCTTCATTCCTAGTTTGCTCAGAGCAAAAAGAGTTAAAAACAGCTTTTTATATGAACAAATGCTGAATTTTATTAAAGGATTTTATCTACATCAGTTGAAATTATCATACAGCTTTTCTTCTTTGAGTTTCAAATCTTAAACAAAGTCTTTCATTATTGAAATGAATTCCACTTGGTTATAAAATATTATCCCTTTATTTATTGTTTGATTTGATTTGCAAGTATTTTTCTGAGGATTTTGTATCTATATCAATGATGGATATTTGTAGTTTTCTTCCTTTGTAATGACTTTGTCTGATTATGATATGAGGATAATGCTGGGCTAATAAAGTAAATTGGGATGTATTCTCTCTCATTCTATTTTCTGGAAGAAATTATGTAGAATTGATATGATTTCTGTCTTAAATGTTTGGTAGAATTCACCAGTGAAACCATCAGGGCCCAGTGATTTACTCTGTGGAAACTTTGATAGTTTATTTTTTATTTTTTTATTTTTTTTTGAGACGAAGTCTCTCTCTGTTACCCAGGCTGGAGTGCAGTGGTGCAATCTCAGCTCACTGCAACCTCCGACTCCCAGGTTCAAGCAATTCTCCTGACTCAGCCTCCTGAGTAGCTGGGATTATAGGCATGCACCACCAAGCCCAGCTAATTTTTGAATTTTTTGGTAGAGATGGGGTTTCACCATGTTGGCCAGGCTAGTCTCAAACTCCTGACCTCAAGAGATCTGCCCGCCTCAGCCTCCCAAAGTGCTGGGATTACAGATGTGAGCCACTGAGCCCGGCCCTCTGTGGATACTTTAAAACTCATGGTTTTTATTTCATCTTGAAATATTTTTGGTAATTTGTATCTTTCAAGGATTGGCTCATTTTATTTAGTTTTGTTAAGTGGATTGCCAAGGAATTGTTTGTAATACTTTCCTATCATCTTTTTAATATCCGTGAAGCATGTACTGATGCCCCATCTTTCATTTATAATATTGATAATTTGTGTTTTCTTTCAGTTTTTCATTAGCTTTGCTAGATGTTTATCAATTTTATTGATCCTTTAAAAATCCCTTTGGTTTTATTGATTTTCCTCTATTTTTGTTGTTTTTATTTACACTGATCTCAGCTCTAATCAATCACCACTACTACCTTCTTTCAGTTTAACCCAGGTTTATGTTGTTGCACATCCTGTGGTCCTTAAAGTGAAGACCTGGCTTATCGATTTTAGATCATTATTCTTTTCCAATATGTGCATTTAATTTTAAACTTTTCCTCTAAGCACTGTTTTACAATATATCTCCCAAGTGTTGATATATTAATTTTATTTGCATTTATTTAAAAATTTATTTATATTCTTGAGATGTCTTCTTAGACCCATGGGGTTTTTAGAAGCCTATTATATAATTTTCTACTATTTAGAGATTTATAGATATCGTTCCATTATTATATCTCATTTCATTCTATTATGGTCAGATAGTATGCTTTAAATGATATCTATTGTATTATCTTAAATAATTACTATATATTTTGCTCTTTCTTCATTTCTGAAGTTGTGTGATTTCTTCTGGAATCATCTCTCTTTAGCCTGAGTAACTTTAGCACTTTTTAGGGCCAGTCTGCTAGTTACCTCTTCCATTAGTTTTTCTTTATCTAAGAATGTCTTTCTTTATTTTGCTATAACTTCTGAAGAATATTTTTGCCAGATATAGAATTATGGGTTGAGAGAATTCTTTCCTCTTTTTCATAGTCTGGTTCTAGGTTTATCAAATGTGCAATTACTCTTTAGTTTTCAAATCCTTTGCTATGCTTGTGTGGGTTGTTCCATTAATACTGTGTAAGCCCAGTCTTGTTTATATTTAAAAAGACAGAAATAGGAAGTTCTCTTCCCTAGCTCTCTCCTTTCTAGAATTTCCCTACACTCTCTCTATATAAGGGCACCTTACCTACTCTTCTGGCCAGAAATCTTTTCTTTGTCTCCCCAGTAATTTAGCTTGCCATGCTTTGACGCAGTTCCATTGTTCTAGAGCCCCCTCAAGGCTAAGTAATATGAGAAAACAGAAAAAAAAAATGAGGACTCCCCCCAAATCTATGGACCATAGAGTCTCCTTTCTCCAATTTCTCTGGCCAGGAAAAATGGGTTTTATGTTGAACTTTTAAGTAACTGGGCCATTCCATGCCACTGATGACTCACTCCTTTTGGAATCCCTTCCTATCCTGGATTCAGATATATCTATTTCTTATGGATTTTCTCCTACTTCAATAACTGTTCTAGCTCAGTCTCCTTGAGTGGCACCACCCTGTCAATTCTGTAACATCCTTCTAAGTTCCCTCCTATTTTCGGAAATGTAATAAAGTTCTGTTTGCACAAACTTGACCCTTCCTTCAACTTTTCTCCCATATTTCTATTTGAATAAAAGGTTTCCTGGAAATATTTTCAAAAAGTCTGCTCTTTAATATTGAATAAACGATTCCGCTGTTTCACCATGAATTGCCATTGTTTTAGAGCTGATTCAAGCAAAACAGAAATTTGAAATAGATCCAAAGAAAGTAAATGAAGAGATAACTGATAGGTAAATAAACATAACCCACATCTTTGTATATTTTTATCTGTCTGTTTTTTTAAATGTGCTTGAAAAAAATTTGTAGTTTTAATGAAGTTGCAAATGTTTGTTTAGAAAATAAAAATAGGATACACATTATCAATTTTAAGTTGTATTAGCTAGTATCAGATTCAAATGTCTGTAAAATTAAAATTATTTACTGTCGGACAAAACATTTTATGCTATAGTCTTCGTCTTATCAAATAAATTTCCTTCAACAACAATAAAAATCTATTTAATTAAAAATTGGAAATTATAGTAAATAAGGTAAACTATTTAAATAGATATGTGCACCCTCAAAACAATTACTTTCTAATGAAATTAAGAGTTCAAATATGTGAAATATTTAGCCTATTTTCAAGTAAAGGTCAGAATATTATTTTAAGCCTTCTTAGCAGTGATTTTATTCAAATACTGAATGTCATAATAAAAATAAATTTCATTTATAAGTGTTTTTATGCTGTAAACAAGTTTTTTTCTCAAATTTGTGATTGGTCCTTACATTCCTCAATTGCTGTCAGTAGATTATTATATGCACTTGTATTTTATTGAAAGCCATTTCTTCTTAAGTATTCTATAATTCAGACTTCTCTTTTATTTCCCAATTGGGCAAAATTAATGAGATTTTACTACAGATACTGCTGTGTGAAAGTCAATGCTAATTAGAAGCTTTACAATTCAAAAAGGCGAACTGAGAATTCCTGTGTTGGAATTATGAGAGAAAAGAATACTAGAACACAGCAGATAGTGAGAAAAAAAGGAATTGAATGGGAAGAAGGAAGAAAAAATAGAATTAACAAAATGTTCATTTTATGCACAGCGAGAATATAAAAACACAGCTGACACTTAGGAAACATCTAATCCCTATTGTTGGCAGTAACCCAGTGCCTCTACATTTTTTAATTTCTACCCAACAAAATTTAGTTTCGCCTATCCTTATAAAACCTACAAAGGTATTAATTTTTCTTTAAATATTTTTCCCTTAGCCTATATAAAAAGACAATGTTATAAAACTAGACATGTCCAATTGCTTTAAAAAGTTTGGCCTGATATTATAGCTTTTTTTTTTTTTTTGAGATGGAGTCTCTCTGTCACCCACTCCACCTCCCGGGTTCACGCCATTCTCATACCTCAGCCTCCTGAGTAGCTGGGACTACAGGCGCCCACCACTACGCCCAGGTAATTTCTTTTTGTATTTTTACTAGAGACGGGGTTTCACCGTGTTAGCCAGGATGGTCTCGATCTCCTGACCTCGTGGCCTCCCAAAGTGCTGGGATTACAGGCGTGAGCCACTGTGCCCGGCCGATATTATGGCTTTTATGTATGCTATTTATAGCATAATCCTGTCTATACAATATTTTGCTACTTTATGAGAAATAAACTCCTTAAGGGAGAAATATTTCTATTATTCACCTTCATATCATGCATAATGCCTAATACAGCACATGGACCACAATAAATGCTTATGTGTCTGTGTAACATAATTGTTTTATTCGTGATCTCAGGCACTGAAAATAAACCTTGTTGCATCACTGGGCAGCATTTTTTTCTACTTATACTAACCCATGCTAAAGAAAACAGAAAGCATAAGATAAGAATGAGGATATTTGAAAGGATGTGTGAAGATTTTCACTGGAGCATCATAAGATTGTTCAAATACGTGATAACTAGTATGAATTTCTTGAGAAATAATAGAACATGTTGCCTTCTAATGCCTAATACTTGTTCTTCTTGCCTCTCTGGACTAGCATGGTAAAACAATGTTAGTATTATGGTCCATGAGTGAAAATTAATGAACTTAACATTAATGTAGATGCTGGTAGGCAGACAGAACTTCTATAGCATGGTAGGTAGACAAAAATAGCTGTCCATCTAAAGTTTAAAAAAAAAAACTTGTTATCATAGACAGTGTGATCAAAAATTAGAAAATGCAGTGGAAACATATCAGTCACCAAACTAAGCTATGATCTGGGGTTATGGCTAAAACATTTTAACTCAGGGTATTTTCATCTGTGTAAATAATTTTTTTTAAATGTTAAAATCACAAGGCATCTAGGAGCCCAGTAGGTTGCCAAATGAAGCAATTAGTTTTATAAAAGTATTTTTCCTTGTAGAAGAATCTTAATCTTACTCAACAATAAAAAGATAAATAAATAAAATAAGAGAAGAAATGCAGAAAGGGGCCTGGTGGAAGGACAAAAATTGAAACATATTTTTCAAGCAAAGGAAGAACATTCTCATATAAAATACATTTTCTTTCTGGCATCTTTGTCTTTTAAATAAACCTATAATATAATGAATTAATTTAATATTAATAAAAGGGCCTGTTTTGTTTAAACTATATTTTAATAAAATTGAATATGAAACAAATCTCAATATTATTTTCTATTTAAATAATCATATTTACCAATTTTAAATGTCCTCTGGGAAACACTTGTTATTTAGGCTTTGAAGAACTAAACCCTTAAACTTAGAAAGTAAAGATTGAGCACATTTCTTTCCAGTATATATAACCAATACACTTTTATTTATAACCTATTTTCAGTGTACATCAAAATCTCCAAAGTTCAGTCACTAAGAAATATTAAACAATAGTAAGCAATCATTAAAAAAGAAATCGGGATCCTTCTGAAGGTTTTTAGGGTTACACATTTAATAAGAATCACTAACAGTTTTCTGCATATGTTATATTGTTATATTTTATATAATTAACTGTTGCCATTATTTGAAACGCTTAAGTATTGAAAATATACTCCAGATAGCAATGAAGAACCCAGCATTATAAAGCATCTTTTTCATAGTTATCAGAAAAGAATTTATGAAGATAATTATCGACATGAGGATTACTATCAATGTTTGCTCTGTCTTGCTAATTGCCATAGCTAAGACTCTTTCTAAGACCATTTATGGAACTATCTTGCAGAGAGACAAGGATAAAACAACTGGCTCATATTTACATGCAGAAAGAAAAAAAAGTATTTTCAGCATTGAGTGAAGCAGGAGCACATGGAACAAAAAAGTAAATGTCACTGAACTCTATGAGAAGCTGGAAACTTGACAATAGAGTTTGCGTGTGGGAAATAAAGCTCCATCAATCCCATCACTCTTACTAATAATAAATGACCTCATTTGTGTTACTAAGAACGTAACTAGCGAATTTTCTTCTATTGAAGTATAAAATTCAGAAGCAAGAGGGAATGTATCAAACTCCCAAGTACTTTGAAATTCAAGTTAATTCTTATTTTGTGCTACATATTAAGTATTTTAGACAAATGAATATTCCATATTTCTGAAATGCAAAAGACAAAATTGAAGTATATTGAGAAATATATATTTTGAATAAGCCATTAAAAATGTAAAAAGAAACATACAGTTGAGCTATCATCAATGAAAACATTGTCAAGTGCCAAAAGACATTGTAAATAAATCAGTAAATGAAAAGTCAAATATAGAAAAACATTAATTCACTTTGTGAGTTTTAATAATTGTGCACACATACTTTTTCCAGTATTAAATATTAACTGCTATCTTAGCTCAACATGTTCTAATAAATTATTGTAGATAAGACGACTTGTTACCTGCAGAAATTTATTTTTCACAGGTCTGGACGTTGAAAGTCTGAGATCAGGGTGCCAGCATGGTCGGGTTCTGGTAAGAGCCCTCTTACAGTTTGCAGAGTACTAACTTTTGAGTTCTATCCTCACATAGAAGAGAGCAGAAAGAAGCAAGTTTTTATAAGGGCTCTGATCTTATTTGTGGGAACATTGCCCCATTATCCTCATGATTTCATCTAATCCTAATTATCTTGCAAGGGGTCTACCTCCTAATATCATCATATTGAGAGGTAGGGTTTTGACATATGACTTTTGGAAGGACACAAACATTTGATCCATAATAACTTTAACGACCTCCAAAGGACTATCCACAACGCTAAGTAAAGGTGCTGGAATATCGTCTTAAATAGTACAGTGACTTAAATAAGTACAAAATACAGATAGTAGACTGAACTTTTCAAATAGAGGGAAATAAATATTTAAAACTTCATTAAATGCCCACAAGAGAAAGCAGGAAAGATCCAAAATTGACACCCTAACATCACAATTAAAAGAACTAGAAAAGCAAGAGCAGACACATTCAAAAGCTAGCAGAAGGCTAGAAATAACTAAAATCAGAGCAGAACTGAAGGAAATAGAGACACAAAAAACCCTTCAAAAAATTAATGAATCCAGGAGCTGGTTTTTTGAAAAGATCAACAAAATTGATAGACCGCCAGCAAGACTAATAAAGAAGAAAAGAGAGAAGAATCAAATAGATGCAATAAAAATGAAAAAGGGGATATCACCACCGATCCCACAGAAATACAATCTACCATCAGAGAATACTACAAACACCTCTATGCAAATAAACTAGAAAATCTAGAAGAAATGGATAAATTCCTTGACAAATACACCCTCCCAAGACTAAACCAGGAAGAATTTGAATCTCTGAATAGACCAATAACAGGTTCTGAAATTGTGGCAATAATCAATAGCTTACCAACCAAAAAGAGTCCAGGACCTGATGGATTCACAGCTGAATTCTACCAGAGGTACAAGGAGGAACTGGTACCATCCCTTCTGAAACTATTCCAATCGATAGAAAAAGAGGGAATCCTCCCTAACACATTTTATGAGGCCAGCATCGTCCTGATACCAAAGCCTGGCAGAGACATAGCCAAAAAAGAGAATTTCAGACCAATATCCTTGATGAACATTGATGTAAAAATCCTGAATAAAATACTGGCAAACCGAATCCAGCAGCACATCAAAAAGCTTATACACCATGATCAAGTGGGCTTCATCCCTGGGATGCAAGGCTGGTTCAACATATGCAAATCAATAAATGTAATCCAGCATATAAACAGAACCAAAGACAAAAACCACATGATTATCTCAATAGATGCAGAAAAGGCCTTTGACAAAATTCAACAACCCTTCATGCTAAAAACTCTCAATAAATTAGGTATTGATGGGACGTATCTCAAAATAATAAGAGCTATCTATGACAAAACCACAGCCAATATCATACTGAATGGGCAAAAACTGGAAGCATTCCCTTTGAAAACTGGCACAAGACAGGGATGCCCTCTCTCACCACTCCTATTCAACATAGTCCTGGAAATGCTGGCCAGGGCAATCAGGCAGGAGAAGGAAATAAAGGGTATTCAGTTAGGAAAAGAGGAAGTCAAATTGTCCCTGTTTGCAGATGACATGATTGTATATCTAGAAAACCCCGTCGTTTCAGCCCAAAATCTCCTTAAGCTGATTAGCAACTTTAGCAAAGTCTCAGGATACAAAATCAATGTACAAAAATCACAAGCATTCTTGTACACCAATCACAGACAAACAGAGAGCCAAATCATGAGTGAACTCCCATTCACAATTGCTTCAAAGAGAATAAAATACCTAGGAATCCAACTTACAAGGGATGTGAAGGACCTCTTCAAGGAGAACTACAAACCACTGCTCAATGAAATAAAAGAGGATAGAAACAAATGGAAGAATATTCCATGCTCATGGGTTGGAAGAATCAATATCGTGAAAATGGCCATACTGCCCAATGTAATTTATAGATTCAATGCCATCCCCATCAAGCTACCAATGACTTTCTTCACAGAATTGGAAAAAACTACTTTAAAGTTCATATGGAACCAAAAAAGAGCCCACATCGCCAAGTCAATCCTAAGCCAAAAGAACAAAGCTGGAGGCATCATGCTACCTGACTTCAAACTATACTACAAGGCTACAGTAACCAAAACAGCATGGTACTGGTACCACAACAGAGACATACATCGATGGAACAGAACAGAGCCCTTAGAAATAATGCCGCATATCTACAACTATCTGATCTTTGACAAACCTGACAAAAACAAGCAATGGGGAAAGGATTCCCTATTTAATAAATGGTGCTTGGAAAACTGGCTAGCCATATGTAGAAAGCTGAAACTGGATCCCTTCCTTACACTTTATACAAAAATTAATTCAAGATGGATTAAAGACTTAAATGTTAGACCTAAAACCATAAAAACCCTAGAAGAAAACCTAGGCAATACCATTCAGGACATAGGCGTGGGCAAGGACTTCATGTCTAAAACACCAAAAGCAATGGCAACAAAAGCCAAAATTGAAAAATGGGATCTAATTAAACTAAAGAGCTTCTGCACAGCAAAAGAAACTACCATCAGAGTGAACAGGCAACCTACAGAATGGGAGAAAATTTTTGCAAGCTACTCATCTGACAAAGGGCTAATATCCAGAATCTACAATGAACTCAAACAAATTTACAAGAAAAAAACAAACAACCCCATCAAAAAGTGGGTGAAGGACATGAACAGACACTTCTCAAAAGAAGACATTTATGCAGCCAAAAAACTCATGAAAAAATGCTCATCATCACTGGCCATCAGAGAAATGCAAATCAAAACCACAATGAGATACCATCTCACACCAGTCAGAATGGCCATCATTAAAAAGTCAGGAAACAACAGGTGCTGGAGAGGATGTGGAGAAATAGGAACACTTTTACACTGTTGGTGGGACTGTAAACTAGTTCAACCATTGTGGAAGTCAGTGTGGCGATTCCTCAGGGATCTACAACTAGAAATACCATTTGACCCAGCCATCCCATTACTGGGTATATACCCAAAGGACTATAAATCATGCTGCTATAAAGACACATGCACACGTATGTTTATTGCAGCACTATCACAATAGCAAAGAGTTGGAACCAACCCAAATGTCCAACAACGATAGACTGGATTAAGAAAATGTGGCACATATACACCATGGAATACTATGCAGCCATAAAAAATGATGAGTTTATGTCCTTTTGTAGGGACATGGATGAAACTGGAAACCATCATTCTCAGTAAACTATCGCAAGGACAAAAAACCAAACACTGCATGTTCTCACTTATAGGTGGGAATTGAACAATGAGAACTCACGGACACAGGAAGGGGAACATCACACTCCGGGGACTGTTGTGGGGGGGGAGGAGGTGGGGAGGGACAGCATTAGGAGATACACCTAATGCTAAATGACGAGTTAATGAGTGCAGTAAAACAACATGGCACATGGATACATATATAACAAACCTGCACATTGTGCACATGTATCCTAAAACCTAAAGTATAATAATAAAAAATAAAAATAAAAATAAAGTTCATTTATTTTCTCTTTTTATTTTATTTTCTCATTGATGCTCATTTTATTTTCTCTTTGATCTGCAGCTTCTAGGTGAAAATTCTGAGATAGCATTTAGTTCTACATTTTAAAAATCAACATTTTCATAAAGTTGCTTTTTAGTTTTTAAAAGTACTTAGATTAAGTTATACATGCACATAATGTAAAAATTCAAATGTTTCTATTAGGTTTGTTATATGTAAAACAGATCACCACTTCTGTCTTCCACAATTCTCTTACGTTCTAGGTAACCAACTTTTCATTTGTTTACGTCATCCTTTTTACCTGGAAATGTCTGAATGACATCATTACATTTCTATTTTGTTTTGTTTTGTTTACAGATTAACTAATGATTTGTACTATGAATAATGATGACATGAATCCCATCTCCCCACCAACTCACATTTCCACAGCATTCTTCCAAACCATCCATCCTTTCACAAATTGTATTATAATTTTGTTTAGACCAGTATTCCTTATTATTCATAGATGAGCAAGCTAGTAAAGCGTGAGTTTCCTTCCCTCCACAATTTTTGCTACTCCTTAGAATGAATAATTTTCCTCCTCTTTCATAGTTTAGTTTTCTGCTAATCACTTTTTCTTTTACTTTTATTTTATTTCCTTTTATTTTATTTATTTATTTATTTATTTATTTATTTATTTGGAGACAGGGTCTTGCTTTGTTGCCTAGGCTGGAGTGCAGTTGCATGATCTCGGCTCACTGCAACCTCTGCTTCCTGGGTTCAAGCAATTATCATGCCTCAGCCTCCCAAGTAGCTGGAAGTACAGGTGTCCGCCACCATGCCTGGCTAATTTTTGTATTTTAGTAGAGACAGGGTTTCATCATGTTGCCCAGGGTGGTCTCAAACTCCTGAGTTCAGGCAATCCTCCTGCCTCAGCCTCCCAAAGTGCTAGGATTACAGGATTACAGGCTAGGAGCCACTGTGCCTGGCCAGTCTTCTGCTAATTACTAATTCAACCATAAATTATTCACTTATTGTTTAGAATTCCTCCCAGAAATATTGATCACATTAGAAATAAACTCAATATTTTAAGCAAAAGTTCATTCAAAGACTTCTGACCTACTGCAATCTGCATGGTTTGTCTGTATACCTGATTTGGTTTCCTGTGTTTCCTGAATTCTTAATTTAAAATATTTAAAAACAGATAAGTCATGTAATAACCAACAGAGCTAGACTGGGGCACTGACCAATCGGAATAGATGCAGGCTATAAAACATCGAGAAAGCTGTGCACGTACAACCTTATCAGTATATGCCAAATGAATATCGGAATACCTTGTCATTCTATGTCTTCCTCTTTCCTGATTTCTTTATGCTTTTGGTGGTAATTATCCTTCAATGACTCCATAAAATGAATAAATAAATGAATATGAATATTAATTAATGAAAAATATTTGGTAAGCCTTTATTATACCATATTTGTATATAATTATATACAAACCATACATACTATGTTGGCATATAATTCTAGATCGAAAACCATTTTTCTTTATATTTTTCAATGCATTTCACCTTCATGTTCCCATTGTCTTTTGAGAGATGTGAAACCAGTAATATTTTTTTCCCTCTCTGGAATCTTGCAGCATCTTCTCTTTTTCCTCATGTGCTAAAAAACAATCTCACAATGATGTGATTTGGCAAGAGTTCATTTTTGTCCACTATCCTATTGTGTCTTTGAATCTAGCAACTCATTATTCTACGGTTTTGAGAATATTAATTAAATATTTTTAGGTTCAAATCCCACCTATTTTCTTTACTACCCCTTTCTTCTATTTTTAAGTAATTGTCTGTATGCCAGATGGTCTGTCTTCATTTGTTCTGTATTTCCAAGCTAATCTGTTTACTACAAATTGTCTTTTTAATTAATAATCTATTTATTTATTTATTTATTTTTGAGATGGAGTCTCACTCTGTCACCCAGACTGGAGAGCAGTGGCTCAATCTCAGCTCACTGCAACCTCTGCCTCCTGGGTTCAAGCAATTCTCTGCCTCAGCCTCCCCAGTAGCTAGAATTACAGGCGCCTGCCACCACGCCCAGCTAATTTTTTTGTATTTTTGTATTTTAGTTTCACCATCTTGACCAGGCTGGTCTTGAACTCCTGACCTCATGATCCACCCGCCTTGGACCCCAAAAGTGCTAGGATTACAGGCGTGAGCCACCGCACCCAGCCAATAATCTTTATTTTTAGGGTAGCTTTAGGTTCACAGCAAAATGAAGCAGAAAGTACAGAAAGTTACCATATAACCCCTGTCCCTGCACGTGCACAACCTCTTCTATTAGTGCTCTGCACCAGCGTGGTACACTTGCTACAATCAATGAACCTATATTGACACATCAGTATCACCCAAAGTCCATAATCTGCATCATCATTCACTATTGGTGTGGTAAATTCTATGAGTTTTGATAAATGTATAATGGCATATGTCCACCATTATAGTATCATACAAAATAGTTTCACTGCCATCAAAATTCTCTGTGCTCTGTTTATTCATTCCTCCCTTCCTTCCCAGTAACCCCTGGCAACCACTAATCTTTTCACTGTTTCCATAGTTTTGCTTTCTCAGGATGTTATTTATTTGGAATTGCACAGTTTATGGCCTTTTAAGATTGGCACATTTCACTTAGTTATATGTATTTAAGTTTCCTTCCATATCTTTTCATGGCTTGACAGCTCATTTCTTTTCAGAGATGAAGAATGTTCTATTGTCTAGATTGTCCCACAGTTTATTTATTCCACTATAAAGGACATTTTGGTTGCTTCCAGTTTGGGTAATTATGAATAAAGCTGTTACAAACATTCATGTGCAGTTTTTTGTGTGGACATAAGTTTTTAATTCATTTGGGTAAATACCAAGGAGCAAGATGCTTGAATCATATGGTGAAAAAACGTTTAGTTTTATGATAAACTGTCAAACTATATTCCAAAGTGACTGTACCATTTGTATTACAACCAGCAATGAATGAGAGATCCTGTTGCTCTAATCTTTGCCAGCATTTGATGGGGGCCAACATTTTGGATTTTGACCCTTCTAATAGACACACAGTGATATCTCACTATTGTTTTAATTTTTAATTGTCTAATAACATAAATAGCATATTTTTATATGCTTATTTGCTGTCTACCTATCTTCTTTGGTGAGGTGTTAGTTACAGTTTTTGCCCACTTTAAATCAGGTTTTAAATTATTTTATTTTTGAGTCTTAAGATGTTTCTGTATATTTTGGATAATAGTTTTTTTTTATCAGATGTGTCTTTTGCAAATATTTTCTCCTAGTCTATGGCTCGTCTTCTCATTCTCTTGACATTGTCTTTTACAGGGCAGAAGTTTTTCAGTTTATTGAGATTTAGATTATCAGCTATCTCATTCATGGATTATGCCTTTGGTATTTTATCTAAAAAGTCATCTTAATGCCCAGCGTCATCTAGGTTTTCTCCTCTAATAGAAGAAATTGAGAAATTTTACAATTTTTATAGAAAAATTTTATAGAAATATTGTAATTTTGCATTTTTTGTAGGACTATGACCTATTTTGAGTTAACTTTTATGAAGGGTGTAAAGCCTGTATCAAGAAGCATTGTTTTACATGTGGCTGTCCAGTTGTTCCAGTACCATTTGTTAATATATTGTCTTTGCTCTAATGCATTGCCTTTAAACCTTTGTCAAAGATCAGTTGACTCTATTTGTGTAGATTTATTTCTGGGATGGCTAATCTGTTTAATTAATCTATTTGTCTGTTCTTTCATTAGTACCACACTGTCTTGGTTACTGTTATTAATAATTGTATAGTAAGTCTTGAAAAGGAATAGTGTCAGTTCTCTGACTTTGAGGACTCGTTATTGAATTGGCCATTCTGAGTCTTTTGCTTCTCTATGTAAATGTTAGAATCAGTTTGTCAATGTCTACAAAAGAACTTGCTGGAATTTTCATTGGGATAGCACTGAGTCTATAAATTGAGTTAGGAAGAACTGACATCTTAACAATATTGAGTCTTTCTATCCATGAACATAGAATATCTCTTTGTTTATTTAGTTCTTTGATATCTTTCATCAGCATTTTGTAATTCTTCTCATACAGATCTTGTACATATTTTGTTAAATTTACAATTACATATTTGGTTTTGTGGGAGGACTCATTAAATAGTGTGCCTTTAACTTCAAATTCCATTTGTTCATGGTTGATATATAGAAAAACAATAACTTTTATATTTTGACCTTGTATCCTGCAACCTTACTATAAACACTTATTCTGGGGGGTTTGTTTTGTTTTTGTTAATTCTTTTTGATTTTCTACATACACAATTGTGTCACCTATGAAAAATGAGAGTTTTATTTTTTTCCTTTCCAACATGTATACCTTTTATTTCTTTTTCTTTTATCATCCTTTTCATGTCTACAATATCTTTAGTGATGTATCTCCTTTCATTTCTGTAGTAAAATTATATCTTCTTTCATTTTTTTGTAGTTAGCAAGGCTACAGGCTTTTAGCTTTTACAAATCTATTCAGAGAACCAAATGTTTTTTTTGTTATTTTTCCCAACTGATTTTCTATTGTTAATTTTTTTTATTTCTGCTTTAATTTTTATAATTTTTTTCTTCTGGTTACTTTGTATTTAATTTGCTATTCTTTTTCTAGTTTTCTACAGTGAAGGCTTAGATCATTGATTTTAGATCTTTCTTCTTTTGTAACATATGCATGTGCTGCTCTAATTTTTCCTCTCAGCACCATTTTGCTGCATTCCACAAATTTTGATGCTCTATTATTGTGTTCATTTAGTCCAAAATATTTTTAAATTTATCCTACAAGTTCTTCTTTGATCCATATGTTATTTAGAAGAATGTTATTCTCCAAGTATTTTCCAGCTGTCTTTCTGTTATTGCTTTCTACTTTAATTCCACTGTGGTCTGAGAATAAACATTGCATGATTTATATTCTTTAAGTTTTTTAAAAGTGTGTTTTATGGCCCAGAATGTAGTCTATATTGGTTAATATGCCATGTGAGCTTGAGAAAAATGTGTAATCTATTGTTTTTGGATGAACTAATCTGTAGATGTCCACTATATCCAGGTGATTGATGGTGTTGTTGAGTTCAACTATGTCCTTACTTATTTTGTGCCTGCTAAATCTGTTCATTTCTCATAGAGGGGTGTTAAAATCTTCAACAGTAAGAGTGGATGCATCTATTTCTCCCTGCAGTTTCATCAAATTTTACCTCACATATTTTGATGCTCTGTGGTTAGACTTACTTATACATAAAGATTGTTATGTCTTCTTGCAGTATTGACTCTTTTATTATTATGTAATATCCTTTTTCATCCTTGATAAATTTCCTTGCTGTGCAGTAGGCTGTGTCTGAAATTAGAATACCTACTCCTATTTTCTTTCAGTGAGTACTAGTATTATGTATATCTTTCTTTATCTCTTTATGTCTTTTTTATCTCTTTATTTTTTGATCCATTCTGATCATCTCTGTCTTTTAGTTGACATATTTAGTCTATGAATGTTTAAGGTGATTATTGATATACTTGGATTAACTTATACCATGTTTGTTACTTATTTCTACCTGTTGCTCTTGTTGTATTGCCTTATGTACACTGTCCCCAATTTTTCTGCCTTTAGTAGTTTTAATTGAGCATTTAATAGGATTTAATTTTACCTCATTTCTTAGCATATTAATTCATCTTTTTAAAAGTGGTTTCCCTAGAGTTTCCAACGTACATTTATAAAAAATCTAAGTCCGCTTTCTTTCTTTCTTCTTTTTCTTTCTGAGATGAAATCTTGCTCTGTAGCCCAGGCTGGAGTGCAGTGGCACCATCTCAGCTCACTGCAACCTTCGCCTCCCGGGTTCAAGCGATTCTCCTGCGTCACCCTCATGAGTAGTTGGGATTACAGGTGTGTGTCACCACACTTGGCTAATTTTTGTATTTTTAGTAGAGAAGGGGTTTCACCATGTTGGTCAGGCTGGTCTTGAACTCCTGACCTCATGATCTGCCTGCCTTGGCCTCCCAAAGTGCTGGGATTACAGGTGTGAGCCACCGCACCTGGCCCTAAGTCCACTTTCAAATAGCATTATACCACTTCACAGTAGCGTGAATATCTTATAAGAAAAAATTACTAATTCCTACTTCATTTCTCTTGTACCACTGGTGTTATTCATTTCACTTACGCATAAGCAAATATATGCCTAACATACATAATTGAATTTACTTATCATTATTTTGAACGAAATGTTATGTTAGATCAATTAAAACATAACAGAAACAAAAATTTTTATTTTACCTTTACTTCTTCCTCCAGTGCTTTTTCCTTTCTTTATATAGATCTGAGTTTCTGATCTGTATCATTTTCCTGTCTGAATAACTTTCAACTTTCCTTGCAAGGCAGGTGTACTGGTAACACATTGCCTCATTTTTTTCCTGGTCGTATAAGACTTTTTTCTCCTTCTCTTTGGAGTGATAATTTCACAGCGCACAGAATTCTAGGTTGCGTGTACTCTCTCTTTCTCTCAACACTTTAAATATTTTATTTCAATCTTTTCTTGTCTCATAGTTTCTTAGGAGATGTCAAATATAATTCTTACCTTTGCTCCTCTGTGGCTAAGGTGTTTTTCCTATGGTTTCTTTCAACATTTTTTTCTTTATCTCCAATTTTCTGTAGTTTGAATATAATATTTTTAGGTATGGTTTTGCAATTTTGTTTTGTTTACTTTTACTTGCTCATTGTTTTCTTACCTTCCTCGATTTGTGGTTTGTTGTCTGATGTCAACTGGGGAGATTATCAGACCTTATTGCTTCACATATTGCTTCTCTTCATTTCTTTGTCTTCTCTTTCTTTTATTCTTATTATGTTTATGTTACACCTTTTGTAATTGTCCCATAATTCTTAGATATTCTGGGTTTCCTGTTTATTCTTTCTCCTCCTCTTACAGCTTTGGAAATTTCTATTGTCATATCTTTAAGCTTAGAGATTCTTTCTTCAGCCATGCTCAGCTAACTAATGATCCCATCGAAGACATTCTTCATTTCTGTTACGGTGGTTTTGATTTCTAGCATTTCTTTTTGGTTTTTCTTAGGATTTTCATTTCTCTGCTTACATTGTCCATGTGTTCCTGTATCTTGTTTACTTTTCAAACTTAATTCCTTAGCATATTAGTCATAAGTTGTTTTAATTTTTTAATTTCAAATCTGATATTTCTAACTTATCTGTCATATCTGACTCTGGTTTTGATACGTTTTCAGCCTCTTCAAACTGGTTTTTTTTTCTCCTTTTTTGTTTCTCTCTCCTTTTGTTTTGGCCTTTTAGTGTATCCTGTAATTTTTTTGGGTGAAAGGCAGACATGATGTACTGGGTAAAAGGAACTGATGTAAATGGTCCATTAATAATGTTTTTGTAAGGTATGGGGGAAAGGAAGCATTTTATCATGTACTTAAATCTGAATCCTTTGGTAAGTCTTTTTGTGCCCCTGGGCTATGAACTTTACTAGTGCTTCTCAATTTTCTCCCCCTTCCTTCTTAGGTAGAACAAGATAGATGGGGGGGGGGCTGGAGTTGTGTGTTTTCCTTTTTTCAGGTAGGTTAGGTCCTAACAAAAGCCTATCAGATTAGGCTCTGAAAAATTTCTCCTGAGGGCAGGCCTTGTTACAGAATACCTTGGAATATTGCAAAGTGATTCTTTTTATATCTTACTGCTGGAAGAATGATGCAATTTTTTGTATTATTCACTGTCAATACCTGGTAGATTTCCTGGAAGTAAAACTCATAAAAGTGTAGGGGACCCCCTAGGCCTAGTTTCTCCTTGAGTTTTTAACTTTCAGTTTTGTCCAAACTGAGCCTCCAGCATTTTGTCATCTACATTTTAGATTTTCCTAGCCTGGCATTGGTTATAGAGGAAGCTTCTTGTTGTGGGTTTCTACTGTGGTAGATTGTGTTTCTTTGGATGTGCCTGTCTTTCCAATTTTAGGGGCAATAGTTTGCATTGAGACCTCACTTCTCTGATGGATCACGGAAGAGTTATTTCTCAGTTTCTTCAGCTTTTTACTTACTAGGATGGAGTAGTGACTTCTTAACTTTTACATGCCAGAAGGAAAACTGGAAGTTGAAGTCTAAAATTGATTTTTTTTTGTCATTTATCTTGCCTCTCTTTTACATTGGAGGCTTTCTTCAGTTTTTTGGTCATTTTAAATATCTACTTTTATTTATGAGCAGGGGCCTAATAAGATTGATTGAGAACTCTTAACAGATGGGTAGGGCAATTTCAACTATAAATTTTATTGTTGGATGCATTTCTTATAACAATATCTTTTAATTTTCATCACACTGATTTATTTATTTATTTATTTTTACTTTAGAGACAGAGTCTCACTCTGTCACCCAGGCTACAGTGTTGTAGTCCAAAAATAACTCACTGTAACCTTGATATCCTAGGCTCCAGTGAAATCCTAGGCTGCTTCAGCCTTCCAAGAAGCTTGGACTATAGGTATGAACCACCATGCCTGACTAATTTTTACTTTTATTTTTCTGTAGAGACTTGGTCTCACTATGGTGTCCAGGTTGGTCTTACACTCCGGGCCTCAAGTAATCCTCCATCTTCGGACTCCCAAAACTCTGGGACTATAGGCATGAGCCACACTGTACTGGATACCAATCATATTTCCAACCTAGAAAAATTCCACTTCTAGCATTCTGTAAGTCAGTGTTGGAAGAGTTTCTGTTTTTCCGCATAGTATACACATACTGATACTTAATGGTCCCCTTCTACTGTTGACTTTGTCATAACATTGGTCCCAAATATACCTTTTGCTCCTCAGGCCATAGTCTCACTCTTTTAATCTCTCTAGAAAGTAAACTTCTAATTTCCTTCTATAAGAAGCTGTTACCAGGCATGACAGTGTTATGGAGGAGATCTAGGAATCCGACTGCCTCTTAAACTGCTTTCAGTTGGTCCTCCTCATTGTAGTCACCTCTTTATCTCCAACTTTCAGAGATGTCCCACAATGTCAATTCTTCAGGCTAAGGCAATTCCAAAATTTAAGTCTGATTGATTCTCAGCTTTTTTCATCATGATATAAAATTTGCTTTTCTCAGGTCTGATAAGAGAGGTCTATTAATTTACTTATCACCATCTCACCTGTATTCTAGCTTGCAAATTTTTTCTGTTTTTGTTTTTTTCTAATTCTTTCCATCCTTGGATTTTCATGTCTCTAAAATAGTTCCCTTAACTTGTTTCAGAAGTGCCTTGATATACAATAAAATTGGACAGCAGCGCTTTATTCACATTGCTTTTATTAATATAGAATTAGGATATTGGATCAAATGTGTTCCACCCATAAAAAATGTGCCACAAATGTAAATTTGCTAGAAACATTTACTCTAGTGATAACTCATTTTTTTTAAAAAAAGACAAAGCAATATTCTAATGAAAAACAAGTAACAATATAAACAATTTTTTAAATGAAAATCTGTCTTTTTAAAAAATGAGGAGGAAAAGAAGTTAAAGAGAACTGAAACAAATGCTCTCTGCAGGAAAACTCATAGCAAATATCAAGAGCAGGCTAGCTTCTGCTTTGTGTTTTTCAGTATTTCTCCCTATGCCCTAGAATAGAAATGTAGTTATTGAGAATCATATCTGCCAATTAATCTCAAAGGCAAGTGTAAGATCTGGCATTTATCCTTTCTACTTTTTGTGACTTATCAAACCTCACAGTATAGTTGATTAGTATGTGGTAGAAATATATTACCTGTGATGTGCAAAATCAACCTTTGATAGCTTTTATTCTCAGAATAATTATAACCTGCCTTAGGCAAATAATTTGAACCTTTAGAATATCTGACTTACTGAAACTTGAGATACCAATGATTATAACACTATCAAATTGCCATAGTTGTAAAAATGGTGAAGTATACATTTAATAAACACAGTATGAATAGAGTTCGACAACCAGTTTTACCAGATACGCCTCTGATTCTTGTGCTAATTTAGCAAATTCACCAAAATAGCACATATATATTTTGTGGTTATAATTTTAATAGTCTATTATATTGTGATTATATAATAATTTAGTTATCTTCTGTAAACTTGTTAAGCTTGAATAGGATTGTTTATAATAGCATTATATCACATTTTCTTCCCTGGGTGATTGCTATTACTAATATTACAATATATTAATAAATAGCATGTATAGTACTTTAAAACTTTCAAGGGATTTTAAATTGCATTTTTTCATTGATAAAATTCATCTATGAGGAAAGAAAAAACTATAATAATCACCAATTTACTACTGGGGAGACTGATACCTAAAAAAGTTAAAATTCTTGCTCAATGTTGCATACAAAAAAACGATATATTGGCTCTTCGAGGCTTTTTATTCCCCTACTCTGCTTCATATATACAATAAAGTCTCCTCCACATTTTTAAATAAATAAGATTTTTACTTAAACATATTTAACTGTATTTACAGTATTCACAATCTTTTTCTACTGCCTTATTCTAGGAAAATCATCTCAAATAACAAAATAATAACATACTTTAGCTGCTATTTCATTTTGACAGTAGAGAAATTTGAATCAGAGAAGTTAAGCAACTTTTCCAAAGTCACACATTAAGTACAGCAGTATTCTAATTCAGGCAGTCAGACTTTAGTGTCTTCACTATTAAATGCTGTAATAATCTCCTCAGTTAAATAAATCTCCTTCCCACTTAAATGACTTAAAAAATGTAATAAGTGAAAAAATGGGATCTCATTCTTCCATTGAACACAAGTATATGCAATGATGATAGAAATGGAACATGAGAGTCAACTATATCATACAGTATGATTAACCAAACACAGGCCGCTGTAGAAAAAGAGTTCACGTGGGTCTAAGAAACTCCATGCTTAAGGTATCATCGTAGCTATCTCCTTGAATTGTAGGGTTAAAATGAATACGATTGATAAAATATGTTATACACATGATAATAAAATGTAACTAAAGTAAAATAAATACATGTAGCATTAATAAGATTAGTTTTTGGTGGCTTAAATTTACATTTGTTTTCAAATGTAATTGAGACAATTGGTAACTTTCTCATTACTTTAAAATGGCATATACATTTGATACACATATTTGAAGAGGACAAAAAGAATTACTTTAAACTGAAAGAAAGAATAAAAATAGACATACTTGTGAACCATGCAATTGATCATGCTATACAGTTTCTAATAGGATCTCAAGTGAATACGCTTTTCCTTTCCGGATTATTGACTTTCAATTAAATAAAAAACGAGTAAAAATAAGTTAAGCAGTTGCAGGTGAACAACTGGAACTTAATTTTTTCATCTAACTTTTAAGTAAATGTATTTAAGATTATTTAATTAAATTTGCACTGGTGTCACAAGTTGGCAAACACATATACTGAGTGCTTAATGGAAATGAAATTATCTTCAGTAACGCTCGTGAAACTGGAAATAAACTCCCTTTGCAGAAATTCCATGAAAAGCTAACATTAAAGGCCTCTTATGACACCTTGGCATTTGAAAGTCCAAAGCCTAGAAAATGTAAATATTATTTGGATTCATTCTATATAAATTTATTGAATGTGTTTCAACAGTTCTTCTGAGAATCAAAACAGTAAGACATTTGAGAGTTGCACTTTCTCCTTTGTACTGATAGAACCATTGTGTTTGGCTTGAATATCTGACAGGACCTATATAGCTTTCCTCTGGATATAAGCCTCACCATGCCTCTGATAAGCAAAGCAAATTAAATAAGCAACAGAGCCTTTTAGAGCCAGGGCTTGTGCTGCATATCCACAAGTGACTTCTGAGGAACAATTAGACTCTAAGAAATTAATTTATGTGGACTCTCTTTCTCCCAGGGGTACCAGATCACTTCCAATGTACAATCAGGTGGTTTGGCATTCATTTGACTCATGAAACGATCAGACTTCCTATATCCCCTATGGAACAGTCACTTAAGCATAGGATTGGGTCTGTCATATTGTTTCCTGGACTTTCACAATTTTGTTTCTTTCTACACATGAAATTCTTACATATATAACATCTGCATGAATTTTTACTCACTGTCTCTCTTTCTCCCACTCCTGCTCTTTCACACACACATACACAAACATACCCAAAGCCTAATGCAAACATGAGAGCTGTGTAGTAAAACCAGATCTCATTTGGACAGATCTGTACAAGACATCATTTGTACATTACCATAATATAAATCATATCACACTCAGAGCTTTGACATACAGGGTTAGGAATATAAGCACAGTACCCAATGACAAACATGAAAATGTGTTTTGTGGGTAGGCGGGAAATAGTTTTTGGCAAATTGAATTACAAATAAAAGTCTGGACACAACAAAGAAAGTTTGATACGTTTAAGTGACTTAAGATTGTTTTAGATGTCAGTCCTAGATTACAGAAATTAAAAATAATTGGAGATATATTAACTTCCATTACAAATAGCCAGAAGAAAGCATGTATCTGTTAAAAATTATATGATAAAGACAAACTGGAAATGCTATAGTCAATTTTTCCAACTATATTACCAGTATACAAATAAAAGAAAAAAATGATTTTTTGTCAGAAGACTTCTTTCCTTTAAATAAGAAATATTTTAATGTTCTAATTAAGAGATACTATTTATTTTCCTCACTACCCTTTTTTGGCTTATAATTCAAGTCAAATTTCAATTTTAAAAAACATTTGTTGCCCATCAATTTGCTGATTCTGAATTAATTCCCTGCTTAATTAGTTCCAGCTCTTATTCGCTTGGAGCTCATTCAAAACTCTTGACCAAGAACCTTCAGTCTGAAAACACTCATATTTAATATAATAGTTTGCACATATTCCATTAACGGTTATGACAAGGATACCTTTTTTGTGTGTAAGATGACAAAATGTATCAGACAGCCTTAGTATTGCCCCTGGAGTTAGGATGGAAGTAACTTCCCCATATGCTGAGTTTATCTTCTTTGGAATCTTAGAAGAAGATTCAGAAAAAGTTGAATGGAGTTATAAAAATATGTGATTTTTAAAAATAAGTTTCAACTAATATTTTTAAATTGCTTTTGTAATAATTATGAATGAGTTTATTCAGTTTTGACAAGTCATCACTTATAATTAATAGTATGAATCAATAGCAAGCTTCTTCATTACTGCATATATATCCCAATTACAAGTACATGTCAAAAATGTTAAGGATGGTGTTACCCAGCATTCTTAAAGACAAACTATTTTTCTACTTCATCTTATTTGACACGTGCCGTGCTAAAGCCTGTTATGTTTTCATAAATATGTTTAAAATAAATTTTATAATAATATTTCAAAAAATAATTTATAATCTGAACTTTGAAAATCCGTAATGCCAGATAAAGTCATTCTATTTCCAGTTTTTGAAATTAGATTTTAGCTATAAATTAAACTTAGTTGTCAGATAAGAATAAAATTATTCAAAGTGCCTTGAAAATCAGGTCCTTGAACATAGGTTACGTATGAAGCAATGCACTTTCTTATTTAAAGTAAAAGAGGGCCATACACCTGGATCTTTGTTTATTGAATCTATGAATGAGAACTAGCAAGATTAACTTATTTAAAGAAGTAAACAAAGTCTGACAATGATAAATCCATGCAATACAATTAGTGTCAACTTACAAAAGTAAATTAAGAAGATATAATCTTTAGGTCTGTACATATTCATTAAGTAACCCTACTAGGTATCTACAATTCAGTTAAGAAAAAAGTCAAAAACATGTATAACAGACAATTGCTTTAAACACACATACACACACACACACACACACAATTGGTAGAATACATCATGTCTGTATTGATACATGCATGTGTTGGTACATTCATGTATTGGTATCAACACATACATGATGATTATCTACACTGATAAAGAATTTGAGATTGTGCCAAAGCCTAAACTCAGTCTTTCTGAGAAAAGAGTCCACAGACATCTTAAAATTTTACTTTGTTAGGGACAGATGCCACCTGATGCGCAGATATAATAACTGATCCCTTGAATTCTTTCTCCAATGGAAAAAAAGTAAAAAATAGTTTGCGAAGAGTGAGGTCAGTGCATAGGTTCAGAGCTAAATATTTTCAACAATTTAACAAACATTAATTAAGCTCCTATCGTGTGTCTGGCTACAAGCAAACACTGGAAATAGAGCAGTGAATCAGAGAGCCATTCTTCTCACCTTCATAATCTTATATTCTTGTGTTTGTATGCTAATTATGAGTGATAATTCTATAAAACATAATTCAGAATGGTAAAAAAAAACATGTTATACAGAGGATGCCAACGTTTTGTTCGTCTTAAGTGATTTTTTGTTGTTGTCCGTCAGAATTTGAATCCATCCTTATGGTATGTTTCCTGGAATGTATTTATTTTTTCTTAATTCTTCTCTTCCTTAATCAGAATGGAAGTTAAAGAAATTAGTATAAAAGTAGACCACCTTCCTCAACCTTTTCCCTTTTCTCCTCCTTCAGGGCCATATAACAGCAAAAATATTTCCAATTCTGATTTGAAAGAGTTAATAATCTTCAGCTAGTATTTAACCTATTACTAGCTACAGGAACAATGACAGCTTCTTGAGATAGGGTTTGCTAAATGTTTTCAAAGAGCCAGGGTTGAAGGCTGCTCTACAGAAATAAAGTATCATACCAGTGTAGAGTGGGTTCTCTACTTTACTTAGATTTCTATTTAAGAAGCTGATGATAATTTTGCTGCCAGCCTTTCTCAGGCTGAAGTGCATGAAATGCTTTTTTATTAGCAAGTCTATGATATTTCTGATATAGCAAACTTCCACTATAGCTCACCCATCTGCCATTGATGTTAAGAGAAAAACACAAACACTATTATTATGAATAGTCCTTGTGCATCATTTCTTCAAAAAGTTTTGAGCCAGTACCACTTAACAGGAAAAGTTATTATTAGTTGTGATAGACCAAAAGGCCACCAAAACTGCTTGGTGTAATGTGTGCGGTGCAAAAGCCTCAGGTTCAGCAACAAAACTTTCTTTTCTGTTGTTGACACGACACACTTATTTTTCAAACCTTTGCTTCCCACCTTGACAGTCTGCTGATAAAAGCGAGTTATGAATTAGGACTTTGGTAGGTTCCCATTAAGACTTCTATTCCCTCTGAGCAACAGAGTCCAGCAAAGCAACTGAGTCAACATAACACCCGACATTTTAGCATTTTCAAAGGCCAATGCTGGGTTTAAATGCCAGAATAGCAAGAAACAAATTCTCTGATCTATCTCCACCTGTCTGATATTGTGAAGTGTAATTTGATTTTGTTTCAAAAATTTAATTTGACCTGTTTCACCCCTCATCCTTACTGCTGGAGAAATAATGTTAATATTGATACAATTGATTTAAATTATCTATTAAATAAAATGAATTCATCCTCTTACCTGTCCTATTGAGAGGTGACAGCCTGCGGGCAGTCCTCACAGCCCTCGCTTGCTCTCGGGGCCTCCTCTGCCTGGGCTCCCACTGTGGCGGCACTTGGAGGACCCCTTCAGCCCACCGCTGCACTATGGGAGCCCATTTCTAGGCTGGCCAAGGCGGGAGCCGGCTCCCTCAGCTTGCAGGGAGGTGTGGAGGGAGAGGCGCGAGCGCGAACCGGGGCTGCGCGCGGCGCTTGCGGGCCAGCTGGAGTTCCGGGTGGGCGGGGGCTTGGCGGGCTCCCCCCACTCGGAGGAGCCGGCCCGCCCTGCCGGCCCTGGGCAGTGAGGGGCTTAGCACCCAGGCCAGCGGCTGCGGAGGGTGCACTGGGTCCCCCAGCAGTGCCGACCCACGGCACTGCGCTCTATTTCTCACAGGACCTTAGCTGCCTTCCCGCCGGGCAGGGCTGGGGACCTGCAGCCCGCCATGCCTGAGCCTTCCACCCCCTCCATGGGCTCCTGTGCGGCCAGAGCCTCCCCGACTAGTGCCACCCTCTGCTCCACAGCGCCCAGTCCCATCAACCACCCAAGGGCTGAGGGGTGAGAGCCTGCGGCACGGGACTGGTGGGACTGGCGGGCGGCTCCACCTGCAGCCCCTTGCGGGATCCACTGGGTGAAGCCAGCTGGGCTCCTGAGTCTGGTGGAGATGTGGAGAATCTTTATGTCTAGCTCAGGGATTGTAAACACACCAATCAGCACCCTGTGTCTAGCTCCAGGTTTGTGGATGCATCAATTGACACTGTGTCTGACTGCTCTGGCGGGGCCTTGGAGAACCTTTGTGTCCATATTCTGTATCTAACTGATGTGATGGGGAGGTGGAGGACTTATATGTCTAGCTCAGGGATGGTAAATGCACCAATCAGCACCCTGTCAAAACAGACCACTCGGCTCTACCAATCAGCAGGACGTGGGTGGGGCCAGATAAGAGGATAAAAGCAGGCAGTGGCAACCAGCTTGGGTCACTTTCCACACTGTGGAAGCTTTGTTCTTTAGCTCTTTGCAATAAATCTTGCTACTGCTCACTCTTTGGGTCCACACTGCTTTTATGAGCTGTAACACTCACCGCGAAGGTCTGCAGCTTCACTCCTGAGCCAGCAAGACCAGAAACCCACCAGAAGGAAAAAACTCCGAACACATCCCAACATCAGAAGGAACAAACTCCAGACGTGCCACCCTAAGAGCTGTAACACTCACCGTGAGGGTCCGTGGCTTCATTCTTGAAGTCAGTGAGACCAAGAACCCACCAATTCCGGACTCACTATGTATCTCAAATGCAATTATATTAGATCATGTTTATTTTCTTTTCTGCTATGCTTTTAATAAGTAGTTTGGTAATGTATTGACAATATCACATAGCAAATACAGAATCAATATAATGAACTTGGTGTTGTCTAGAAAAGGTAAAGCAATCTATTTACTTTTTTAAGTTTTTATCCTTTGATTAATCCAGGGTATAGTATTTTTGAAGATGTTTCTTCGTTTTTAATATGTGTTTTCCCTCATTTATTTAAATTGTTTCCTAGAATAAACATCAAAACACTAAGAACATGTATATAGTTTAAGTTTTATGCATATGATTTCCCCACCTACCAATGCAATCACCTACTGAACATTTAAAATCATTATTATTTGAGCCACACTGGTTTCCTTTACTGCTTTTTGTTATGTTTTCTCATCTATAAAATGGAGCAATAACTATAAATTCCAAGGAATGACAAGCAAATTGCCACAGTCCCTAGCACACACTGATCCTGTGACATATTTAGAGGGAAATAAAGACATTTGGTGAGGTACAACTTTACTCTTTTATTACCATAATTATCAGGCAAATTGTCAAGAATAACCACTTGTTGACCGTCACCACTCATTTCTATTTTTAGTTTAAAGTCTCTAAAAACTGGAGTCTTATTATTCCTGTAGGCATATCTAAAGTGCCTCTTTTTATTTGTGGGTATTGATGGGGTTGAGGAAATGCTACTCCAAAATACGGCACCATGGCATTTAAGAAAACAGAAAGAAAAAAAGAAATGCTGCCTTTCCTTTGCTCTTTCTTGCCTGAAGCAAGTCATAAAACCTAGGAAGATCACTCTTCTTCCTTTTTTCCCTAAAGCAGGTCATAAGACCCTGATTCAAGAGGTATTCTCTCATACCTGGAGGAAGGGAATGTCTATATTTCTGAAGATTCAGGGACACAGAGAAGAATCTGAACAAACAGGTCCTGTTAAGTTTCCCCTAGGTTATTACCATTAGATTATACGCCCTTTGTCCAATCATACTTCTGTACCTTGTCCAGTCTTCATCAAAGCTAAGTATTAAAATACCCAGGTTGTCTTGTTTCTTTGGGGCTTCATTTCCTTATCAAGGCTCGCATGTCAAATAAAATTTACATTAAGTACATTTGTATGATTCTTTCTTGTTAATCTATCTTTTGTCATAAGGGAATCAGCCAGAAACCTTGTGATGGTGAGGAAAATATTTCCTTTCCCCTGCAGTGCACATGTGTGAAACTACGAGTTGAGCACCCATTCCAGGGCAAGTGTAACTGGAATGTGTTCGAGGAGTAGTCTAAGCCTTATTGTGTAAGAAGAGAGATTCATTTAACTGTTTCCTCATACCCACTGGAATAATTTATTTGAAGAGTGGCATATTATGGCTACAGGTCAGGGTTCTTCTAACAAGAAAATTGTTAGGGATTCCAAGTTTTTAACTTTGAATTAAAAGTATTTAGTATTTCTGATATATGATGTGGCCTTGACTGAGCATGCTTCAGAGAAGAGAATCCAAAAGATCTCGAAGGGAAGATCGTAATAAGGGAGAGGAATTCCAGATTGGTGCCATGAGTTCAACAAGTAAGGCAGGTCTCACAGAATTCAACACCCCTCACTCAGCACCATGGATTTCATTTGAGCAAAATTAATGTGCATTTTCGAATGCAAACTGAAAGAGCTTTGTGAAAAAAAAAAGTTGTAATGTCGGCTGGCTTTAATATGGAACACTTACAGTGACAGGAACACTGGAGAAAAGATAAGGTTTTCCTTTGATCCCAATACTTTAACATATTACTTTAGAATTTTCATTCAGAAGATAAATCAGGGATAACAGCTTATGAGGGTGAATAAGGCCTCAGTGAGTGTGACCCTTCTTGCAATAAACTACAGTCTATAGACTATGGTCTGTAGAGATGATGCTTCCTGCATTTAACAGTACCTTGCTTGAGAAACTGAATCCTAACAGAAAAACTATGTGATATTGACAGTAGCAAAGGCAGAGGAGGGAAGAGTCATTGACAGGCTGACCAGATGTTTACATTCCCTTTTGTGAATCAGTTGTTATTGTGGTGACATCTTCAATAATGCAGTCACATCTGAGCTTCTTCACCTTATAATCTTCATAGGAAAACTCCACAGAGGGGAGATATATTTAGGGATTCTTAGAATTGCTGTGATTAAGACAATAAATAAGTGACTTTATTTTGAATCCCTAAATTTGATTAGCTTATATATAGGGGAGCATTGTGTGTGTGTGTTGGGTGTGTGTGTGTCTATGAATGTGTGTATGTGTCTAATCAAAGGTAGCATATTTTTTCCAGCATTTTTAACAAAAATGAATCTCTATATGTACTAATAAGATTTATTTTGCAGAATGTCATAATTTTATACATGATTCCAAGCATAAATTTTTAGTTTTTAGCTAACTATTTAGAAAAACTATGTTTGTGTATGTTTTTTTTTTTTTTTTGAGATGGAGTCTCGCTCTGTCACCCAGGCTGAAGTGCAGTGGCGTGATCTCGGCTAACTGCAACTTTCACCTCCCAGGTTCAAGCAATTCTCCTGCCTCAGCCTCCTGAGTAGCTGGGACTACAGGCGTGTGCCACCATGCCCGGCTAATTTTTGTATTTTTAGTAGACACAGGGTTTCGCCATGTTGGCGATGCTAGTCTCAAACTCCTGACCTCAGGTCATCCACCCACCTCTGTCTCCCAAAGTGCTGGAGTTTGCGTAACTTCACTTATTTGAAAAACTAGAGAAAATACTATAGTTTTTTTGTGCTTATTTATGAGTAATCTGCATTTGCATGGTGTATATTATGTACTTTATTTTTTGAATTGTCAAACAAATATTTAAATGTTTCAGAAATCATCTCCACACATATTCTCTTCGTTCTGATATGAAAGTACTTCATTCATTGCCAAATACTTTTTTAAAACAGAATTAGAAAAAATACTAGAACTATTTCCTATTATTAAATTAATAACCATTCCAATCTAAATTACTTTAATACATTACTTCATATAAGGAATAAATTTTGTACAAAAAATAGAAAAAAAATCCAAAATTAAAACATTGATTTACAATTAAAACTATACTTTGCTAATACAACTGCTTATTATAGATTTGAAAAATATATATAGTCGTTCAGTAAAGCCAGAGTTCAATTAGGCTAAGCACTAATATTTTGGAATTATTTACCTAAATTGAGAAGTTTCTTTAAATGAAAGTGTGGGACAAATTGCTATCATTTGTAAAATCTATTTTATTAGCAGTAACTTTTCTAATAAGTTGTTAAAATATTAAAATAAAATTTTA
This sequence comes from Symphalangus syndactylus, assembly GCF_028878055.3. Classification (NCBI taxonomy): domain Eukaryota; kingdom Metazoa; phylum Chordata; class Mammalia; order Primates; family Hylobatidae; genus Symphalangus; species Symphalangus syndactylus. Next base: position 92,943,242 of record NC_072433.2, read on the forward strand.
TCTGAAAATATAAATATCACATATTACTTATGTGCTCTGTATAACTAGTATAAGAATTGAAAATACTAAAGAAATTTTTTATTTAATTTATTTTATCTCACATTTAAACTCATGTTTGCAATTCATCACTTTTAAATTATAAAATTAATTCCCTATTTTGATTCAGCAACATAGTGTTGTATATATTTATATATAATCTTAAATTTTCAGAGTAAAAAAATAATAATATGTTTAGTTGGATGAGTTCAACACTGTGTTTGTAATAGTCATTAATCCATTCTCTTTCAATCACAGATCAGAGCTGCAAACCAGCCAGAAATATAATTTGGGGATTTAATGATATACCAAAACAATGCAAGGGGCAATTGTCTCTTTGGCAGAAGTTTCATAACCCAGTACAGGATAGCTCTACTTGCAAGAAGAAATATACTTTCTCCATTTACCACTGAAGATTTATGGCCAATGTGACGTATTTAGGTTGGTTTAATTAAAACTATTATTCACTATTCCATAGGGAATTTTACAAGTCTAGGCATTTAGTGATAGTACGTATTTGTATTAGTGATGGCAGTCTTTTAATTAATTCCTTATTTTGAATTTTAATACAAAGAGTAGTCTTTTTTCTAAAGTCATTGGAACACAATTAGCATATTTATTAACACTGATCCCCTCTTAGCTTCTCTAATAATATTTTATCCTAATATTTCTTGTATTTCTAATACAAATCTGAAGCTTTTTAAAATGATAATTTTAATTGTACTAAAAAGACTAATATCTCCCAGCTGGTTTTACTTTTTACCAATTCAGTTTGTAAGTAATTACAAAAAAATTCCTAACAGGTCTTTCACTCTTTGAATTCTATAATCTTTTCTATAGATATTAGCATTAATTTGTTCAAATAAGACTATCTACTGAATTGCAAGTCAAAAGCAGACAAACTGACAATGAAATTAAGCATGAATCTGTGTGTACATATATATACATATTCTTTCTCTTCCTAACTCTTAAAATGAAAGCATGAAATCAAATATTTCAATCAAATACACCTTTTATGCTAAGATTAAAAAATAGTGGGTTGTTTGTCTTACAGCCTTACAGAAACCCTGAGATACACAAATTTAATCTGAACTTATATAGTTGTTGGTTTATTTATTACAAAAAAGAAATCACTGGAATTTTGTATAGTTACCAGTTTATTCTAAACACTGTTTTGACTTTTGTTTCTAACAATAGAACTAGGAACATTGAGAAGTTTGATGTAGAGAAGAATTTTTTATTTGCTATGTCTTACCAAATGGCAAAAAAAAAAAAAAATCACGAGTTTTTTTTCTAATAAAGTTTTACAAGTTCACATTACATTTTTTCTAAACTATTTAAGCAATGAATCATTATATCAGTTTATTCAACAGTTAATAATTTTGCTATGTTAATGTGTTATATACTGTCTTCTCTATGGGTGATCATATATGTAAAACATAGTTTTTGACTTCAAGATGCTTATTTACTCACAGGGTAATGGGATATATAACAAGTGCAATATAGAGTGATAAAGGATATGATAATGGAATATGGGAAGACAGCGGATGATAGGGAAGGTTAGGCAAGATTTCTTGGAGGGAGAAACATTTCATTAGAAGGTTAAATGAGTGTTAAGTATTATTCAGTCTTGAAAATGTTCATGAAGAATTCCAAAGCATTAGCATAGCGAAAAGAGCAGTAAAACAACCTGGAACATTTTGGAACAAAAAATATATTAGCCTAATTCAGTGTGTGTCTGAGTTTGTGTGTGCATGTATGTGTGATAGAGAGATAGAGAAAGAGAAAGAGAGAGAGAGAATGACAGACCTAAAGATGAGTCAAAATGTCTGAATATAAAATCAAAGTATAAATTATGAAAATTTATTATCATGCAAAGGAAGATGACGGAAATCCTCAAAATAAAACAAGAAAATAAAATAATGATGGCTATAAAAGTAATAATACGGAGACTCAATTCCATTTGCTTATGCTTGGCATATTTTGAATGATGCAGTAATAATTTTTGTATATTCTATCTTTTAGAAACTAGTATTATATTATTAGAAATATCACCGAAAAATCTGAATTCTAATCCTAGCTCCACCCCTCCCCCTACCGAGTTAAAGTGGCAGGAGCCGCGTGCTCCCGGGTGCAGCTGCAGCCTCCCAGCTGAGGCTCTAGACCAGAGCATCCCTACACTCTTGGGGACCCGGAAAGCCCCCTGCCCCTGCAGGCTTGGAAGTGCCTGCCCCGGCTCCCTGGCCTCTTCTTACTCTCAGTACCTGCTCCAAATTCAGAGCAAAGTTGTAGCTGAGCCCGGGTACTGTCGCAACCTGGCTGGGTGTGCTCACTTCGGGGCACACTGACATGCCAGGCCCCTGCTGCCTCGGGCCCCTTTGGATTTTGGGTGCCAATGAGCATGGGAGGCTAGGCCAAGGGGGCTCCGAGGATGGCTCAACATGGGCCTGTGTGTGTCCCTTGGCACAAACAGCCTGGGCACCAGGGACGACCTGTTGATGTTAGCAGGAGGCAGACAGGCTCCTAGACGAAAAGGGGTGGGCCCTCTGTGATGCCCCACCTTTAAGCAATCAATGGCCTGAAGCCTGGGAGCCAGGCTCTCAGTTCTGGGTGGAGTCTGCAGCCCCTAACGAGAACATACAGTGCTTCCAGGCCCTCCCGTGGCCACCCATGGATCAATCAGCACACACTTCCTTCCCCCCTTCTGAGCCTATAAGCCCCCTCCCCTGACCCAACCCACTGGGCCAGACTCACACAGATGTCAGGCGGAACTGTCTGAGGACAAGAGCTACCCACTCTGGGTCTCCTCTCTGCAGAGGGCTGCACAGTCATCAGGATGACCTCCTTGCAGAAAGGAGCTACCCACTGTAGGTTTCCTCTCTACTGAGAGCTGGACACCCATCGGGACGACCTGCCTGCAGAAAAAAGCTACCAGCTTTGGGTCTCCTGAGACCTTGAGAGATATTCTGTCACTCAATGAAGCTCCTCTCCACCTTGCTCAACCTCCAGTTGTCTGCATATTTGATTCTTCCTGGATGTCAAGTTGGTGAGCAAAGTTTTGGAGATGCTTGTAGAAACTGGCATTCTAGGTTACCTGAATTTTGAATGTGTAGGAATACCCAAATAAATGAAATGTGGCAGTGATTTTTTCTTCTGTTTTTTTCTCTATAACATTATAATCTGAGTTCTACAAAATTAGGAATCACTCTCTTGGATATAACAAGCATTTAGCATAACTTGTAAAAGTCACATGCTGACATCAATCAATCCAAATGCCATTTATTTTTTTTTTTGTAATAGTGAAATAGTATGTAATTTTGAAACTCAAAGGTAATATTGACGACAATTTTCTGTCCAAACAAAAAAAAAATCTAATGAGCCCATGTATACTTATTTTACTTGCTTATTCTTTCAGCAGTTATTAATTTAATGTTTAGTAAAGATCACATAGTGTGCCTGATAGAGAATATAAGATTAATTCAGCATAAAATATTCACTAAGATGAACATGAGCTCTCTCTCCATGGTAGTTAAAGTCTCATAATGACAACAAAACCTTTTTGTCTTTAATAATCAAGAGAACTGATAAACCTCTTGCAAAATTTACAAAAGGGAAACAGAGAACAGACAATCACCAACCTGTCTGGTGAAAGAACGTATGAAAGAGGGACTACAGAGCCCACAGACTTTAGAATTATAGTGAGAAACACTGTTAATGACTACAGATATAGATTAGACAACTTTGTTAAAAAGAACTAATTCCTCAAAACCCAAACAGTACCTGAATTCAACAAAGATAAAATAGGTACTATGAAAACTTTGTAATTACTAAACAAATTGAATTTGTAATTTTAGAACTTAATGAAAAGTTTTCATCAACTGACAAACTCTGCTAAATAACTACAAAGAAGTAACACAATTATCAAATTAATTTTAATAAAATAGAAGAAAAAACACCTTCCTAGTCATTTTATGAGGCCAGAATCACCCTACAAACATAACCACACAAATATATTACTAAAAGAAAAAGAACAAAAGATTAATATCCCTTATGAATGTTTACTGAAAAAATAATAGGTTGGGTGCCATGGCTCTTGCCTGTAATCCCAGCACTTTAGCACTTTCGGAGGCCAAGGTGGCTGGATCACGAGGTCAGGAGTTCAATACCAACCTGGCCAAGTTGGTGAAACCCCATCTCTACTAAAAATACAAAGAAATTAGCCAAGCATGGAGACGGGTGCCTGCAATCCCAGCTATTCAGGAGGCTGAGGCAGAGAATTGGTTGAACCCAAGAGGTGGAGGTTGCACTGAGCCAAGATCACGCCACTGCACTCCAGCCTGGGTGACAGAGTGAGACTCCATCTCAAAAATAATAATAATAAACAAAATATTAGCAAATTGAATGTAAAATTGAATAAACAGAATAATGTAGTTATGTGAGATTTGTCTCAGGAATACAAGTCTAGTTCAATTCAAAAATCAAAAATGCAGTCCACCATATTAATAACGAACAAAAAAGCAGCACGATATCAATTTATGTAGAAAAAGCATTTGACAAAATTTAATATCCATTCACGGTAAATGATAAGAATAGAAGGAAATTATCAAACTGACAAAGGGCATCTTGAGAAAAAACTACAACTAACATTATATTTAATAGCAAAACACTCAATGTTTTCCTACTAATATGGGGAACAAGGAAAAGTTCTACTCTTGACACTCCTACTAAATTTGAGAAGTATTAGTCAACGCAATCAAGCAAGAAAATGAAATTTAAAAACTTATTGTTTGGAAACAGAGAACTAAAACTAGTTCTATTCAGACAGCATAATTTTCTATGTAGAAAATTTCAAATAATCTAAAAAATATATACAAAAAATAAAATTTTCAGAACTAATAAGTTTAATAAGGTGGCAGAATGCAAATTTCACAATCAAATAATCATATTTTTATGTATTAACAATATAAAATTGGAAACTGAAATTAAAAATCAACACTATTTATTATATTCCAAAAATATGAAATTATTAGGTTATAAAAATGAAAAAACATATAAATAATCTTTATCCTAAAAACTATGAAACACCAACGAATTAAATCATAGAAGACCTAATTAAATAAAGAGATACACTGCTTACATGGCTTAAAACATTCAACATAACAACATTTAATACTTTCAACACTGATCTATAGATTTATTGTAATTTCTATCAAAGTCTCAGAAGGATTTTTTTGTAGACACAGACAGCTGGTTTCACTGTTTATATGTAAAGGCAAAAGGTTATAATAACTAAACAATCTCAAAAACAAAAAAATACAGTTTAAGAAATTGCCCTACTGAATAATCAGCTATGCTATAAAGCTATTATGATCAAGAGAATGTGAGATTGAGAAAGGGATAGATACCTAGATAAGTAGAACAAAATCAGAATTCCAGACAGAACCAAAGCAGGTACACACAAATATGATCATTAACTTTTTTGAAAGTGAAAAAACAACTTGATAGAGAAATGATAGTCTTTTTGATAAATGATGCTGAGAAAATTTGACATCCAAATGCAATATACACACACGCATACACACACACAAACACACACACATCTATCTATGTAGTAATGATCTTCATCTAAACATCACAACATATGCAAAAATGACTGAGCATGGATTAGAGTATGGTTTGGCAAGCTACAGTCCATTGGCCAAATCCAGTCTGAAGCATGTTTTTGTATGACTGCCAGGCTAAAAATACATATTTTTTCATTTTAAAAATATTTTAAATTTTTTTAAAAAGGATGAGAAAAATTAAAATATTCAGTAAAGACTATGTTGTTCCCCAAATCTAAAATATTAACCATCTTTCCCTTTATAGAAAAAGTATGCTGACTTATGTATTATAGGTGTACGTATAAAACAAAAAACTATTAAGCACTTAGAAGAAAACATAGGAGAAAATATGTATAACCCAGTTTACACAGAGAATTCTTAGACATAACACTAAAATTCTCTCTATTAGAAAAATACATACATTGACCTCCATCAAAATTTAAAAAAAAATATAAAGATGACAAATAAGTAAATTAAAAACGCTTCATGTCATTTGTAATTAGGTTAATGCAACAATGAGATATGACAGAACCTACTCAAATGGCTAAAATTAAAAGAAAAAATCTGACCCCACCAAATGCTGTCAAGGATCTAGAGCAATACGAACTCATTGTTGGTGGAAACAGAAAATTGTAGACACTTTTCAGGAAAGTTTGGCCATTTCTTACAGGAATAAACACAGCCTCACAAATAGGCTAGCAGTTGTACTCTTAGGCACTTACTCATTTGATACATAATCTCGGGTTAAAACAAAAAAGCACATAAATTTATAGCAGCTTTACTCAGAATTGCCCAAAACTTGAATCAACCAAGATGTCCTTTAATAGCTTCAGGGACAAAGAAAGTATGTTACATCCAATGTTATCCAACAGTAAAAAAGTACGAGTTATCAAAACACACAAAGACATAAATGATTCTTAAACACATATTGCTAAGTTAATCTGAAATGCCATAACACTAGATCTCGACATGACACCCGGAAAAGGCAAAACTATAGAGACATTATAAAGAACAGTGGTTTTCAGGTGCTTAGAAGTAAAGTAAATGGGATTTTTTTTTTTTAGGGCAACGAAACTAATTTGTATGACAGTATAATGAACAAAACCATACATTTTTCAACACCCGTGGAACTTTGCAAGACAAAAAATGAATCTTAATATACGCAAATTAAAAACAAAAATTTATTTAGGTTGTCGGGGGAGCCAGGATGTAATGCAGAATGTGATAAAAAGATCTAACTACATTACAAATGGATTAGACAACTTCACTGAAGAAGATGGGAGAAAAAGATGATGACTTAAGTAACTTTGGAAATGAATAGAGTTTGCGAAACTAAAGACAAAAGAAACGCCATAAAAATATCTTCTAGATGACAAAGTTGTGCCTTTTGGAGTTGCATTTTAACACATTGAAACCACTAAACACTGAACAATTGGGTAAATACATGGTAAGTGGTGGGAACCAGGTTTTCCCTTGTTGGAGTGGGAGACGGACAAGTGGGAAGGTTACAGTGATCCATGTTGTAATGAATTAGAGTTGAAAACATCAGGATGAATCCATTTAGGTTAATATAAATATAGATGGTAACTCATAGAACTATTAATGGATAACTATTAATGGATATGTGTATATACACAGTTTTGCATATGCACATGTAATTCACATATAGTTATGAGTCCACACTGATATAAATGTATACATGTATGAATAAATAATAAATAACTAGGAATAGGCAAATATTTCATGCAAAAGAACTCCAAACAACTTGTGTAGATATTTTGCCTTCAAGGAGGTAAAACGAAACTATCCACTCCTTAAGAGCGACTGCACATAGTGAGTTTCCCCCAAAAGAAATCAGTATGAAAAAGGGGGAAAAGATTAACTTTAATGAGCAAAACAAGACAAACACTACCTTAGCCAGATGATTCAGGTTAACACAGTGACAAATCATGTTGATAGCATATACCCTTGAAGTGATGAGAGTGCACCTTACCTCCATACTCTTGGTCCCCAATAGCAATAATCCCAGTCTCACAGTGAGAAAAACATCAGACAAATCTCAGTTGGAGGACATTCTACAAAATTACTGGCCAGTACTTCTCAAAAAGTCAAAATCATCAAAAATAATAAAAGTTTGAGAAACTATCAAAGCCAAGAGGAGCCTAAGGAAACATGACAACCAAATGTGATATGGTTTCTTTGATGGGATACAGGAAGAGAAAAAGGATATTAGGCAATAGACAATGAAACGTGAGTACCATATGGGCTTTAGTTAGTGTATCAATATTTGTTCATTAACTTTGATAAGTGTACCATATTAACATAAGATGTTAATAATAAGAGAAACTGTGTGTTGAATATATGGCAACTCTCTGGACTATCTTTACATTTAAAAAAATAAATCTAAAACCATTACAAACTAAAAAGTTTGTTAAGAATGCTCAAAAGTTTTGCCCCATCAAAGATGGGGCTAAGAAAATAACAAGACAAGTTACAGAGTTAGGAAAAATATTTGTAAACCACATATCCAGCAGAAGATTTGTATTTAAAATTATTAAAGAACTTCCAAAATTCAACAGTAAGAACACAAACAACCCAATTTAAAAAGGGCAAAAACTTTACCAGCTATTTTATCAAATAAGATATATAGAAGTCAAACGAGCACGTAAAAAGATGTTCAACTTCATTAACCGTCACTGAAATACAAAACGAAGCCGCAATAACATACCACTACATTCATATTAGAATGGCTAGAATTAAAAAATGCTTACAACAGTTTTGAGAGGTTGCAAAGCCATAGGAAGTCTCATACTTGGCAGGCAGAAATGTAACATAGTATAGTCACTCTGAAAAACCATTTGGAAGTTTCTTATACAGTTAAATATACACTGACCATAGGACCCAGTGATCCTACTACTGGACATTTACACTGGGTGGGGGGGTGGGAGATGGAATAAAACATGTTCACACAAATGCTTTTACATAAATATTTATAGTAGCTTTATAAATAACCACTAGAAACTGGAAACAAACATGGTGTCCTTCAATAAGTGAGTGAATAAATAAACTGCGGTATAACCATACCATGCAATGCTACTGTGAAGTAAAAATACAATAACCACTGATATGTGGAATAATACAGATGAACCACACATGCATTATTCTGAGTAAAATAAACCAGCCTCAAGAGCTTATATATTGTATGATTCCATTTAGGTGGCATTCTCAAATAGACAAAACTCTACCAGTGAAGACAATAATGGTTGTTGGTAGTTAGAAACTTTGGGGATTGTGATTATATAGTGATAGTAGGTAAGTCTTTTTGGACTGGTAAAATTATTGAGTATCATAATTATGATGATTATTTGCAAATCTATATCTGTGTTTAAATTGATGAAACTGTATACCAAACTAAAATCAATAAAAACATCCATTAACACAGCTCAACATTGGATAAGTAATTACAAGTGTGTTACATATTAAAAAAGGGGTAGAGAGAGATTTGAAAACGTGTAGCAAAGACACCTGGCTTAGCCTGGAGGCTTGGAAAAGAGTCTGAAAAGTGCACTTAGAAGTAATAATTGTAGAATGAGTGAAATTGTGCAAAAAAGAAGAAAAACTATGTTGACAGGCAAATGGAAATTAAGAGAGATCGTAGAGATTTAGAAAAATTCAGATTAAACCAGCATATCTGTAACATAAAGTGGAAGTTACAGAGGGAGTTGACAGGGCTGGAAGAAAGGGGAGGCAACCAAATCTTCTAAGATACTATGAACCATGGAAAAGTATGTGAAACTATTGGTGGGTAAATTTATTTTCTTAAAGGTTAACAAACTTGGACTACAATGTATCTTACTGCATGAAGACATTGCTTAAAGCAGCAATACCCATTGGGCTTAATTTATAAGGCAGTGAAGTGCTGCCAAGCAGTTTTATACCAGTTTATATGAGAGTAAATAGATACATTTTTATTACCAAACACTGTTACAGTGGTAACCATGCTCAGACCTAAAAATTAATCAGCAATATCACATATGCCATACGTAATTATGCTTATAAATATGAAAGTATTAATACATAAAATGTACAAATAAAAATGCATATGTAAGGCAAAATTTAGGAAACCATGAAATCCTATGGCAGTAAGGAAGCTAAATGGTCATGTCTTCCAAACTGGAATACTGTTTCGCAGGAAGGATGGGGAGCTGCAAGAGATAATTTAGGAAGTACACAGATGGATATTTAAAATTTTAATAGCTATCAATTTATTTTAATATGCAATAGAAAAATAAGCTATTACTTGCATATCAGTGCCCAAATTTCATAGATATGATCTCTTAGGTTAAAGCTAAATTTTTTGAAAGAGTAAATAAAATTGAAGTTTATTTTATTTTATTTTTATTTTATTTTATTTTTTTGAGACAGAGTCTTGCTGCGTTGCCCAGGCTGGAGTGCAATGGTGCAATCTGGGCTCCCTGCAGCCTCTGCCACCTGGGTTCAAGTGATTCTCCTGCCTCACCCTCCTGAGTACCTGGGACTATGGGCACCTGCCACCATGCCCAGCTAATTTTTGTATTTTTTTTAGCAGAGATGGGAATTCACCATGTTGGCCAGGCTGGTCTTGAACCCCTGACCTCAGGTGATCCACCTACCTTGGCCTCCCAAAGTATTGAGATTACAGGCATGAGTCACTGCATCTGCCCTAATTTTATTTTTAATATGTTAATCTAATAAATGCAGAAATTGCATGCCAATATGTGAAAAGTTGAGATGATTTTACACAAAGATAGAGGTTTAAAAACCTCTCCTTATAAAATATCTCAAGTGTTTGTAGAGTCTCTGATAGAACACATACATGAAACAGAAAAAAGATTAGTTCCAAAATGCTCTTTTCATCATGAGTTTTCTCTAGTTAGTTAGGAAACCTGCTTTATGCTAACCCAAATTGGCCTATCTGCACTTTTCAGTTATTGGTCATATATAGCTCTTCAGACAATGTAAAATGACCTGAATTATTTTTCTGTGGTCTACAGAAGTGTGAGCATAAACTGGTTAAAATGTATTTACTTATACTGGTAAAGACCATAGGTGGGGTGTTAATATCAATACAGTTATATATCTCATAGCAGAATAAATATCAATTTAGACTCAAGGAGAAAGCTCTCTTCTCATTAAAAGGAATCAGGAATAAGTAACATACCTACCATTACCTTCCATCTCTATCTTCTCCAACCCCATGGCACTGGGAGGAAAATCCAGGTCCAGGAGACAAAGGTTACTCAGAGAATCAGTAAAAGATACAAAGTCACAGAAAGAAAGAAGACATTTCCTCACCCAACCATTAATAATACAGCTGCTCTCTAGGTTTCTTTCCTTAATGTGAATCTAGTTATTCAAAATAATTATTTTTTTCTTATTTAGTAAAACAAGCCCCTCTTTCCCCTGAAAAATATTTTTTATAAATATATATGTTTTCTTGGGAGATGTCAAGCTCATATTACGGCTCATATTCTGGTGGTTAGAATCACCAGAGAAGTAATATTCCTTAGAAAATGGCTCATTGTCCAGGATTTTTTTTCTTTCTGTATGTGCAGCAAATTGCACTTCCAGATATCACTCAGTCACCCAAACCAGATTTCTAAAAGACATACTTCTTCCTTTTTGTCATCAATGACAAATATCTGACATTTTGATTTTGTGAATCTCATCGCAGTTCAGTCTACAATTGCCTATTTTTTAAGCTATTAAAGTTGGATTTCTTGTCTTTAGTTTCCTGGCTTATTAATAAATGTGGTAACAGAAAACGAAAACCTAGCTTTAAAAACTCACCAAACCTCCTACATCTTTGGCTGCTTAGGAAAATAAAATACCTACACATTTCTGTTACCTCTTTTTCTCACCCCATCTTCTCTGTGAGATTCTGAAGGAGTTAGAAGCGTCAGCTAGAGAAGGGCTGTGTGGGGCACAGCGAAGACAGAAGATGCTGATCACACTGCTCATCTCCCTATTGCATGTTTCTAGCCTTAAGTAAGCCAGAGAGAGATGGTGAGGGAGGGAAAAAAATACCTTTAAATAATATTTTGAGTTTTCACTCATATTAGATGAGGCATTCTAATTACTGAAATTAGACTTTTTGTGGCAAATATTGACAAGCTGAATAAATATTATATAGAAGCTAAAATAAACATGTTTACCCTCTGAGCTTTTCATTAAAAAGGGATAATAAATCCTCAAATTACAAAATAGGGAAACTATAGGCTATACTAAATTTTCCCCATTTTACATGTCCACCATCCTGAATATTTTATTCTGGTAACAAAGTTTTACATTTATCTCCATGGTTACTAATTATTAAATGAATTCTGCCAATGACCAGTCAATTGGGACAATAAAACTGCATATTCACTGTGGCCAGAAATCTGGTTTCACATTCATCTGGTTTGATAAGAATTCAGATATGCGTGAACAAGACGAAGCCAACAATATGTCAAATATTGCAGAACAAATATTTAGTTTTATCCACTAGATTAGTTCACCTTGTGATAAGCACAGATGTAGGTTAGGGATCCTCCTTTTTTATTGTTAAAAAGAAGTAATTGATGCAGTTGAATAATATTTGTTTTTATTTATATCAAGATTTCCACCGATTCGGCTCACAATTTAGAAAAATAACCTCTCATCATTTTCCATGTCTATCCATCATAATTTTTAATTTCAAATGTAAAGAAGCATGAACATTTATTTACAAAAAGTGTTTCATCCACAGGTTAAATAAAATTTAAACACTTACAATGGACACGTTTTATGAAATGGAAAAGAAAAAATAAGCTAGCCAATGTCTGACTATTCCCTCCATGATTTATGAAGTTTGCCTTGGAGAGGAGTTAAGAGGCTTTGTCATTGAATATTCCCGTGGCCTTGGAAAAGCCATATTCCTAAGTTTCAGCTTCCCCTGTTGTAGTGAACTTCAACTAGATGAGCTTTATGTTACAATTAAAAATGTATATAATTCTGTTTTCTAACTTGGGAACAATTCCTTTGTGCTTCCGATTTCAAGAAATTGTGGCTGTGTGTGTAATATTCAGTTTAACTTCTTCTTCAAACTATGCTGCTGGGAACAAGAAGTTACAAAGCCATGCCGCTGAACAAAACCATAACCTGTATGAAGACACTTAGCATGTTTGGTATGTGCTGTACAGGAAATATGATTCTTTATCATCTCACTTTAGCCTAATGACACTGCCTCTTTGTACATCAACATAGCATTAATCACAGTGTGGAATACAGATTCTAAGGAAAGTCGGTTAGTCCTCTCCTGTGAATTCACATAAAAGATGTTCCTCTCATCCAAGTAATTCCAAAGGTGACAAATATTACAGATGCTGAATTTATGGGAGTGCTTGCTCCCTGTTTATTAACTCATCCATCTTATGAGAAATAAAAGGGCCAAACAGTGAGACAAGTGGACTTTTCTTATCCTGTCAGCTAAATGATGTTTTAGAGTAATCAATATCTATAATTACTAAATCCTGCCAGGGCAATTTAACTCTTCACTGTCTCATTGTTGCCTACCCACTTTCTAACATGACAGCAAGAGTAAACTAAAAGTTAATTAGAAAGAATTCAGTTTCAATTATGACATTTATTTATTTCACCAAACTCATGTTCATTTACCTACATCACATCCTGTCTTTCTTAGTATACATTTATGTAGCACGTATTTTTAATCTGAGACCCTTGGTAAAAGGAGGTCCCTGTGGCTTTTTTTTTTAATTTTTTTTGGATGCAGTCTCACTCTTTCACCAGGCTGGAGTGCAGTGGCTCAGTCTTGGCTCACTGCAACCTTCACCTCCCGGATTTAAGCAATTCTCCTGTCTCAGTCTCCCAAGTAGCTGGGATTACAGGCATGCACTACCATGCCCAGCTAATTTTTGTATTTTTAGTAGAGACGGGGTTTCACCATGTTGGCCAGGGTGGTCTCGATTTCTTGACCTCGTGATCCACCCACCTCAGCCTCCCAAAGTGCTGAGATTACAGGCGTGAGCCACCGCACCCGGCCCCTGGTGGCTTTGTAAGTGTCCAGTCTTGATATGTGGAATGCTGGAAGTCTAGAAGTCAGGTGACATTATAATATGTAGATCTTGCAGGCTCATAATGCTGAGGTCTAACATATCTAAAGCATGTAGTCTTAGGAGGGAGAGGATTAAAATGATTTTCAAAGAGTTCAAAAGCAGAGGTGGCTTGTGTTTAAACAAATAATTACCTAAGTGTTTAATGTGGAGGAAGGGATCAAAAGGCTTAGGGATATTGGGATAATGGACTGGATTAGTCACTTTGGACCTACTCATCCCAGCTGGGAGGGTCCAGAAGATATAGCCTTGACAAATGTTTTGTGAAGTAGATTTGCGAGGGCAGCACCTGCTTTTTGAAGAGTCCTGTAATTGCTCTTCTCTGTATGTCAGATCTAACAGTGGGAACTGCAGTCACTCAACTACAAAATTTAAATACAATATGAATAATTGGATCCTGAGGTGGCAGGGGCCAAGTGGTGGCACTCAACCATCAAAGGCAAGGTGGGCACATCTACTGTAATGGACAGCAGAGGCAAAGTAGCAATCAGAATAACCTGACTTGTGTAGAGCTCTGGCCTTAGCTAATTAATCACGGTGTTCCTACAAGTGAATTTGATAAGAAGCCTACTACATTCCTACTTAATTTATATGAGCAGAAAACTTCTAGGTCGAACGGACAAAAGACTAATTTGAATTATAAAAACAGATAATCACGACCCCTCAATCCATTTCCTGATGTCAGCCAGTTTACAGACCTGGAACCCCTTGAATGAAGGGGAGGCCGGGTCCCTTGAGGAAGGACCCCACTACACTACCAACAATTTATGTAGTCACTTTTTCTCCCATCCTTCTCCAAGGAGACCTCCAGCCTTTTACCAGGGTAACTGCACTGGGGAAAGGGAAATAATCAAACCTATCGAGGACAACTGGATACTGGCTCTGAGCTGACATTGATTCCAGGAGACCTAAAATGTCATTGTGGTCCTCTAGTTAAAGTAGGGGCTTATGGGGATCAGGTAATTAATGGATTTTTAGCTCAGGTCCAACTTACAGTTGGTCCAGTGTGTCCCCAGGCTCATCCCATGGTCATTTTCCCGGTGCCAGAATGTATAATTGGCATAGACGTACTTAGTAGCTGGCAGAACCCCCACATTGGCTCCCTGACTGGTAGGATGAGGGCTATCATGGCAGGAAAGGCCAATTGGAAGCCATTAGAGCTGCCTCTACCTAGGAAAATAGTAAATCAGAAGCACTATCACATCCCTGGAGGGATTGCGGAGATTAGTTCCACCATTAAGGACTTCAAAGACCCTGGGGTGGTGATTCCCACCACATCCTTGTTCAACTCTCCTATTTGGCCTGTGCAGAAAACAGATGGATCTTGGAGAATGGCAGTGGATTATCATAAGCTTAACCAAGTGGTGACTCCAACTGTAGCTACTCTAAGAGAGGTGGTTTCATTGCTTGAGCAAATTAACCCATCTCTTGATACCTGGTATGCAGCCATTGACTTGGCAAATGCCTTTTTCTCCATTCCTATCCATAAGGCCCACCAGAAGCAGTTTACCTTCAGCTGGCAAGGGCAGCAATATACCTTTACTGTCCTAACTCAGGGGTATATTTACTCTCCAGCTTTGTGTCATAATCTTATTCAGAGAGATCTTGATCACATTTTGCTTCCACAAGATATCACACTGGTCCATTACATTGATGACATTATGCTGATTGGATCCAGTGAGCAAGAAGTAACAAGGACACTGGACTTATTGGTGAGACATTTGCATGTGAAAGGATGGGAAACAAATCTGACTAAAATTCAGGGACATTCTACCTCAGTAAAATTTCTAGGGGTCCAGTGGTGTGGGGCCTGTTAAAATATTCCTTCTAAGGTGAAGGATAAGTTGTTGCATTTGGCCCCTTCCACAACCAAGAAAGAGGCACAATGCCTAGTGGGCCTATTGGATTTTGGAGGCAACACATTCCTCATTTGCCTGTGTTTCTCTGGCCTATTTATTGAGTGACCTGAAAGACTGCCAGTTTTGGGTAGGGTCCAGAACAGGAGAAGGCTCTGCAACAGGTTCAGGCTACTGTGCAAGCTGCTCTGCACTTGGGCCATATGGCCCAGCAGATCCAATGGTGCTTGAGGTGTCAGTGGCAGAGAGGGATGCTGTTTGGAGCCTCTGTCAGGCCCCCATAGATGAATCACAGAGGAGGCCTCTAGGATTTTGGAGCAAGACCCTGCCGTCTTCTGCAGATAACTACTCTCCTTTTAAGAGACAGCTCTTGGCCTGTTACTGGGCTTTGGTGGAAACTGAGCGTATGACTATTGGTTATCAAGTCACCATGTGACCTGAACTCCCTATGATGAACTGGGTGCTTTCTGACCCATCTAGTCATAAAGTGGGTCATGCACAACAGCATTCCATCACTCAATGGAGGTGGTATATATGTGATCAGGCTCCAGCAGGTCCCGAAGGCACAAGTAAGTTGCATGAGGAAGTGGCTCAAATGCCCATGGTCTCCATTCCTGCCACCCTGCCTTCTTTTCTGCAGCCTGGACTGATGGCCTCATGGGGAATTTCCTATGATCATTTGACAGAAGAAGAGAAGACTAGGGCCGAGTTCACAGATGGTTTTGAATGATATGTAGGCACCACCTGGAAGTAGACAGCTGCAGCACTGCAGCCCCTTTCTGGGATATACCTGAAGGACAACAGTGACTGGAAATCTTCCCAGTGGGCAGAACTTCGAGCAGTGCACCTGATTTGCATTTTGCAGCTAGGCAGATGTGTGATTATATTGATTATATACTGATTCATGGGCTGTAGCCAGTGGTTTGGCTGGATGGTCAGGGACTTGCAAGAAGTGTGATTGGAAAATTGACGACAAAGAAATTTCTGGAAGAGGTATGTGGATAGACCCCTGTGACTGGTAAAAAACTATGAAGATATTTGTATCTCATGTGAGTGTTCACCATTGAGTGACCTCAGCAGCAGAGGATGTTAACAATCAAGTGGATGGGATGACCTGTTTCATGGACACCACTCAGCATCTTTCCCCAGCCACCCCGTCATTGCCCAATGGGCCCATGAACAAAGTGGCCATGGTGGCAGGGATGAATGTTACACACAGGCTCAGCTACATGGACTTTCACTAATCAAGGCTGACCTGACTATGGCCACTAATTTGCCAGCAGCAAAGCCCAACACTGAGCCCTCAATATGGCCCCGTTCCTTGGGGGTGATCAGCCAGCTACCTGGTGGCTCATTAATTTTATTGGACCTCTTCCCCAATGAAGGGGCACAAGTTTGTCCTCACTGGAACAGACAATTACTTTGGATAAGGGTTTGCCTATCCTGCATGCAACGCTTCTGCAAGACTACCATTCGTGGACTCACAGAATGCCTTATCCACTGTCATGGTATTCCACATAGCATTGACTCTGACCAAAGGACTCGCTTTATGGCAAAAGAAGTGTGGCAGTGGGCTCAGGCTCATGGAATTCCCTGGTCTTATCATGTTCCCTTCCCCAGCATCCTGAAACAGCTATATTGGTAGAATGGTGGAATAGCCTTTTGAAGTCACAATTAAAATGCCAACTAGGTGACAATACTTTGCAGGGCTGGGACAAAGTTCTCCAGAAGACCATGTATGCTCTGAATCAGTGTCCAATATATGGTACTATTTCTCCCATAGCCAATATTAATGGGTCCAGGAATCAAGGGGTGGAAGTGGAAGTGGCACCACTCACCATCTCCCCTAGCGATCCACTAGCAAAATTTTTGCTTCCACCTCCCGTGACATTACATTCTGCTGGCCTAGAGATCTTAGTGCCAGAGACAGGAACACTGCCACCAGGAGACACAACAATGATTTTATTAAACTGGAAGTTACAATTGCCAACTGGACACTTTGGGCTCCTCCTACCTTTGAGTCAACAGGCTAAGAAGGGAGTTACAGTGTTGGCTGGGGTGATTGACCCAGACTATCAATATGAAATCAGTCTACTACTGCACAACAGAGGTAAGGAAGAGTATGCATGGAACACAGAAGATCCGTTATGGTGTCTTTTAGTATTACCATGCCCTGTGTTTATGGTCAATGGGAAACTACAACAGCCCAATCCAGGCAGGAGTACAAATGGCTCAGACCCTACAGGAATGAAGGCGTGGGTCACTCAACCAGGGAAAAAAAAAAAAAAAAAAAAAAAAAAAAACCACGATCTGCTGAGGTGCTTGCTGAAGGCAAAGGGAATACAGAATGGGTAGCAGAATAAGGTTGTCACCAATAACAGCTATGACAACATGACCAGTTGCAGATAGGGGACTGTAATTGTCATGAATATTTCCTCCTTTTGTTAAAGACATGTTTGTGTATGTATACATTTGTACTAAGAAAATACCTTCATTTTATTTCCTTTTTCCTTTGTCATGTGATATAAGATTTATTGACTTCATATCAGCATTTGAGTGCTGTTAACTTTATGTAATAGCATTTTTGTTAGAGATCGATGCATTTCTGGTTTTACAAATGATAGTTGCGTTATGTTGGGCATAACTGTGACCTTATTATAGTCTTTATTTGAAGATGATGTATGATCTCAGGTTAATACTGAGTGTCAACTTGATTGGATTGAAAGATACAAAGTATTGATTCTGGGTGTGTCTGTGAAGATGCTGCCAAAGGAGACTAACATTTGAGTCAGTGGGCTGGAAAAGGCAGACCCATCCTTAATCTGGGTGGACACCATCTATTCAGCTGCCAGTGTAGCCAGGATATAAAGCAGGCAGAAATATGTGAAAAGGCTAGACTGGCTTAGCCTCCCCATCCTAGCCTACATCTTTCTCCCATGCTGGATACTTCCTCCCCTCCAACATCGGACTTGAAGTTCTTCAGCTTTGGGACCCGAACTGGCTTCCTTGCTCCTCAGCTTGCAGGCCCATTGTGGGACCTTGTGACTGTGTGAGTTTAATGCTTTTTAATAAACACCCTTTTATATACACATCTATCTTATTAGTTCCATCCCTTTAAAAAACTCTAATACACTTGCTTAAATTGGTTTCTAGGTATTTTATATTTTTGAAGTTATTATAAATGAGCTTGCTTTCTTTTTCAAATTGTTTGCTGTTGGCCTATAGAAATGCCATTTATTCTTGTATGTTGATTTTGTATTGTGCAACTTAACTGAATTTATTTATCAGTTCTAAGAGCTTTTTGGTAAAATTTTTAGGTTTTTCTAAATGTAAAATCATGTCATCTGCAAACAAGGCTAATTTGACATTTTTCTTTACGGTTTGGATGCTCTATATTTCTTTCTCTTCCCCAATTGTTCTGGCTAGGACTTCTAGTGCTATACTGAATAAAAGTGGTGAAAGTGAGCATCTATGTCTTGTTCCAGATATTAGTGGAAAGACCTTCAAATTTTCACCACTCAGTATGATGTCAGCTGTGGGTTTGTTATATGTGGCCTTATTTTGAGGCATGTTTCTTCCATATCCAGTTTGATGAGGGTCTTTACCATAAAAGTGATATTGAATTCTATCAAATTCATTTTGGCATCTTTGAAATAATTATATGGTTTTTGTTCTTGCTTCTTTTAATATAATGTATTACATTTATTGATTTGCATATGCCAAACCATCCTTGTATCCCTTGGATGATTCCCACTTGATCACAGTTAATGATCTTTTTAATGTGTTGTTGAATTTGGTTTGTTAGTATTTTTCTGAGTATTTTTACATTGTTTATCAGTGATATTGGTCTGTAGTTTTCTTTTTTTGTTTTTGTTTTTGTTTTTCTCTGTCTGGTTTTGCCATCAAGGTAATAGTGCTTCATAAAATGAGTTTGGAAGTGTTTCCTCTTACTCAATTTTTTTGACAAGTTTGAGTAGAATTGTTAGTAGTTTCTCTTTAACTGGTAGAATTCCCCAATGAAGTCATCAGGTCCTGAGCTTTCTTTCATGGAAGTCTTTTTTCATTATTGCATTGACCTCATTACTCATTATTGGTTTCTTGAGATTTTCTATTTCTTCATGCTTCAATCTTGGTAGGTTGTATGCATCCAGGAATATTTCCATGTCTTCTAGGTTTTCAAATTTGTTGGTGTATAGTTAGTAGTCTCTAATTATTCTTTGTAATTCTGTGGTCTCAGATGTTACGTTTCCTTTTCTGTTTCTAATTTTATTTATGTAGGTTTTCCCTCTTTCTTAGTCTAGCTGAAGATTTGTTGATTTTGTTTACCTTTTCAAAAAAATACTTTTCATTTTGATCTTCTGTATTTTTTCATTCTTAATTTTGTTTATTTCTGCTTTGATCTTTAATTTGTTCTTTCTTTTCTAGTTCCTTGAGGTTCATTGTTAGGTTTTATTTTGAAGTCTTTCTACTTTTTTAATATAGGTATTTACTGCTATAAACTTCCCTCTTAGTACTGCTTTTGTCGTATTTCATAGATTGTGATATGTCGTATTTCTATTTCTATTTACTTCCAATTTTTTTATTTTCTTTTTAAATTCTTCATTGACTCATTGGTCATTCAGGAGCATGTTGTTTAATTTCTATATTTTTGTGTAGTTTGTGAGGTTCCTCTTGTTACTGGGTTCTAGTTAATTGATTTATGGTCAGAAAATACATTTTATATGAGTTCTACATTTTTGGATTTGTTGAGACTTGTTTTGTGGCCTAAGATATGGTGAATTCTGGAGAATGTTCCATATGCTGATAAAAAGAATATGTATTCTGCAGCAGTTGTGTGAAACATTCTAAAAATGTCAGTTAGGCCTATTAGGTCTAGTGTGTAGTTTAACTCAATGTTTCTTTATTGATTTTCTCTCTGGATGATCTGTCCACTCCTGAGAGTGGTGTGTTGAAGTCCCCTACTATTATTGTATTACAGTCTATTTCTAGCTTTAGATCTATTAATCTTTATTTTATGTACTTCAGAGCTCCAGTGTTGAGTGCATAACTATTTATAATTGTAGTATCTTCTTGTCAAATTGACGCCTTTCTCATAATATAGTGAACTTTGTCTTTTTTATAGTCTTTAATTGTAGTTCATTTTATCTGATACAAGTATACTTCTTCTCTTTTGTTGTTTCTTCTTTTTTGTTTGTTTTGAAGTTTGCTCATTAGGAGTTGTTTCAGTAGCATGAAACATCATTTTCTATCCCTTCACTTTCAGTCTATGGGTGTCTTTAGAGATGAAGTGGATTTCTTATAAATAGATTATAGTTAGTTCTTTTTGTTATATCAATTCAGCCACTCTATGCCTTTAATTTTTTTCTTTCTTTAAATTATACTTTAAGTTCCAGGACACATGTGCAGAATGTGCAGGTTACATAGGTATGTATGTGCCATGGTGGTTTGCTGCACCCATCAACTCGTCATCTACATTAGGTATTTCTCCTAATGCAATCCCTCCCCTTGCCTCCCAACCCCTGACAGGTCCCGGTATTTGATGTTCCCCTCTCTGTGCCCATATGTTTTCATTGTTCAACTCCCATTTATGTGTGAGAATATTCAGTGTTTGGTTTACTGTTCCTGTGTTAATTTGCTGAGAATTATGTTTTCCAGCTTCATCCATGTCCCTGCAAATGACATGAACTCACTCTATTTTTATGGCTGCATAGTATTCCATGGTGTATATGTGCCACATTTTCTTTATCCAGTCTATCATTGATGGGCATTTGGGTTGGTTCCAAGTCTTTGCTATTGTGAATAGTACTGCGATAAACATAGGTGTGCATGTGTCTTTATAGTAGAATGATTTATTGTTGGGGAAACAAGCCCCACACCACCCAGCGGATACCCTGAGTCTAGCAGAGATAAAGGAGTTAGAAAGAGACAGAATAAGAGTTTAAAAGGCGGATCCAGGGGACCAGAGTGTCTGAGGCTTTCTCATGGCCCAGAGCTCTTTGGCTCTGCCTAATTTATTGGTTTACAAGCTCTTTGTTCTTAGGGCAGATGGGAGGGGTAGGAAGGGATGAGGAAAAGGATTAATCAGTGAAGGAGAACTCATGAGTCATTCAATAAGATGTATAGCAGTGGAGGTTTTTGTGAATTTGCTTGAGCAAAGGTGTGTGTCTAAACTACTTAAGATCTTTAGCTTATCAGGACTGAAATAAGTGGGAATGGGTTTCAGGAGGAGCCAAGATGTTTGATTATACTCCACTGCTTCAAAGGAGTGTTATCTCCTTGAGCAACCTGTGGAATGCCACTGAGCTGTTATGCTCTCGGGGCATAAAGACATGAAGGCAATAAGGAGACTTTTCTCCTCAGAGGCTGCCCATGGCTCCCCATGGATGTCTCACATAGGGGAGACCAACTCATCTGCCACTCCAGAAACTCTCTTTCCCACATTTATAATCCTTTGGGTATATAGCCAGTAATGGGATGGGTAGGTCAAATGGTATTTCTAATCCTAGATCCCTGAGGAATCGCCACACTGACTTCCACAATGGTTGAACTAATTTACACTCCCACCAACAGTGTAAAAGCATTCCTATTTCTCCACATCCTCTCCAGCATCTGTTGTTTCCTGACTTTTTAATGATCGCCATTTTAACTGGTGTGAGATGGTATCTCACTGTGGTTTTTATTTGCATTTCTCTGATGGCCAGTGATGATGAGCATTTTTTCATGTGTTTTTTGGCTGCATAAACGTCTTCTTTTGAAAAGTGTCTGTTCATATCCTTTGCCTACTTTTTGATGGGATTGTTTATTTATTTTCTTGTAAATTTGTTTAAGATCCTTGTAGATTCTGAATATTAGCCCTTTGTCAGATGGATAGATTGCAAAAATTTTCTCCCATCCTGTAGGTTGCCTGTTCATACTGATGATAGTTTCTTTTGCTGTGCAGAAGCTCTTCATGTAAATTAGATCTGATGAGTCAATTTTGGCTTTTGTTGTCATTGCTTTTGGTGTTTTAGTCATGAAGTCTTTGCTCATGCCTACATCCTGAATGGTATTGCCTAGGTGTTCTTCTAGGGTTTTTATGGTTTTAGGTCTTATGTTTACATCTTTAATCCATCTTGAGTTAATTTTTGTATAAGGTGTGAGGAAAGGGTCCAGTTTCAGTTTTCTGCCTATGGCTAGCCAGTTTTCCCAACACCATTTATTAAACAGGGAATCCTTTCCCCATTGTTTGTTTTTGTCAGGTTTGTCAAAGATCAGATGGTTGTAGATGTGTGGTGTTATTTCTGAGGTCTCTGTTCAGTTCCATTGGTCTATATATCTGTTTTAGTACCAGTACCATGCTGTTTTGGTTACTGTAGGTTTGTGGTATAGTTTGAAGTCAGGTAGTGTGATGCTTCCAGCCTTGCTCTTTTTGCTTAGGATTGTCTTGGCTATATGGGTTCATTTTTGGTTCCATATTAATTTAAAGTAGTTTTTTTTCTAATTATGTGAAGAAATTAGATGGTAGCTTCATGGGAATAGCATTGAATCTATAAATTATTTTGGGCACTATGGCCATTTTCATGATATTGATTCTTTCTATCCACAAGCTTGTTTGTTTGTGTCCTCTCTTATTTCCATGAGCAGTGGATTGTAGTTCTCCTTAAAGAAGTCCTTCACATCCCTTGTAAGTTGTATTCCTAGGTATTTTATTCTCTTTGTAGCAATTGTGAATGGGAATTTGGTCAAGATTTGGCTCTCTGTTTGTCTATTATTGGTGTATAAGAATGGTTGTGATTTTTTGCACATTCATTTTGTATCCTGAGACTGCTGAAGTTGCTTATCAGCTTAAGGAGTCTTTGGGATGAGACGATGGGTTTTCTAAATATACAATCATGTCATCTGCAAACAAAGATAATTTCACTTCCTCTATTCCTATTTGAATACTCTTTATTTCATTCTCTTGCCTGACTGCCCTGTCCAGAACTTCCAACACTATGTTAAATAGGCGTGGTGAGAGAGGGAATCCTTGTCTTGTGCCAATTTTCACAAAAAAAATGTTTCCAGCTTTTGCCCATTCAATATGATATTGGCTGGGGTTTTGTCATAAATAGCTCTTATTATTTTGAGATATGTTCCATCAATACCTAGTTTATTGAGTGTTTTTAGCAAGAAAGGGTGTTGAATTTGACTGAAGGCCTTTTCTGCATCTATTGAAATAATCATGTGGATTTTGTCATTGGTTCTGTTTATGTGATGGATTACATTTATGGATTTGCATATGTTGAACCAGCCTTGCATCCCAGGGATGAAGCTGACTTGATCATTGTGGATAAGCTTTTTACAATGCTGCTGGATTCAGTTTGCCAGTATTTTACTGAGGATTTTCACATCAATGTTCATCAGGGATATTGGCCTGAAATTTTCTTTTTTTGTTATGTCTCTGACAGGTTGTGGTATCAGGATGATGCTGGCCTCATAAAATGAGTTAGGGAGGAGTCCCTCTTTTTCTATTGTTTGGATAGTTTCAGAAGGAATTATGCCAGCTCCTCTTTGTACCTCTGGTAGAATTCGCCTGTGAATCTGTCTGGTCCTGGGCTTTTTTTCTTTGTTTTTTCTTTGGTTGGTGGGCTATTACTTACTTCCTCAATTTCAGAACTTGTTATTAATCTATTCAGGGATTTGGCTTCTTCCTGGTTTTGTCTTGTGGGGGTGTATGTGTCCAGGAATTTATCCATTTCTTTTAGATTTTCTAGTTTATTTATGTAGAGGGGTTTATAGTACTCTCTGATAGTAGTTTGTATTTCTGTGAGATCAGTGGTGATATCCCCTTTATCATTTTTTAATGTGTCTATTTGATTCTTCTCTCTTTTCTTCTTTATTAGTCTGGCTAGTGGTCTATTTTGTTAACCTTTTCAAAAAAACAGCTTCTGGGTTCATTGATTTTTTGAAGGGGTTTCCTTGTCTCTATGTCCTTTAGTTCTGCTCTGGTCTCAATTATTTTGTGTCTTCTGCAAGCTTTTGAGTTTGTTTGCTCTTGCTTCTCTAGTTCTTTTAATTGTGATATTAGGGTGTTTATTTTAGATCTTTCCTGCTTTCTCCTGTGGGCATTTAATGTTATGAATTTCCCCCTAAATACAGCTTTAGCTGCATCCCAGAGATTCTGGTACATTGTGTCTTTGTTCTCATTGGTTTCAAAGAACTTATTTATTTCTGCCTTAATTTCCTTATTTATCCAGTAGTCATTCAGGAGCAAGTTGCTCAGTTTCCATGTAGTTGTGGGGTTTTGAGTAAATTTCTTAATCTTAAGTTCTAATTTGATTGCCGTGTGGTCTGAGAGACTGTTTGTTACAATTTCTGTTGTTTTGCATTTGCTGAGGAGTGTTTTACTGCCAATTATGTGGTCAATTTTAGAATAAGTGCTATCGGTGCTGGGAAGAATGTATATTCTGTTTATTTGGGGTGGAGAGTTCTATAGATGTCTCTAAGTTCTGCTTGGTCCAGAGCTGAGTTCAAGTACTGAATATCCTTCTTAATTTTCTGTCT
This sequence comes from Symphalangus syndactylus, assembly GCF_028878055.3. Lineage (NCBI taxonomy): Eukaryota > Metazoa > Chordata > Mammalia > Primates > Hylobatidae > Symphalangus > Symphalangus syndactylus. The sequence goes on from NC_072433.2 coordinate 92,968,388, forward strand.
TGTTGATCTGGCTAATATTGACAGTGGGGTGTTAAAGTCTCCCACTATTATTATGTGGGAGTCTAAGTCTCTTTGGAGGTCTCTAAGAACTTGCTTTATGAATCCGGATTCTCCTGTGTTGGATGTATGTATATTTAGGATAATTAGCTCTTCTTGTTGCATTGATCCCTTTACTATTATGTAATGCCATTCATTGTCTTTTATGATCTTTGTTGGTTTAAAGTGTGTTCTATCAGAGACTAAGATTACAACCTCTGCTTTTTTTACTTTCCATTTGCTTGGCAAATCTTCCTCCATCCCTTTATTGTGAGTCTATGTGTGTCTTTGCACATGAGATGGGTCTCCTGAATACAACACACTGATGGGTCTTGACTATCCAATTTCCCAGTCTGTTCCTTTTAATTGGGGCATTTAGTCCATTTACATTTAAGGTTAACATTGTTATGTGTGGATTTGATCCTGTCATTATGATGCTAGCTGGTTATTTTGCTCATTAGTTGATGCAGTTTCTTCTTAGTGTCAATGGTCTTTACATTATGGTTTGTTTTTGCAGTGGCTGGTACTGGTTTTTCCTTTCTATATTTAGTGCTTCCTCCAGGAAATCTTGTGAATCAGGCCTTGTGGTGACAAAATCCCTTAGCATGTGCTCGTCTGTAAAGTATTATATTTCTCCTTCACTTATGAAGCTTAGTTTGGGTGGATACAAAATTCTGGGTTGAAAATTATTTTCTTTAAGAATGTTGAACATTGGCCCCCACTCTATTCTGGCTTGTAGGGTTTCTGCAGAGAGGTCTGCTGTTAGTCTGACGGGCTTCCCTTTGTGGGCAACCTGTACTTTCTCTCTGGCTGCCCTTAACATTTTTTCCTTCATTTCAACCTTGGTGAATCTGACAATTATGTGTCTTGGGATTGCTCTTCTCAAGGAGTATCTTTGTGGCGTTCTCTGTATTTCCTGAATTTGAATGTTGGCCTGTCTTGCTAGGTTGGGGAAGTTCTCCTGGATAATATCCCGAAGCGTGTTTTCAAACTTGGTTCCATTCTCCCCGTCATTTTCAGGTACACCAATCAAACCTAGGTTTGGTCTTTTTACATAGTCCCATATTTCTGGGAGTCTTTCCTTTTCATTCTTTTTTCTCTAATCTTGTTTTCATGCTTTATTTCATTAAGCTGATCTTCAATCTCTGATATCCTTTCTTCCGCTTGATCAATTTGGCTATTGATACTTGTATATGCTTCACGAAGTTCTCCTGCTGTGTTTTTCAGCCAATCAGGTCATTTATGTTCTTCCCTAAACTGGTTATTCTAGTTAGCAATTCCTCTAACCTTTTTTCAAGGTTCTTACCTTCCTTGCATTGGGTTAGAACATGCTCCTTTAGCTTGGAGGAGTTTGTTATTTTCCACCTTCTGAAGCCTACTTGTGTCAATTTGTCAAACTTATTCTCTATCCAGTTTCATTCTCTTGCTTGTAAGGAGTTGTGATCCTCTGGAGGAGAAGAAGCATTCCTGTTTTTGGAATTTTCAGCATTTTTGTGATGGTTTTTCCTCACCTTCACGGATTTATTTACCTTTGATCTTTGCTGTTGGTGACTTTTAGATGGAGTTTTTGGGTGGTTGTCCTTTTTATTGATGTTGATGCTATTGCTTACTGTTTGTTAGTTTTCCTTCTAACAGGCCCCTCCTCTGCAGGTCTGCTGGAGTTTGCGGGGGTCCACTCCAGATCCTGTTTGCCTGGGTATCACCAGTGGAGGCTGCAGAACAACAACAATTGCTGCCTGCTCCTTCCTCTGGAAGCTTCATCCTAGAGGGGTGTCTGCCAGATGCCAGCCAGAGCTCTCTTCTATGAGGTGTCTGTCTACCCCTGCTAGGAGCTGTCTCCCCATCAGGAGGCATGGGGGTCAGGGACCCACTTAAGGAGGCAGTCTGACCCTTTGCAGAGCTCGAGCGCTGTGCTGGGAGATCCACTACTTGCTTCAGAGCCAGCAAGTAGGAACGTTTAAGTTTGCTGAAGCTGTGCCCAGCCGCCCCTTCCCTCAGGTGCTCTGTCCCAGGGAGATGGGAGTTTTAGCTATAAGCCCCTGACTGGGACTGCTGCCTTTCTTTCAGAGATGCCCTGCCCAGAGAGAAAGAATTTAGTGAGGCAGTCTGGCTACAGTGGCTTTGCCAAGTTGCAATGAGCTCTGCCCAGTTCAAACTTCCTGGTGGCTTTGTTTATACTGTGAGGGGAAAACTGCCCACTCAAGCCTCAGTAATGGCAGACACCCCTCCGCCGACCAAGCTCCAGCATCCTAGGTTGACTTCAGACTGCTGTGCTGGCAGCAAGAATTTCAAGCCAGTGGATCTTAGCTTGCTGGGCCCTGTGGGGGTGGGATCAGCTGAACTAGTCCACTTGGCTCCCTGGCTTCAGCCCTCTTTCCAGGGAGTAAATGGTTCTGTCTTGCTTGCCTTCCAGGCGCCACTGGCATATGGAAAAACAGCAACAACAACAACAAACAGAAAACAAAAACAAAAAAACTTCTGTAGCTAGCTCATCTGCCCAAACAGCCGCCCAGTTTAGTGCTTGAAACCCAGGGCCCTTGTGATGTAGGCACCCGAGTGAATCTCCTGGCCTGTGGATTGCAAAGACCATGAAAAAGCATAGTATCTGGGCCAGATAGCACCATCCCTCATGGCGTGGTCCCTTCACAGCTTCCGTTAGGAGGGAGTTTCCTGAACCCTTGGGCTTCCCAGGTGAGGTGATGCCCCGCCCCCTTCTTGTGGTTGCCCTTCATGGGCTACACCGACTATCTAACCAGTCCCACTGAGATGAACTAGGTACTTCAGTTAGAAATGCGGAAATCACCTGCCTTCTGTGTTGGTCTCACTGGGAGCTGCAGACCGGAGCTGTTATTCAGCCATCTTGCCTGGGAATCCACTCTTTGCCTTTTAATTACATTAAATGTTATTATTGATTTTAAAAAAGGACTTATTATTGCCATTTTGTTCTTGTTTGCTGATGATTTATAACTTTTTCTTCCTTTCTTACTACCTTTCTTTGTCGTTAAAGTGATTTCCCCTAGTAGTATGTTTTAATTCATTGCTTATTATTTTTAGTGAATTTTGCATTGTAGTTACCTTGAGGCTTGCACAAAACTTCTTATAGATATAACCAATTATTTTAAAGAGATGACAACTTAGGCCACAAAAAAAATAGGAAAAAATAAACAAAACAAAAAACTCTCAACATTATAATTTCATTTTCTCCAAATTTTGACTTTTTATTGTCTTGATTTACATATGTTTATATTACCTATCTTTGAACAGATTGCTATTACTGATAGATTCATCAGTAGATTTGTCTTTTTGGCTTCATACTAGAATTATGAGTGGATTTCACACCAACATTATAGAAACAGTGTATTCTGGACTTTCCTATGAACTTAATTTTACTACTGGATTTTGTACATTCAAACGATTTCTATTTTCACATTAATGTGCTGCCCTTCCTGAATGGGGGAGGTCCTAAAGGGGATATCGTGGCAGTATAGGAAGGCTGGCTAGTGTGCCCAGGGAATTTGTGGAGAGAACTTTCTACAGCATGGTACTGCTGAAAAACCATTCTAACATGGTGGTTTCCTTTGACTGAGTTACAGAGCGGAGTTTCCAGCACTGGAGATGAAAGTCCCATCTCCCTCCTTTGTGTCTGCCTATCCTCAGTAACATTTCTCTCTTTATGCAAGGGTGATGTTCCCATGAGTTAAGGCAGCAACAGATCTAATGCCAGGGTACCAAGATGATGAGGAAGCTGATTTCCCACATTAATCTCACATTTTCCAGTGGAGAAACTATGAGTTGGGGGAAAATTTTTCACATACTTGGTGCTAGGCAGAATAGGGGGAAGGGTGTCACAATTGTGAAAATTCAATTTTCTTACCATTTGCTGAAAGATTTTTCCCTTCTCTATGGCCCCTGGAACTGTCTCATTTTCATGTTTGAGTTCTGGTATATTGCTGATGATAATCACAGCCCTCTATATTGTTTTTACTTTTCTGTGGCAGTAAATGAAGCCTGCTTCTATACCATCATTTTGAAACCAAAAGTCAGCTATAACTTATAATAGACATTAACTCTTTCTGAATTTTGCCTGCAAGAGAAACCTTATCTTTATTACATTTTACAGTAAATATACTGGCCTACAGACAAAGACATGGTTTCAAACTTTTAATGCTTTTTATTATGCAAGCATCCCTGAAGAGATTGCACAGGTCAAAGTTGGTCAGTGTTTCTACTTGCAAATTTTGAACAAAGGGAGACCCATGGAGAAATGTCTATCAACAGAGCAAAATCTCCACACTGAAAATTGGTAAACTTTTTAAAGAAAAATTTAAAAGATCTAAGTATATGTAGAGATACATCATATTCATAAATTGGCAGACTCAATATTTTTAAGATTGACTAATGCTTAGCAAGACTAAAAGAAAGAAGCGAGAAACCACAAATTCTCAGCACCATGAATAAAAAGTGGGCATAAGTTAAATGACATTAAAAGGACAGAAAGAGGATATAATGAACAATTTAATGCCAATAGACTTGACAACTTAGATGAAATTGACAAATTCCTTGAAAATCACAACTTGTTAAGCCTGACAAAATAAATAGAACATTTTAAATAGTACAATATCTATTAAAAATATTAAAGTCATAGCAAAAATCCTGCTCCCTAGGTTGATATATAGAACCAATTGAACCCTCCAATAACCTCTGTCAGACTATTTTGAAGAAAAAATAGGTAAGACAATTCTCAAATGTATATAAATATGTAAAGGATGTAGAATAATACATTAGTTTCCTCTTGCTATTATAACAAATTACTACAAATGCAGTGCTTGTAACACAAATAAATAATCTTACACTTTAGAGGCCAGAAATGCAAAATGGGTCTCATAAAGCTAAAATCAAGAGGACAGGAGAGCTTTGTTTGTTTGTTTAATAATTTCATTTTTTCCAAGGAGAGAATCTGTTCTCCTTTTTCAGCTCTGAGAAGCTGCCTGAAATCTGTGGCTCATGGTTACATGACTGCAAACTCGGCTTTCAGCACATTTTCTTGGACACTTTTGCCTCCCTCATATAAGAACCCTTGTGATTGCATTGGACCTGCCCAGTAAGTAGTGGTTCATTGAGAATAATCTCTCCATCCTAAGTCCCTTAACTTAGTCATATTTGGAATTTTCCTTTTGCCATGTAAGGTAGCATATTTGTAGGTTCTGGAGACTAGAATATGGACATCTTTAAGAGGTCATTATTCTGCTTACAATAGTCAATTCTTTATCCCCCCAAATTTACTTCTATCCCACATGCAAAATGCATTTACTTCATCCAAAATTTCCCCAAAGACTCAACCTATTATTTTACAAACTCAAAGTACAAAAGTCTTATCTAAATCTTATCAGCTCAGTACTACCAACTCTTTATTTAAATGACCTAGTTATAGGAGAAACTGTGAGTATAATCCACCATAAGGCACAACGTCTCTCCATCTGTAAAACCATGAAGCTTAAGAAAAAATTATCTAATTCCAAGATACAATGGTGGTACAGGTATATGATAAGAGTAATAAACAATTCCACTCAAAAAATAATAATATAGAAAGAAGAAAGAAATTGCTGTTCTCAAGCAACTTTGAAATCTGGCTGGTCTCAAACAACTTCAAAATCCAGACAAACTCTGTTAGCTTTTCAGGACTATGAACTATACTCTCATTTTGAGGTTCTGCCTTCTAGGCTCATGATTCTGTGCTCTGCTTCATCTTCAATGTTTCATCCTTTTGTTTTATAAAGCATAGCACATATTTGCAGCTACGTACTTCTATTGCTTCCTGTAAAACTCTGGGGATCTGAAAGCTTTCTTCTATTTTGACTTCTCTATCCCTTTCAGTCTAAGCTGGCAGAGCTTGTGGTAGTGTAACATTGTAAGCATCTTGTGTGACTCCGATGTATTTCACGTGGATTAAATTTATTAGACAAGAGGCTCCTCTACATATCATTCTTAGATAATATTTTATCTATATTTGGCTTCCACAAAGATGGACAAGGGCATCTATAAGTCACACACTCAATATCTTAAAATAACATTTTGTGTGACTAAATATTCTGGCCTTTGATCTTTCTGAAGTAATGAAACTCCATTGACTCCAAATAAACCAACCACAAAAAAAAGAAAAAAGACAGTGCAAGGTCTCTAAAAATTAAATTGCCGTTGGAACTACTGCCCACAAAGTTTACTAAAACTCACGTGCTAAACCTAAACAGGGTTACTGCTTGTTTAAATAAAGAGCTAAGTAGGACCTAGAATCTCCTAAGATAGTAGACAAAATGTCCAAGATACAATATAAAATTTACCTTCAAACTAAGATGCAAGAAAACCACAACTTCAGCAAGAAAGGACAATCAGTAGAGACCAACAGAAAGATGGATTAGATGTTAGAATTACTGGCATGGATGTTAAAGTGGTTATCAAAAAATGCTTCAAAATGTACCTATAAATTTCCTGGAAACAAATGAAACACTAGAAAATCTCAGTAAAGATAGAAGTTATATAAAAAAGAAACAGAAATTACAGAACTGAAAGATCCAAAACAGCAACACAAAACTTGCTATGTAGCACATCTACAACCATCTTATCTTCACCAAAAATAAGCAATAGGAAAAGGGCTCCCTATTCAATAAATGATGCTGGAATATAACTGGCTAGCTATACGCAAAAGGTTCAAACTGGACCCCTTCCTTACGCCATTTATAAAATCAACTCAAGGTGGATTAAAGACTTAAATGTAAAACCTAAAACTATATAAACTCTGGAAGAAATCCTAGCAAATGCCAGTCTGCACTTAGACCCTGACAAAGATTTAGTGATAAAGACACCAAAAACAATTGCAACAAAAGCAAAAATTGACAAATGGGATCTGAATAAACTGAAGAGCTTCTGCACAGTAAAAGAAGCTATCAACAGAGTAAACAGACAACGAATAGAATGGGAGAAAATACGTGCAAACTATGCATCAGATAAAGGTCTAATATCCAGAGTCTATAAGGAACTTAAACAAATTCACAAACAAGTGACAAACAACCCTATTAAAAAGTGGGCAAAGGACATGAACAGACGCTTCTCAAAAAAAAAAATAAAGACATAAACATGGCCACAAGCTTATGAAAAAATGCTCAATATCACTAATCATTAGAGAAATGCAAATCAAAAGCAAAATAAGATACCATCTTACACCAGTTAGGATGGCTATTATTAAAAAGTAAAAAAATTACAGATGCTCTCTGTGCTGCAGAGAAAAGAGAACACTTATACACTGCTGCTGGAAATGTAAATTAGTTCAGCCATTGTGGAAAGCAGTGTGGCAATATCTCAAGGAACTTAAAACAGAATTACCATTTGACCCAGCAATCCCGTTATTGAATTTATGCCCAAGGAACATAAATTATTCTACCATAAATACACATTCATGCATATGTTCAGTGTAGCACTATTCACAGTAGAAAAGACATGGAATCAACCTCAATGCTCATCAATGACAGACTGGATAAAGGAAATGTAGTACATATACACTATAAAATGCTACACAGCAATAAAAAGGAATGCGATCACATCCTTTGCAGCAACATGGATGGATCTGGAGACCACTATGTTAAACAAACTAGTGCAGAAACAGAAAACCAAATACCACATGTTCTTATTTGTAAGTGGGAGCTAAACATTGAGTATGCGTATATACATGTGTACTTGAGGGTGGAGGGTAGGAGGAGAGACAGGATAATAAACTACCTATGAGGTCTTATGCTCATTGCCAGAGTGGTGAAATAATCTGTGCACAAAACTCCTGTAACATACAATTTACAAATATAACAAACCTGTGTATATATCCCTGATCCTAACATACACGTTAAAACAATAATAATAAAAGAACAGAAGTTGCTGGATAGACGACCATAGTGTGAATTCATACAGGATAGAATGAGCAAATGTAATCATAGAACAATAGAATCTTTGCAATATAAACAACACAGAGAAGAAAAATGGACTGAAATTAAAATAAATATGCCCTTAGAGACCCATGGGATAATAACAAAAGACTTGACTTTCAAATCTATCTAGTTCCAGAAGGAAAGGAGAAAGAGAGTAAGAATAAAAGACTATCAGAAGTAATAATGGCTGAAATTTTCCAAACTTTGGTGAAAGATTCAAGAACATGAAACAAACCCAATAAGGTAAACTCAAAGAAATCTATGCCAAGACAACTCATAATTTAACTGTTCCAACTAAAGACAAGAAAATCTTTAAATTATCCAGAGAAAAACAAATTATTAAAACTATGAAACAGCATTTTGAATGACAATGAATTTCTTTCAAAAACTATGGAGGCCAGAAGAAGTGGCACAATATTTTTCAAACAGTAAAGAGAAGAACTGTCAACAGCAAATTTTATATCCAACAAAACTACACTTTAAAATGAAGGTAAGATATTTCATTTCATATGTCATTAGGGATATACAAATTAAAACAAAAATGTGATATTACTGTACACCTATCAAGATTGGCCAAATTTCAGAATACTTATGACACCAAATGCTGGTGAGAATGTGAAACAACGTGAACTCTCACTGCTGTTGGAATGCAAAATGTTACACCCACTTTGAAACAGAATTCCTATAAGATAGATTGGGGCCACAGTATATGACTGATTATGATGTGAGTGGTGGGTGTCCTGTGAAATTTGGCAATGTGATGATCTCGAGGTTAGGTAAACAGAACCAATAGGTAAACAGAACCAATAGGACATATATGAATATGTGAAAGGAGATTTTTTTTGAAAATGTCTCACACAATTATGACGGTCATGAAGTTCCACAATATGTTGTCTACTAGAGAACAAAGAAAGTCAATGTATAATTATTTAAAGTCCTAAAGCCTGAGAAGCAGAAGAGCCAGTGATGTAACTCCCAGTCCAGACCCAAAATCTCTTATGTCTGAGAGCCAGAGAACACACTTGTTTCAGCTCAAGAAGCATGCCTGTAATCCCAACACTTTGGGAGGTTGAGGTGGGTGGATCACCTGAGGTCAGGAGTTTGAGACCAGCCTGGCCAACATGGTGAAACCCCATCTCTACTAAAAATACAAAAATTAGCCAGGCATGGTGGTGCACTCCTGTAGTCCCAGCTACTCAGGAGGCTGGGACAGGAGAATAGCTTGGACCTGGGAGGTGCAGGCTGCAGTGAGCCGAGATCGTGCCACTATACTTCAGCCTAGGCAACAGAGTAAGGAAAGGAAAGAAAGGAAAGGAAGAGAGGAAGACAGAAAGAGAGAAAGAGAGGAAACAAAGAAAGAAAGAAAGAAAGAAAGAAAGAAAGAAAGAAAGAAAGAAAGAAAGAAAGAAAGAAAGAAGGAAAGACAAAGAAAAAGAAAAAGAAAGATAAAATTTACCCTTCCTCTGCTTTTTTGTTCTGTTTAGGCTCTCAATGGATTAGATGATGTCTGCCAACATTGGTGAGAGCAGATCTCCTTTACTCAGCATACCTCTCACAGTCACACACATAAATAATGTTTTAACAACTGTGTGGTTATTTCTTAACTCAGTCAAGTTGACACATACAATTTACCATCACAGAGAGTGAAACTATTCTGTATGATACTATAATGGTGGCTATATGCCATTATACATTTGTCAAAACCCATAGAATATGCAGCACCAAGAGTAAAACCTTAATGTAAAATATGAACTTTAGGTGAAGACCTCTTCAGCCTGGACTTCATTGTCCATATTACTATCAGAATTTTGCTCAAAACCATTCAACAAGTCTCTAGGAAGTTCCAAACTTTCCCAAATCTTCCTGTCTTCTTCTGAGCCCTCTAAACTGTTCCAACCTCTGCCTGTTACTCAGTTCCAAAGTTGCTTCCACATTTTCAGGCTATCTTTATAGCAAGGCCCCATTACCTGGTACCAATTCTCTGTATTAGTTCATTCTCATGCTGCTGTAAAGAAACACCCAAGGATGGGTACTTCATAAAAGAAAGAGGTTTAATTGACTCACGATTTTGCATGGCTGGGCAGGCCTCAGGAAACTTACAGTCATGGCAGACAGCAAAAGGGAAGCAGGCACCTACTTCACAAGGCAGTAGGAGGGAGAGAGAGCACAGCAGAAACTGCCACACTTCTAAATCATCAAGATCTCATGAGAACTCCCTCATTATCCTAGAAACAGCAAGGGAAAAATCACCTTCATGACCCAATCACCTCACACCAGGTCTCTCCTTTGACATGTGGGGATTACAATTTGAGATAAGATTTGGGTGGGGACAGAGAGCCAAACCATATTAATTAAAAAGAAAACAAATGTTGCAGATAGAATTAAGGTTGCTAATTACCTGGTTGAGGAGAAATTACCATGTGATTCAACTTAGGCGTTGTACACTTAGGCATTTATCCGAGAGAAAGGGAAAGTTACGTTCACACAAAAACTGTACCATAATGTTTATAACAGCTTGACTTGTTGTATCCCCGAATTATCCCAGATGTCCTTCAACAGGAAATAGTTAAAATGTGGTATATACTTACTATGGAATAGAACCTTGCAATAGGAAGGAACTAATTTAACACCTTAAATTAATTTCCAGGGAATTATGCTTTGTGAAAAAAAAAAATTCTCAAATTTGCTTTGAGCAAGATTTCATTTATATAGCATTTTTGAAATGACATATGACATTTTAGCTATAAATGACATATTAGTGACAAATTAGGAAAAAGGCTGGCGTGGACTGGAAGGTGGTACTAGAAGGTATTACTATAGATAATAAATATAATTATGTACAAATGATAAAAGTGGCTGGACTTAATATATGCTTGTCATACTCATTCTTTTTATCCTCTAGACTCAGAGCAATACCTTTTACTAAAATGGGCTTCCAAATGCTTGCTACGAAGTGGAGAAAGTTCTGTTATCCTAAAATCTGTGATAAAGAGATTACTTTGATAATCTTTGAAATCAAATACACCTATCAACAGAAGAAGCTCACTTGCAGTACAGATGCACCTCAAGTACAAGGGGGTTATGTCCTCATAAATTCATTGTAAGTTGAAAATATTGTGAAGTCGAAAATGCATTTAACACCTGACAAACCCATTGTAATATGAAAAAATCTTATGTTTAACACCTGTTAAGTTGGGGGCCTTCTGCATTTCCTGAGTAACAATAGCTTCATTTGTATCCCCCTTTAAAATTTACAAAGTAGTTTTTACATGCAGAATTCTACATCAGTCATATAAATTACAGAAGATATGTAAACTATATGTAATCATTTGCACTTCACAGATAAGACCTGGAAACTTATACAAAGCAGAGCTAAGATTGTAACCCAGGTCTTTTAACTCAACTCCAGTACCATGGTTTTTTGCAGTACCCGTTTCTCTATGCAACTTCTAACAACATTGGTTCTTAACTCTATGAGACACAATGACAGTTTTCTAAAATAAATGTTTTGAAAGTCCTTTTTTCAATCTCCTGAAAAAAATTACAGAATCTATGCACTTCAAAATAATTGATATTATGCTTATTATTATATAGAAGAAAATAAAAATAAAGTTTTGAAATAATGTGCATGTCAATAAGTACTTGAACAAGACAACACTAGAACATATGCTAAAGAAATCAGATATCTGCAATAATGTATAGAATAATCATGAATGTGACTGCTACAAATGCAGACTCAAATGTATTAAGCTGCTCTGCAGTGAAGATTTACTGGTAAAATTCCAAACATAATAAAGTATAATTTCTAAGATGTATACACTAGCTGTATTTAGGAAAAATTTGCTGTATATTCATATCCAGCTAACATTACTTGGTAATTATAAATAGAGTTTGCATCTTGAATGTCATGGGCACTGTGGTTCCTCGTGGCATATCTTTTTTTTTTTGTTTTTTTTTTTTTTTTTGAGACAGAGTCTCGCTCTGTCACCCAGGCTGGAGTGCAGTGGCGCAATCTCGGCTCACTGCAAGCTCTGCCTCCCAGGTTCACGCCATTCTCCTGCCTCAGCCTCTCCAAGTAGCTGGGACTACAGGCGCCCGCCACCACGCCCGGCTAATTTTTTGTATTTTTAGTAGAGACGGGGTTTCACTGTGGTCTCGATCTCCTGACCTCGTGATCCGCCCGCCTCGGCCTCCCAAAGTGCTGGGATTACAAGCGTGAGCCACCGCGCCCGGCCCTCGTGGCATATCTAAAATCCCTAGCTAGCGCTCACTACCTGCCAGTAGAGTGCCCAAGTCTTGTGACAAGCAACACTGTCCCCCTGAATTTCACAATGACACCTAGGTTGTGGACAGCTCCTCTATTGCACTCTGCTAAACACAGCATGGAACAACAAGCAGAGTTACTGGCAACAGCTTCACATTTTTGCCAATTAAGTGTTAATTACTGTTAGGATTCTACATTTTCAGTCTCAGGAACACTTTTGAAATAGCTTCTTGCACTCTGCACTGCTTATACTCATACAACTTACTTCCTCAGAAGGACAATAAAAAAGGAATAGAGGTATCTTTTTCTAGCCTAAATTAAGTAAACCTTCTCAAGTAAATCAGGAATCAGCTAATTTCACTATCATTCAATATACTTCTGTTAAATATCTCAAATGTCAATTCTATGAATGCCTAAAATAGTAAAATAGTTAAATATAATTTATAATTCAGACAACAAAAAATGCTTACCTATTCATAAGTATCTCCTCAAAGGTCAAAGACAGTAACTTTTATTATTAAGCTTTGTAGAAGCTAATTCGTTTCTTATGGCCAGAGTGATGGTAACAGGCCAAGATATCACTTGTAGAGCCTGCCAACCGCAGCTTCTGTTATTGCACTTGTCAAAATGACCCGCTGGGATGGAAGATTTATTAGAATTTTCTTTCCAGATAAATCCCTGTTGTGAATCAAATTATTCACTTTGTATTGAATAATATTTTTAGCAGTAATTCTGGAGTTGTTTAAAAGTTCTTATTAAGGAACATGTTATACATTTTTATAAAATCAGAGTGTAAAGAAAACCAAATGAATGAAAAATGTATTTCATAAGTTGACTTTCCATTGTTTAATATCATTTGCCTTTTAGTGTAATTCTTATGCCATATTTGTTTTGAAAGCTACAAATCTTATTTATGGTCCGATAATAAGTATCTTTCCCTCTGATTTATTGAAAATTGGTAAGGATTTTGATAAAAGATTGAACTCAATAGTGATGAATGGTCCTAAGAATTATGAGATTTAGTCCAATATTTTGTATGTATATTTAAAGTCTACAACCAGACAAGCAACCAAGAAAGTTTAAGCAATATTAGTAATCTGTATTTGTCACTGGACCCCTGAGGGTTTACCAAAATGTGATAAATGAGGGGGATACCAAAAAGAAGCTTCAGGTTCTCTAAGGGAGGATCGACTCAGTAGATAAGTGATGGCCCAAACTGCCCCATGGGTCTTCTTTGGAATTGAGGTTAAAAGCCATTGCAACTTCTTTTTAGAAACCTAGCAGGTATCCTCAAGCACTTGATCTTTGAATGAAGCACAATATTCATGCAGTTTGAATTTTTCTACTTTGATCTACATAAATCACAATGGTTTAAATATGCACACATATACATACAAATATACATTCACTGCACTTGGAGATTTATGAGACAGAACAATTCATATTTAGAATTGATAAATGTCTGAAAATGGATTAGAGAAGGTTTTAAAATGCATATTTACTAATACAGAAATGACCCCTACGTTTGTAATATGGCAATCTGTATTTGTATTTCAGTAAAGAACCTATGTAAAATCAAATTCCGTGTCTACCTACACAACCCATCAATGAAAAAATAGACTTAAAAAAATAAGTTTGGAAGTCCTACTGCCCTCACACATATTCAAAAGTGACCCTAAAACAAACATATGTCTCCTACCTCTTAACTAAATCTCTCCAACACTCCATTTACTTCACTAATCTTAAAAACACACCTTACAAAGTTACAATTCATTAGATCGGTGATTACTTGATATGGAGGACATCTGGGAATGGGTTCACTAAACATCTGAAATGTGTCACATCATTAGACAAAAGAAAATGTTGATGAGTCCCTGAGTGTTCAACATGGCTGGACTTCACAGGCTCATGGATCATTGCAAGGCTGATTTTATATATGTACACACACATATATATACACACACACACACCTATACCCATACACATGTTAATAAAAAACTGAAAAGGGAAGAGAAATAGAAATTTTACCCTATTAGACACCTCAACCTAGAATGTAGTTGGCACTCTAAATATTTTTTAAACAAATGAGTAACAGATATGTATAAATTGATGACATCTTTTTCTTAGAAATTATGGCAATGTTTTGTTGAGGCTCCTTGGTCCATTGTATATTCCCCACAAATGTGATTGGTTTGGGTTCAGCCATGTTCAGTCAGACCTTTGGGAAGTTATCTTTAAAGATAGACTGACTGAGAAATCTACCAGTTCAGTAAGATACTGCTGCAAAAGATTAATATCTCATAGAAGTCTCCATTACACTTGCCACAGACTTCTGTGCATCTTGACATTAAACAATGATGCTGGTGAAACACCGACTTACTATCATGGCATCGCTTAAAATGATAACTTCATTGCAGCAACAAATGGGCAGAATACAGAAGACAGGACTATCAGGGCTTTTTGCCTTGTCCTTTTGCTGATAGAGAAGAGAAAAGAAAATGTGAATCTTCTGAGTCAGCCATAGTATTTTGGAAAAAATATTTTGAATAAAATTTTCTTAACTAATAGATATAAAATATTTTGCTAAAACAATAGAAACAAAAGGCCAAAACAACAGTATCTGTGATAGTCTACTTGGTGAAACATGGCCTCAGAATGTCTCGAAAATAGAAAAGAACCTAAATGTTTTATATAATCAAAATGAGAAAAAAGTAGCACAACAGCAGCAGCCTGGTATAACTTTTAGCAAATCAACAGGAACACTTTGAAACACTCTCTGTTATTTTCCTTCTCTCCACCTGGAAACTCTGCTGGGAACTCCACAGGACTACTGAAGTCTACTCTTTTCTCTTCCTTGTTACTTTTTGAAAGGCACAGCTAAACCTCAGAAAAACAAATCACTAACAAGATGCATTTCAAACCTGACCTAGTTCTGACTAGGCCACATGAGTATTTCATGTACATATTTACCCTACAAGATTAATCTCATTTTCAGCAGTTATTCAGATGTGTAGATGTCAGTACATTAAACCAAACAAACTCAATAATGTAATTGCACTTTTAGTTCCAAGACACAGATTGACTTTCTAATGTAAATTTACGTATCATGCTCTTGATAATTTTTTCTCCCTCTTATGACGTTTAAAAATATGTAAGCCTTTGTATTTGGAAACTTACATTTTACATTCTGGACAATAGGCTTATGCTCTTTTCTTTTTCCTTCCTTCCTTCCTTCCTTCCTTCCTTCCTTCCTTCCTTCCTTCCTTCCTTCCTTCCTTCCTTCCTTTTTTACTTTTCTGCCTTGTCATACAGCTAAATTCATCAGATTCTAATAATCTACAGTCATTTACTTTGAATTTGGCTTTTAAAAGAAAGTTATCTTTGCTAAGTAGATTTCTTTATGGGGGAAAGCAAGATATTTGTGTTATCTTAGTAATTACATTTTCATTTCAGATAAATAAATCATTATACAGGTTATCATAACAGATTCATGCATCAATAAATCCCGCAGAGCTTAATCACCCTGGACAATATATAAAGTTGTACTCATGGGCATAAAAAACTAAAAAGATAAGCATAGACTTGTGGTGATTTAATAAGAAGTGGATAGCGCTGAGCCTGTGATTTGATCAATCAACTAGTTATCCTTCTTTCTATGTTACCTTACGTATAACAGCAGTTAACAATCATTTCATGAAAATGATTGTATGATTGTTAACTGAATTTAAAGATTTGTTAAAAATCCCAAAATAAACATACTTTGATTCTATTTGCAAGATCTGATAAGAAAAACAAGTATGTTTAATATATCCTATTGTGTGGGGTTTTTTTGTTTTTGGTTTGTTCGTTTTCTTTTTTTTTTTTTTTTTTTTTTTTGAGATGGAGTCTTGCTCTGTTGCCCAGGCTGGGTGCAATGGTGCAATCTCAGCTCACTGCAACCTCCACCTCCTGGGTTCAAGTGATTCTCCTGTCTCAGCCCCCTGAGTAGCTGGGACTACAGGAACGCACCACCATGCCTGGCTAACTTTTTGTATTTTAGTAGAGACAGAGTTTCACCACACTGCCCAGGCTGGTCTCAAACTCCTGAGCTCAGGCAATCCACCCACCTCAGCCTCCCAAAGTGCTAGGATTACAAGCATGAGCCACAGCGCCTGGCCTATATCCTATTGTTATTAAATATAAGATGAATTTGCACAGTATTAGGAAAGGTTAGATTAATTTGAAGGGTGACAATTACTTCTTACATGGTCTCATTTGTTTTAGTTCATTTTATACCTACTCTATGCCTTTTAGAGAGTATAATTTATAATGTCAACCACATCATTTATAATGTCCTGCGTAGTATTTTTCCACTATGGACAAATATCTTTTTATCTTTATATTAAATTTTATAACTTTCATCTTTATCCTTATATAAATATGTACTTGAATTTTGTAATGATTCAATGATTGATTTAACAGGGTCTTGCCTGCAATCACTCTTCTATCACTGGGGATACAGTGATAAAATAAAGATAACGTATCTGCTTAAATGAGCCTTATATTAAAATGAAGAGAAGCAATGAAGAAAAAAGAAAAGAATAATGCAAAAACATGGATGAGAAAAAAAAAAGAAGAAAGGATGAAAGGAAGTAAAGGTACCAAGGAATATTAACACTACCAAATAGTGTAAGTGTTACATAGAGATATAAAATAATCTGGATAGAATGAGAGTAACTGCGTGTCTACTTTAGACTGAATGATGTAGTTGAATCTTCTTAAAGAACAAATTATTATAACACTTGCTAAAATGCTAAAGAAGGCTTTATTCCAAACTATTGCAATAATAATATTGCAATCTGGGACTGAGGTTAGGCTCAACTCCAAATACAACGAAGAAAGCTAGGGAGGGATATACTGCCAATGAGCTGAGTGAAGAGAGTCAGTGGATGGAAAATTATTAACAGGAGAAATCAAGGGTAGGGAGCTTCCTGCTAAACTATTGTAACATATGATTCTTGCTGAAGGCAGGCCAAGGTAAATAGGTTTCAATTTGTGGATGAATAATTTGATTATATCATGGGTGATCAGAAACCAGGGGTGAGGGATTCTCTCTAAACTGGTTTAGCATGATTCTCACTAAACTGAGCTAGGCAGGCCCAGCAAGGACAGAGGTTATAGTCAATACCTAGTAGAGAAGAGGGCTCAGAGGAACCTGTCTAAAATTTGGTCAAGGAGAGAGTCTTTGTCAACTTTTTTCTGATTCAATTTAAATTTAAATAGCTTAGTTAGGGCAGAGCTTAATTTAAGATTTGGATGTCAGTGATGTGGCAGTTAAGCAAAGAGCAAGGATAAGAACCTCAGTCAGAGAAAATAACTAAAATAAATGTTCTTTAAAAACTGATTTGGTTCATTGCAGAGAAAGAAATAAACTGGGTGCCTGGAGTGAAGTGATTGATGTAGGTAATTTCTACAAACTAAAACAGGTTATTTGGGAAGATTTATCAGGTTTTGTGGGAGAATAGTCAGTAAGAATTGCATCAAATACAGGAAATTAGCAAAAAAGTCAAAGATCAGGAATATCTTGCATTGTACTGAACAAAACTTGTGAATGGTGATAACATTGGCTGAGATTGGGACATTGAAGGGTTGTAGATATATAACGAAATATTGGGTTTTATTAGGATTGAGTTGTTCTTTCTAATCCTAATGGACAAGTAAGTTGGAAATACCAGTCTTTAGTTTATGGCTATGTCTAGGCTTTATATACATGTGGAAGTTGTAGAAAATGGATAGTATTTAAGGCTTTAGACTCAAAGGATATTGCATAGAGGTAGAAAACAAGAAGGAGGACAGGACAAAGACCCTAGGCATTCTGACATTTAAAGATCAAGCTCAAGAGAGGAGCAGGAAACAGAGCATAAATAAACTTGCCCTGTGAAGGAGAAGAAAATCCAGAAGGTTATGCTTTCACAGAAGTGAAAGGAAAGAAGAATTTTAAAAAGAAGAGAGAAGTCAGTTACATTTATTTCTCCTGAGAGGTTAAATAAGACAGGTAGCCATTAGTATATTTACTACAAAATTATCATGTATTTATTATAATGAAATCTAATATGAAGAAAGACAGGAATTTATTCAATTGTTTCATGAATCTTTGTTGTGCTAGGTGGAGTAGAATGTGAAATCAACGGAGAATATTTTTTTAAGATAAGATACTTCATGATTGATTGCTAATGAGAATGATCTAGTACACAGTGAGAAACTGATGAGCTAGACAAAGAAAAAAGCACTTAAGGTGAAAGAGGTTGAAATGTAGAATGGCTAGCCTTACGTAGGACCAAGGATATTTAATCTATAGTCACCCAAGGAAAGCAAAATCAGGAAACAAACTAGCAAATGTGTTGGTGGGACAATGAGGTAGCTGTTGTTAGATGGTTTGTATTTTATAAGTTCATCAGCTGAAATAAAGCTAAAAAGAAAATGAAAAGTTTTAAAAATACAAGAGAGAAACTGTCATTTAAGACAAGAGAAAATTAGCATATCTGGTAAGAGACATAATAATTGAGCAATGTGAATGAACATGACTGACAGTAAAACAAATTCACATCTATATATACAGTAGTTTCCCCTTATCTATTGTTGAGCTTTCTGTAGTTTCAGTTACCCATGGACAACTGTGCTCCAAAAATATTACATACAATAAAATATTTTGAGAGACCACATTCACATACATTTTATTACAGCATATTATTTTACATTATTACTAGTTATTGTTAATCTCTTACCGTGCCTCATTTGTAAATTAAACTTTATGGTAAATATGGGCCGGGCGTGGTGGCTCACGCTTGTAATCCCAGCACTTTGGGAGGCTGAGGCGGGCGGATCACGAAGTCAGGAGATCGAGACCATCCTGGCTAACACGGTGAAACCCCGTCTCTACTAAAAATACAAAAAATTAGCCGGGCGAGGTGGCCGGCGCCTGTAGTCCCAGCTACTTGGGAGGCTGAGGCAGGAGAATGGCGTTAACCCCGCGGGGCGGAGCCTGCAGTGAGCCGAGATCGCGCCACTGCACTCCAGCCTGGGTGAAAGAGCAAGACTCCTTCTCAAAAAAAAAAAAAAAAAAAGTATGTACAGAAAAATCACAGTATATATAGGGTTCATACTATCCGTGACTTCAGGCATCCACTGGGGTCTTGGAACCTATGCCCTAAAAATAAATTGGGCTGGGGACCTACTGTCTTTGTGTGTTGTTGGAGGGAGGTCTTGTCATTTTGATATTCATATTGGTATTTGATATTCCAGTTTAATAAAATTCAAAGAGCATTTTTCTTATTTAAGAAAAGGCCCAGAATCCATAACCTGTTGTGGGTTAACTTGCAATTAGGGTAAAATCTCAAGGTGATTTACTGTAAGGGTTTTACTACAAGATGAAAAACAGAGATATACGTGTAACAAACTATATATGGATTTGAACAAACATTTTATTGAAGAAACAGAATTTAAGAAGAACATAATGAGAAAGCTATTTATCCATCTATGTATTTATTTAAGGAGTAGAAAAACTTTAATATTTTATAATGTATGACCTGGGTCTTGAAAAGATTAGGAGATTCCAAATAAGAAGAGTTGTCTGACCTGTTGCAACATCTTAACTTTTTCACTAAATGTATTTAGTGAAAAAGTAGAAAAAAAGCTTTAATAATGTATGGCCTGTGTCTTGAAAAGATTAGGAGATTCCAATTAAGAAGAGTATGAAAAAGTATGAAGACATGACTCAGTTCTTCTTTCTCTTCCTTTTTAAATTTTTATTTAATGTATACCTCGCATGTGTTTATCTCTTCCTATCATTTTATGAAAACATTCTTTTGTTACTTTAGTTCAATTGCTTACTTCTATGTTGATAACGTTTATATTATACCTCTGACCTCAAGCTCTAGTTTTATATTTCCAGCTCTCTAGAGTAGATTTCCACTTGAAAGTCTCATTGTCACCTGCAAATAAAAGCATCAAAAACCTGATATTATTTTATTTCATAAGATCTTCCATTCAATTTCCAAATCTCTTCATTATAACACTATTTTCTCAGTTGCAGAACTGAAAAGTTAAGATTATATTTGAAATCTCTCTCTAGAGGTCCACTCTTATCCAATTAAACAATAAGCCTTCTCAATGCACCCTTTGAAATGTTGCTGCTGTTCATTCCTTCAACTTCCTAAAATGCCCCTTTATTCACTTTAAACCTAATTAATGCAGGTGCTTCAAATATGGTCAACTACACGGCCCATTTCTCTTCCAATCCAGTCAGCAAATATCTATCAAACTTTCTGAAAAGTTTTATCTCATTTCTCCCCTGTTAGCAAACCTATAAACTTATTCAAAAATTAGCTACTTGTGTCATTACCTTCTTTTTCTGAAGAAATATACAATGTAATTGGCAATGATGCCTATATTATGGCCTACATAGTCAACTTGATTCATTCGTATTTAGTCCTGAAGGTCCTAGACAGTCACTACTACATTTTTTTTCCAGTGATATAAAATAATCAGATCAAGGTTTTAGTAAATCACTCCATAAAGACTAAATATACACACATATAGATATATGTATAAAATCAGCAAAATAGAATATTTGTTATGACACAAATATAATATTGAGACCAAAAAAACAAGAAAAGTAAATACTTTAATAACCTTCAATGTCAACGATTTTCTACGATATGTCTAACAAATGTAGTGATGTATATCTCTGTCTATTCCTTTGATTAACCCATTGTTGTTCAATCCTTTGTTTCTGTGTGCCTTTTCAAACACACACTCAAGACGGAGTCTAATTTGCTTTTAATGCCATAAAGTGGCACCTTCCTAGAGTGAACTTTTTAAAGTGCATAGAATAAGCCCCAACAAATGGGAGTCCTTGTATATTGTTATGTTATTTATTTATTTTTCTTTTTTAGAGACAGGGTCTTGCTCTGTTTCCAGGCTGAAGTGCAGTGGTCCAATCATAGCTCACTGCAGCCGCAAACTCCTGCTCTCAAGTGATCCTTCCTCCTTAGCCTCCCAGCACCTAAGATTACAGGTGTCACACACAACTATTGTTATTTCTTTAAGCAGTAGCTAATGCAGCCATTACTTCATCCATGAGACATATATGTCATATCCTAAAATTATTTGTACTACTCACTTTAAAATAACTATTTAATGAAGTACCAATTTTTACTTACTCACAATTTCACCTAGGAAACCAAAGTTGGAAATTTCCATCTGCAAATATGCCAATTTGTGTATACAGCCTCATATAGCATATTGAAGAAAATGCCTAACTTCTATAAGAAATAAAAAGTAAAACAATAGTTTTCTTCTGGTATAGTCTGAGCTAAATTGGGCCTTAAGTAAGATATTTGTAAAACAAAAGGTATAAACAAGAAAAATTGAGCTATAATTGTATTGTTACAGAATGCCTTTAAATAATAATTCTTTAAGTTTGTTCAAACTTGGTAATTTTTAAATTATGAATGCAAAACACATTAAAATTAAATAAATTGGAAAATGCCTGAAAAAAATTAATTCCAACATAGCTATGTTTTATTCTTTTTATAATATAATTGTATTCTTCTTTATACCTTCAATAGGCTCAAAGATTACTGTTTGGTAATAAAAATATACACTTCAAATTTCAGACAGTATCATATTTGGAAACAGTGACATATAACAACATCAAATTAGTACTTAAGTTGGCATTTTCATCTATCATCCATTTGCATTGTTATCTTAATAACTCAATCATTTTATTGCTGTGTATAAATCAATAAGGGTAAGAACCAAAAAATCCTAATAATAGAGTCAACCCGGACCACATACACCTACACACACCCCCCCACATACCACATAATTAAAATAAAATGTTACTTTTAAAATATAAGTACATTTCTTTTGATCATACAAAAATGAAAAGCATATCTCTTTTCTATAAACATACAATATGAGGAGACAACAAAATGCTGAATTAGGAAAATAAATAATCACAGGTGTCACTGATAGGGCTCTAATACCGATAACTTGATAACAGGTATTAAAAACTAAAATGTTAGCCAAGTTAAGATGTTGCAACAAAGTCAGACTTTATTTATGACTTTGACCTACTTACCTTTTTTTCTCCTCCAGGTTCACCCCTTAACCTTTCCACCAAGCTCTGTGGTCTAGAATGTTGAACTGTGTTCATTATATCAATATGAGAGTTTCCTTGCTCTCTAACTGCTGATTGGGTATGACTGAGAGGCACCAACAGGAGAACTGAAGGCAGAAGGACATTGAATCTCAAAGTATTTTTTCCTTAGTTCTTTCCCATTTGTCCTGCTAGAAACTGTCAGTGATTGCATTCTTCTACTTAAGGCTATAGGTTCTATGTTCATGGCCCTTACTAACAGCTACCAGCTTTCCTGAGTTCTGGCAACTCCTGCATCTCCTGGCTTCTTCGTGAGTGAATGTGGTCACAGGTTTCTCTCTATTGTTTCTCCCAAAGTACTCCACAATTCCATCTCGGGTTCTATTAAACTGTCCCCCCACCTCTGTGATCAGTTATCTTATTAGATTTTTGTCATTTATTCTTTTTATTATTGTGTAAGTCATTGTCTTTTGGGACTCTGACAAATAAAAATAACTAACTGGCATCAATTGGGTATTCAAAATAAACTGACTATGGCAATATAGAGTGAAGAAGATGCAATAAAAAGTAAATTGTGATAGACAAGTCATTTACACTAAAAATACAACTATCTCTAGTTATTCTGTTTAGCTTTCACATTTTATCCTTCTATTGTCTTATCCAGTTAATATGACAATATCTGTGAAATACTAAGCCAAGGATTCGGTGTATAATCAGGTAATAAGTTTTATCGGTTTCCTACTTAATGGATTATAATCTGGCTAGAGACATAACCAATCTCCAATGAAGTGACATTTAGAATGAGACCTAAAATATAAGTAGGAAATGGGCAGTCTAAGAGTTCTAGGCAGAAACTATAGAATATAAAGTGGTCCTAGAGGAACAAATAAAGGGATGTAAACAGGAAGTTCACCCTGGAGCAAAACATAGCACTAGATGAGATTGAGATATTTACCAGCAGGAAATCATAAAGGACCTTGAATACCACACTAGGAGCTTTGTATTTTTTTCTAAGTGCAACAGGAAACCATCAGAGTAGTTTCCACGGAAGAGTGACATGATCATATTTGCATTTTAGAATGATTTCTCTGACAGCTGTATTGGAAGTGGATTAGAGAAAGCAATGAATGGATGCTGGGGATACAAATGAGGTGAAGAAGCCTAGTGCATTTTTACAGGGGAGAAAATCTAAGATCATGACAGCTAGCTAAAGATCACCATAAAAATAATCACCTACATCAATGCACTACAACCTCTCCATTTTAAGCAGCATTTTTCCCTTTTTCTGTTACTATTTTAATTTGCTTTCTTATTCTTTGTTATTTTTTTCATATTCCTTTCAATGAAAAGATTCTTAATATGTGTGTCATAGATCCCTATGAGGACATGATGGAAACAGTATTTCTTTGTTCAGAAAATGACTCTTTAGTGAACATACACAAAAACTTCTCCATTAAAATTTAGAAGATTTTTTTTTTTTAGAAGATTCTTAAAATAGCTAAAATCTATATGTAAAACCATAAGTAAACAATACCTGAACCACAAGGTAAAGTTTGGTAAATGTGCTCATTAGGTAAGTAGAATCAGGAGTAAAGTATTTTTTTAGCGTTCATATCATAAAGGTCATCTGCATTAATCAAGGATGTAGGCAGAGGAGTGAGTTAAAATGGGAAATATAGGTAATAACTTGAGAAATATTAATAGATCTTTGCTTCTTTTTTTTTTTTGCTAGAGAGCCTGAGGCATCTAATTATTGGAGGTTTCTTTCTTTTTTTTTTTTGGAAGAGATTGGGCAGGGGAAAAGAAGGGAATACTTTAGAGTTGTTTTAGTAGGAACAAAGAGAAAAATGTTGAAATTTTGATGCAAAGTAGGATTCAGTATGCTTAATATGTTAATATTTTACTGTACAAATTCTGATATCTACAATATTATTTTATAGTACAACCACATACTTGTAAGTCATGCTTTTATAGAAAGAAATGATTTCTGAATTTCTTCATCATATCAATCATCAGCACTGACCGGCTCAGACTAAGTTTCAGCATTAATGTAGAAAAGATAGCATTTCTGCCCATGGTGCAAGCCATGAGGGCCTCTGCCCTCGAGGAAGAGGATATAAAATAGATTAATCCCTATTAAGAATGGAAAAGAGAGCAAAATAAAGTTATTCCTCTTTTAGCAAAGAGTCATGAAATAAGAACGAGAGAGAGAGAGAGAGAAGAGAGGAAAGACACAAGGCAGAGATCTCTGATCTTTGGTCTTTGGCATAATGTGATGAAGGTGGATTAGGTTACTTTAAGAAAAGTGACAAGTTCGAAGTCTTTTGCTTGAACTCCTATTATGTTTAAGACTCTTGAAAGAGATCACTTGACAATCTTCCCCACATTAGCCTGAACATGGGCATCAATGTAAAATAGTTGGTTTACCATGTTGAGGCCTAGAAGGTACTGGGGATTTCTTCTCCACAGTTCACAAGTATCATGAAAAAGACTGGGAAGTTTCTGCTTGTCCCTCAGGAAACTTTAGTATTTGGCTGAGTGTCTACCCCATACCTTACTGGAGGGAATTTCCACTGTAGTGTCAAAGTGATGACACAATGGAGGACTGCAAAGCTAACAACCAAGGCTGAGTACATGAGAATCTAAGCCAGTACTTAAAAGAGTCCACAGCAGCAGTAGCACAAGGAAAGCAAATTTTGGAAGCATGAAACTGGATGAAGCAGAGAGTTCAGACCATGAATTCTATCTGCTTCAATCTTCAGAAACTGATTTTCATCTAATTTTCAGAAAAGATGCAAGTCACAATGTATATTAAGAATATGGAACACAAATCAGAAGTATTTTCTTTTTGCTAGCAAATACAGCCCAATGGAGTACCCAAACCTGGAGAAGATGAAAGGGGTTCTTAAAGAATGGAAAATATTCCAAAGAGATAGAGTTACTTAAAAAGACTGCTCAAATTGCAATATTAAACTAAAATCACCAAACTGAACCAAAATTTAGATTCTCTTCTATTGAAGAAAGTTAAATTATATTTTGGAAAAGGAAGAAATACTATTTTTGATACACGTTTGGGAGGAATATGAATAAATCTTTGAAACTATTTAATTGCTTTACAACCCACTAAACAATTTATGTTTTTTTTCCTGTTGCGTGGACAGTACTGATCATAGGAGAATTCAGACAAGAAAATCTAGTGTATTGAAACAGAGAATTTGACCAAATGTAACAGAATGTCTGTTGGCATCTGATCCATGAACATAACAGCTCCAAACTCTAGGAACAAGGCATCTATCTTAGGAGGATGACTGTATGATTAGAAAAATTGTAAAAGTATAAATAATAATTAGGGGTAGAACAACACAAGGTTTAATTAGCTCTTTCCTGGTTAAAGAAAAAACTGGGAAGAAATTGGGTGGAGTTGTGCTACAGATACAGTATGAGGAAATTAGGGATGAAATTTGAATTATAGGTATAACTAGATAGGAGAAATAAGTCCTAGTGTTTTATATCACTAGAGGATGGTAATGGTTAACAATAATACATATTACGTGGTTTCAAATATCTAGGAGGCTATTAAATGTTCCTATCACAAAGAAATGATAAATGTTTGAGATGATGGGTATGCTAATAACCTGATCTGATTACTATACACTATATGTATCAAAACATCAGTACATACCCCCATAAATATGTACAATTAATAAATGTAAATTTAAAAATAAAATTTTAAAATTACATTATGTAGGAAAATATTAACATTTACCCTTATGTTTACGAATGTCTAAGGAGGTCATATACCTGTTGTTCATTATTACTTTTGTTTTGTTTGCACTGACTATAGGTTGAAGTTAGCCAAGGAAACGGTTTACGTTAAATTGCATATCTATTATGTCTCACTTGATTCACCATTGCGCACCACTGGCTGGAAACACCCATGGATTGAGAAATTATAAAAAGTCTTCTTTCTTTTTTAATAAAAACACATATACAACCTGTTAATTAGTGCTCTTTCCATCCCCTTAATATTCAAAAGGGTTTGGCCTACTAGGAATGGCTCGATTGGCATACTTTTAAATTTTCACATAAAGTTCAACTTCGTATCTGACAATAAGATGCAGCCCTCTTATGAATATAAGACATAGGCATTTCATGTGACATCACTTGTTTATATGATGTGCTGTGCTAAAACATGTCTAATCATAAAGCTTATCAAGGAAAAACAGAATTGGCTACAGAAAATAACATGAAGTGACACAAATAAAAAGGTGTTTGAAAAAGATTATATTAGCATGTTCTATTTCCATACTGCCCACTCATCCTATACTGCATCTTCCATTGTTTTATCTACTTTTACTTATAAATCCAGAGAAGTCAGAAACTTAGGGTTAGTTCCATCATCCAGTGCCCTGATTGTAAAGTTCACTCTTTGGAGAGAAATTGTATTAATTTCAATGTTTTGAAGATCTTACATAGAACAAATTTTTGTTATATATGCAATATAGCCTAACCTAGGAACAAAATTAAGGGTTACAAACTAGTTTATATGATTAAGTCTTCCTATGACACATAAGGGATAAGAATAAGGACACTCTAGAAACAAATGCACTTCAGATTAAGTGTTTTCCAGACAGAAAACTGAAAGAAAAAAACATAGTTGTGTTCCCATTCCTCTCTATTCTACCACCACAGATCTATTATGCTACCTTAAGCATTTAAACAAAAACACGGAAACTTAAGGAAATCTTTCTTTGGCCCTATCACCCAGTGTTCCAGGGGAGACAGCACTGACATCAGAATTTAGATATGAATGATCAGTGCTTTGGCAATATTGTGGGCTAAATAGAACTTTCTATGTTGGCATGAGACAATGTCATCCAGCCAACCAGCCACAGTCCAGAAAGGAAAGAATTTTTCTAGATTTCATCTTCAGGCTTCAATATCTAATTGCCCTCATTTCTTTCAAAAACTACAAAATATTTTATTTTACTTTACTGGTACTGCCTTTGTTCATGTTCTCACCTTTTCTAACTTTGCCTATTGATAAGCCTCTTAACTGGTCTTTGTGCTTTCAAAGTTCTCCCCGTAGAAACGTTGATTATTTACTATGTGTTGTCATCATCTAAAAATATTTATCTTTTTTTAATCTAAAAAGATTTTTTTTTAGGTTCACAATGCTTAAAGAAAAGGAGAATAACATAAACAAACCTTACAAGAAATACACTTAATAGACAAGGTACATCAACCACATAGTGTGAGTTCCAAAACCATTAAAGTCTACTTGCTCAATTAGGATGGAAGCAGGCTTCTGTGGCAAGCAAAGTCTAATTAAAGTTTGAGGTGTGCCTTTATATAATACAAGCAGTTCTCAGGAGGAGCTGGCTTGACCACCACAGCAGAGATCTGGGACGACACGTGAGGTTCCCTGATGTTAGGGGGCTGTGCAGGTGTCAGCAGGAGAGGCTTCGGAGATTAACTCCAAGGCTAACAGGGTGTCACCCTGTCGCAACCTGAGCTCTTGGTGTTCAGTGGAGTAGCTGACAGAATAGAGCCTGTCACGGCATACACTCTGGGTCTTCAGAGAAGTGGCCGACAGAGTGTAGCCCTGCCATGAACTAAGCTCTCAAAGTGTCTGTCAAATTCTGGAGTTTATATGTATTTTTGAAATCCAGTAGTCGAGGTCAGTAACTCACATAAGGGGGGGTCTGATAAGGTTCGACTGAACATTCCCTGAAGGAGGGAGGAGTTCACTCCAAGTTCTCACACATGGGATCTGATAAGAAGTCACACTTTAAAAGAGGGGGAAATACTCTCTGAAACAAAAATATCACATATCAAGCTATGTAAGTGCTTGGAGTCATTTCAAAGCTACCTACAATATCATATTCCTTCAGCATAAAACTTCAGGATGACTCCTCAATCTCCTGTGCACATAAGACCATTATCTGGTCTAAACTTTCGCCAGTTTTCCTTTTTCTTAATTATAAACAAATATTTTCCACAAATATGTCAATATACGTAGTCTCCAATGCCATTGTATGTGCTCTTTGTTTTGTCTGGTGTGCTCTTTCTCAATGTTTTCCTATTCAGGTCTACCTGTGATATTCCACAGGCTTTCAAAAGTCACGTCACCATTGATTTTCCAGTACAGATTTCTGTGTTAGTCTAAGTAGATAGAGCACCTGCATGTTGACTGAATTGTTGACATGTTTTGTACTAAACTGCAAAAGAGCAGTTTTAAGAGCCAGAATAAAACATTTTCAGTTGTTTATTAGTAGTATTTAGCAAAGTCACTAAGTATAAACTTAAAATTAGTTGTTGAAGTGAATAAGCGAGTGAACTTAATTTTTGTTACTTTGATGAGAAACATGCATTTAGAGTTCTAAGTCAGGGTCAGGTGCCATGGCTCACACCTGTAATCCCAGTGCTTTGGGAGGCTAAGGCAGGAGGATTGCTTGAAGCCAGGAGTTTCAGACCAGCCTGGGCAACAGGGTGAGATCCTATCTCTACAAAAAAAAATTATTTTAAGTTATCCAGGTGTGGTGGTGTTTACCTGTAGTCCTAGCTACTTGGGAGATGGGAAGAGACCTTGAGCCTAGGAGGTCAAGATTACAGTGAGCTATGATTGTCCCAGCCTGGGTGATTGTTTCTCCAGCCTGGGTGTATTAGTCTGTTTTCACACTGCTGATAAACACATACCTGAGACTGCGAAGAAAAAGAGGTTTAACTGGACTGATTGTTCCACATGGCTGGAGAGGACTCAGAATCATGGTGGGAGGTGAAAGGCACTTCTTACGTGATGGCAGCAAGAGAAAACAAGGAAGAAGCAAAAGGAGAAACCCCTGATAAACCCATCAAATTTCATGAGACTTATTCACTATCATGAGAATAGCATGAGAAGGACCAGCCCTCATGATTTAATTACCACCCTCTGGTTTCTCCCACAACACGTGGGAATTCTGAGAGATGCAATTCAACTTGAGTTTTGGGTGAGGACACAGCCAAACCATATCATTCTGCCCCAGCCCCTCCAAATCTCATGTCCTCACATTTTAAAACCAATCATGCCTCCCCAAGAGTCCTCCACAGTCTTAACTCCTTTCAGCATTAATTCAAAAGTCCACAGTCCAAAGTCTCACAATGCACAATGAAAGTCCCTTCCACCAATGAGCCTGTAAAATCAAAAGCAAGCTAGTTACTTCCTAGATACAATGGGGGTACAGGTATTGGGTAAATATAGCCATTCCAAATGGAAAAAAATTGGCCAAAACAAAGGCGTTACAGGCCCCATGCAAGTCCGAAATCCAGCAAGGCAGTCAAGTTTTAAAGTTCCAAAATGATCTCCTTTGACTCCAGGTCTCACATCCAGGTCATGCTGATGCAAGAGGTGGGTTCCCATGGTCTTGGGCAGTTCCACCCCTGTGGCTTTGCAAGGTACAGCCTCGCTCCCAGCTGCTTTCATGGGCTGGTGTTGAATGTCTGCAGCTTTTCTAGGCACATGGTATAAGCTGTTGGTGATCTACCATTCTGGGGTCTGGAGGATGGTGGCCCTTTTCTCACAGCTCCCCTCAGCAGTTCCCCAGTAAGGACACTGTGTGGGACCTCCGACCCCACATTACCCTTCTGCAGTGCCCTCGCAGAGGTTCTCAAGAGGGCCAACCCATTCAGCAAACTTTTGCGTGGGCATCCAGGCGTTTTCATACATCTTCTGAACTCTAGGCTTCTGAAATCTAACCTCAATTCTTGACTTCTGTGCACCTGCAGGCTCAATACCACATGGAAGTTTTCAAGATTTGGGGCTTCCACCCACTGAAGCCACAGCCCAAGCTGTATGTTGGCTCCTTTCAGCCATGGCTGGAGTAACTGGGACACAGGGCACCAAGTCCCTAGGCTGCACACAGCATGGGGACCCTGGGCCCAGCCCCCGAAACCACTTTTTCCTCCAGGGCCTCCAGGCCTGTGATGGGAGGGTTTGCCATGAAGGTCTCTTACATGTCCTGGAGATATTTTTCCCATGGTCTTGGGGATTAACATTAGGCTCCTTGCTACTTATGCAAATTTCTGCAGCTGGCATGATTTTCTCCTCAGAAAATGGGATTTTCTTTTCTACTGCATTGTCAGGCTGCAAATTTTCTAAACTTTTATGCTCTGCTTACTTTTAAAATGGAATGCTGTTAATGGCACACATGTCATCTTTTGAATGCTTTGCTGCTTAAAAATTTCTTCTGACAGATACTCTAAGTTATATCCCTCAAGTTCAAGATTCCGCACATCTCTAGGCCAGGGCAGTCTCTTTGCTAAAACATAACAAGAGTCACCTTTGCTCTAGTTCCCAACAAGTACCTCATCTCCATCTGAGACCAGCTCAACCTGGACCTTATTGTTCATATCACTATCAGCATTTTCATCAAAGCCATTCAACAAGTCTCTAGGAAGTTTCAAACTTTTCCCACATTTTCCTGCCTTCTTCTGAGACCTCCAAACTGTTCCAACCTGTGCCTGAGTTCCAAAGTCACTTCCACATTTTTGGGTATCCTTTGGCAACGCCTCACTCTACTGATACCAATTTACTGTTTAGTCTGTTTTCACACTGCTGATAAAGACACACCCAAGACTTGGAAGAAAAAGAGGTTTAATTGGACTTAGAGTTTCACATGACTGGTGAGGCCTCACAATCATGATGGGAGGCAAAAAGCACTTCTTTTTTTTTTTTTTTTCCCTGAGATGGGGTCTTCCTCTGTTACACAGGCTGGAGTTCAGTGATGCAATTTTGGCTCACTACAACCCCTGCCTCCTGGATTCAAGCAATTCTACTGCATTAGCCTCCTGAGTAGCTGGGACTATAGGCACCCACCACCATGCCTGGCTAATTTTTGTATTTCTAGTAGAGATATGGTTTTACCATGTTGGCCAGTTTGTCTCAAACTCCTGACCTCAAGTGATCCACCTACCTCAGCCTCCCAAAGTGCTGAGATTACAGTTGTGAGCCACTGCGCCTGGCCCAAAAGCACTTCTTATATGGGAGCAGCAAGAGAAACTGAGGAAGAAGCAAAAGTAGAAAACTTTGATAAACACATCAGATCTCATGAGGCTTATTCGCTATCATGAAGAGAATAGAACGGGAAAGACCGGCCCCCATGATTCAATTACCTCCCCGTTTCCCTCCCTCAACACTTGGGAATTCTGGGAGATACAACTCAAGTTGAAATTTGGGTGGGGACCCAGCCAAACCATATCACTGGGCAAATCCTATCTCTTAAAAAATAAAGTTGTTAAAAAAAACTAAATTAAAGTAAAAATTAAGCTCTAAGTCAATGGTTTATGCAATTTTAGGGACCCAATCCTTTGCAAGTTGTCATTGTTCTTTCCTTAAATTTTTCAGTTAAATATTAGTAATTCAATTTAGAACACACTAATTGAAAACTGTTTATGTAACACATGCTGTATGGTTGTGAGGAAACCATCCTTGCCCTTAGTGCTCACAATCTCATTTACATGCCAAAAAAGAAGGACTCATAAATGCAAAGACACGTTGAATCAAAATAGTTTAATTCTGACTGAAGCCCCTTTAATCTACATTCTCTATAATGCAGCCAATTAGTTGCTGTGCTTTCTGTTTTGACATTGCATTAACTTTTCTGGCATAAGTCTGTAGTAATTCTTTGATTCTATGATCTCCATGAAATATGAAATGAAAAACAACGTAAAATAGAAATATAAATACCCTAAATGTCAAGGTGATTCAGCTTTGTTATTTCAACAACGACCATCGTGACACAAAATTATTTTGAAATAAAGAAATGGAAATCCTACTGATGGCACATATGCATATATGTTTTTTGATGTCAGTCTAAGAAGCAGCAGGAATATATGCATGCAGCACATATGCAGGCCATTTCTTCTTCATTTCCCTGGAGGAAAAGGTGGAATTTAGCCTGTCAGTGACATGTGTGATGTGGTTGTCATAAAAATAAATCTGTATGCAATGTGCCCAGAATATCAACCATTTTTAATAGCTATTATAAAATTAAATTATTATTATTTTTAGGGTGTCAAGGTGGCAGAAAGTGCTTGCTGCTGGAAAAATATACCAAACTTATTTTCTTCTCGTTTCTTATATGCAAGCGCACACTAACACGCACACAGTGCTAATGCACATGTACAAAAAATTTATACACTTGTTTTCTTATCATGCTAAACTACTTTCCCTTTTCTTTTGGTCTAATTTTATTCCCCTGCAGTCCTCGGCAGGTCTACATCTTGCCTTTGATAATGTAGAAGAGATTTACTTCCTTTTAACAACTCTTTGTTGTCTACTTTATGTTCACAATCCATGGTTTTGAGGAATTATGTAAGACAGATAAGATATAATGGTAGGCTGGATTGTAGAATCTAAGTGTCGAGGCAGAACAGTCAGATAATATTTCACAATGTCATTTTGTTTTAAACCTCCAAATTTGTTTCAGATATATTAATTTGCATGCTCTTCACAATTACTTCGCATATTGTCTTATATATACTGAAAGTGCGCACCCACACAGACAGCTGCCTACTCAGATAGTAAATCGACAAAGTCACATTCCTGAGGTGAATGACAGAGTTTAGCACTGCTTTCAAATGCTTGAGTATCCCCTCTGTATTAGTCCATTCTCATGCTGCTATGAAGAAATACCCAAGACTGGGTAATTTATAAAAGAAAGAGGTTTAATTGATTCACGGTTTCGCAGGACTGAGGAGGCCTCAGAAAACTTACAACCATGGCGGAAGGGGAAGAAACATGGTGGCAGGAAGGAGAAGAATGAGAGAAGTGGAGAGTGAAGGGGGTAAAAGCCCCTCACAAAACCATCAGATCTCATGAGAACTCACTCACTATTACGAGAACAGGAACTGCCCCCATGATTCAATCGCCCCCCACAGAATCCCTCCCTTGACAGTCAGGGTTATTACAATTCAAGATGAGATTTGGGCGGGGACACAGCCAAACCATACCACCCCTTCAAAATGAAGAACACATTAAAGACAATGATTATCAACTAGAAACAGAGGACAAATTGCAGCAACAAGAGTTACCGTTTGTTTCACAAACTCTTCTGTGGAAAGTCTTTTCTGAAATTGTGATGAACAAAGAACATCATATTTTTATGTAAAGAAAAATCGTAGAGTATTATCTGCTATTTTATTTAAAATATTTCATTAACTTGGAGAAAATAGGGTGTTACAATACATTTATTTTTGCATGTTTATTTTAGTTTTTCTGTGACTTTTTTGTTTGTTTTGTGTTTAGTAAAAATTTGACATAATGAAGCAGCTATAGCAATATGTTTAGTAACTTAGTGTTTTCCAGACTGTGAAAACATTCTAATCAGCCTTGACAACACAGTGAGACCCTATCTCTAAAAATATAAAAACGTTAGCCGGGAGTGGTGAAATGTGCCTGTATTCCCAAGTACTTAGGGGGCCAAGGCAGAAGGTTCACTGAAGGTTAGGAGTTTCAGGCTGAAATGAACTGTGATTGCACCACTGAAAAAATATTCTAATATTTTATCTAGAATTGTGGTTCAGTCTCAGTTTACATTTGATTAATAAACTCCGAATTAGGTATTTTGGAGTATAAAAGTCATAAAATAGCCAATATGAGACTATATCATGTTTTTAATTTCATTACAAGAAAAAAATAGTATACCTGTAAATTTGTTTGAATACTAACTACTGGAATTATAAATGCTCAAATACATGTTCTCGTTAATTAAGAAAATCTACGTAAACCCAAGAATTCAAAGAACATTTGAGTAAGGGAGAGTTACTATTCAAGGAATTGAGTAACCAGATATGCTTTACCAACTTCCATGTTCCTTGATTATCCAAAGCTACCCACTTTTCAAGTCAACTGCCCTTGGGCAAATGAAAGCTACATCTCTCATTTGAAAGAAGCTTCATAGCTTCCTACTCTTGCTCTGAGGTAACCCTGAGCCAATAATCCATTGATACAAAGGGTAGAAAAGATCCACTCTCTTGCCACATGACAGTCCAAACTCCTTGGTGTGACTTATGCTTCTGAGCTGAGCTTCCCTGAGTGAATAAACTGAAGCTAGTCTCCAACTTAAATAATCTGCTTACTATGCTTTTTTCCTTCTTGTACTTTGCCTCCCTCAGTCCCCTACTGCTGAGAACACTCTTCTAGTTCATCACTTGACCAGTTCATTCTTGACAAGAATCCCCTTTCTAGGCTCTACTTCTAGGGAGCCTTATCTGAGGTAAATTTCTACCACAAACTTAAAAAGAAAAGTGCTATCTCCACTTTAGAGTAAGCCAGTCAAGCTTCCCAGACTGACCAACTATAAAGGGTATGATTAGTAACACTTTAGTACTCAGAATGGCATCAGACTATAGGCACTACTTGAGTTATTAATAGATATTTTAGGAAATATTTACTCTAAGATTTTTTATATCATCTGAATCCAAAAGGAAAAGGCAAGTTATTAAGCTTCATAATTTTGATAATTATTATTTCCTGCCCTTAGAACTTATGAAGAAAGAGAATTATGACCACCAAAAAACACTCAAAAATCAGATCAGTTCCTGTGAAGCATGCTTTTTCCAAATTCTTTGACTTTTAGTTGTAGAACTATGTCAGGTCTTTCATTGTGGGCAATTTGTGGGTAAATAATTTTATTTATGTTATTAATAATAAAATGTTTTTAATCAAAATATCTCTTAAGAAGAAAAGGAGAAAATGTAAAAGACAGAAACATACGATTAAAATTAAGGGGAAAAATGCAACTACAGCTGTAATTAGGGACTGAAAGCAGCAAGATTATACCCACTGAATGAAAAACAAAAGTCATTTATATCAGGGAGACTTTTACTTTGTTATTTCTTCTTTATTCTAATACAACAGGATGTAAACAGTCTTTGAACACTAAGCAAACTTATCAACTTGAACTTTTAGTTAAGAAGGAAACAAAATAATGAGAATTTTACCTACACAATAACTATTATAAAACTTTATTAAATTCTCTCTAGAATTTTATCTTATACATTACGTTTCCTCAATCTCTGTGGAAACTAGTTTTACTAACAAATGAAGAAATCAGTTATTAGATATTTATAAATATCTGTACATTATATATCACTAAAATAAAGCATTTAGCACTAGAACATGCTATTTTCTGCATTAATTCTAAATTAAATTGCATAATATTCCTTTTCTTTACTAACTAAGGCATTTGTTAAACTTGGATAATTTTAAGGTAACAAAGAGAACCTAATGGAATCCTATTGGATTTTTTTCCATTAAGTTAATATTATAGATTTTTAATGAATGTCCTAATTAGATACTATTATTAACAGGGTTGATGCACAAATGAAAATCAGTCTCAATGTATGCAATATGCTTCATTAGCATTCACTGCAGGATACTGACCAAAAACCTTAATTAAAAATATGTCTGATCCTCCCATGTATAACTGCCCATTCAATAAAGTGCATGCATCCGGAAATGCATAAATAAATCAACACAGAAATAGCATTTGAACTAAATTTTATAAACTTTCCCTTCATTAGTGACTAATTTTTCTTGTATCCTCTCATTTTCCCAATTTGTTGGCTCATTTTATGTACTATACATATGTATAGTAATTGTATACAATAGCTAATTGTATACTTTGTTTTGCTATCACTTGTATTTTGCCTTCATTTCATGCCCAGTAACCTTAACATTTTTTATTTGCTCTTTCCTCCTTTACTCCTCAACACACTTTGATCTAACTTCTGTCTCAACATTCTAATAATTATTCTCAATGTGAAAACCTCTGATCTTGGTATTGATACCAGGGTCAGAAGATGCTTTTTTTCTTTGTTTACTTATATGCTCTCTCTGTGGTCACTGATATTATTCTGCCATCCTTTAAAAAATTCCCTTAATTTTCACCTCTGGATTACTTTATTTAATAGTTTCCATATATATCAGCAGCTATTCTTTCTCAAATTTCAATTGAATGTAATAGAATTGAGATTACATAAATAGCATTTTTCTTTATGGCTCTGTGCTTTGTTCTCTTTTATTCCCATTCTATGTGATCTTTTGGGAGACTCCGTCAACGTTTATAGCTAAATGTCAAATTTTTAGCTGATTCATTCACTTGACAGTATTTATTGAGTTCCTAATTGAGGAAGATATTTCCTAGATGTTAGAAATACAGTAGCAAACAAAGTTTACACATGATTTGCCTCTCGTGAAGTTTGCTTTCTTTTTTTTGAGATGGAGTCTTGCTCTGTCACCCAGGCTGGAGTGCAATGGCATGATCTCAGCTCACTGCAACCTGCACCTCCTAGGTTCAAGCCACTCTCCTGCCTTAGCCTCCCACGTACCTTGGACTACAGGAGTGCACCACCACGCCTGGCTGATGTTTTTTGTATTTTTAATAGAGATAGGGTTTTACCATGCTGGCCAGAGTTATAGAAAACAATAAAAATCAGCAAATTATATCACCTACAGGCCTCTCTAATGGGCTTTAAATATGGTATACACCTATTTACTTTAAATAGCTCCTAGAATATTTCATTCCTTCTCAAAATCAGCAAATTTGAAAACATGGCTATTATATGCTTTTGCCATTCTGCTCCTCTTTCTATATGTCTAACCTGAGTGAGTTTCATCAAGGTGCATGAATTTTTCAAAAAAAGAAATTTAGGATAACTCCTAGGATCCTTCTTCTTTCTCATCCCTATGTACATCTAATAAACTGCCAATTCCCAAAAGTATGTTTTCTCCTCTCTCTATTTTTACTACTTTGTTTAAACTCATGCCATTTCTTACATAGATTTAACAATGTGATTTTCATGTTTCTTCCTGCAATTATTACACTAGTACTACTAATAATACTGTGGACTATGGAAGATCTTAAAAAACTCATCTAATTCAGTCACTAATCTGGTAAAAAATATGAAATTTTACCTTCCATGGTTTTTAAACACATGATAAACTTCCTTCACTAGGCACATATGTTTCTCCAAACTCTATATAACCTACAACTTGCTAGTGTCATCTTGTTAGGACTCACAGGCATGCACCTCTTTAACCATCGTAAACCACTTGTATTTCACGAATGTGTGTTATATTTTATTTGCAATTCCCTTGAATGTATTTTCCACTCTATCTTTATTCCTACACTCAGCCTTTTCTTCTGGGAAGCCTTCTACAAATTACTAGCCTAACATTTATTTTCCCTTCTGTTTCATGTACCACCTAGGACATAGGTGTGCCAAAATATTAGGAAAGTACAGAATGGTCACGGAATTACTTATATTTTGCCTCAATAAAACTCAATTCTTAACGGTACTAAAATATTAATTTTTAGATTTTTTATTTTCCTCAAGATACTAATTTCCCAAAGATGTCTGTGCCCTAATCCTGGGAATCTGTGAATGTATTCCCTTATATGACAAAAGGGAATTAAACTTACATATGGTATTAAGATTTCTAATTAGCTGACCTTAAAATAGGAAGATTATCCTAGATGATCAGGATGGACCCAATTTAACCACATGAATTTTAGAGGTAGAAGAGGGAACGAGGAGAATGGGTCAAAATGATAGAATATGAAAAGCCCTCCACTCTCTTTGACTGAGTTTGAAGATGGAGGGAAGGGACAATGTCCAAGAAATATGATGATCTTTATAACATGGACATGGACACACAGAAAGACACCATAGTAGAAGGGCTAAAACTCGAAGAAAGGCACATCTTTCTGGACAGAAGAACTAGAGAAATGGTTACAGAAAGTGTGGGATAAATTCCTAAGAGAAAGCCATCCCCTAATTTTGCATATCAATTGACATAAATTCTAGGCTTATTACCAAGTTGTGCACATATATAACAGGTATTTTAAAAAGCATAATAAAGCCAGTAGGAACTGTAATACTCTACATGCCATTGACCAAGTCCTAGACTAACTTTTGACTGCTGTATGCTGGTGAATCCAAGCAATGTAGAAAAAGTATTGAAAAAGGAACTAATAACTAATACTGGAATCATCACCCATAGAAGGTCAGATGAGACTTTCAGTCTTACCCTAAACTGGTTGATTACCTATTATTCTGCTTGGGCTGCCATAATAACTTAGCACATACTAGGTGACTTAAATAACAACATAATTTTCTCAGAGCTCTGTAGTCAAGTCAAGATCAAGGTGTCAGGAGTATTGATTTTTGCTGAGGCCTCTTTTCCTGGCTTGCCGATGGCCACCTTCTCACTGTGTCCTCATGTGTCCCTTCCTCCATGCAAATGTGGAGACAGAGAACGAGCTTTACTTTCTCTTCCTCTTGTTATGAGGACATCAGTCCTATCAGATTGAAACCCTGCCCTTATGACCAATTTAATCACTTCCTGAAAGGCTCTATCTCGAAACATAGTCCTGTTTGGGATTAGAGCCTCAACATACAAATTTTAGAGAATAAAATTCAGTTCATATTATTTACTAAAACAAAGCAAAACCAGAATATAATTTTCTGTAGGGTTATAAAAGGACTGAATATCAAGGAACAATATTCAAACTTTCCAGAATAGAACTCAAAATTTCTGACATAAAAAGAATTTGGAATTCTGAACAACACTCAAGAAAAAGGGCAATCAAAAGATACTAATACCTAGATTATTTAATTTTTCTGTAAACCAAAGACATTCCTTTAACATTTATGCTGGAGCAGTTATACTCGATCATTTGATATGATCCAGATGTTGGAATTACCAGAAAAACTTTTAATTCAGTCGTCATAAATATCCTCAGTAACATAACACTGAACACTATTAAAATGAATAGAGTGAAAAGTTCCCAGCAGAAAAAATTACAATTACACATGACACAAAATATATTAATCATTTTAAAGTATACAGTTCAGTGGCATTTAGTACTTTTATGATGTTGTGCAAATATCACTAGTGTCTAATACCAGTACGTTTTCATCACCCCAAAAACAAACCTTGTACCCATAGAAAAGAAACTACTGAAGTTTTTAAGCTGAAAATTACTACACCTGAAATTAAAAGTTCAGGGGAAGGAGGGGTGCAGTGTCTGAGTAGAGACGACTTCGGAAAGATTCAGTGAACCAGTGAAATTCTCAATAGATCGGTAGAAAATATACAATATCATTCTGGGTTTAACAGTGTCTCCTGCAAATGCATGTCCTTCCCAGAACCTTAGAATGTGAACTTGTTTGGAAATAGGGTCTTTGCAGTAGACAACTAAATAATGATTTAACTCTTGAAATTTATTTCTCTCAGTGTTTTTTAAATCATCCTTTAATTTTCCTATTAAAATTCCTGTTTGAAATAATCCATGCTCTGTGTCCAGTTCACCATTTGTCACTTCCCTCTTAAAATATATAGAAGAAACAAAAGGAAATTTAAATTTAAAAAAAAGTATGGCATATCCATACAATGGAATGTTATTCAGCCAAAAGTGGGATGAAGTTCTTATACATGCTACAGTGTAGATAAATCTGAAAAACATTATGCTAAGTGAAAGAAGGCAGACACAAAAGGCTACCTATAATAAGATTCCATTTTTTAAAAATATCCAGAATAGGCAAATCCCTAGAGACAGAAAGCAGATTTGTAGTTACTAGAGACTGTGAGAGTGTAGGTGGAAAGATGGAATGAGGAGTGACTGTTGAATGGGTGCAGGTTTCCTTTTGGGGTGATGAAAATGTGCTGGTATTAGACACTGGTGATATTTGCACAACAACGTAAAAGTACTAAACGCCACTGAACTGTATTCTTTTAAACGATTAAAATCATATATTTTATATCGTGTGTTTTACCACAATAAAAATATTAAAGTTAAAAAAAGGGAAAAAATAGCTGACAGATTCTTTTATAAAGAATTAAATGTAGGATGAACAAAAGATTTCTCAAAACTAACAAAAAGACAGTACAGGGCAAACTTTTCAACAGACCAAGAATAATTAACTATCAACTATAGTTGACTAGAGTTGCCAAGTGAGGGAGAAACAAAAATAAGAAACTTAAGGGACATTTGTAACACAAGTCCCCCAGTAGTGCTTCTAAACTGTATTTTAGGAAGAAGAAAAATTATTTCAGAAGGCAGTTCTTAGATATAAATAGAAATATAGAACAAAGAAAATGGTAAACATGTAGGTAGATTAAAAAAATTTAAGACATGTTATCTCTATATATGTGTCAATTAGAAGAAAATAAAAAATATTTCAGGTGATTCACATGCATGATACAAAACATGATGACAGTACAATAATGACTGATATGTGGCTACATTAGTCTATTTTGTATTGCTATAAATACCTGAGGCTGGGTGGCTTATAAAGAAAATAGATTTATTTGGCTTATGGTTCTGCTGGCTATAGAAAAAAAAAAAGCATGGTGCCAACATCTGCTTCTCGTGAGGACCTCAGGAGGCTTTCAATCATGGCAGAACGGGAAGGGGAGCTGGTACGTCACATAGTGAGAGAGGGAGAGGGAAGGAGGGAGGTCTCAGTTGTTTTTCATAACCAAATCTCACATGACCTAACAGAGCAAGATCTCACTCACTACTGTAGGGAGAGCATCGAGTCATTCATAAGGGATAAGTGCCCGTAACTCAAACATCTCCCACTCAATCCAACCTCCAACAGTGGGGATCACATTTCAATATGAGATTTGGAGGAGACAAACATCTGAACTATGTCATTGAGACTCTCTCTTCTGTTCTGTTCTGTTCTATGTTACAATATCAAGAAATTTCCCTACTCCAAAGGAGAAAACCTGCCCATATGCCAACTGAGCTTTGAATTAAATATCCTAAATATCCTAGCATTATAATTATAGTCCATTAGGATAAACCATTAATAAAGCATATTGCAATCCAAAACAAAATCTCAAGAATTGTTTCATGAATGATTAAAAGCATCAAGTAACACATATAAAATATTTTCCTTTTAAGTATGTTTGTCTTTCATTTTGAATATTACAATAAGATTGTATTGATAGCAATTTCTAATATTTTATTAAATAAGTATAGAATATTGCATAGGATGTTAAGTAATACATACTGTAATACATTCAAACATACAGTTTTCTTGTGTGAAAAATATTTTCTGTATTCTAATTAAAATTTGGTTGTAGTGAGGATACATAATTACATGTGATCACCCATGTTTACACAATGTGACAGAAAATGAACTGTATTTATGATTTTGAAGCTCACAATAAAGAAGGAATCTCAAGCAACAAGATCAGGCATCTATACACAATTTGTTTTAAGATTTGCAACAATACTTCCATTATTATACTATAATAATTCCCATAGGTGAACCAGGTGTTATAATAAATTAACTTTATTTACATGACAAGTTTGTAAGTGAAGGCAATCTAATTAGATCAACTTTAATTATCTCTAGAGGGAAGGAGCTGTCATTGATTGGTTTGTGAAAGGACAGTTAGATAATTCATTAAAGTTGTTTTCTCATTTGCCAAGTTTGACTAGAAAAGGCTTAACACACAACTTCTGTTAGAATTCTACTTCTATGAAGATGTCAAAAAGAAATATTGTTTTTCTTGCTGTGTTTTCTGAGTTAGATATGGTTTCCTTGCAATGTATTTTCTCTTACTTTATTTATTACAATGCCCTTATTTTGACCTCAATGCAGAATTTGGATGAGAATGCACCACATATAAATTTCAATTCTTGAAAGTGAATTTGGTGTTCAATATGCTGACCAGTCCAAAAACCCATCGGTAGGCAAAACGCAGGGTGATCAATTC
Source organism: Symphalangus syndactylus (assembly GCF_028878055.3). Taxonomy (NCBI): domain Eukaryota; kingdom Metazoa; phylum Chordata; class Mammalia; order Primates; family Hylobatidae; genus Symphalangus; species Symphalangus syndactylus. Next base: position 93,010,576 of record NC_072433.2, read on the forward strand.
TCACCATGGTTGGCTGCTTTTAACAGACAATGTAAATACCTATAGTCCAATATATGAGCCCATTTATTATTTTGTCTTATAAATGTTTTAAATTGTGATAGATTCCACATCCTCACTGGTTTGTTGTTGTTGTTGTTGTTGTTCTTCGGTGTTGGTGAAATAGCTACAATCCGTGAGATAATCTATTAAAAGTTTGCCTTTTTTGTTTTGTTTTGTTTTGTTTTGCATTGCTTTGCTTTGTTTTGGTAACCCATCTGGTTTCTTTGTCAGTCGCAGAACTAACATCCTATCTATGTCTGCTTTGGCTAATTATTCAACATGTGCTTCTTTCTCTTTTTTTTTTTTTCACGATTTGAATATAGTGGACAATAGTAAAAGAAAAACTATCATGGGAAGTATGATTTTGAAGTCCAAGGGAAAAAGAGTAAGTAAAAAGCATCATGAAAAAATCAATATTTGTTCAACGATTACATTACAGATTCTGATACTTTATTTGTTCAGAATAGCATTTGTAATATTGTTTATTCTCAAAACATATTAATTTGAAAAGTAAATTTATGCATCAGCTACAAAACTGGACAAATGATATTTATCAGTTTTTGAAATTCAGAGATTCTTTTATTCCATGATGATGATAACACTTCAATGTCAAAGCAAATGTTAATTTGGTGTGAGAAAAATATCATCAGAGTGAATGTTCTAATATAATTATTGAATTCAAATATTTTATACTGAGATCTTGAAACTCTAAAGACTTGTTTTAAAGGATTTAACCATAATGTTCGAAAGGGTGACTTAACAGAATAACTATAAAATTATGCATCTAGATAAAGTGAGTTATAATATGTGACTTATATTTGGAATTTATATTAAAATATTGAAATGTTAATATATTTATAATAGTTTTTAGAGCTGATTTTTAGACCATTAAGCTTAAGCAAATTCATTTAGGGAAATATCATACTATCAGTCATGCATACTGGTCCTTTATGGCTTAATCAATTTTATTATCCTACTCCAATATATTTTATTTGTTTCTTTCAGTTCATCTTGATAAAACTACTATACTGACAATAAAATAAAGTCTCAATGTCTCTCCATAAGATGTCAAAAAACTGTTATATATTTTATGTTAAAAAGAAATTAAGTGTCTTTAATAATATCAGTGACTACAAGGCAGAGTTGAACAACAAGTCAGATGGTTTAATGTGCCATTTGAAGAAACTAAAAGTTCTATTAGAATATCACCGGAAATAATATGTTTTCTTTTTTTTTTTTTTCAGACAAGGTCTCACTCTGTCACCCAAGCTGGCTGGACTTCAGTGGAACAATCACAGCTCATTGTAGCCTCAACCTCCTGAGCTCAAGCAATCCTCCCATTTAGCCTCCTGAGTAGCTGGGACTACAAGCGTGCACCACCATGCCCAGGTAGTTTTTATTTGTTTGTTTGTGTGTATTTTTTGTAAAGATGGGGTTTCATCATGATGCCCAGACTGATCTTGAACTCTGAGATCAAGAAATCCACCTGCCTCAGACTATCAAGTTTTCTTTCAAATAACAAAAAAAGCCATAAAATAAATATAAGAAAGAAAATAGGCTGGGAGTGGTGGCTCACACCTGTAATCCCAGCACTTTTGGAGAGCGAAGGAGGCCGAAGGATCACCTGAGGTCAGGAGTTCAAGACCAGACTGACCAACATGGAGAAACCCCGTCTCTACTAAAAATATAAAATTAGCCAGGCGTGGTGGCACATGCCTGGAATCCCAGCTACTCAGGAGGCTGAGGCAGGAGAATTGTTTGAACCCGGGAGGCGGAGGTTGCAGTGAGCCGAGATGGCGCCATTGCACTCCAGCCTGGGCAACAAGAGCAAAACTCCGCCTCAAAGGAAAAAAAAAAGAAAGATAAAATAAAATTATCATAATTTTTGTGTTCATTACAAATGGAAATGCCCAAAATGGTCTTCGAAGTTTATTAGTTTTATGTAATCATAGGTGATTTCTATAGTGTCTGACACTAGATTTCATGTGTTAGCCTAATTGTTATCATCCTTCTCTGGATTGTCAATACTGCATATTTCCTTTCAGATTATCAGAGAGCTCAACTCATCCTGGCCAATTGTATATGGAGTCTTTCCAAGCTCTATGCATGCTATATGATATGATGTGATGAGTTAAACTGTGTCCCCAAAAAAGATATGTTAACTTCCTAATGCGTAGCTCTCCAGAAAGTAACTTATTTGAAAATAACGACTTTGCAGATATAGTTAATTAAGACAAGGTCACATTGCAACAGGAGGAGCCCTTAATCCAATATGACTGATGTCTTTATAAGAAAAGAGACTTACAGGGAGAAGGCAGGTATGTGAAGACACACGCAATGGAGGCAGACACTGGAGTGATGCCGCTACAAGCCAAGAAACACCAAGGATGACAACCACCTCAGAAAATAGAAGCAGCAAGGATGAATTCTCACTCATAGGTAACAAAGAAGGAGCATGGCCCTGACAACACCTTGATTTTGAACTCCTAGCCTTAAGAATTGTAAGGTAATACGTTTCTGTTGTTTTAAACCTCCCAGTTGGTGGTACTTTGTTAGGGCAGTAGCTCTACAGTGCTATTTTTGTATACACTGGATCCAGATATAGCTAAATATAAATATAGCCCATTTCTCACTGGACTATGCAAACTCACAGAGCTAATCCAAGGTTACTAGTCCCCTTAACAGTAAAGTGAAATTTATCTTGGTAGGAAATCTATAAGAATGAGGAGAAAAGTGGGAAACCGTCCCCACCAAAAACTTTTATTTACAGACTGGATGATAGCATCATATAACTATGGCTGGTTCTAACTTACATTTGTGTTCTGTTATAGTATATATTTTTATTTTTTTTTTACTTTAAATATCTCTGATACTCTCTACATGGAGTGATTAGCAATACTTTATTTTGTACTATCCATTTTCTAATACACATTTTGTATGTGTATTAGAAAACAAAATTCAACATAAAAGGGATATTTAGCCATACTCCTACAATCTAAAACCTTTGTGTATAAGTCATTGTTAGATGGAAATATGAGATGAAAAGTATTCACCGAAATCTCTTTGCAAATATATTATGCAATGTAAACATAATAATATTTCATATGTCAGCAACCTACCAACATGAGAGGACACAAAGGAATTCCAGCAAAATATTTTATGTATTTACTTTTTGTCTTGTACTAAAAAAGACTTTAAAAGATATTCAAGAATTTTATATGTATTGATTATAGTGAGAATAATCATCTTGGTTTTGATTCTTACTATAAAATAATTCAGAATACATAAATTTTTGAAAGTTTTTTTTTAAAGTATACCTCAGTTAAGTAAACTCTTTGGACATTGAGTGTGTTCACAACAATTTCTAACCCTTAAAAATGTTGAAAAAAAAAAGTTAAACCAAGTTACCTGGTTCCTACTTCACTACAACCACCGTGGAAAAGACTGTATAACACCACACCTGTCTACATTCACAGCAAGAAATCATTTGATTTGATTTGTGGTTGTGTCCTTTACCAATTCTGTCCATTTTATAAACTTATATAACTTCTAAGAGCCTCATTTTTCTCTCTTTAAAATGAATATATTAATAATGTAGGTTTCTATAAAAATTATGTGAGAAAATATATGTAAAGAATTTAGCGCAGTCCCTGATGTTAAAATGTTCTCTCCATCCGATAAAAGTGTACAATTTTTGTAAATTTGTTTAAGTTCCTTATAGATGTTGGATATTAGATCTTTGTCAGATGCATTGTTTGCAAAAACTTTCCCCAATTCTGCAGGTTGTCTGTTTGCTCTGTTGATAATTTCTTTTGGAGGCCATTGTCCTTACCACACTAACACAGGAATAGAAAACCAAATACTACGTATTCTCACTTATAAGTGGGAGCTAAATGATGAGAACACATGGGCACATAGAGGGGAACAATACATACTAGGGACTATTGAAAGTGGAAGTAGAGAGACAATCAGAAAAAACAACTAACGGGTACGAGACTTAATACCTGGGTGAGGAAATAATCTGTACAACAACCCCGCATGACACCAGTTCACCTATGTAACAAACCTGCACATGTACCCCTGAACTTAAAATAAAAGTTTTATTTTTTTTAAGTGTACTATCATCCTAAAATAATGAAACAGGAAAAAAATCACTTTACAAAGGCTTCTGGAACAATAGAGAAAAGTGAAAATGTTAGCAATTCCTGGTTCAATTTTCTTTTTTCTTTTCTTTTTTTTTTTTTAATTTTGAGACAGAGTCTTGTTCTGTTGCCCAGGCTGGAGTGCAGTAGCATGATCTCAGCTCACTGCAACCTCCGCCTCCCAGATTCAAGCAATTCTCCTGCCTCAGCATCTCAAGTAGCTGGGATTACAGGAGCCTGTCACCATGCCCAGCTAATTTTTCATATTTTTTAGTAGAGACAGGGTTTTGTCATGTTGGCCAGGCTGGTCTTGAACTCCTGACCTCAGGTAATCCACCTGCCTTGGCATCCCAAAGTTCTGGGATTACAGCCATGAGCCACCGCCACAGCCTTGGTTCAATTTTCTCATGAAAACAACCATGAAGACAGGAAAAAAAAAAATACTATTAGCTGACCACAGTTTATTATTATTATTATTATTATTATTATTATTATTAGAATCAGGGTCTCTCTGTCAGGCAGGCTGAGGTACAGTGGCACAAGCATAGCTCACTCTAGCCTTGATCTCCTGGGTTCCAGTGATGCTCTTTCCCAACCTCTTGAGTAGCTAAAACTACAGGCATGTGCCACTATGTGCAGCGATTTTTTTTTTTTTTTTAGGGAGAGATGGAGTCTCTCCTGGGGAACCCCAGGCTGGTCGTAAACTCCTGGCCTCAAGTGATCCTCTTGCCTTGGCCTCCCAAAGTGCTGAGATTACAGATGTGAACCACTGTGTTCAGCCCATAGTTTATTATTTAACAAAAATCATCCTAAAATAAAATGTCAGATGATATAAATCTCTTCCCTAATATTGTCACTGTAATAGATGACTAATTAATTCAGAACAAGGTACAGGGGCCATGCTTCAGAAGAGCAGCACGAGGTAGGTGGAAAGACATTCTAGATTGCCAGACATTAGCCCCAGGCATTCACTGACTTCAATGAGGGATGTCAGCACCACAACGGGTTGACTTTCCCCATCGCAATCCATTTCTAAGCATCAAACTCAAATAATTACTTTTTTTGAAAGTTACAAATATTTTGATATAAATGACAATATCTCTAATCCCTAGGAAATCAATTTTGAGATAAATATGTGAGAAAATAGATGTGTATATATTATAAAGCTAAGATTAAACAATTATAATAAAATAGTATTATTTAAAATTCTAAATTATGAATGAGAGATGATCTACATGGACTTGTTAATTTTCCATAATAATATTCTAGAAAAATCATATAAAATAACTGAAAATTGATAATCCCAAAGAATAAAGATAACTAGAGGAAAATTACCCATAAACGCAGAAATTCAAGGCATTTATGGAGAAAATGAATGTGAAATAAAACACAGAGAGATTTGTGGAGCAAGTTTGTGGTAGATTGAAAGCAAATGAGGCAAATGTAGCACACGAAGCCATAATCATGAGTTCTCAGGACTGTAGGTAGCAGGGAAGGTCTACTAAACAAGTCTAAACATTGAATTGACATACTTGTAGATGCCGGAAAATAAAGTAGCTCTGTGTGCTGTTACTCAAAGATCTATCAACTATAAATCTTTCAAAGAAAATACATATACAATATACAAAATGGCTTTTTCTCTTCTCAAGGGGATGGAAAAGAAATGTGTTGAAGCTATAAAACAAGAATAAAATAGGTTTAATTATATTGTGGTATAATTCAAATGAACACTGGAAGTGCTAGCTGGCAGAATCAATAGAGAAATAATCATGATAATGGAACACATCTACTGAATCAAAAACAATATCCAAAATGGGCAACATGTAGAATTCAAAAGAAATTAATAGGATGGTGAATAGTTTGAGAGGAAACCTGGCAGGCATGGTGTACAGAGCATAGTGGCTTAGTATCCAAGTCATTTAGTCATGGAATTAGAAGATACAACCAATAGAAGAGAAATACATATGAATTACTAAAATTGCTCCATAAAAATTTAAGCAAAATAACAAGAAATCATAGGAACTTGTACTTATTCCACATAAAAGCAACAAAGATAAACTATTACCTAAGTATATCCTTTTAGGTTCACAAAGAAAAAGGAAAGAATCATCCAAACTTCGAAGGAGTTCATTGGATTCAAAATCTATTTGTCTCAGATTTATTAACTATGTCAACCTAAGACAGAACAATATATATCCTTAAAAAAGCAAAAGGTGTGATCAGAAAATATTTTCTAGGCCAAATTGATATTTACTGTATGTAGGTTATAAAAGAAGCTCATCCTTAGACATGCAAACAAGAAAACAAAAAAATTCTAACATACTTTCTGCTGATAGCAATGAAAGGAATGATAGAGAGTGGAGAAAAATAAAGATTAATGAATATAACAAATAAATATAGAAATGGTGCATATATACAAATAAATGCATTAAAAGTGTTCTTAATTGAAAATATTACAATATAAATTCCTTACAAAAAGTTATTCATCTTAAGGATAATTAATAATATACCTGAAATGGTGCTGTAAAAGTGCTTAAATCATATGAAGAATAAATTCAAACATTAAGGAAGAGAATTTACATTTTATGGTTCACTGCAAATATGTGGAATATTGATGAATTGATGGACAGAGAAGAAAGTACAATGAGGAAAACCAATGATACGTAAATAATAAACAGCATGTCAAGGTTTGGAATAAATTCAAGAGAGATGTCAAAAAGTAAAGTACTTTACCAACTATAAAAAGAAGTATACAAGCCAGGTGTAGGGACTCACACCTGCAATCCCAGCACTTTGGGAGGCTGAGGCGGGTGGATCACAAGATCCAGAGTTCAAGACCAGCCTGACCAACACAGTGAAACCCCCATTTCTACTAAAAAATATAAAAATTAGCTGGGCATAGTGGCACGCACCTGTAATCCCAGCTACTCGAGAGGCTGAGGCAGGAGAATTGCTCAAACCCAGGAGGCAGAGGTTGCAGTGAGCTGAGATTGCACCACTGCACTCCAGCCTAGGCAACAGAATGAGACTCCGTTTCAAAAAAAAAAAAAGGAAGAAGTATACATTCTGTCTTAAGTTTAAATCAGGGGTCTGCAAAATTTTTCTGTATAAAGTCAAGTTGTAAATATTTTGAGCTTTGTAAGTTACATGATATCTCTCCCAACTACTTGGTTCTCCTGTTATGGCACCAGAACAACCATAAATAATATGTAAAACAAATGAGTGTGAATGTGTTCCAATAAAATTTTATTTATGGACATTAAATTTGAATTTCATATAATTTCACATGGCATAAAATCTGATTCTTTTGATTTTTTTCAACCCCATAAAAATATAAAAATATTTTTAGCTTGGGGGCTATACAAAAAACAAAAGGCTGTGGGGAGGAATTGGTTCACAAAACACAATTTGCCAAACCCATGTTTTGATAAATAATTTGGTTAGATTACATATAATATTGATTAACTACTGTAGGCTAAACAAAGAAGTATTATATATAAAACAATTAACTTTGAAAGCATACTAACTATATGTATGTTATGAGGTGGGTAGTCAGTAAATAAAATAGATATCTCTTTTATAGTAGTATCTAAAAAATTATGCCTTAAACTTCTATCTGCTTGATTACATAGCAATCTTTTCTTCCTGAAAATTGTTCTCCACAAACATTTCTCACAATTTTCATTGATGTTTAAATGTGTAATCTAATGCCCCTTAAATATCCTCCATGCTCTGAATTTTGCTTGGTTTTAGATAGCCACTCAAGACTATGGGATAGAGTTACAGGAGGCACCACTTTCAGCTCTACAGAACAACTCTTTTGCTTTCTGCTAGTTGAATTAGCTTATTTCTCCATTTAACTATCTTAAATTTCTCTATTTACTGTCAGAGTCTATGTTGTTGCTTACTTGTTCCAAATTATTGAAATCTTTTTGACTCCCAGTACTCAGTTCTCTCAGAAGACAAATGACTAACACATTTTCAGCTCAATTGCTTCAGAAATTGGCCACTCAAAAAGCACTTTGGGTTCATAATGACAAAACTACAGAGGACAATTTGGTAATTTAAATGGAAAACCCAAATATATTGTAAAATCTTTCGACCACCATTAAATTTCTAGAATTCAACTTAAATTAACAATCCTGGATAGAGCACTTATTTATTTTGCTGAATATTCAGAATAACATTTTTACAAATATTTAAAATTTTAAGCTACAAAATTTTCCAGCAATAAATATAGTTAAAATATAGTACATATCGTAGAATGTATTTATAGATATTTAAAGTGATGGCATAATCAGCAAAGACTAAATAAATGTAAGTAAAAACAAATTCTGAACTACATGGCACCATGATTAAAAAGGTACCATGCTTAAAATGTTCTACATCACTGAGCGTGGTGGCTCACACCTGTAATCCCAGCACTTTGGGAGGCCGAGATAGGCAGATCATCTGAAGTCAGGAGTTCGAGACCAGCCTGGCCAACATGGCAAAACTCCATCTCTACTAAAAATATAAAAATTAGCCAGGCGTGGTGGTATATGCCTGTAACGCCAGCTACCGGGGAGGCTGAGGCAGGAGAATCCCTTGAACCCGGGAAGCAGAGGTTGCAGTGAGCCAAGATCAGGCCATTGCACTTCAGCCTGGGCAACAAGAGCAAAACTCCATTAAAAAAAAAAAAAGTTCTACATGTACAATATGCCAGACATTCATGAAACAGACTCTTTCCATAATACGTGAACTGGTCTAGGGAATACATAAAAGGAAAATCTAAGCAATACATTTTGTCAGATGAAGAAAACCTTGATTATATAACTACACAAAAAACTCAAGAATAAAATGGGAGCTAACTAATCAAAACTATTAACAGAAAAATCATAAAAACAAAACAAAAAATAAGTGGAAAGATATCCCAAGATCAGGTAGAGTATATACCAGGAACATAAAAGTAGATCAATATTAGAAAAATTGACAATACCGCTATATTCAACTTGTGTGTAGTTTTTCTTCTCATTTGTTGAGATACTTTTACGACTCTCAAAAAAGGACATTTTGATAAAATTTAATACCCATGCATGATAAAATGAACAAGTGAACAAAGAAACACATGCAAGCAGTCTCTTAGTAAAACAAACAAAACAACATAAAAATCCATGCATTTTCTTGATGTGGCAAAAACTATGCACCAGAAACTTAGAGTAGACATCATCCAAAATAGTGAAACTTTAGAGATATAAAAGTAAGTTTATTTACAAAGTGTTTATCATCAACACTACTCAACAGTGCTCTGGAGAGCTTAGCAAATACATGTGAATGTCCATTAAAATAAACGATTTCTAGTAAACATACTTATTTTCTTAAAAAAAGAAGAAAATATATATATGGTTTGGGATTATAAAAGTATCTGCCTCAGAAAAGGAAAGTCTAACAAATATTAAATTCCATGGTGCAGTTAAAATATTAAAACTACATGCAATTTGTGCAGTAACTACACTAGTAATTGGAAAATAAATAGAACAGAACGGCAAGCCCAGAAACTGAAATATGCAGACATAAATACTTTCTATATAATTATGTTAGCATCCCAAATCAATGCATTAAAAATGGCAAGTTTAGTAAAAGGTAATTTCAACTGCAGGTATGTTTGTAGGATAAATGGAATTTGCATGCATTACTAACAATGTTGTAAATTGATCAGTTTGCTATGGAGGATAAAAATTGATCGGAATAAAAGGAATAATAAATTCATAATTGCAGGAAATGACTTGTCTATGAATCCTAAAAGGGCTCACTTCATTCCAGAAAAAGTGAAGAAAGGCTCATCTATAAAATTCTCACAAGGTGTCTGACAATTAAAGTAATTTTACCTGGGAAATTTTAGACTACTTGCCATATTCGATCCTTCTGAAAGGTTGCTTTCTCAAGTTTATTACACTTCGTATCACATGTTCCATTTACCTGTGTAAGAATTATCGAAACAAAAACAAAAGAACCCCAAAGCAGTCAATAGGGTAATGGAATGCTGATGTTTTGTTCAATAGAGTTGCTTTGTAGTAGATGATGACAAGCTGAACCAATCAGGTCTCCTCTGGCATTTATAACGAAAACGTCTGCCCAGGAAGTCAGAATAATGAAAACAATGAGAAAGAGCAGCTGAATTCCCAACATGAAGAAGACCTAAACTAAGGTGCAATGAAGGACTGAGAGGACAAAAGCAAAAATCGTAGTTGGGTCACTTCAGATAGGCTATATTCTAAAAGACACTCCATCCAGGTGGCCTGGGTTCACAACTATTAAGAATATAAAAATTAAACTCTTCTGAGTTTTGAACATTAAATTTAAAATGAGAAAAATGGGAGAAATTTTATGCAAATACTAGTGGACAAATATGAGAAATTGTTCTTTCATAGAATCAGTAATCTCCTTCAGCAAATATTAATGAACAAATAATAGGAAGACATCATTCATAGAACCACAACTAATAATATGGAAAATAGGAAACAACAAACTAAAGAGATAAAAAAAATCAATGCCACTACTATGCAAATAACTTTTTTTTAAAAAAAATCTTAACATTTATGTGATTATCAAAAGTTAAATTTAAAAATACTATTTCTATTAATCAGTAATTATGTATACAAGAGATAGAAATGCAGCTCAACCTACGTAAAGAACAATAGAAATTTAATGACTTTACTAACTTAAAAACAATGTAGGGATAGAAATTTCTTCTTTTTTGTTTGAAGCAGGGTCTCGCTCTGTCGCCCAGGCTGGAGTGCAGAGGCAAGATCTCGGCTCATTGCAACCTCCGCCTCAGCCTCCTGAGTAGCTGGGATTACAGGCATGTGACACCCATCCTGGCTAATATTTTTATATTTTTGGTAGAGATGGGTTTCACCATGTTGGTCAGGCTGGTCTCGAAACTTCTGACCTCAAGTGATCCTCCTATCTTGGCCTTCCAAAGTGTTGGGGTTATAGGTTTGAGCTACGGCACCCAGCCAGCAATTTCCTTAGACATACTTGGAATCAGGATCTTGAATTAAACACTCAGAGCCACATTTTGCTCCAAGGTATTAGATATCCATTCTTTACATGGTAAGCAGGATAGCTACCAAGATCTTTGCACTTTTCATAAAACTCAGTAAAACAGTGTTTCCACTGATAACTCTGGCAGTAATAGCATTTGAAGGGGTCTTATTGATCGACTGCCCATACCTACATTAATCTTTATGGCTCAAAGGTAGAGAATATGCTGATTATAATATCCTGATGATGTCAGCCACATTTCAAACCACGTAGAATATCTTTCCCAAGAGGAAAAAGTGTATTTCATTTAAAATATACATATATAAGAAAGCTGATTTAACAAGAATATTAAATATCCACTATACTAGCCAATAAAGCAGATGATTGGATACATTGTAGCTGGTACTGTAAAATAGTTCATTCTTTTCAGAAATTAACCTGGGGACACAATATTGATATCTTAATATATCAATACTGGCTTGGTAGACTAAGACAGAGATATTAAGATAATTATCTATATTCAAATGAGCTATATTAAGATATCTTAATATATACTCATTCAAATGAGATAATATTACAATACCTTAATATATCAGTACTTATTTGAAAATAGAAAAGTATCTTAATATCTCTGGCTCAGTCTATCAAGACTGCTATAACAAAAATACCACAGACTAAATAGTTTAAGCACTTCTGAAGGGTGGGAAGTTGATGATCAAGGCATCCATATATCTGGTGAAGGCTCAACTTCCAGCTTGTAGATAGTCACTTTCTTCTATCCTATCATGGGAGGGAGAGAGAAATAGAGAGAGAGAGAGAGAGAATCTATCTCCCAAAGGCCCCATATCTAAACATTATTATAATTTAACATATGAATTTTGGGGTGACACAAACATTTAGTCCATAGCAATATCAAGAACATTTTCATAAACATTCATGGATAAGGGCAATAATTTGAAATAAGGACAATGCTTCTTAATGCATTATATAGTACATCAGATAATTTTGGTAAATAAGGTAACTCTATCGAAAGCTCTATTTAGAGTAAAAAAACAAATTTTACGTAAAGTGTAGTGGGACCACAAATACAGTCTCAATGAAAAGGCTCTCATTGAGGTTAATACAGAATTTCTGCATCTCGCAAATCTCTGACACGTTTCAGGACATATATTGAACACTACAGATGGTAAACAGCTAAACAAGGAAATAGTATTTATTTTTGAGATTTTTGACATAAACTACATCTTAAGTCTTAGGGACAGAGGAGTAGAAATACATAGATTTGATGTTATTTTTCTATGTCAAACTATGTGTCTCCCCAGTAAAGATTTATTTTTCCAATTTCCCTGGAAACATTACAACAAAATGTCAAATCTGCAGTTTCAGCACACCACTCAAAATGGTGGCACAATCTTCAAGTGACCTCTTCTAATGCTCAGTTTTTCCCACAGAAAATATCTATTTTTATCCATATTTGCTCCTTCAGCCTCAATTCTCATCCATTTGAATAAGCTAGTGCTCTATTTTTATGTGACCTTGAACCTAACTAATTTAGGATTCAGCTTCCTCAGTCTAACCTTTCTTACCTGCAAATGTAGAGTAGAATAGAACATCTCTTGGATAATTTTCACAATGATACCCTGTGATTCTCATGAGTGTTGCTGTGTGAACAGACTCAAACCTACCATGTTCATTTTGAGTCACTATAATATTTTGGACCTCACCATTATAGCAATATTTAAATGTTAAATGTGAATCTTTACTAAGTTGCTTAACATTGCATATCTTTTAAAGCTAATATTTAGTTTAAAACACCATTTCTATTTATGTGAAAATAGAATAAATTACTTATGCAATAAATGAGACAAGATTGCCTGACACTGAAAATGTATATGCTGCTGTCTGAAATGTATCTATGTTCCTTTTATACAATGCTCATTTATATTTTACTATGCCATACAAAAGAGGAGATTCATAATTTCCTTAGAATATAGGAGTTTATATTGTCAATGTTTTCAGTGAAAGATTTTTTAATTCCAGAAAGTATATGTATAGACAAATAATTTACCGTACTATGATATTCTTGCCAATAATGATACATATATGAAAAACAATATCTAATCCAAACAGTTTCTTACAGAAGAATTAAAGGAAATTGAAAGAAGTTACAGGGTGGTACTCTTTTTTGTTCTAATAAAACAAAGAGAAAAAGAAGTTTATAGAAATATGTTATCCAATAGGAAAATTTGTCTTTTGAATTGAGTTTACCTTAGCTGAAGATTGAATAAGCATTTTTTTCAGTAGATACGTATGATGACTTGACTCATATTCACAGTTACTAACTACGCCATACCAATGTAGTTTAGCTTATTTTTAATTTGTACTTATCTTTCGTAACTCCTGAAGCATATTGTCCTGTGGAAGCCTTCTCCAGTCTCAGTCTATCTGATGCTTTTATTTGTGATTAATTGCATCCTGAAATATCTGTACATTGTATTTACCAAAATGTGTATTCAATATGGAGTTATTGGTTTCTCACTGCTCTATTGGTATCACTTAACATAGCGCACATAACACAGTATATTCATCATAACATTTGTTTAGTCAATACAAAATATATCCATCTTAAGCTGTGAATATATTAAGAGAGGACTATCATACAGAATTGTAGACATTTTGTTGCTAGATACTGAGTACTCTAATTCATATAAAATGTTGCCATACATATGTCTAAAGCAGAGAATACACTGGTTATGAAGAAACCGTTTTATTCAGTATCTATTTTAAATAAGGTCCCAAAGTTATGAGGTTTTATTTTTTTTAAAAGCACAGTTATAAAGGAATCAGTCTACCAGATTTCAGTGAGTATCAGTAAAATAATTTTATACAGATACAATACCCGAAACCGGGTGTCACTGGCAAATGAATCAAAACACAGATCACGGCACAGAATAGAGAACCCAAAAATAGTCCTATGAAAGGGTGGCTAATTTTTGACGAAAGTGCAAAAGCATATCCAAGGAAGAAAAATCGTCTTTTCCACAAATTGTCCTGAGACAAACAACTGGATAGCTATAGGCAAAACAATAAACCTTGATCTAAACATCATGCCCTTTTTTTTTTTTGAGACGAAGTCTCACTCTTGTCCCCCAGGCTGGAGTGCAATGGCATGACCTTGGCTCACTGCAACCTCTGCCTCTCAGGTTCAAGCAATTCTCCTGCTTCAGCCTCCCAAGTAGCTGGGGTTACAGGCGCCTGCCACCATGCCCGGCTAATCATTTTTGTATTTTTAGTAGAAATGGGGTTTCACCATGTTGGCCAAAATTAACTCAAAATGGAACGTGGATGTAAATGTAGAGACATAAAACTTTAAGAAGATAACACAGGAAAAAAAATATTTGGAACTTAGGTCTTGGTGAAGTGTTCTTACACATGTCACCAAAAACATAATTCATAAAAGAAAAAAATCAGTAAATTCTACTTTACCAATCTTAGAAACGTGTTTTGCAACAGACTTTATTAAAATAATGAATAACAATCTAAACCCTGGGAGAAAATATTTGCTTATCATGTCTTTTGAATTACTAGTGTACTGTAATTTCAGATAATGAAAAGAACTTTCAAAATGAACAAACCAGTTAGATAATGGGCAAAAGACATAAAGGGATATTTCACGGAAGAGGATATACAGATGTCGAAGAAACAGATGAAAATTTTTTCAACATTACTAGTAATTAGGGAAATGAAAGTTAGGACTACAATGACATGTCACTACACACCAATTAGAACAACTAAATTAAAACATGATATGTGGAGAAAAGATACCCCTTGTATACTGCTGGTGGGAATGTAAATTAGTATAGCCATTATGGAAAACAGTATGGAGGCTCCCATAAAACTAAAAATAGAATTACCGTACAATCTAGCAATTTCACTGCTGGCTATTTACCTGAAAGATTTGAAATCAGTATGTCAAGGAGACTCCTGCACTCACATGTTCATTGTAGCACGATTTATTATAGCCAAGTTATAGAATCAACCTTAGCCTCCATCAATGAATAAATGGATAAAGAATGGGTGATATACATATACAATGGGATACTATTCAGAATTTTTTTTAAATCTCTCATTTGCAACAATATGGATAAAACTGAAGGACATTATGCCAAGGGAAATAAGCCAAACACAGAAAGATAAATACCTCTTGTTCTCTCTTGTATGTGGAATCTAAAACAATTTATTTCATCGAAGCAGAGTAGAATCGTTATTACCAGAGGCTGGGGTGGAGAATAGGGAGATGATAGTCAACAGGTACAAAGCCTTAGTGAGATAAGAGAAATAAATTTGCTTTTTTGCCCCAATCTGCTGCACATGGTGAATATAGCTAATAATTGAATACTATATATTTCTAAATCACTAAGTAAATAGATTTCAAATGTTCTCATCACAAAGAAATTAAATATTTCAGGTGATGGAGACGTTAATGAGCTTCATTTATCACCCACTGTATTCAAAAATTATAACATCACTTTATATATCACAAATATATACATCTATAATTTGTCAGTATATAATAAAAAATACAAACTTCAAAATTTCAAAAACAAATTCTGACAAGTATACAGGGAAATTGGATCACCATATAATGTTGATGGAATGTAAATGGCATAGCCACTCTAGAAAATGGATGACAGCTCTTAAAAATCTAATAATGGCCAGGCGCGGTGGCTCACGCTTGTAATCCCAGCACTTTGGGAGGCCGAGGCGGGCGGATCACGAGGTCAGGAGATCAAGACCATCCTGGCTAGCACGGTGAAACTCCATCTCTACTAAAAATACAAAAAACTAGCCGGGTGTGGTGGCAGGCGCCTGTGGTCCCAGCTACTCGGGAGGCTGAGGCAGGAGAATGGCGTGAACCTGGGAGGCGGAACTTGGAGTGAGCCGAGATTGCGCCACTGCACTCCAGCCTGGGCGACAGAGCAAGACTCTGTCTCAAAAAAAAAAAAAAAAAAAAAAAAAAAAAAAAAAAAATCTAATAATATGCTTACCATATTACCCAGCGCTTACACTCCTAGGACAGAGAGATTAGAACTCATGTTTACACAAGAATCTGTGCTTGATTTTTCATAGCAGTCTTACATATAATACTCACAAATTAGAAAAAAAAAGTTTAAAATATAACATCCATTTGTAATTATAAATGTTGATTTTATTTTTAAGATAAGTTATTTAGTAAAATTATTTTCTCTAAAGCAATTATAAAATTTTGGTCCCTTATTATATAAATCCATTCATTCTAAGGCTCATCTTCCCATTACAAGCCATCATTCATTTAAAAAGGGCATCTTTTACTTGCTGTTTTGAGACTGCAGGCATACCTCAGAGATACTGTGGTTTCAGATCCATATCACCACAATAAAGTAAATATCACAATAAATCGATTCACACAAATATTTTGGCTTCCAGTGCATAAAAAAGTTATATTTTAGGTTATACTCTGACTAGTCTATTATGCGTGCAATAGTAAAAAACAAGGTACAGACATTAATGAAAAAACACTTTTTTGTTAAACTATGCTAATGCTCTTGCAGGTCTTGTTAAATTGTAATATTTTTGTGGTGAAGGGTCCTGCGTAGATGTTAATAGCTGCTGACTAATCAGGCTGCTGAAAGTTGGAGTGGATACAGCAATTTCTTAAAATAAAGCAACAATGATGTTTGCTACATTCATTAACTCTTCCTTTCATGAAATATTTCTCTGTGGCATACAATGTTGTTTGATACCATTTCACTCAAAATAGAACTTATTTAAAGATTGAAGACAATTCTCTCAAATCCTACTGCTGCTCCTTCAACCAAATTTATGGACTATTCTGTAATCTTTTTTTGTCATTTCAACAATGTTCACAGTATCTTTACCAGAGGTAGATTCCATCTCAACACTTTCTTTGCGCATCCATAATAAGCAACTCATCAATCACTCGTTTTATCATAAGCTAGTATATATTCAGGCTCCTAATATCTAACTCTAGTTTTCTTGCTATTTCCACCACTTTGCAGTCACCTATAAAATCTTAAATTAAGCCTCTAGATGTAAATTTCCTGATACAATACTTTACAAATGACATAACTGTATCAGTGGTCTACCATGACACTTACAGAAGATAACACAGGTATTCATCCTTTTTGGTTATCTCACCCTACCATTTTCTCAAGATTTTTGTTACATGTTCTGAGATATTTTCCTTCATGCATTAGCAATATTTATATTGATATAACATTTACACACACTTTTAAAATTTATACCACGTATATACCCTTTCTGATTCTGTAAATAGATTCTATGTTAAAGAATCTTCCCCCATACCACAGTTCCAGTTTCCCTGTTCTTTTTTTTTTCTTTAAATTCAAAACTTGATTGGCTAAATTTAATCAAGATTTTTGCTTTTTCAAAATAGGCACATAATTTCTATATTTCCTGAATTCACATGTCTACAACATCCTATTACTATAACACTGGAACGGCAACTTGCTGATATTAAAATTCTTAAGTCATGAGTATTCTTTTTTTCACCAGACATCCTTATTGCTGTTTCATGGTAATCAAACATTCAGTGTTTTTGAAATATAGTCTGAGACTAATAATTTATCCTTCTGGTAAAGTAGGTAAATTTTTTTGCCCTAAAGACCAGAAAGATGTATTTATTATGCTCAAATTTAAATGATTTTTCAGAACATGTCTTGGTATCAAATACTAATTATTAATTTTTCCTTGTTATGAGATTGAAGGACTATCCACAGCCAGTGGTTTTGAATATGTGATTGTAAATTGTTTTTGTGTATGTGTGTTCTCTACTTCATGGTCAGTAGTGGAATTTTCTTGCTACTTGCTTTGATCTCAGCCAGTTTTGCTCTGTGAATAATAAGCATTTTATTTTTGTCTTCCAAATCCTAACTCAGTTTATCTCCTTTCCTCTGATTTTCTGACTAGCAATCCAATGCACTATTAACCAAAATCTTGCAAGAAGTATATTTGCCTGGTCATATTCTCAAAGAAAAATATTTCCAATTTTAAAATTGTTATATATTTGATGTTTATTTTATTTATACCAATCCAGATTTAAAAATTTCCATTCCAATCACAGTTTTCTATCATTTTTAATCATACACATATGTTCAATCTAATAATACCTTTGTGTCTAACAAGCTAATTATGTTTTCTCCTATATTCTACTAATGTGGTCAACTTGTTATTATGGTTCTATTTGTCTTTTAAAGGTTTTTGGTAGTATTTCTTTTTTTTAATAATCTTTGGAAGATCTTTTTGTTAATTTAGCATTATATTTTTGTTAAATACATTGTAGAGTGCACCAGTGAAGCCCATAGGCCTGATGGTTTTATATGAAAATAATTGCAATTGCAGATTCATTTGTTATAATATTTGTAGGACTATTTCTTTTTTTTTGGTTGTATGATAGGTTTTTCTTCTTCTAAAAATATTAAAATGAGATATACTTTAAGTAATAAGTTGTAAGCCATACCCCATAGCAATTTTTTATCAAGATAAATATATAGTAAATTCCAAGCATTAGTCACTCTTTGTTCCTACTCTTAATTATGAATTACCCAAGCTGAATATTATTATGGAATATTTATCTATTTTATTGCAAATCGATTTTGAGTTTTTTTTCCAGTGTGGAGTCTCTCGAATAACGCAATTGTAAAGCCTTGTGCAAGTTTTTGAAATGTAAATATGTGTGCAATTCTGTTTTGTATATACCTAGGAATAAAATTTCTAGATTATGGTATATAGATGTACAGTTGACCATTGAACAACATAGGTTTGAACTATGTGGGCCCACTTGTGTGCAGATTTTCTTATGCCTCTGCTATCCCGGAAACAGCAACACCACCTCCTCCTCCTCTTTCTCTTCCTCAGCCTACTCAACATGAAGATGAGGAGGAAGACCATTATGATGATATACTTCCACTTAATAAGTAGTAAATGTATTTTCTCTTACTTATAATTTTCTTAATAACATTTCCATAAATTTATTGTAAGAAACAGTGTTTAATATATATAACATAAAACATAACATACAAAATATGAGTTAATGGTTTATGTTTATGGTTTATGTTATAAGTAAAGATTCTGGTCAAGAGTAGGCTACTAGTAATTAAGATGTGGGAAATCAAAAGTAATTTCAGCTATACAGAGGTCAGTGTCCAAAACCTCTATGTTGTTCAAGAATCAACTGTAGAAATAATAACTGTTGTCAAAATAATAGTTTTAGTTTACATTTCTACCAGCATTATTTGAAATTACTTGTTGTTCCCAATGCTTGCCATCACTTAATATTGCCTGTTTAATATTTAACTTTCTGCTGGCTATGTAGGGAGTACCTCATGTGTTAAATTTGTGTTTCCTCAAGGACTAACAATACTGAGCAAATTTTACATGCATATTGGCTCTTTAAATATCCTATCATGTGACACCTCTTCAAGTTTCTCATCTATTTTCTATTTCTGTCTTGTACTTATTGATAATAAGTGTACTTTATTTCTTCCGTATAAAAGTTCTTTATAGTTATAGTTGTTAAAGATACATTATCTAACATGACTTGCTTTGTTTTTTCATTAATCTGTTGAATTTAGTTTACAATTCCTTAATTTTAATAAATATTAATTTATCAATTAATATTTTATATTTATTTACGTGCCACATTTAAGTAACTAATGCTTATTATAATATTATGAAGTTATTCTCCATTGTTATCTTCTAAAATTATTATTTCCAACTTTGGCATTTAGATCAATCATTCACCTGGAATTTATTTTTGTATATTGTGTGAGGTAGGCTCAAGTTTTATGTTTCTGCTTTTTTCTGGATGTTTATTTGACCCTGCCCAATTTTTTAAAATGTCTGCTGGTTCCATTATTCTGAAGTATAACCTTTTTATAAAAAAGGAACATGTATTAATTTGTCTATGTTTTGCATTTTTTCTTTCCCATTGTCATATTGTATACCCTTAGCATTACCAGATTTTCCTAATTAATAGAACTTCGCATATTAAAAGCTTGTTAATATATATTTTCCAAAAACTAGCCAGGCATGATGGCTCATGCCTGTAGTCCCACCTACTCAGGAGGCTGAGGCAGGAGAATTGCTTGAACCTTGAAGTGGAGGTTGCAGTGAGCAGAGATCACCCCCACTGCACTCCAGCCTGGGCAACAGAGTGAGACTCCGTCTCAAAAAAAAAAAAAAAAAAAAAAGTATTTTCTACATTTGTTATTAAACATTATCTTGGTGACATTCATATTTCCATGTAATTTTTAGAGTCACATAAGTTATGTTTCTAGACACATACACACACAAACACAAACATTCCCATGCACATGCACAGAACAACAAATAATTATGTTTTTCTTTAGTTTTCCATTGATTACTATTGTTAGCGTTTTATTAATTTTGCTCATCTTCTTATAGGCCAAAAGTTTAACTGTTGATTTGTTTATTCTTTACACGTATCTAATTCACTGATTTTCATTTTTAAAATGTTTATTTATATCCATTCTTCTACTTGTGTAATTAGTTTATTTTGTTTTTTGTCTAATTTTTTATAATAGAAGCTGAGATAATTGCTTTTATACTTTTTTATGTCTTATAGTGTCATTTTAACTAAAAATTTTACTTTAGCAACTGCTTTAGATAATATACCTCATAGTTTTTATTATTCTACATTGTCATTTTTTTCTATTAAAAATTTATAATTTCTTTGGGGATTAAATAAATCTTACCCATGGGTTGCTTGGAAGCTTATTACTTGAATTCAAATACTTGAGATTTTTCTTAATATTACATTTTTACTGATTTCTACCTTGAATGTTTTTACTTAAATGTTCCATATATTCTTTTTCTGTTTGTTTTAATTGATTATTTTTTGGAGCAGTTTTAGGTTTACAACAAATTTAGTGGAAGATACAGAGATTTCCTTTTTCCTCTCTGCCTCAACACATTCATTGCCTTCATCATCAATACCTGCCATCTACAGTGGTATATTTATTATAGTTGATGAACCTATGTTAATACGTTATTACGCAAAGTCCATAGTTTACATTAGGCTTCATTTTTAGCCTTGCACATGCTATGGGTTTGGACAAATTTACAATGTCATGTATCCACCATTATAGTATCATATGGAATAGTTACATTTCCCTAAAAATCCTCTGTGCTCTTCCTGTTCATCCCCCTTTCTTCCAAATCCCTGGCAATGACTGATATTTTAACTGTCTGAATAGTTTTGCCTTTCCTACTATAGTTGGAGTCGCACAGTATGCAGCCTTTTCAGATTGGATTTTTTTCACCTAGTAGTATGTACTTAAGTTTTCTCCATGTCTTTTCATGGCTCAAAACTTCATTTCCTTTAGGCACTGAATAATATTCCACCGCCTAGATAAAAGACAGGTTTCTTAAGTTCATTCACCTACTGAAGAACATCTTGGTTACTTAAAGTTTTGGCAATTATGAATAAAGATGCTATAAACATTCACATGCAAGATTCTGCACAGACAGAAGTTTTCAACTCCTTTGGGTAAATATCAAGGTGCACAATTGCTGGATTGTATGGTAAGAGTACATTTACTTTTGTAAGAAGCTACCGAACTGTCTTTCAAAGTTATTGTACCATTTTGCACTTCAACCAGCAGTGAATGAGAATTCTTGTTGCCTCACATTCTTGATAACATTTGGTATTGTTGTCAATGTCTTGAATTTTGGCCATTCTAATATGTGTGTAGTGGCATTATATTGTTGTTTTAATTTGTATTTCCCTACAAATGTTCTTAAAATATATTTATTCTATAGTTATTTGATGTAGAATTTTATATATTTTATTTAGGAAATTTTGTTGTTAGCATTGCTCATACATTGTAAAAGCTCACTGGTTATTTTGATATAAATTTTCTATTAACAAACGAGAAAGGGATGCTAAAATTTCTAATTATGTTTCTGAATGTATCCATTTATCTCTTTAATTGTGTCATCTTTTTGTTCTCATATTTGAACTGCTTTTAGTAGGTGTGTGTACCTTTTGGGTTATCATGTCTCCTTGATAAACGGAATTTTGTATCATTGAGAATTTTTCCTTCTATGTAATAGCATTGCTTTTCTCTAAGCCTACATTTATAATATTCATATAGCCATATCAGCTATCTTAAGTTCAGTGTTTACATTATGTAACTATTTACATCCTTTAGTTTAAATTTCCACTAATGTCTTTATATTTAAAATGAGCTTACTGTACATAGCATGTAGCTTGGTTCTATTATTTTCTCTAATCTTATGCTTTTTTTAGTGGTTTATTTTACTTTATGTATTAATATAATCATTTATATTATTTACTTTATATATTTATAAAATAATTGATAAAGATGCTTCAAATCTACCTTTTTTTTTATTTTTCTCTCTCACATCTTTTGCCTTTGTTTTGATTGTTATTTGTTGTTCTCTTTTTCCTGCCTCATTCCAGTGGAATATAATATTTTTAAGTATTCTATTTTATTCTAAAACATTTTAGAAATAACTTACTTGTGATTTTCATTTCCTTTTCAGTGTTTGCCCCAGTGATTACAATATGCATCTTTAAATTATGGAAGTTTCCTGTCAAATAATTTTATATTTATGAATTATGTATGTACCTTATAACCACATCATTCTACCTATCCCCATTACACCTTTTGGTATTCTTATATATGTTGCAAAACTTCCAATTTTTTATTAAATTTATTTTACCTTAAAGAATCAAAGTTTATGAAATGTTATAATGTATATTTACTTCCATAATATTCTTTCTAGTGATTTTCATTTTCACCTGTTGAATCCAACTTCCAGGTGCTGTTATTTTTTTTCAGCTTGAAGATTTTTACCACTTTTTTGAAATGCACATTTGCTAAAAATTTTCTTTCAATTTGCTCTCTGCAATTGTTCATTTAAATTCATTTTGAATATATTTTCTCTTGATATAGAATTATAGCTCGATAGTCTTTTCATTTTTCTTCAGTTTAAAGATAATATTGTACTATCTTCTTTCCTCTATATTTCTGATGAGTAACTGAGTAATATGTTTTATGTGTGTATATGTGCGTGTGTGTAGACACATGCATAAATATGGTTACTTTTAATATACTACGTGTCTTTTTTTCTGATGAATTTGTCTTCCTACAGTGTGATTTGGTGTGCCTAGGTGTGGCTTTCTCTGTATTTATCCTGTGAATGTTAGGTGACATTTGCTGGTTGGTTTGTTTGCTTGCTTGTCTCTGTGAGAGGCGTTTTCACAGTTTAGGGAAATTCCCTTTCATATCTCTTCAAACGTATCTTCTCATTTTATTTTTCCTGCTGTTTGGGTACTCAATTGGACATATGTTATATCACTTATTATTGACCACATATCCCAAATACATGTTCTTTTATTTTTCACATTTTTATTGATACTGTGTTTTGATTTCTATAGCCCCTATGTTTATAGGCACAGAGTCTTTCTTCTAATGTGTGAATCTACTGCTAAGTCCAAACAGCTCTTCATTTCATATTTTATAGTTTAAAATTAATAAAATTATATATTTTGTTTTAATTTTTTTCCTTTTCATTGGGTATATTTTTTCTACCTTCTTACCTTTGCTATGTCCTCTATGTGCTCATGAATATTGTCCTTATTTTGCACTATATGCATGAACATATTTAGCAACGTTATTTTAAAGGATCTTCCAGATAATTCCAACCTTCAGGCCATCTGTGAATCTTCTTACATTGACTCTTTATTCTCTTGACCACGTGACTTAATTAAGTTAATAATAGTTATTTCATAGAAGAGTTTGCCCCTTATTGTGGAGAGCAGGTTGTTTTGGGGGCTGACTCTATTATTTAATTCAGCTGTGTCTGCATTTCATTGCACTTTCAGTTTGAGTTCACCAGTGGTTTCAAACACTCTGAGAATGGGATCAGATATTTCCCTCCAGCAGTGCTTGAAATCTGAGCAATGACAGATCTCTTTGTGGATTTCAGTTTACCTGCCATATTTTGGGGTTATTGGGAAGTTTGTTTTGCCTTGCAGTTCTGACTTGGTCTTTCTACACATTGTGAGATCTCCTTCATCTCGGTTTTTAGTTTTTTAACATCCAGCTTTTAGTTAATGCCTTGAACTTGTGAAAATTACCAAGAACTGTGAAAGATCCAAAAATTTTCTCTTTTGGCAAGCTAGCAAATTAGCCTGTCATAATATTATGGATGCTGGAAGACATCAGGAGATTTCTAGGTCACAGACAAAATACTTTATTACTCACAAGACAGCAAGTAACATAAGCTTTATGTTTACAGTATCTCGTCCCCATCAAGTCCCATGGCAATGAGGTAGAGGTGAAATTTGCTAGACGTTACACAAACATTGAGTATGCATTACAACTGAGGAACACTGAGTTTAGGAAACCCAAATCTTTGTAACGGACCTCAACCAAACCTATATGATTTTGCTGCAAAAAAAAAAAAAAAGAGTTTATCATACTGAGTAGCGTAGTATTAACCCTCTTGTTTAGAGGTAGACAGTTTTCTCTACCTTCCATAGTTTTATGTTATGAAACAGTCTTGAAAAAGTAAGAACAAAAAACCATCAATGTGTCTGCTGACAAGACATAGGAAGGCAGGAAACCCAAGGATCATTGTCTCTCAGCCTCCCAACAAAAACCTGAATTGACTGTATGAAATATTTCTTAGCTCCTTTGACCTGTCCTCAGGCAGTGTTCCATGGCTTTGTACAGAAGCAAGATCCTGTATACCTCAAAGGTCATGTTTTCCTGCTCTCCTGCCCTGTCTTCTATTTTGGCAAACCAGCTGCCACCTCCGTTCACTCAGGGATGGTCCATGGAAAACACTAACAGGTAACTGCAGAATTGCTCTGTGACTAGGGTTACTCGGGTTTTTTTCATCAAGCCAGCCCAAACAGAAATAATTTGGCTGATTTCTTCTTATTCATATCTACTCTTATTTTTGCTAGTTTCCTAATATGTAATGTCTTATTTTTCTTTTGAACTTATGCCTGTAGTTGGATTCTCTTTTGGATGTGGTTGTTGAAGAGTTCATGATAATACCATATATGATTTGAGAACCTAAATGAAAGTTACTCAACAGTCTTAGGCAACACATATTTTCCAGAGACCCAACTATTACAGATGCCGCTTCCTTCCATCATTCCTACAGGGCTGAAAAGAGTTATATGTCTTCCCTATCTCAGGAGAGACTAATTACTCTCTAAATGCTCCTCAGGACTTTTTTGTTTGTTTGATTTTCAGCTCTCTACTAGTTTCAAGTAGCTGTGATTTTTTGCATATCTGTCTTGGTTTTACTGTTAAGTTGAAAGCAAGTGTCTCATAATTTTCTACATCCTAATCAGCAGACAATGCACTTACCTTCTTTCGTTCAGCAAATAGCTCAGTGTAATCATGATTATTTTCTGATCTTTCCCCTCTGTTGTACCATTAAAATAGAAAAAAAAGAAAAACTCTAGCCATCTTAATTTTTTTTTAAATGAAACTGTGGTTTTCAGAAAACCTTCCATCGGGGCTTCCTCTTTTACCCATAAAACTGATGAGATGAATCAATGAGATTTTCGCAAATAAAAATTCTTTTCTTTCCCAGCTCTGCTTTAAGAACTGTCTGTTTACTTTTGAAGTTGTCTCTCCACTTTCATTAAAGAACATATATAAATTTATTTGATGGTAACTTTTTCTTTAGTTTGATAGTTTTTAATATTTTCCTTGGTTTATTTTTATTTTCTATGCTCACTATTTAATTTCATCAGACTTTGTATAGAGGTAGTTTTTATAAACTGGTTTCATTTCTCTAGTTGAATCTAGAAATTAGTAATCTGTTTTAGGAAATACTATTTATTATATACTCCATATAATTTTACATATATGTCTGTATATGGTGAAAAAGTTAACCAAATATACACACTAAAAGTTAGTAATTTGGCGTCATTATACTGAGTGGGACACATCACTTTTGCTCACATTACTTGGCCATCGCTAGCCTCATGCCACTGGCACAGGGAAGTGTAAGTACACAAAAGGCAAGTAACAATTATTTTGAGCAATATTACAATAGACCTCGTAGGCAAGTAGCAAGGCCTGCTATATTACCTAAAAATTCATTATCTGAATTAATAACATAGGTGGCTCCTAATTAATTAAAAGTTTGTCAGATAAAATAGCTCAAATGTTTAGATTCTCTGTTCTGCAGCATTAAAATTAATCAGAGATAAGACTCAAGGGTGTTACTAAGGCACAAGTTAACATAAGATTAAAAATTTGTGTCAAAACATAGAGCTCAGTATCTGTAGTAAACAAGATTGGGAAGGTGGAAAGGAAGTAGTTTCAGATTTATAACTCAGAGCAAATGCTTTCACACATGCTATGTCCAAACCCGTCCCAGAGACTTGACCATTTATGTACTATCATAGGCAGATTTTATAACTTTGGAGGAAAAAAAATATAACTTAAAAAAAAAAAAGCCTTTTCTATGTGCCAGAAATAGTTCTAAGCATGGATTAACTTGTTTATCACAACCCTATAAAGTTGTTTTCCATAAAAGAAGTTTTAAAAATATATTCCTAATTTTATGTGTGAAGAAAATGAAGCATGGAATATTAAAATGGAAATTTCAGCTAAGATAGTTAGCAAATACCAAGTGAGATGTAAGACAACCCATCATGGAAAAATTTCAAAATAAGGTCAGACTCAGGTGATTTATTCTTAAGAAAAGAATTGTAGTAAGAATTTGATTCAAAGATGTTAAGTTGTAGAGTATTCTATTAGCAGAAGCTACTGAACAGCTGTGAGTTCCACCTTTCTTTTATTCCCCTGTCTCAACCAGGGAACCCCCATCTCACTTGAAGTCTAATGGAAAGGGCTTTAAGAGAACTATTCTGAGAACTTGATATGTATCTCCTGCAGTAGCTTAAAAAATCAGACTGTAGCCTGGCTTCTGGATGAAAAATCTGAAGGCTGACAGTGGCCTAGTCAGTCACTTTTATGGCACAGAAAAAGAGAACCGTTGTTGACTTGGGAATCAGCCTAGACTGTACAAGCAAGGTCAAGGACCACTTGAACAGTCAAGGCAATTATTTCACTCTGCGATTTTCTGGGCTCCAAACCTTCCAGAATTCCCACATAGTCTCATCAAATGGGAAAAGAACACCTGCAACATTTGTAAGATTCAATTTTTCAGCCAACTTCACAGGAGTGCAAAGTTGTATTTTATTTAAGAAAATAAAGAAATGAAATTTAGCTCTAGTTAATTGGAATATTAACTCTATAAAAATAGAAATCAGGATTGTAAAATCATGAAACTTATCATCATCTCAACAAGTTTGATTTCATATTTTCAACATTTTCTTTTTATGATATGCCATTTAAATCAACAAAGTAAATGTATAGTATCCAAATGCTAACGGAATTAAATATTGAGTATTAAAAAGCTTCATAAAAAGAATAATAGAAGCAAAGGCAACTCTAAGTTATCTAGAAAGCCTCATTTAAAAAACCAAGATACGGGCCGGGCGCGGTGGCTCACGCTTGTAATCCCAGCACTTTGGGAGGCCGAGGCGGGCGGATCACGAGGTCAGGAGATCGAGACCATGGTGAAACCCTGTCTCTACTAAAAATACAAAAAATTAGCCGGGCGTGGTGGCGGGCGCCTGTAGTCCCAGCTACTCGGAGAGGCTGAGGCAGGAGAATGGCGGGAACCCGGGAGGCGGAGCTTGCAGTGAGCCGAGATCGCGCCACTGCACTCCAGCCTGGGCGACAGAGCGAGACTCCGTCTCAAAAAAAAAAAAAAAAAAAAAAAAAAAAAAAAAAACCAAGATACAAATTATTCTATAAAATGTATTTAAAAAAATACTGAGCAGTTAGTAGTATTTGTACTAGTGGTTGAAACATATGTGATAAAAATAACACTGTAAAGGAAATGTTTCTAGAAACATACAAATAATCTGGAAGAATTCTCTAATATCCAAATTTGAAGCTTCAAAGAAGGAAATATGTTGAGCTAAACAAATAAATTAATTATAAATAGGTATACATTTCTAAAATGTTAATTGATATATATTATTCTTTCATAAAATTAATAAATGATTTGCCTGGATCAACCCATAAATTTGGTTTTGGCAATGGCAATGATCACAATGATAACCAAAATGAGATGCCAGATTTGTGAGGCCATGTTTTGTTTGAAGAGCCGAAGATAAATATGGCAATAAAGCATCTTGTTTTCATCGTATTTATCCATCCAACCATTTGGTATATTAAACATGCTATTGCACTGTGTGCACAGCACAGCATGAAGTGGCTATTTGGCAACTTTTCAATTAACTTCGCCAAGGTGGTAAACCAAACCAGATAATTCAGGTTAAAAAAAAAAATCACACTTTCGAATTATCAGATCTGGCTGTCTACATCAGGGACTAACAGAAAGCAGAAAAGAACTGCTTGTCAAACACAGTCACTTAAAATTATTACAACTGATTAAACAGATCCTTCATTGCCTAAATTACAAGACAAGTTAAATTTTAATAGCCAAAAGGGGAACCTAAGGCAGTGTCTTTATAATAAAATGGATTGGCTGTTTAAGATCAAACACTACGTACTCAATCTTATTGTAATCAGCTGATTCAAGTGAGTAGTTCTAATATTTAAATCACTAAAATAACCTTACCATTACTGTGAGAAGATAAAATCAGATAAAATTATATTTTTATAAACTAAGTATTACACTACTTTCGCAGTGTATAAGTGCTTTGTGATTTTACTAGAAAGAATAGTATATGGATATTGATTAATGTGCTTAACAGATTATTGGGTTCCAATGTGATTTTTAATACAGAATTTCCTAGAATCATTTATTAAATTCATTCTAAATTTGTTAAAATTAAATAACTTTATGAAAGGTAAATGCAGCCTTTTGCTATTACAACTGTTTTTTAGATTGTGTTTTTAATAATTTAGATTCTGTTTAATCAGCTATCATAATTGCATTTGGATTATGCACAATTCATTTGTGCTCTTATTTATTCTTTAAAACATCCAAATTTATAAAGCATAGAAATTTCACTGTTAGGTAATACTACAAACAATACAATGAAAAATAATAATCTCAGATTTTCTGGAAAATCTCTCTTTTAAAAGTTATGAATTCTGTGATTTACTGCTTATTGAGAATCAATTATATGTGATTGCATAGTTGTTGCTTCATAGATTCAAAAGTCTGGGATATTTATTTACCTAATGGTAGTGTATTCTGATCAATGCTATGAGCTATGTATCTGATAATTTCACTTACACATATAGAATACTCTTTGTGATTGTAAAAACAGAGCAAGTTATCCCTTATTTACACCTGCAGACACTCATTGATTTTAATTAATAGTGGACTCAATTAGATGTAGATCTGCTAAAGCCCAACTTTTTGTGTTCCTTTTAAATTTATATCTATAGTTGGGTTCTCTTTTGATTGATATTCCTTAAAAAATGGTCCTGTCAGTTGACCAGTTAACACAAGGTTATTGTTGATTTGTCAGCCTGAATGAAAGTAATTCAACAATGATATCTACTCTTTCCAATTTGTGCTGCAATTCAAGAAGAAAGTTAATAGCACTAGAAACTTTTGTGAGTGAAAATAGGGTAAGTGCCTTATGTTATTCATTCAATTAAACAAATGATTTATCACTTGCCTGAATATTTGAATATAAAGTTTTCTTTTCTAACTTGAATTTTTCATCAATGAATGTCATTAACAGATTTCTAGAATGGCCATGTTCTCTATCAATATATCAAAATAGATCTAGAAATTTCAGAGTGTTTCTGAATCTATTACAGTTGTTTAAAACAACACTTATTTATTTTTCTAATCAACATGTTAAGAATTAAATTTAAATGAGAAAAACAAGATCCTTCACATCAAGCTAATGTTACTCAAATTAAAATTTTCTTTTTGGATAATAAAATATTATGAATTTTTGGAAAACATTAGATAAATAGTATACTTAATGTCATCTAACACAAAAAAGTTGAAATTTTGCACTAAAAAAAAAAAAAAAGTGGTCCTGCTCTTAGAAGTGATAACAGTAACAGCCCTAAAGTAAAAAGTCAGTATGAACTGGTGAAAATATATCAGATAAAGTTACCATAATGAACACTTTCATAAGAAAGTACATTTTGAAAGTAATACAGTAAACCAAGTTTTCTGCAAATATATGAGAAGAGAATATATGTACAATATTACTTATATCCTTAAATTAATTTTAGAAAGACCCATAGTATTCAACTTGAAACTGTATTACCATATGGTTTCCACAAATTGATTTATTTTATACAACAAAGAATCAATTTTCTTATACTGTACACTTACATAATACTAAAGATAACACTTTTCAAAATTTTAATTTTAACACTTTAGTTTTTGAGAAAACAAATTAAAGCTTTGCTTCGTAAATTTTGATCTTTTAAAACTCATTACGCTTCAAAATATACCTAACCAAAGAGGAGAAAGAACTCTACAAGCAAAACTACAAAACACTGCTAAAAGACGTAAACAACACAAACAAATGGAAACACATCCCATGCTCATGGTTGTGTAGAATCAATATTATGAAAATGACCATACTGCCAAAAGCAATTTACTAATTCAATGCAATTTCCATTAAAATACCATCATCATTCTTCACAGAATTAGAAAAAACAATTCTAAATTTCATATGGAACCAAAAAAGAGCCCACATATCCAAAGCAAGACAAAGCATAAACAACAAACCTGGAGGCCTCACATTACCTGATTTCAAACTATATAGTAAGGCCATAGTCACCAAAAGAGCATGGTACTGGTATAAAAATAGGCATATAGACCAATAGAACAGAATAGAGAACCCAGAAGTAAACCCAAATATGTACAGCCAACTGATCTTTGACAAACCAAACAAAAACATAAAGCGGGGAAGGGATACCTTTTTCAACAAATGGTGCTGGGGTAACTGGCTAGCCACATGTAAGAGAATATAACTGGCTCCTCATCTCTCACCTTATACAAAAATCAACTCGAGATGGATCAAGGACTTAAATCTAAGACCTGAAACTATTAAAAATTCTAGAAGATAACATTGAAAAAACCCTTCTAGACATTGGCTTAGGCAAGGATTTCATGACCAAGAACCCAAAAGCAAATGCAATAAAAATAAAAATAAATAGCTGGGACTTAATTAAACTAAAGAGCTTTTGCACGGCAAAAGGAACAGTCAACAGTGTTAACAGACAACCTACAGAGTGGGAGAAAATCTTCACACTCTATACATCTGACAAAAGGACTAATATCCAGAATCTACAATGAACTCAAATTGGCAAGAAAATAAACAAACAATCCCATCAAAAAGTGGGCTGGGGACATGAATAGACAATTCTCAAAAGAAGATATACAAATGGTCAACAAACATATAAAAAATGCTGAACATCACTAATGATCAGGGAAATGCAAATCAAAACCACAGTGCAATAACACCTTACACCTTGTGAGGATGGCCATAATCAAAAAATCAAAAAAAAAACAGTAGATCTGGGTGTGTATGTAGTGACAGGGAACAGTTCTACACTGCCTGTGGGAATGTAAACTAGTACAACCACTGTGGAAAACAGTGTGTGGAGATTCCTTAAAGAAATAAAAATAGTTCTGCCATTTGATCCAGCAATCCCAGTACTGGGTATCTACCCAGAGTAAAAGAAGTCATATTATGAAAAAGATATTTGCACATGCATGTTTATAGCAGCATAATTCACAATTGCAAAATCATGGAACAAACCCAAATGCCCATCAATCAATGAGTGGATAAAGAAACTGTGGTATGTATATGTGTGTGTGTGTGTGTGTGTGTATATAAAATGTATATATATATATATATATATATAATGGAATACTCCTCAGTCATACATATATATAGTATTCCATTATATATATATATATATATAATTATATATATACATTTGCAGATTATATTTAGTTTATAGAATCAAATTGATTACCATTTTTGGTGCTATTTCATTCTTAAATTTCCTGTTACAGAGTTACTAGAATTTGAAAAAAAACGCATTTCTAAAGAAATCATTTCTAAAAGTGTTTGGCCTGGGTGCATTAGCTCTCACCTGAAATCTCACTACTCTGGGAGGCTGAGGCAGGAAAATCTCTTCAGCCCAGCAGTTTTGAGACCAGCTTGGGCAACGTGGCAAAACTCTGTCTCTACAAAAAATAAAATAAAATGATTAGCTGGATGTGGTGGTGCATGCCTGTATTCCATTATATATATTCCATTTTATATATATATATATATATATATATATAGTATTCCATTTTTTTATATATATACATTTACATTTTCAGATTATATTTAGTTTATAGAACCAAGTTGATTACCATTGTTGGTGCTATTTCATTCTTAAATTTCCTGTTACAGAGTGTTCTATATAATATATATTATATATATATAATCTACATAATATATATATAGGAATATATATATAATGGAATCTAGAAATTCAGAGTGTTTCTGAATCTATTAAAATTGTTTGAAACAACAGTTATTTATTTTTCTAACCAATATGTTAAACATTAAATTTAAATGGGAAAAACAAGATCCTTCCTATCAAGCTAATGTTACTTAAATTAAAATGTTTCCCTTTTGGATACTACTCAGTCATGAAAAGGAATGAATTAACAGCATTTGCAGCGACCTGGATGAGACTGAGACTATTATTCTAAGCGAAGTAACTCAGGAATGGAAAACCAAATATCATATGTTCTCACTGATATTTGGGAGCTAAGCTATGAAGATGCAAAGGCATAAGTATGATACAACGGACTTTGGGGACTTGTTGGAAAGGCTGGGAGTGGGGTGAGGGATAAAAGACTACAAATAGGATGCAGTGTATACTGCTTTGGCGATGGGCGCACCAAAATCTCACAAATCACCACTAAAGAACTTACTCATATAATCAAACACCACCAGTACCCACATAATCTATGGAAAAATAAAAAATACATATATAATAAAATACATACATCCTCAAAAAAATATGAAATTCAAAGAAATTATTAAACTATGTTAATTCTTTCAAATTTACCAGACATTATGGTTGTATTTCTCACACTACTTACTTATATAAAAAGGGTTAGCAGCAAATTCTGTGCCCTTTGCTGTAGTTTTAGGAACATCTATGGATGTAACCCATTGCCAATTTTTCTTGTAATATTAACTCTCAGGATTGGACCAGACCTAACGTGAATGAAAATGCCCCCAAAGATTATGTAGAGGACCAAGTACCTATACTTAACTGTTGACATCATGTATTGTTTAATGAGAGACCTGTATGAAAAACATGCAGATACACTAGAGAACAGGAGCTAGCGTACCCACCTCAGAGGTTGCATGACCAACTAGGGGTGACACTGAAAAAACCCCAGGTTGATGAAGCCTGTGCACACGTGTGCAGCCTCTTCTCTTGTGACATGTGCCAAGGTCAGAATGACAGGGACACCAGAGGCTGTGCCTGGAAGTCATAAAGTATTTAGTATGCTGTTGATCTATATTCTCTGTTGTTTCCTCAGCTGTACACTAATTCAAAGTAAAGTTGAGCTGGGTGAATGAAGCCTATTTTGTATGAGTTTGACTGTCAACTTGAAATCAAAACCACTGCTTCCAGTAGAGCAGAGAGGGCACTGCAAAAACTAACTTCTATAACAAGAAAATAATATTGTCCATATATGTCAAGTTTCTATCCAGCAACATAAAAAGTTCAGATAACAAAAGACAATAATACAGAAATATGCAATTGAAATAATAACTCACTCTAATGCACTGCAATTTACATTTTCAGATTATATTTAGTTTATAGAACCAAACTGATCACCATTTTTGGTCTATTTCATTCTTAAATTTCCTGTTACAGAGTTAGTAGAATTTGAAAAAAAAAAAACAACACATTTCTAAAGAAATCATTTCTAAAAAGTGTTTGGCCTGGGTGCATTAGCTCTCACCTGTAATCTCACTACTGTGGGAGGCTGAGGCAGGAAAACCACTTAAGCCCAGAAGTTTGAGACCAGCCTGGGCAACGTGGCAAAACTCTGTCTCTACAAAAAATAACATAAAATGATTAGCTGGACGTGGTGGTGCATGCCTGTAGCCCCAGCTACTTGGGAGGCTGAGGCAGGAGGATCACTTGAGCCCTGGAGGTCGAGGCTCCAATGGGCTGACTGTGACACTGCATTACAGCCTGGGTGACAGAGTGAGACCCTGTATCAAAAGGAATACAAATAAATAAAATAAAAAGTGTTTGAATAAATTCAGATGTCAATTCAAATACTTCAAGAGACCTACTATATAGAGATTCCATGCCTGTTGTTGAGGGTATATAATTTGCAATTTGCAATAGCCTAGTGTCAACACAATGGCAATTTTTGAATGTGCGTGTGTGTGTGTGTGTGTGTGCGTGTGTGTGTGTGCGTGACAGAGAGAGAGAGAGGGAGGGAGATATATATATAGATATATACATATATCTATATCTATCTATCTATAGATATATGATATATCTATCTATAGATATATCTATATATCTATAGATAGATATATATATATATAGAGAGAAATCTCTGCTACTATAGCTTTACAATGAGAAAACCTAAGTATCAAATTTATGAGATCATAGGAAAATATAGGTTGAGGTGGCTAAATAGTCATGGCTCAAATAAATCTTAATTGATTTGAAACAAAATCTGTCTATTAATTTAATCCAAATTGGTATAGAACACATTCATTCAGTTCATTTTCCTTATGCATATTATGCAGGTACATATCACTGCCACCATCACAACATATAAAGAACCAAACTTAAGTGAAAAAATAACATTTAGTTTATCCTAGCAGAGATGTACATGCATTAGGTTAAACATTAAATAGCTTGTGTTTATCTCACTGATTTTATATGATTCAATCTAATACATATTCCTTGACATTGGTGGGACTCAACAATTAAGGTTTAGACATTTAACAAGTGTATCATGATACAGCTGCACCTTTTAGATATAATTCAAAGACTTGACTAGATAAAAATAATAATTTTATTCTTATTAAATAAATGTCATTTTTGTAACTTTCCTTAGGTACTAAAACCTCATTAACTTGTTGACACCATTCTGTATGAGAATGGTCAAGTTTTATTTTATGAAGATGAAGTTCCTTGCTCTTTCCTTGCAACACAAAGTAAAACACAAATCACAGTATACATAGTTTTAAAAACATAGTAGTCACAATGCAGTGAGCATAAGCAATGATCCACATGAGTCAGTGGCCTGGAAACCAGTATGATTCTGTAGTTTGAGCAGTAGTAAAATCTCTATTACTGGAGTGCACAAATTATTATTAAGTTACACATTTTACCTCTCTGTTTCTTTGCGGTATTCTCAGAACTTAGTAGTTATGTGTTGGTATTTGAAATTTTATAGGAAGCAGAATAATGCAAGACAAGAAATTTATAACCTAACATTGCATTTTTTGGCTTTTTTATACTTCATCTTTGGGATTTAATTTACTTATCAGATTGTACTAGTCTCAGAGTCTGTATAATATTTATCCAGAATAAATGAATTATATTGTGCAGCTATAATTTTGACAATAAAGAATTTTCTCTAAATAATTAATGGCAATTTCCCCTTTCTTTATCTGAAAAGATTGCTCAAGTCATGTTCCCTAAAGATTTCACTGTCCCACAGAGACAAAGTTGACAGGTGATGGCTAGATATTTCTAATTAGGAGAAACTCCAAAGTAAAGCACTTTCCAGAAGGAGTAGCAGTTAGCCCCAGTAAACAATATTTGACACTTGCTTTGTTAAATTAGAATGAACACCTGCCATTCACTGCTCAGAATACTTAATGCTCCCTAATTTCAAGTAAACACTAAAAAGTTATACCAAACACTTGGTATGGGTTGAGAATTTTATATTAAATAAACTATGATATTAACTTTTGTTTTAATTAAATTTTATTACACAATTACAATGTGAATCCGTTGTCTTGATAAAGAATTCAAATTTTATACTAAGATTCAGATCCCATTTGACCACCAAGTTCAATCTTATTTGGAATATTAACTCAAAACACAAGAGCCCTAAAATTTGTCATTTGGTTAAAATGATATTTTCTGTAGGAAAAAGTCATGAATAATTTATCCTGTGTGTCTCTCTAGACTTTTGTTTCTGGAGAATAATTCATTCATTCTCTCAAATATTTGTGGAGCAGACAGAAAACAAGCAAATCAATTAAGTAAAATACATAGTAAATTAGAAGGTGATAAGTACCATTAAATTTTTAAGGTTAAAAAAAAAAGAAGAATCCTAAATACTCTTATTAACGGAGATTACACTTTTAGTTAAGTAGATTAAAAAAAACTTTAATGAAAAGGTGTTACTGGCAAAATAATGTGAGGGAAGTGAAAAAGGCTACCACAGGGACATCTGGCAAAGAGCATGACAGCCAGAGGTGAGGGCAACGGTAAAGGGCTTGAAATGCCAGAAACCTTGGCACGTTCAGGAAGAAACAAGGGAGCAAGAGCGTCTGGATAAGAATGAGGTAGCTGGAAAGGAACAGGCAAGGCTGACTACATAAGTTGCGGGGCCCAGTGAGAAATGAAAATGTGAGGCCCCTTGTTCAAAAGAAAGGGGAAAATGCTATTAAGGTATTGCAGTATAAAGCTTTCTCTTTTCTTTAATGGCCTATCTTTTGACTTGCCATGGTGTTTTGAATTTACTTTTTATTGTTCTAAATAAAGGAAAATTAAACCTCTAAATTATTGCCTTTAATTTTACTGTTTATCTATATGTTGTACATTGGAGTTTTTAAATGCAAATGTAAGAGCAATTAAGACATATGCAGAAACACTGAAATTACACAATTTGCATTTTGTATATAATACATGCATATGCATTTTGTTATTATCAGTGGAAGCAGTGCAAAAACAAATTCCACTGCCTTCATTCTCCTACCTCATATATGCACATTCTCCCAACCCTCACAGCTTACAGATGACTTAAGGGTTGCCCTAGCTTTCCCATTCCTCTTATGCCATCGTTTTCAGTGTAAGTGGTTGGGTACTACCAGAGTGTTTATATGAGTGTTAGCATGAGGAAGAAAGTTATGATAGGGTTCCTTGATTATCTGTGTTTCTCAGAACCATTGCCTTCATTCTTTTTTCAATGCAAGTTTTTGTTCAACTGTAGAGTAGCTTCTGAGGGTTGTCAACACACTGCTGATTACTCAGTCATAGACACAGTATGCTTTTCTTGTTCTCCACTTGAATCCTGCTGAAGATCCATGCACTATGCAGCCACAAGGATTCTGTGTTCTTGGGTTATTGCAAATGTACTATGAAAATGAGATGGCAAGGAACAGTGTACTATTGTGTGAATATTCACTGGATTTTATTTACAAATCATATGTTCAAGGAAACAATTAACAAGAATTTTAAGAAGTCAGCAGAGCATTATGCCAAACACATACTATGTGTGGCTGCACAGGTCACATGCCCATGAGGCTGGCCCTGAGAGGAGGAGATAAGAACAGAAAGTTGATGAGAGGCCCAGTTGACAAAGGGCCTTGTAGGCCATTGTAAGAACTTTGAATGTATCCCAAATAAAATTGAAAGCCACTGTAGGGTTTAGTGGGCAGAGTGGTCATATTGGAATTTTATGTTCATGTTTACTGACTTAGTACTTTTCATTTGCTAAAACATTAGCTCTTTAGACCTCTGTAAAATACTCCAATTATTTTGGACTCTACAGGATATGCTTCCCATACTCTGTGCTTATAAATTTCCAGTGCTTCACAAGGCCATTTCGGTGCTTCTAATTTTTCTCTGGCATCACAGTTCTGAAATGCCATCTCAGGAAAATCAAGCTGTTCTGTGGTTTATTACTGAAGTTTCCAAATACAATACCAACTATGCCCAAATATACTTCAGAGTTTAGAAAAATCACTTTTACATTTTTTAAAAATGTATGTTTTATCTCTCCATGAAACCAAAACCTACATCCGGGAGGCAGAAGAAAGGATGGATTTGAAAACCACTATTTTTCTGTACTCAGAATGCTGCCCCTTCAACTCGTACGATGCATTTTTTCTAAAGAGACTGTTGAGGTAAACTTGGAGGTGAATTTATGTCATTTTCTAAAGGAATGAGCACATCTATTAACATTAGCTCAATTAATTATTTCCATTTTTTTTCAGTCAGGCTTTAGTGAAGAAACTTGCCTCGTCTGCTCTTGAGTTCTATGTTTCTGATGCCTATGTAAAAAATAATATTGCTATCAGCCTTAAAATTACTGTATTTGGTTCAATTCCAAAAGCTTGTTTCACTTCACCCTTACAGATATGTTTTTAAATTGGGGTTTAGCAGATCCAATTAAGAAGACTACAAAAGGCTACCTAAAGTGGTGTCTTTTAGGCAATTTAGTCTCTAAAAACTGTTTCTTCAAGTTTTGTATAATTGTTGCAAACTTTATACTATAGTACCAATAAGTTCTTGACAGAGAATTTTCCACATAGCCAACACCTAGAAGTGTTTGTTAATGTCCATGGCCTGAGTCTCAGACACGAAAAGACGAATGTATTTGAATTTTGAGTTCTAGGGACTGCGTGGTTTATATGTAATTGTTCCAATGAATGATAATTACTAAGGAGGATTTAGGAGACAGG
The DNA here is from genome assembly GCF_028878055.3 of Symphalangus syndactylus. Classification (NCBI taxonomy): domain Eukaryota; kingdom Metazoa; phylum Chordata; class Mammalia; order Primates; family Hylobatidae; genus Symphalangus; species Symphalangus syndactylus. Next base: position 93,049,609 of record NC_072433.2, read on the forward strand.
AAGCCAGGGACAAATATTATCACTGGCCTAGTTTATTTGACCCTTTTTATTATAACACCCTCTTTTTCAAACTCCTTCAGTTTTCACACCACCTTTTACTTGTTTTTGACCTCTGAAAACAAGAGGCATTTTGCTACAACACCTTCAATGATTATTATCACCTGTAAATAAAAAGCAGCCTCTGATTATGGTTTTCCAGTGCTTCATGGGCAAAGCCCCACTCTGCCTTTCAGCTTTATTTCCCATTATGATTTATCACAAATATACAGATGGTCAGCACTTTCCAAGGACGCTTATGTTCACACTGCTTCCTCCACATGGAATAGCTTTCCCCATTAAATCTGTGGATTGAAATAATTTCACAAAAGTCCAACACAGATTAAAATTACTAATAAAGCCTTTCTCAGATTCACCATTTTTTCAACATATAATGGACATCCTTAGGATGTTTACCATGTGCAAATCTCTAAACAACTTTATATTAACCTTATGTTATAGGTACTGTCACCACCCCTATTTTATAGATTTTTAAAATGAGGCAAAGAAACATTAAGTTACCTGTCAGGCACAGTGGCTCACGCCTGTAATCCCAACACTTTGGGAAGCTGAGGCGGGTGGATCACAAGGTCAAGAGTTCACGGCCAGCCTGGCAAGACGGTGAAACCCCATCTCTACTAAAACTACAAAAATTAGCCGAGCTCAGTGGCAGGTGCCTGTAATCTCAGCTACTCGGGAGGCTGAGGCAGTAGAATCGCTTGAACCTGGGAGGCAAAAGTTGCAGTGAGCCAAGATTGCGCCATTCTACTCCAGCCTGGGCAACAAGAGCGAAACTCTGTTTCCAAAAAAAAAAAAAAGGAAAGAAAGAAAAAGGAAAAATTAAGTTACCTGCTAGAGGTCATGCAACTTTCTTGCTTCAGCTTCAAGTTTCTCATACCTAACCCTAGTTCTTCAAAATGAAACTTTCCCCAGTGTCTACTTTATCATTTTGCTTCTTGAGAATATTTTTTCAATTGTTTTTGAATTACAGGGAATGAAAAAATCACTTTCCCAATGTCATTTTAAGCACCATGAAGTCAGAAACTTTATACTTAATATTTGTGTTTTCCACAACATTTAATATGGAAATCTTTGTGGTATAATGATGTTTTGGGCTTGTTTTTGTTTTGGTTTATACTATTCATTTTGTTTTTTTGTTAGGGAAAGGATTATCCTACAGTATCAGGCATTGTACTAAGAATAATACAATAATGTAATAATAAATGCAAACATTATTATACCGTAATAATATCATTGTTTTATGTATAAGGAGATAGATATTAGGGAATTAAGAAATTTGCTCATGGTATATGCATATGTGTGTACATTATATATTATACTATGTAACATATAATATTAATTATGATACATAAATGTCTTTAAAAGAAATACACCAATATATTATGTATAGTGATAATAGAAATAGGTATAGTTTTATATGAGCAAAAGAAGTGCTGTAACCTACTGCAAGCAAATGTAAAACAAGATTTTCTCATTCATAAATATCTATGAGAATTTAAAATGACAAATTTATTATGATTAAGAAATAGGTATAGTTTTATATGAGTAAAAGAAGTGCTGTAACCTACTGCAAGCAAATGTAAAACAGAAGATTTTCTCATTGATAAATATCTATGAGAACTTAAAATGACAAATTTATTATGCTTATTATTAATGGGCAATTAACCTACCACTTCACACTTGCATAGGTTTTCATACTTTAGAAAACATTTTTACCTCCAGTCTCTTGCTTGATGCATGGGATGATATTAAGCTCAATTTTGAGACTTCTACAATGACAGCCAGAAAAAGACTACAACTTACACACGGTGCTAACACCATAAAAAATGAAGAATCTTGATTGCCAGTCCCCAATTGTTTCCAAGTAATTCTCCATCCACAAAAATAATTTACACAAATTTCTAGGGAAATAACTTATTTGTCCTTTATGCTGAAGAAAGCAACATTCATGCTGGGTGGCTGACAGCAGGTGTTAATTCTGCAAGTACTAATTTAACATAGCAGGTGTCAAATACACTGGGTATTAACTGCATGGTTGCTACAAAGTGATGACAATCACTAAATGAGCTCTGATCAGGTGACTACTGGCACTTGCAGGCCTTCTGCTTGATTTTATTACTTACCTGAGCTTCATTCGTTGGGGCAACATCCCTTGGAAGTCTGCTGCTCAGGAGTTTATGGAGTAATGAGCGTCTACTCCTGGGATGTGGACATTTTCTCTATCTCCACCATCATTTCCTTTTGTCAGTCACATATGATATGACATATCAGGGTAATTATAATCATTTTATTTTTTTAAATGATGAATAATACTGTAGGAAAATTGTCAGCAGCTGCTTCAAAATTAACTACCTTCCCAAAATATTGCCAACACCTGCTCCCACCCCAGTCCTCTCCGTACCACTTGTAAGTAATCTGAAAAAATGTGCAGACACATACATTCACTTCAAACTTGCCATAATTTATGAAAAATATAATTGCAGAAAAGAGAAATTTAAACTTTTGCCTGTCTCTTAATCTATATTTTGGATGTTGGTAAAATATTGCTCCTAACTTGTCTTGTTTTTAATATATAACTTCTAGACGTTTTCCACAATTCATGATATTTTTAGACATGGGTCATGCTATAACAATGTTTTTCAACATTTTGTTTAATTTCTTAGCTGTTTTTTCATGAGTATTTAACTTTCATGTTTTCATGTTTGAGCTTTGGTTATTTTTTCTCAATAATGTCTTTGCTGTTAGTAGGTTCACACTCTGTGTTATTTAAACCACACCCGCAAGTATCTCCTTCTTATATCTTGTTTTTGCCCAGTCACTTAACTTTTATTTTCACCTGTCCTTTTCTTTAGAGATGATTTGACTCTGAGGAGACAGGGACTGCTGCAGTTTGTAAAAGGATGTGTTTAATGCTACTGAGTTCTAGAGAAAGTCAATGAATGTCTGAAAAATGATATTTTCCACAGTACTTCCTTTGAATGCAAAGAAATTTTGTTGTTCAGCTTCATTTGTCTTTATGCTACATCTCCCATCTCCTCACCCTTTGAGTATGAAGCTGCAGCTGATGATAACAAATGGGAAATAAATTAATTGAGTTCTCATCAAAATCAGCAGGCTCAAATTCTTTGAAATGATCTTCTACTTGCAGGTAAAATCTACGCAAAGCCAGGGAGCTGTGGGCTTTTTATTATTCTTGTTTAGCTGGTTAACACTGTTCAGAGACCGAGTGAAAGCAGAATTTGTTAGCCTTTTGTGAAACAAAAAACTCAAATTCACAAGCCTTACCATGAGAATAAAGCCACTTACAGGGGTGTTTTATAACAGATTGATCTAAAAGAAATGAGGTGGGGTGCTGAGAGAGGTACCACAGACAGGTAAGGGTAAAAGTTGGTGGTGAGAATGCCAACTTCCAGGGGAGTGAATCCTGATGTTGCCTTTTATTTTGCTCTAATCAACCAATATACAGTTTATGACCCAGCGCGTGACAGCTCATTTGTGATGCACTTTAGAGAGGTCTTACTTCATAAGAGTAAAGTAGGCATGATATCTTTGAAATGGAGATCTAAAAATGTAATGAGGATGTACTCTTTAGATCATAAATGTATTTTATGTAAGATCTTCTTTCATCATGGAGAGCTTATTGTGTGAACAAAAAGGCTGTCATGGAACCCCTACTTTAAAGGACTTCTAAACACAGCCACCCCTGCCACAACCCAAACTGTGAAATGAGATGAATTAACTAGTGAAGGCACCTTTAACAGTGGTGATCACATTTATGGAATCATGACATTCTAACAAGCTTTCTATATCACACAAAGGGAAGCTGAGCCTTGATCACAGTGTTGGCAAACGGAAAATGTGGGCTAAGAAAAGCCTCTAGCTACACTAGCCAACTTAGAGATAGCTAGCAACTCTGCTTCCTTTTTTTCTGTCAAACATAATCATAGAAACAGTTTGGTCCATGAAGTTTGGATTAGCTTATCCTGAAATAGAGAGGATTCCACAACACTGAAGGTCAGCTAAGTTAGGCTTTGACTAGTGATTACAATTTCATCAACATCTAGCTTTTGTAGGGAAGGGAAAACTTCTTTACCCTCAGGAGGTCTGCTGAAAAATCAACGGACAAAAGGCAGATTAATAAGAGAAAAGGCATACAAATTTACTCGTGTTCACAGGGGAAAATCACAGAGTGATTATTCCCAACTCTCTAATGGGGTGCAGAAGCTTATATACCATCTTGAGATTACAGAAAGAATGGAGGCCAAAAACAGGTTATGGTGGTAAATCAGGTTATAGTGGCAAGACAGGTTACCGGAGAGAAGATCAGGCAGGCTTGGCTGGCAAAGGTGGTCTTGCTGTGTAGCCGAAACTTTACAGGTAGCAGCTGCCAGAGAATAGATGGTGGATGTTTCTTTCAGACTTTTAAGGTATCAGACTCTGTTAATTTTTCCTAGATCCTGAGAAGGGAGGGCCTCAGAGAAAGCTTGGCTACATCAATGCAGACTCTATACAGATGAAAATTTCTCACACAAAACACAGCTTTGCAGGGCTATTCCTGTCTGCAGGCCCTCTAAACAGCCATCTCGAAATATGTCAAAGAAGTTTATTTGGGGGTAAAATATTTTCATTTCCTTCACTGTTATCTGTGATACAGAGAGAGTTTCATGTAAATAAAATGGTGCTCAGAAAACTATACTTTATGAAATTATATTGAAATTAAATGAAATATTTAACAAAGGACACTTTTGTAAAAAATGCATACTACCTCTCAATATATTTTAAAAACAATTAAATATTAGATGTGGAAATCACCAAAACTCCATTTTGTACATAGAGCATCTGAAGGCAGCTGCTTCATGAGAAGCCACAGAATTATTTCTACCTCCTCCAAATATTTAATTATGACCCAATCTCTAATTTTCAAAAACATGTTTTTATATTGTCTAGTTGCTGATTTTACTTATTTCACAGTTATCACTTTTATGTCAATAAATATTTGATAAAGTTCTAGATTCCAGTCATGGTAAATATTACTCCTGCACAGACATAGACATCAGACCCACAGAAACACACAAAGCCACGGAGAGACACACATACACCCCTACACCACACCCTAACCAGACAATATGCACACAGAATTAGGTGTAGGTAGTGCTTCTCTCACTCTAATGAGGAAAATCAATAGCATAAAAAGGAGAGCTATGACAATTGTCCTCATAATTTATCTGGTTCATTTCTGACTTCAAATAGGTGAACAATTATCTAATCCAGGACAGATTATTATTTTGCCCTTTCCAGGGAATCTCACAATCTTCTTTAATCTTTTTAAAATTTTATCTTTCTTCGATAGCAAAAAAATTCCTTGTTTCCATCTAATTTAAAGACAATTTTAAAATTATGTAGGGCATTATCAGATGTGTGGTGTTGAGTACGATAAGGGTTTATAATTGTAATAAGTAATGATATATTCCTTGCCTATCTCTAGAAAGGATATGACTTAATTTTGTCATGAAGAATACAAATAATTGAGGAAAAACACATTTTTAAAAGATGACAGATGCATACTTTTAAGAGGATTTTAAATGATGATAGATACATGCTTTTAAGAGTTAATTGCTATAGTTTTCCACTATTGAAAGTCATCTCTTTCCTGAACCTCATTAAAGTCATTAGCACTTTATTTCTTGTGCCACTGTTGTTTACACATAAGTTTAATATCCCTCTGGATGTTTCCTGATCAGTGTTCAATCAATCCTTGTACCTTCACAGTATCTTTTATATTACAAATTTTCAATAAATTTTTAATACAGCTTTGAACTCCAGGGATAGGGAAGGAGGAAAGGAGTTAGACTTAGGTTGCTCTCAGTAACAAAACAACAATAGCAACAAAAGTGTAAAAGTTCATTTGTAAAACAAATGATTTTCTTCCACTGAAAAAAATGTCCAACAGACCTTCATGTAAGAAAGAATGGATAACTTAATAAAGAATATATTTGAATATAATTTTCCAAGGAAAAATACAGTATTCAGATAGATACTTCTTACAAATATTTTATAAAAGTCAAGGATGAAACTGAAAACTTAACTCAGGGAGGAGGCCACTTTGGTGAATTAACTCTTGACAGGCATAGAACTTTGAAATTATGGAGAGGCTGGTTTTCTTAAATGTCAGTCTCAACAAAATTGATATGTACTCAATGAAAGTCAATAGATGGTTCAATTCCCTGATGGGTTCACTTAACATTTTCTTCCATTTTGTTTCTAAATACAAGTGTTCCAGACATTTTATTAATTCACTTTTCTTCACATTCATTTTTTCAGTGGGCACTTGCCAATCATTTAGGTTGAAAATATGAGTTTATGATAAAAATAGGTGTCAAATTCTAAAAGTTATGAGGCAATCTAGGAGTACATATGGTTATGGGATTTAAGATTTAAAAATTTTGAATGAATAATATAGTCAAATGTAGCGGCTAATGTGAATAAGACAACATCCCATCTAGGATGCTTAATATTTTATGTCAACCTGAGTAGGTCATGAAATGCTCAGATTAAACATTATTTCTGGGTGTGCCTATGAGGGTGTCTGCAGAAGATTAGCATTTGAATTAGCGGATGTAGTAAAGTAGACTGCCCTCCCCAATATGGGTGGACATTATCCAATTCACTGAAGGCCTGAATAGAATCAAAGGCAGAGGAAGGAGGAATTTACCTCTCCTTTTCTGCCTCACAGTTTGAGCCAAGACATCTCATCTCATTTTCTCCTACCCGCACCATTGGTTCCCCTGGTTCTCAAGCATTCTAACTCAGACAAAATTATACTGCAAACTTTCCTGGGTTACAGGTGCTGGAGAGCAGATGATGGGACTTCTCAGGCTTCATAATCACGTGAACCAATTCTTCATAATAACTGTCTCTCTCTGGAGATAAATATATATCTTACTGGTTCTGCAGGAGAACCCTAACGAGTACATCAATCACCTACCAATACTCTTTCTCCCAAGGCAGTGAAATTTAACCTTTGGATTCGAAGACTCTTTGGAGAACTTGATAAAATTATGAGCCATTAACTTAAAGAGAAACCAACAAAGTATGTTATATATCTCTCTTAAGAAAGAGATATAGAAAGAGATTAAGAAAGAGATACCCTTCTCTTGGCTTACTATACATTAGCCACAGTAGCCTCTTTGCTGTTTCTTGAACAGCCAGACCACTTAGTGCCTTGCATTGGCTATTTCATCTGCCATGAACAATCCTCCTGGAATTTTTGGTCTGGCTTATTCCCTCACCTCCTACAAATCACTGCTCAATGTCACTTTCTCATATGGATGACACCAACCAGATAGACATTTCAAATTTTAATCTCTACACTACCTTTCACTCTCCAGATCAGCCCTTATTTTTTTTTCTATATTTTTAGCACTTTGTAAATTCTACACCTTTTAGTTTTCTGTTATTTTACTCTTTGTTGTATATTCTACCCCTTGAAAACCAGATCCACAAGGGCAAGAATTTTTATATAGTTTTTTGTCAGTTTCTAGGTCCCAAGTACCAAATTCCCTGGTACACAGTAAATAACCCTAATAATTGTTGAATGAATGAGTGCAGTTTCAAGGAGGCAGTGGAGTACTCTGCTAAAGAACATGATTTTTAGAATCAAAGCGATCTGGATGTCTTGATTCAGCCCCTCAGTGAGCCTGTGGGCAAGTTGCTTTTTATCTTGGAGCTTTTGTTCCTGGTAAATTATAGAAGGATAATAAGAAAGTCGATGGTTATTTGGGATTCAGAAACAGAATGCTGTCTCTTTCCACTTACCGTTGCTTCTATCAGACAAATTCTAGATTTTTGTGCAGTGTAATATGACAGACACAAAAAAAGGCAGAATCATTAGGGCTGGATGAGCAAAACAATGAGATGAAAAGACTAAACCAATCTAAACCATTAAATTCTGAGGGGAAAAACACATGAAAGGAAATACAGACAATAGAGTTTAGTTTTAGGCGAGATAAATTAGGATGAGAATGGGTGAATAAGTTTCAGAGAACTTTGAACTGTGAAAATTAAGGTACACTGAGAAATGTTGCTGGAGGTTATGAATCTCATGCTTTTTCATGTTTTGAGGAAAAGAATATAAAGACTGGAATGACTGTCTTTTTCCTTGCAACTATTTGAATTGAGTGATTTGAAAACCACCTAGGGTAATAATGGACAGATATTGATTCCAGAATTCATGGGAATTACACATATAAAATCAATAGTTAAGTGCATTGCATAGTCCATTTTCAAAACATCCTGGTTATTAACACAGTATTAAAATACTCATCTGATTTCATGACAACTAGGGCATTGATTTATTCATTTGACACTTATTTATTAAATACCTACTAGCTTCCAGACATTCTGCTTCTATTATGGACATAATAAAGAACAAGACAGTTGTAGTTTCTGGATTCATGGAGTTGAGGTTCAGCAATAATTATTAAATTGAGATAATTAATATATTTAATTCGGGAATAATGTCAGGATAGACACATAGATAGGCCTTTACAAATTTTGTTTATGAGTATATTGTGAACATATACATTTTATTTTTCTAGGGATTGGACTCTAATGCTGTGAATTGATTCTAAGGGCAATTTTTTTTACCTTAAAATCTAAACTTTTTCTTCCTTAATGAGAGAAGTTTTAGAGAAATAATTGGTGTCAGAAACTAATTACAATTAACTGAGGAGTGAAATAAATGGAAGGTAAAGAAATGAGAGCCCAAGAAGCAAGCGAAAAATAATAGACAGTAGTGGAATCAGAGAAGATGTTTTGCTTGTTAGTTGGGTCATTTATTTTAAATGGAAAGAAACTGACTATGTTTAAAAGTTGAGAGACAGACTGAATAGTATTCCAGTGTGTATATGCACAACACATTTTAAAAATTCACTTATCTGTTAATGGGCACTTTGACCATTTTCCTATCTTGGACATTGTTAATAATGCTGCAATGAACATGGGAGTATAGAGCTCTCTTTAACATGCTGATTTCACTTCCTTTGGTTATATACCCATAATGGGGATTATTACATCACATAGTATTTTTAGTTTCAGTTTTTGAGGAACTTTCAGACTATTTTCCAAAATGGCTGTACTAATTTACATTCCCAATAACAGTGTACAAAGGTTTCCTTTTCTCCATATCCTCACCACACCAACATTTGTTATCTTTTGTTTTTTTGATAAAAGCCATACTTACAGATGTGAGGTGATAACTCATTGTGGTTTAAATTTGATGATAGTTAATAATAATGTGTTATATATTTTAAAATAGCTAAAAGAGTAGATTTTAAATGTTCTCACCACAAACAAATGATACTTATTTGAGGTGATAAGGATACTAACTAGCCTGGTTTGGTCATTCCACAATGTACACAGGTATAGAAACATCACAATTTTTATTTGTCAGTTAAAAGAAAGACAAAAACTATTCTAACCAACAAAAAATAAGTGGAGAGTCAGGACTTGCTATAGAGAGGTAGGATGGGAGTACAGAGAAATAGAAAATGGCTAATGAATAAAGGTCTCAGAGAAGGTAGGAGAAATTACAACCATGAACTTAAAGTGCTCTTTAACTGGGTTTGATATTTTCTAATAAGAATTGAGAATATTCATTTGAAATATTTGCTCAAGTCTTTGAAGACTAATTTATCTCTGTGACTTCAGATGCTTTCATCATAGTGTGCAATACTCATTCCGGGTCACTAAAAGAGCCAAACAAATAGCCAAGTAAATGCAAACTATTGTTTTTATCCAGTAGAAATTGGTATTTACTCTCCTGAACACTGCTGACCCCTTCCCTAAATTTCTTCTTATATTCTTATGACTCAGTAAGTTAGATGAGTAGCTAAGTTAATTGATTCATGTAAGAATTGTGTAAATAAATTTCTGCAGTGAAAAAAAAATAGATGAAAGTCCTCTTGATCAACATCCCCAGTCCTAATGCCTCTCTTATTCCTAAGAAGAAACTACTTTTCTGAAATTGATTTGAATTTTTTCTTGCTTTTTCTGTTGTACGTGAAAACCTATCGAAGCACTCAAACCATAGATATTGTATTTTAATATTAATATATTAATTTAATATAAATATTATATGAGGGTGGGAAGTTCCTATTATTTTTAATGTAAAAGTATCATTGTGGAATCATCTATATATTTATTATAATATCTTAGAGAGTTTCCCATGTATCTACTTCCTTATTTAAGTAGTTTAGTCTTAATTTAGATATATATTACTATGGTTTATTTAGTTATCTCCTTTATGATTTTTTCTGTTAGTTTGATTTTTATTTGTTTGTTTTAGAGCTGAAATAAACATTATTACATACAGCTCTTGGGGCCTGTTTGAGGTCATTCTCTTTGTCTTTTATAAAACATAGAAAATATTTTAGACCCTAATGATTGACATATTTTGATTAACTGGAAACTGCCAATCTGGAGTTTTGTAGATCCAATCCTGTGCAAAGCCAGGGGTGAGGATTCACAAGATCAGACATTAACAACAGAGTGTCAAAGTGGTACAGAAAAAGGGAGCACAAGTCCCATGGTGACTTCAGCTGACAGACTGATTTGTGGGCATTTTAGGGACCATTCCTGAAACTCCCAGTAACTGAGGACCTGTTAACAATGACTAATTTGTGCCAGTGAAGTTAGCATGAGCTTGGTTGACCACAGAATCAGTATAAAAATAAACTGTAAAAATTAGAAGTAGAAGGTAACCAATATCTGCTAAACGCTGGGACATGCGAGATTTACTTTATCTTTGAAATGCAGGCTGAATATTGAGAAGATGTTTTAGGAATAAAGGCTTTAAACCAAGAAAAGTCAGAAATCCCAAGAAGTCACTGAAGCCCTTAAGCTTTTTTTTTTAACATGTAAAAAAAGGGTTCCATTAAAATTATAGTAACCTCTTACTTCTTCTTTTTTTAATTCGTTTTGTTTGTTTGTTTGTTTGTTTGTTTGTTTTCTTGAGATGGGTTCTCACTCTGTTACCTAGGCTGCAGTGCAGTTGTATGATCATAGCTCAACTGCAGTCTTGAACTCCTGGGCTCAGCTGATCGCCCCAACTCAGCTTCTCATTACTTCTATGCTTTCTAAATGAATCCCATCAAATTCATATTTTCTCTTAAATAATAATAAAACCTTAAATTTAAATTTGATGTTTAATGACTGTATAACTCTTTGTGGAGACAAGCAATCAAGGAAATCAGATAGGGAAGTTCAGAGATTCATTAGGGATTATCTGCAATGACTCACTTGGGACCCAGAACTTTTCCTTCCCTCAAGGGAAAGGATCTGTCCAAATGCAACCTGCCCATGGGAGCTGAAAACTCCTGTCTGCTGTGTCAAGCAGATGACATTTACTTGCAGTATCTTCAAAACTAGCAAGTAGGCTCAGCTTGATTCAGATGGGACCCAAAGAATTTACTCTCTGAGGATGAGCCTGTTCTCACTCTTGCCCCATAACAAAGTGTGAGCAGTTCGTACACAGAGAGAGTCCCATTGCTAAGATACAGTCCCGTATCTTGTGTCTGTTTCTGCATCAGACAATGAATGCTCCTCCATTATTTGCCACCAGCTGACCCTTCTGCCTGGCAGTTCTAGCCTGTACCAAATAACCTAGACCCATGTTTAAAGCAATACGTTAAAGTTGCTCTCATAAATTATTATTGATGCTAGCATTCCATTTACTTTCTGCATTCAGGAAATACTAATCACCGTTTACTTTCTTACAAATTTCTAAGTTCGAATTTTCTTTGAAATGTTCAGATATATTTATGATGTTCTTTTTATAAGTAGTTTTTCTTTCATAGGCAATATTTATCCATCCATCCATAAATTTCTCTGTTCAGTAAGCCATGAAAATACTTGGGACTTACTTTTATGGAAATACACTAAAGCACTCATCACATAGACAAGAAAGCAAGGAAATTGCTACATACTTTAGGTTTGTGTGTGTGTGTGTGTGTGTGTGTGTGGTGAGTGATATGGTGGTCTATTTGGGAATGAGGGAGATGTGGTATGCATATAAGGAAAAGTTTAGAATATTCATATAGTTAAAACTCAACTGTTTATTCCAGGTTTTGTTGACTGCTGCATTATGTGAAAGCATTGTCTTCTTGAAAATGAACAGCCTTTGAGCCAGTTTATGAATTGCATATATTCAAGCCAACACCAATTACAAGGAAAACAGACTAGCCTGTCTTTCTCCCGTGTGCTGCTTTTACTTAAACAGTCATTCAGGTGGAAAGATGCCAGCCTTCCTGCCCTGGGGCTTGTTTCATGCACTCACAGATGTCTGGCTCAGATTACAAACATATACAATGCCACTGATGCCAGGCCCGGCCTGGGGATTTCACTGACATCAGAGTGAAACACAAAAGTTTCAATGATCAACTGAAACACGTCAAAGATGGCCTTTGCAAATTTTACTATCAACTTTCCTAAAAGGAACCTTCATTAAAAGATCTATATATCACTGTAGGATATTTTGGTAGGACAAAAATGCCAAGGGGTGGCAGAAGAATGATTGGTAATGACAATAGGCAGAACACTCTATTAACCTGACATTGATGGGGAATGATCTGTACGCACATGTTAATTTTACAGATAAGTGAAGCTTAACTTTTCAAGCACTAAAGCTAACCATTTTAATAGAAATATTTCTAAAACATATTACACACATTTATGGCTTCTAAAGTGGAATGAATTTAATGTAGTTTTTCCTATCTATTAAAAGTCAAAGTAACTATCTATATGAATGCTGATCTATTCTGTAATATGATGACACCAGATGGAATCTGTGGCCTGGAGAGCTATAGAAAGGGCCATACACAAATACTTGTCAGTTGTTTTTTTTTTTGTATTCTCAACCAGTCAGTTGTAACTTTTACAATTGTCTATATTCCTACCCAGAGATCTTCAAGCCCTATTCTAAACTTACTTTTTCTATATTTGCTGCATCATGAGAAACTAGATAACTATCCTTATTAGAAAAGATAAAATAAGAGTTAAGATAATTAACAAAAGTCTGTATTTCTCTGAGGGTATACTGTGAGTTAGCCATTCACTCATGTATTCACATAATACATGTTTATTATGTTCACAACCTCCAGGTGTTGAAAATACAAAGAATAAAATGACACGTGTCCTCAAGAAAGGGAAATCTGGGCCAAAAAATTAAAGAAAATAAACTATGACATGTCAATTATTGAAATTCTATTATGGGTCATGAACCTTAGATGAAACCACAAAAACTTTTAAACAAAATAAAGCAACTAATATTTTTCTCATTTAATAGATAAAAGGAAACTTAAGTTTTAATAATTTCCTCAATGTCATAAGTGGCATAATCAACATTTGAAACTTTGTCTCTCTGCATTTAAAAGCTGCTAAGTTTCCCATATACTATGCTCTTTTCCCAAGTGCCATTTCCATCCTATTTCTCCCCAACTACCTTCTGAAACACACAAGGAGTGTGCAAAGTGGTGCCAAAGAGGTGAGATAACTTGCACAAAGCTGTGATACTTGTGAGAACCTATCCACACTTCTTTCTTTTACTATTGTGCTGACTTGCTGCCGCTTATAAATCTAAGCTTTAACTCAATAGCTTTTCCTTTGTACATCTGCTGTTACTGATAGCTAAATTTTATAGAATTCAGACAGCCAAAAAACGGAAATCAAGATAAGAGAGATGGCACTGACTTTTGTGGGGCAATCTTCTTCCCAACTGGTTGGTTATTATTACCTTTGCGAAGGCCAAAAAAGAACAAGCATGCAATAGCAACACAGTGGACAGAAGGAAAGCAGTGGGGTCAATAAATACCAGGTACATCGTGCATGCAATCAAGCTTGTAAAGGATCTGGATCAAGCCATATGGATGGTGAGGAGTTAACTCTAATCATGATGTTCCCTGGAGGTTCCTGTGGTGAGCTGCTCTGCCCAGAAATACACTGCAAGGCAGCAGAGAAGGAAGAACCCCAGTGTCAGGGACAACTACCTGGGTATTTAAGGAAAAAAAAAAAAAGACCCTTACTTGCTGATTTAGGGACTACAAAAAAATATCAGGAACTGAGACTAGATATTTTCAACTATGAAACATGCTTCTGTGTACACTGTTTCCATTTTTCTCCAGGTTTAGCTTGCTTACTATTCATGTAGTAAACGTTGCTTTTTTAAATTTATTTTTTGAAAGAAACATTAATAGTAATGTTCAAATGCCTGGTGTTAAGACATTTGTACATAAAATGCATCTAAATCTGGATTTTTTTCCTGAATCAATTCAAAACATGTTCCAGAATAATTTATTCTCCTAAAAGCTAAGCAAATTACCTAGCATGTAAACCATTATAATTTTCCCAGTGGCTTTGCCTTCAAGATTAGAGCAAGAATCTTATGCAATACTAAGTTCAATATTTGACGTATCAAATATGGAATCTTCTAAAATTTCCCTCATCTCTCCCTATGTTTAGCAGAATGAATGAAAGAAATGGTTCTTGATCTGACATTCAGACCAAATCAATAGGATTACAATGTAATAGCCACCAAATGGGAGAACAGTGAAGTAACTAGGGAACACCCTAAAGGCTGCTAAGCTTTATTTTAAGTCAAGTCATCTTTAGAGACTCTTCACCTCATAGCAGATTAAGTGGAGACACCTTATCTCAGTACCATCCATCTGTGCCACAGGCTGAACTAGGTGTAATGGCCACGGTTATTAGGAGACACTGTGCAATCACAGCAAACAGCATCAAGGTTTGCTAATTATTTATTGTTCTGTTCACATTTACTTGAAAGAAAACAAAGTTCTCTAGAGCAGAGCCAATGAACATTGCTCACAAGAACAATAAAAATAAGATATTAATCACACATATTCTAATGCCTCTAGTGAAAGAATGATATGAATAATAAAGTGATTGATAAAAGGCAACAAACCTTTGAATCCCTGTCAGCATTTGTATGCAGCATGCTTAAATAATTTAATGAGTTAATATACCCTCCATGAAAGCCTGGAAGCCAGAATTATCTTCAGCAGGGTCACACCTTATTTTCAAGAGTTTCCATGCTCTGTGCTAATTCCCTGAATTGTTATGCAGGCTGGAGCTGTTGATTTAATGTTCATTGCAGAACTGAAGTCTAAACATTAAAACATATCACAACCTAGTGGGCTTTTAGTAAAACGCTAGACAGACAATGTCAGTTTTGATTGAGTTCTTCTTCTATCGGAGGTAATTTAGTACGTGCCAACTTACTTAAACAACAACAACAAAATCCTTGTCACCCATGCTGTAATGAAATCTTGGAAGAGAAGCTCTACAAAGAAAACAGGAGATAATACAAAACAAGTTTATCAGGAAAACGTCAAAGAGGCAACCATGATTGTGAAAGGACATTCTTCTTCTTCTACATAATCTTTGAGTCAGGCAGCACTTACTGCCAAAAAAGATAACTTAATAATAATGAATCAGGTTGCTTCCTTTGCAAGAGATATGCCAGTATTAAAATAGGGTCTGGCAGCCAAGTACTGAAAACATGGCAGCACATTAAAACATGCCATAGAGACAGTAAATGGTCTTGGAGAGACATTTAAGGAGACAAGCTTACAGCATCTAAATTGCCCTATGTTAAAACAAATATTTGAGTGGGCATAGCAAGAGAGTCTAATTGTCTCTTGTGAAGGCAACGGGCTTTGAATGGGGCCTGTGGGAAGAAACGAGACATAGAGGAATGCAGGGAGTTGATAATCCAGGTTCTCTTTCCTTCTTCAGCAGTTCCTATTTCAAAACTTTTTATTACTACCCTCTATTCTGCAGTTAAGTTTCTGTAATTCTGGCCATTCAGAAAAGTATGAGAGGCTAGGTCTGAGTTCTCCTCTAATCCCTTTGTACTATACTTTCATCTTTCATAAGAAGAAATTTCTCTCCAATCACAGATTTTGCAGGCCACGATTGCATAGTGAAATACAAGATGCTCTCTGGAGATGGCTGCTGGGAAAGGAAAATGAGAAGAAAACAAAACACTTTTCCTCATAGATTTCACCTCCTTTTCCTGAGACCTTTCATATATTCCAACAGCTATAGAAGATGAAGAACAGGCTTGGCCATCCTCTGATAATCTGTTAATTTTAAAAACATGTTTTTTGGGGGAAATAATGAACACTTTGAGGGCATCCCTGTTTTCATGTCCTTTATGCACTAACAGAAAACTGCCTCTTCAACCACCATCCCTCTCAAAAAAGAGTGTCTTTTGCAGCTCTCTGATAAAAACTTTCTCCTTTTTCTCATGAAATCCCACCTCTCCAGGCTTTAGTTCCATGTTCTTACATCCTATCCAGCTAATTAACATTTCACTCTTTCCTAACAAACTATTCAGTGACATTCACTGAATTTCATATGATTTGATACACAATCTTAACCCCTAATTTAAGACTATGACTGTAACCTTTTGGTGATACACTCATATTTATTGAGAACATTAACACAAAACACATACTTGATCTATAATTTTTCTTCTGAATGCAACTTTTGGCACCATGTTAGATGATGTCTATGTTGTTCTTCAGGGAAGCCTGATTTTACAGTGGTGGTCCACCCTCCAATCTACTTCAGCTATTGACTTTCAGGACTTTGACCTGGACCTTTCACAGTCCAGAATTACTTTTGCCTCTGAAACCCTGACCACAACTTTTTAATTCTCCCTATAGGTTTACTCTTTCTACCTCTGTTCTTCATTTCTTCAATATCTCTAATCCCTGGCTCCTCACTTTTTTTTTTTTTTTTTTTTTTGAGATGGAGTTTTGCTCTTGTTGCCCGGGCTAGAGTGCAATGGCTGGTCTCGGCTCACTGCAACCTCCCTCCGCCTCCCGGGTTCAAGCAATTCTCCTGCCTCAGCCTCCCCAGTAGCTGGGATTACAGGCATGTGCTACCATGCCCGGCTAATTTTGTATTTTTTAGTAGAGACGGGGCTTCTCCATGTTGGTTAGGCTGGTCTTGAACTCTTGACCTCAGGTGATCTGCCCACTTCGGCCTCCCAAAGTGCTGGGATTACAGGCGTGAGCCACCGCACCTGGCCCTTACTTTTTTTAAAGCCTATTCTGATCTGACTCTTTCATGTAGCAAGCACCTGGTTAACTAAAGGAACTTTTAAATTCTACATTATCACACTACCCCTCTCCTGCAAATCATTTCTTTTATCTTCTTTTTGACAATTTTACCTTTCTACATCTGCATTAGAAAACTTGCACATTCATGTCTCATAGAACCCCAAAATTATTCTCCCTATAGAAACATAATTATGTTAATTCAATCCCCATATATTTAATTGCATGTATTTTTTACTATGCTTGTTAATGCCCAAAAGAATGGGTGTTCTTCCTGTGCTGCTGATACTACACTACAACTTGTCCAGTAATTTTGCAGTTCAAGTGTTCAAAGTAAAAAATTATATATTTAGCTATACTTCTCTGCTAAAATCTCCACCTCAAGCCATAATCTAGTTCAAGTTTTCCTATCAATTTAAAAATGCTGACTATTTCTGTCTTCCTCTATCCAAACTCACCAAAATAGTATTTTCCACCTAACCTAATGCTTTTTCTTTCCCAACAGTCTTTGCAAATTTTCTTAAAAAGAAAATTCAATGACCTTCTTTAGTATATTAGTTTATCACTCTTTATTTCTTGTGATTATTACCGTCAAGCTCTCTCCAGCTTTTCAGAGCATTTTTCTTCACCTCTTTTACTGGTTGATATCATTTGAACAATGCCCTTGTATAAAGTAGAATTTAACTCACTCAGGTATAGTAATTTTTTTCTCTGTACTGTCTCTCGATACACTGTGTATACCTTCAAGTAATGTTTTTTTTTATTGTCTCCTCTTGCCAATTATCCTACTTACCTTAAAACCTATAAAAATAGATGCCCAATTAACATTTCATTAACTTCCAATTAATTTTAACCCCATTACTTACACATATTTCCAGACATTTTATTCAAACGCTAATAAAGTCATATGAATGTATTTATGCAATATGAGTTAGCTATGCACATTCTAGAGAAAAGTTCTTTTGCTCTCAGATCCTGCACAAGTAACCTCCATAATCAAACTCAAAAATTAACCTTATTCAACAGTAAATTAATTGCTGGCTATCAGAAAACTGCATACACTTAAAATAATACAACAAATTCCAAACACTGAAAATTATATCCTCCACAATGACTAGCATTCAGTAAAAAATACTAATCTCTAGAATAAGTACATTTTTCATAACTAGGAGGGGGGGAATGCAGACATTACTAGGCAACATCAAGATGATAAGGTGATAAAATTAGAAAGCAAGGACATTAAAGTAGCTATTTTTAAAATGTCTAATAACAGAAAATACGGTTATAATGAATAAACAAATGGATAATTTCAGAGGATAATTTAAAATTATTAAAAGGAAACAACATAAATCTTAAAACAATAATGTATAAAATAAAAAAATTTAGGCTGGCAGAGAAGCTCATGCCTGTAATCGCAGCACTTTGGAAGGCTGAGGTGGAAGGATCACTTGAGCCTGGTAGTTCCTAACCGGCCTGGGAAACATAATGCAACCCTGTCTCTACAAAAAAAAAACAAAAAATAAAAATTAGCCAGCTTTGTGGTGCACACTTATAGTCCTAGCTATGAAAGACGCAGAAGTAAGTGGGAGGATCTCTTGAGCCTAGGAGTTTGAGGCTGCAATGAGCAATGATCAGTCTACTGTACTCCAGCCTGGGTGACACAGTGAGACACCATCTGTAAAAAAAAAAAAAAGGCTATACAAACATAAAAAACAATTGAAGATGCTCACACCTGTAATCCCAGCACTTTAGGAGGCCGAGGCGGGCGGATCGCGAGGTCAGGAGATCGAGACCATCCTGGCTAACACAGCGAAACCCTGTCTCTACCAAAAGTACAAAAAATTAGCCGGGCGTGGTGGCGGGCGCCTGTAGTCCCTGCTACTCTGGAGGCTGAGGCAGGAGAACGGCGGGAACCTGGGAGGCGGAGCTTGCAGTGAGCCGAGATCGGGCCACTGCACTCCAGCCTAGGTGAGAGAGCGAGACTCCATCTCAAACAAACAAACAAACAAACAAACAAAAAAAGCAGTTGAAGATGGAGCAGAAGGAAGGGCTACTGAGCTTAAAGACAGATAAATGAAAATTATAGAAACTGAAAAACAGAAGTTAATTTTAAAAATTGAAAAACAAATGATCCAGGGGATCATATCAAGTTGTCTAACTTATCTGTAAGTAATTAATTATAAATAAACAAAATAATAAAAATGTATCATGTATATGCAAATATATATACACACATAAATATATATACAGAGAAAATAAAAATAACACATTTTCCAAATTTAGTAAAGAAGCATGAACTTACATACCCCAGGAGATCAGAAATTCCAAGCAAAATAAATAGAGCAAACCACACTTATGCATAGCATAGTCAACCTGCTAAAAACAAAAGATAAAGAGAAAACTTAGAAAATGTCGAATTAATAATATATACTTTACATAGAGGAAGACAAAGAATAAAAACTGATGACTGTCTTTGCATCAGAAACAAAAGAGCAATTAGACTTCTCATTTGCCAAGGAGAATGAGAGCTGCCTAATGCATGACCCAGTTCACTCCCATGCACTGATTCTCAAGTCTTGCAAATGCAATATAGAACAACAAATAAATTTGCTTGAAGTCCCCAGACTCAATATACGTGAAAAAGCCTACCCAAACTTCAAATTACTTGGAATGTAAAAAGATACAAGCTATATCCCAACAGAAAGTCGTTATATTCCTAGTGCAAGACTTGTGGCAAGCAAGAGACGTCCAAGAAAAACTGCAGGGAATGACGAAGAGAGGAGGTAGCAATAGATTCAAATTTGTGTATAACCACCACTGGAATGAGAAAGTTCACAATAAGTGTATAGAAGTATTCAAAAAGTGTCCTTGGAGATCATAGCACAGACTACAGGAAGAGATATAAATATTTACATAGTGTATAAGGAGGCAGAATTAAAAAGCCACAGCTTCTGGGGAAGTAAAAGGTAAGAAAAAAAAAAGTAGACATTTGATCATTACATGGTGAAGCAAAAGGGGGAGTGGCACTTAGGTTTCTCGAGATAACCAAAATGTGGAAGACATAACCTTTCCCTTACCAAGGGGAAAAAAAAAACCCTCCACTAAATGTACTTTGCTATGATGATGAAAACAGATGTCATTGAGATAAGAATTCTACGGACAACAAAATTTTAAAAAATAATAATTCTATAACAAATTATTAAAATAATAGAATATGAGGATGAATACTCCACAGCTACTGAAAGTATATAATGAAAAAAACTAGCAAAACTGTAACATTCCAAACTAAATCTATATACATAAACAAGCATATGAGAAAAAAAACACATTGATTTCAAAAGTTAACATTAGAAATGTACAAAATAATGAAAGAAAACCAATATAAGATTGATCTTACAGAAGAAATGGGGCTGGGAGAACTTATTTCAAAAATTAGAAACAAACTAAGAGGTGTCAAAAGGAAAGCGGAATCAATTTGAAATCTTTAAATTCTGAAAAAAGATAGGAAAGCTTCTAAGAAAAAAAAATGCGATCATGAAAGATGTACAAAATATTACAGAATAAATTAATAAAATGGAAAAAAGCAAAGAAAAATTATAATAAATGTATAATTTGAGCCACTGAAAAAGAATAACAAATAAATCCAACATGTGATATTTAGAAGTATCCTCTAAGAACATTTTCCAGAATTTAAAAATAAAAGCTTAAATCTAAATGCAGAAGAGTACCATGGCAAGTGTGAGTAAGTTAATCTCAATCAACCCCAAGCCATATCCAATTAAAACTATAATGCTTCAAAGATTTTTTAAAAACCCACAAGGACTCCAGAGAAAAGACAAAATAACTGAAAAGAATTACGTTTCACATCTTCGAAAAGTAACATATGAAATAATGCAACAATGGAGTCACAATTTCGAAATTAATAAAAATGTTATGTAGACATTTTATATAAAGCCAAATTGTCCTTCTTGTATCAAGCCTATAGAAAGACAGTTTTGACCACACAAAGGCTCAGAGTATATTGAATCCACAATCCCATCTTGCAAAATTTACTCCAGGACAACTTGATCTAACCATGAGATAACTAGAAAAATGTCAGCAAAATTATTTCTAATGAGCATTTTGAAAGACAAAAAAGTGATAGATGATGATGTTTAGATAGATAGAATTCTAGGTCTCAACTAACACAAAACTTATCTCAAGGGTGTAAGACAAATACACACATTTTTTATGTTGTGGCAAAGCATAAATAATGCAATTAAAAGTGAGAAGATTCAGGAAATACAAAGTAACCTAGTATAAACTCATCAGCTGCAATATAGGCAATAAGCATAAGTGAAAGATGCCATTAAACTGATAAAAAATATGGTTGAAGGTTAAATAAGAAAATACTGAAGTCATTAAAAATTATGATGAATAAAAATATACAAATTTAAATAAAACAAATATATATGAGAAAAAAGTAACTATAACATAATACACATAATAATTATAAAACATTATGGGCATGTTGAGACCAAATATAAAAGGTATGTAAAATATATAAATGTGCTTAATTCACTTATATACAGCAAAATATTTTCAATTTGGCATTTTATATGCATTAACATATTGCATTCAAGGGAAATAACTAAAACAAATAGGAATACTAAATATAAAAGAATGGGCAAAATTGTATCTGGCAGATGATAAAAGGAAAAGTAAAATTCAAGCAAAAAGCATTAAATATGACAAAAAGGGTACTTTTTAATCCTAAAGGAATTACTTGTATTAAACACTCAGCGTTTATGGTTTTCTATGCACTAAATAACACAGCAACCAGCTTTATAAGGAAATAACTGCAAAAGATCCGGGGAGGCATAGATAGACCCACACCATACTAATAATAGAGGTCAGTGCACACCATTCTCACTATAAAAAGATAAGTAATAAGGAGGAATATAAGAAACTTAAAGAATGTTAAAAATTAGGTAGATCATAAGGATATATATTAAACTTTTCATTCTACTAATAGAAAAAAATTCTTTTTGAATACACATAAAATATACACAATTGATCCTTTGTTATGTGACAGAAAAATCACTAAATTCCATAGCAGAAATTTCACACACAAATTATCAGATCATTGTGTGATAAAAATCAAAAGTACTAACAAAATTTAAAAAATCTTTCTACTTGGGTATTGGGCATATGTGGTTTTTGGTACTATTTCTTTTTTCAACTTCAATATTTTCTTTTTTAAAATTAATTTTTATTATATGTATTTAAGGTGTATAAATGACGTTTTGATATATATGTATATACATACATAATATAATGATTACTGTAGTTAAGCAAATTAGCACATCTATCATCTCACATAGTATCTTGTTTTTGTGTGTGGAACAGCACCTAAAATCTTCTCTTAGCAAATTTTCAGTACAGTTGACCTTTGAACCACATGGATTTGAATGGTGTGGGGCCACTTCCACTTCTGCCATCCCTGAGATAGCAAAAACAACCCCTCCTCTTCCTTTTCCTTTTCAGCCTACTCAAAATGAAGACAGTGAGGATGAAGAACTTTATGATGATACACTTCCACTTAGTAACTAGTAAATGTATTTTCTCATCCTTATGATTTTCTTAATAACATTTTCTTTTTCTAGCTTACTTTATTATAAGAAAACAGCATATAATAGATATAAAATACAAAATATGCATTATCTGACTGATTATGTTAGTAATGTTTCCAGTCAACAGTAAGCTCTTAGCAGTAAAGTTTCAGGGGACTCAAAAAGTAATGTGTGGATTTTTTACTGTGAGGAGTTGGGTGCCCCTAACTCCTGCATTGTTCAAGAGTCAGCTGCATAATACACAATATTATTAACTATAGTTCTCATGCTGTATATTATATCTCTTGACTTACTTATCTTAGATTATTGCAAGTTTGCACTCTTTGACCTACTTCTCCCATTTCCTCTGCCTGTCTACCCCCGGTAATTACCATTCTATTCTCTGTTTCTGTGTTTTTGACATGTTTTAGAGTCCATATATAAATGAAATTATGCAGTATTTTAATTTCTCTGCCTTATTTCATTTACCATAATGTCCTCCAGTTTAATCCATGTTGTTGCAAATAGCAGTGTTTCCTTTTATAAGGCTGAATGATACTTCACTGTGTGTGTGCATGTGTGTGTGTGTGTACATATGACACAATGGACATTCAGATTTTTCCCATATCTTGGCAATTGTGAATAATGCTGCAATGAACGCAGGAACACAAATCCTTCGAAAAGGGGCTGAATTAATTTCCTTTGTATATAACCGTTAGAGGGATTGTTGGATCATTTGGTTGCTTAATTTTTAATTTTTTGAGGAACTTTCTTACTGTTTTCTATAATGGCTGTACCAATTTATGTTCCTATTGAAAGTGTACATGGGTTCCTTTTACTCTACACACTTGCCAACATTTATCTCTTGTCTTTTTAATAATAGCCATCTTAACAGGTATGAGGTGATATCTCATTGTAGTTTTGATTTGCATTTCCCTAATCATTGGTGATGCTAAGCATCTTTTCATACACCTAATAGTCATTTTCATGTCTCCTTTGGAATAAATATCTGTGAAGATCCTTTACCCATTTTTAAATTGGTTGTTTTAGATTTTTATTTTTTTGTTTTTTATTTTTGTTTGTTTGCTTGCTGTTGAGCTGTGTGAGTTCCCTGTTTATTTTAGATGTTAACCCATTGTAAGATGTGTACTTTACAAATATTTTCTTTCAATATCTACGCTGCTATTTCATGTTGATTCCTTTCCCGTACAGAAGCTTTTTAGTTTGATGTAGTCCACTAGTTTATTTTTGTTTTAGTTGCCTAAGGTATTGTTATATCCAAAAATTTATTACCAAGGCTAATATCAAGGAGACATTCTCGTTTTCTTCTAGACATTTTACAGTCTCAAGTCTTAAGATTTGGTTTTTAATTCATTTTGAATTGATTTTTGTGCATGATATAAGATAAGGACCATTTTCATTCTTTTGTATGCGAATATCCAGTTTTCCCAACATCATTTATTAAAGTGATTGTCCTTTCTCCATTTCTTTTTTTGGCGGCCTTGTCAAAAATTCCTTGACCATATATGCTTGGGTTTACTTGGGCTCTCTACTCTGTTCCAGTGGTTTATGTGTCTATTTTTATGCCATTACCATACCATTTTGATCCAATATCTTTTAATATAATTTGAGATCAGGAAATGTAATGCCTCCAACTTTGTTTCTCTTTCTCAAGATTGCTTTGGCTATTTTTTTTTTGTGGTTTCATATAAATTTTATATATTTTTTATGTTTTTGTGAAAAATGCCATGATAGTTTTGATAGGAATGGTACTGACTCTGCATATAACTTTGAGTAGCATTGATATTTTAATAATGTCAATTCTTCTAATTCACTAACGTGGAATATCTTTTCATTTATTTGTGTCTTCTTCAGTTTCCTTCATCAATGTTTAATAGTGTTTAGTATACAAATTTTCACTTCCTTGGTTAAATTTATTCTTAAATATTTTACTCTTTTTGAAATTATTGTGAGTGGAATTATTTTCTTGATTTCTTTTTCACATAGATCATTGTTGGTATAAAGATATGCAACTTATTTTTATATGTTGAGTTTGCATCCTGCACTTTACTTAATTCATTTATTAGTACTAACAATTTGTGGAGTCTTTTAGGTTTTTCGTCATATAGGATCATGTCATCAACTAACAGAGATAATTTTACTTCTGCTTTCCAGTTAAGGTGCTGTTTGTTTCTTTTCCTTGTTAGATTGCTCTTGCTAGCACTTCCAGTAGTATATTAAATCAAAGTTACCTTGCCAGACCTCATAGCAAAAGCTTTCAGATTTTCCCCATGAATTATGATGTTAGCTTCTGGCTTTAAAAATGGTCCTTATTATGTTGAGAAATTTCTGCCAATATCTATTTTGTTGACAGGTTTTTTGATCATGAAACAATGTTGAACTTTGTCACATGCTTTTGTTTCATCTATTGAGATAATAATATGGTTTTTATATTTTACTCTGTTAATGTGGCATATCACACTGAGGGAATAGGTTAAAACAAACTTGCATCCCAAGGAGAAATTTTACTTGGTCATGGTGTATACTCTTGATGTGTTGTTGAATTTGGTTTGCTAGTATTTTGTTGAGGATTTTTAAATCTATGTTTATCAGAGATGTTGGCCTAGATTTATTTTCTTGTGGTATCTTTGTCTGGCTTTGGTATCACAGTGATACTGGCCTAATAAAGTTAATTTGGAAGTATTTCCTCTTTGTCTAGTTTCTTGGAAAACCTTAAGGTTTCATGTTAATTCTTTGAATGGCCACTAGAATTCAGTCATAAAGCCTTCTGGTCCTGGGCCTTTCTTTCTGGTGCTGTTTTAGATTACTACTCAGTCTCTGTTTTTAGTTTGCTCAGGCTTCCTATTTCCACTTGAGTCTTTCTAGGTGGTATGTTTCTAGTAATTTATCCATTTCCTCTAGTTTATTTTGTTAGTGTATAATTGTTCATAGTAGTCCATTATGATCCTTTTTTTTCCTGAGTCCACAGTTGTGATGTTTCTTTTTGTTGTTGTTGTTGTTAAGCTTATGAAATCTTTGCCTAATCCATCGTTGCAATTTTTTTCCTATGTGTTTTTTTAATTTATTTTTTATTTCAATAGGTTTTTTTGGGGGTACAGGTGATGTTTCATCGCATGAATAAGTTCTTTAGTGGTGATTTCTGAGATTTTGGTGCCCCCATCACCCAAGCAGTGTATCCTGTACTCAACGTGTAGTCTTTTATCCCTAATCCCCCTCCCTCTTTTCCTCCCCGTGTCCCCCAAGTCCATTGTATCATTCTTAAGCTTTTGAGTATCATTCTTAAGCTCATAGCTTAGCTCCCACTGATGAGTGAGAACATATAATGTTTGGTTTTCCATTCCTGAGATACTTCACTTAGAATAATAGTTTCCAATTTCACCCAGGTTACTGCAAATGCCATTATTTCATTCCATTTTATGGCTGAGTAGTATTCCATGGTACATATATGTATCACATTTTCTTTATCCACTCATTAATTGGTGGGCATTTGGGCTGGTACCATATTATTGGAATTGCAAATTGTGCTGCTATAAACATGTGTGTGCAGGTATCTTTTTTGTATAACGATGTCTTTTCTTCTGGATAGATTCCCAGTGTAGGATTGCTGGATTGAATGGCATAACTAAATTTAGTTCTTTAATAAATTTACACACTGTTTCCATAGTGGTTTGTACTAGTTTACATTCCCGCCAACAGTGTAAAAGTGTTCCCTTTTTACCACATTCACAGCAACATCTATTTTTTTTTCTATGTTTTGATTATGGCCATTCTTACAGGAGTAAGGTGATATCACATTGTAGTTTTGATTAGCGTTTCTCTGATAATTAGTGATGTTGAGCATTTTTCTATATGCTTGTTGGCCATTTGTATATCTTCTTTTGAGAATTGTCTATACATGTCTTTAACCTACTTTTTGATGGGATTGTTTGTTTCTTTCTTGCTGAACTTGTTTGAGTTCTTTGTAGATTCTAGATATTTCTCCTTTGTCGGACGTGTAGCTTGCAAAGGTTTTCTCCTAATCTGTGGGTTGTCTCTTTACTCTGTGGATTGTTTCTTTTGCTGTGTGAAGCTTTTTAATTTAATTAAGTCTCATCTATTTATTTTTGTCTTTGTTGCATTTGCTTTTGGGGTCTTGGTCATGAAGTCTTTTTCTAAGCCGATGTCTAGAAGGATTTTTTTCTGATGTTATGTTCTAGAATTTTTATGATTTGGGGTCTTAGATTAAAGTCCTTGTTCCATCTTGAGTTGACCTTTAATAAGGTGAGAGATAAGGATCCAGTTTCATTCATCTACATATTGCTAGCCAATTATCCCAGCACCATTTGTTGAATAGGGTGTCCTTTCCCCACTGTATGTTTTGTTTGCTTTGTCGAAGATCAGTTGGCTGTATTTGGCTTTATTTCTGGGTCTCCATTCTGTTCCATTCATCTATATGCCTACTTTTATACCAGTACCAGGCTGTTTTGGTGGGCATTTGGGCTGGTACCATATTATTGCAATTGCAAATTGTGCTGCTATAAACATGTGTGTGCAAGTATCTTTTTTGTATAACGATGTCTTTTCTTCGTTGGTGACTATGGCCTTATAGTATAATTTGAAGTCTGGTTAATTTGATGTCTTCAGATTTATTCTTTTTGCTTAGCCTTGCTTTGGATATGTGGGCTCTGTTTTGGTCCCATATGAATTTTAGGAATGTTTTTTCTAGTTCTGTGAGGAATGATGGTGATATTTTGATGGGAATGGCATTAAATCTGTAGATTGCTTTTGGCAATACAGTCATTTTTACAATATTGATTCTACTCATCCATGAGCATAGGATATGTTTCTATTTGTTTATGTCACGTATGATTTCTTCCAGCAGTGTTTTGTAGTTTTCCTTGTAGAGATTTTTCACCTGCTTGGTTAAGGTCAGAAAGATTCACAGCTGCATTATATCAGACATTCAAAGAAGAATTGGTACCAATCCTATTGACACTATTCTACAGGATAAAAAAAAGGGAATCCTCCCTAAATCATTCTATGAAGCCAGTATCACCCTAAAACCAAAACCAGGAAGGGACATAACGAAAAAAGAAAACTACAGACCAATATCTCTGATGAACATAGATGCAAAAATCCTCAACAAAATACTAGCTAATGGAATTCAACTGCATATCAAAAACATAATTCACCATTATCAAGTAGGTTCCATACCACGGATGCAGGGATAGTTTAATATCTACAAGTCAATAAATGTGATACACCATATAAACAGAATTAAGAAAAAAATCACATGATCATCTCAATAGATGCAGAAAAAGCATTTGACAAAATCCAGCATCCCTTTATGATTAAAATTCTTAGCAGTACTGGCATAGAAGAGACATACCTTAAGGTAATAAAGCCATCTATGACAAACCCACAGCCAACATTATACTGAATGGGGTAAAGTTGAAAGCATCCTTTCTGAGAACTGGAACAAGACAAGGATGCCCACTTTCACCACTTCTATTCGTCATAGTACTGGAAGTCCTAGCCAGACCAATTGGACAATAGAAAGAAATCAAGGTCATCCAAATCGTAAAGAGGAAGTCAAAATGTCACTGTTTGTGATGATATACTAGAAAACCCTAAAGAATCATCCAAAAAATCTTCTAGAACTGGTTAGCAAATTCAGCAAAGTTTCAGGATACAACATTAATGTACACAAATCAGTAGCTCTGCTATACAACAACAGTGATCAAGCTGATAATCAAATCAAGAACTCACTCCTTTTAAAATAGCTGCAAAAATTAAATAAAATAGGAACATACCTAATCAAAGAGCTGATGTTTCCTCTTGTAACATGTTATATGTTCAAAATTATAGTGAAATTAAATAGTTAAAAATAATGTTATCTATTTATATTCCTGATATTGACCATCTAATGGATAAATTATAAAATCTTATTAAACAGCTGACCAACAATGCAAACGGCTATAAGAATAAATACTAGAAAGAGCAATGGAGCTGGTAAGTGCTCTGGAATAAAATGTTTGCTTAAACAGAAGACAACAGAGAATGTTCCAAATCTTGAAATCTCTGAATGAAAGAGTTGCATGTTTAAGAAATAATGTTTTTATAAGAAAAGTTTCATCTGGAAATAGTTATTAAATTAAAGAAGATAAAGGGAGATGAAGGGTGATACTTCAGGAAATGACAGTCAAGATATAACCTTAATAATTCAGCTCAAAATTTGTAATCCAGGACCCACACTTAAGGGTCTACATGAGTTATAGATCTTTGACAGTAGAAAGATGAGGATAAAAAGGGTCTAGAAGAAGGTTTGGCAGCATTTGCTGACTTGCTATAAATGATGCAAGAAAGAAAAAAAGCACTCAAGTCTCTGTTATTACATTGAAATTTCTGCAACTTGAAATGTTGTGTTTGTATTAATACAATTAATTGTATTAATCATTTCAATTAAAATAAATACAATTTATAATGCTAACATGTTGTTAGTAATTTTTAAAAAAGGCTTTAAGTTTTTGTTTCCCTTTACTTTTTGTCATTTAGAATTTCCCCAGAACTATGTAAACATTGAATATGCTATAGGAGTATTTACAATGTAAACTATTATTTTAGTGGGTTGATTTTGGTAATTAACTGATATTTTCTGTTTGGTATTCCCTCTACTGTGAATTTTAGAATACTTTCCACTGTTATTTAACATACCAAGAATATTTGCTAATCTCAAATAAAATATCTCAGAAAAACAAGATTTTGTTTGGAAAAGTTTTCCGACCTTTGGAAGAAATTTAGCACTATATAGAAAAAAATAACACTTTAATTGAAAATCTTTTTATATAAGTCAATCTCTATACTCTGAAGTAAACATTAAATTATTCCAGTTTTTGAAAATTTAAAAATGTACTGAATCAATGGTCCAGTAAGAAACTTCTAAGCTTTCTTCAGTATTATCTGGCTAACTTTTTTGAAACTTCTGTTAGGCTGATTTATGAGATTTTAAAAATTGTCTCTTGCTGTTGTACCAACCATAAAAAATTGAAAATTATATATTTTCATAGACTACTTACTTATATGTATACAAACATAGTTATACTGAAGAAATATTGCATTTGATGAAATATATTTATGCCAGAGGCAGAGGTCATTTCTATGATGTTTTCTTTTCTTTTTTTTTTCTCTTTTTTTAGCTATGCTATATAAGGAAAAGCCCAGAGACCTTGCTCTATTGCATTCCATGTCATTCTCTGGAGACAAACTTTTAAACAGTATATATTTAAACAATTCTGCAGAAAAGTAAAACAATGATTGAATTCCTTAAAACAATAGCAATACATTTCTAAAATAAGACCTATGAGCAATACTTATATATTATGCTACTTTTTAAAGTAACTAAATATTTTAAAGTTTTAATTTTATAATGCCTAATCTCTGAGATCGAGACTAGAACAAATTATGCAGACATCATTTCTATATTTTCCAACAGAATTAAAAATGATCAGCTACCACTGAAGTAACAAGGAAAAAAATTGTAAAATGAGCTTCATCTTTGATGACATTAGAAAGTTCACTCTCTTAATATTAATCATATTTCATTCATTGTGACCTTTTTTCTTAATTTAGTTTTTTTAAAAAAAACACTCCTTATACTCTACATTTAGTATTAATTTTGCATGTGAAATTAGAAAGAAATACGAAGTGGAGACTGTCAAAGTCTAAGGATGTGTGTTATGATAGTTAATATTAAAGGCTAGTTATAATTTTGGCAATTTAGTGAAACATGGAACTTACTTTATATGTCTATATCACTATGAGATACAATAGAAGAACTTCAGACACTTTATTCAAAAACCATAATTAAATTTCCTTGATATTAATAGATTATGAGTATATGAGTAAAATTATTAGAAAATAATTCTTAGAAATCCTAAAAAGTGACAAAAGTAGGTATTTTATTATTTCTCCTTTTATATCCTGCTAATTCTTATGTCTCTAGATTTCATAGACCTTAATTGAATATACTTTTCACTAAATACAATGTGAATAAAAGCAACTTCAAAGAAAGTCACTGTTTGTACTAAAGGCATTATGATTAGGACTCACTAGGAAATAGACTGAATTATAATTGGAGAACATATGTTTTAACAAGTAACATTTTGAGTTGTGCAAGAAAGCTAATGAGATATTTGTTACAAACAGTGAATCAATAGATGTCTTTAATGCAACTAAGTGTTTCTTTACTTTTTGGTTCACCAAAGATTTTTTTCTTTTTTGAAATTTGTATTGACATAATTTTAGATTCACATGCGATTGTAAGAAATAAAGAGTCCATGTACACTTTATGCAGTTTCCCCAATTTTGCAAAACTATAGTGCAGTATCAAAAACCAGGATATTTACATTGATACAATTCACCAAGGTTATTCAGCTTCTCCCAATTTTACTTATACTCATTTATGTATGTGTATTTAATTCCACGCTAAATTTACACAGGCAAAACACTGACCAATTCCAACAAGACAAAGATCTCTCCTATTGACCTTTGTAATCACACTCACATCCCTCCTGCATCTCTCTGTATCCACTGGCAACCACTTAGCTGTCCTTCACTTTTTAAAGTTTTTATTTAAAAATGTTATGTTACTGGAATCGTACGGTCTCTATTTCCCTTGAGATTGGTATTTTTTCATGCGGCATAATTCCCTGGAAAGTCATACAAGTTGTTGCATGTATCTAGTTCATTGCTTTTTAATGCTGAGTTATATTGCATGATGTAGGTACCACAGTCTGTTTAACCATTCACCTATTGAAGAACATCTGGGAAGATTCTAGTTTTTGGCTATTACAAATAAAGTTGCTATATATGTTTGTGTATCGATTTTTCTGTGAACACATATGTTATTTCTCTGGGATAAAAACCCAAGAGTACCATTGCTATTTAGTATGGTACTTGCATGTTTCGTTATAAGAAAATGTCAAAATATTTTACAGATTGGCTGTACCATTTACATTTCTACGAGCAAGGTATGAGTGACGCCCTTTTTTTTGTATTCTCAATCATTTGTTGTTGCCATGATTTTTTAAAGTTATTCTGTTATGTATAAGTATGTACTGATATCTTATTGTGGATTTAATTTTCCTTTCACTTATGGCTGAAGATGTTGAATATTTTCTTCTGTGAAATGTCCATTCATGACTTTTGTCCATTTTCAAATTTAATTTTCATTCATTTAATTTTCAATACTGAATTTTGGGAGTTCTTTGTGTATTCTAGATATTAATTTTATTGTAGATACATAGTTCACAAATATTTTCTCAAAGAATGTAGCTTGTCATTTTATCTTCTTCCCATGAGCTGTTGCAGAACAAATATATTTAATTTTGATGAGGTCAATTTATATATTTATCTTTTATGGAAAGATAAAGAACTCCTCATAGCCCTAGGCCCCAGATATTTTCTCATTTGTTTCTCTAAAAAGTTGTATAGCTTTATGTTGTATATTTATGTCCATGATCCATTTTGAGTTAATTTTTAACAAGATGTGAAATTCTGGTTCACTTTTGTCTATGAATAACCAATTGCTCCAGCACTATATATTGAACAGACTATCCTTTAACTATTGAATTGCTTTTATTCCTCATCAAAAATCAGTGGTGTATTTGGTTCCATTGACCTATGTGTCTATCACTTCACTAAAACAAATTATCTTGATTAATTTAGTTATATATTAAGCTTTGATATTTAATAGAGTGATTATTCCCATTTCATTCATTTTTGAGATTATTTTGGGTATTCTAGCTTCTTTACTTTCCATATAAATTTTAGAATAACTTTGTCTGTGTTTACAAAATATTTGCTAGGATTGTTATACTTACACCATTAAATCTACAGGTCTGTTTGGGGGAAAATAGTATACTTGCTGTTTTGAGTTTTCCACTCCATGAACATGTATGTCTCTCTATTCAAATCTTATAATTTTTAGCACACACTTCTTGTTCATAGTTTGTTTAGTGTATACTTATGTTTTACATTTTCTTTGACATGGTTGTAAATGTTTTTATTTGTTGTTTTTAATTTTGGTGTTTGAATGTTCATTGTCAGTATATACAATTGTTTTTGGTTTTGTATTAACAACATATTGGCCATTTTTATGGTCATCCACAAAGGCAGGCAGACTCTTCCCAAAGTTTGGCTCAGATTTGGAGGCTGATGATGCCACACACACCAAGAGGGTATTAAAAAGTTTATTCATGATGTAAGTGAAGTCCCTGGGGGACCAGGGCAAACCAGTTAAGTAGGTCTAAAATGAATTAGAAAAAAAAAAAATTAGCCTGGGTTTTTACTGTGCTTGGGGTGTGAACCTTTAAGTGTTCTTGCACACTGAAAGGGGCTCCTACATTTGAATTCTCTACTGGTGTCAAATGATGGACTGCCCAGGCTATCTCAACAGCACATCAGATGTGGGGCATAAGGAGAAGGAGAAGTGGGGGTTAAAAGTTGTTATATTCAAATCTCAAAAACTGAACTCATACTCCTCATTACAGTCTTGTGTCATGCAACCTTGCTATGCTCACTTATTAGGTTTGTAAGTGGCTTTAGGTTCTTTGGGATTTACTACATATACAATCATATCATCTTCAAATAATGATAGCTTGGTTTCTTTTTTTTTTAGTCTGTATACCTTTATTTTTTCTTGATTTATTACAATGACTAAAACTTTCAGTATTATATTGAATAAGGCATATAAATCACTTACAATATAGGAAAGCATTCACTTTTTCACCACTAAATATAAAGTTAGCTGAAGATTTTAATGGTTTAGACTGGATGTTCTGTCAAATGCTTTTTCGACATCAATTGATATGATCATATAATTTTTATTCTTTAGCTTGACAATACTAAATGCCTTTATATATGTCAAAAAATCAAATATTTAAGATTTCAACTTATTAAAAGCAATTTGCTTCTCAACCACATTTCCCGAAATAACTTTGATTTTCTTATTACAACTGACAGGGCAAAACTCTTTATTATTATTATTAATTATTTTGTATGTTTTTTTATCCAAGATTTTTTTTCAGTAAGATATAATTATGAACTTGTATTATTCATGTCTTCAATATCCCTGTAAAATTTAGTTCAACTTGCGTAGATTACAAAGGATAGTATCTCTTTGAATTGTTCTGTTTTAGCACAGTGCAGTCAAAGTCTTTTGTATTTATTCACCTAATAAAATTGTGTTTGTAAGTAATAATGATATCAGCAATGAATGAGTACAGCTGTTTCTCAATCCTAAAATGGACCAAGCAAAACTATTCACAGATTTGTAAGTAAACCTGGTGATATGCTTTCCGGGTTCTCCTTATTGGTATTTAAACCCTGTAAAATAAGTGTTTTTTTAAATAGTTGCATATACAGGCGTTAAGTGAATAATGGCTTTCATAGTTCTCTCAGTAGTTATCAGCTCTGTTTCCTCTTCATATGCAATCACCTATTCATGAATATAAAACAAACTTCCCTCGGCACCCTCTCTCCAGATCATTACTCCCAGTTAGGTCTAAGTTGCTCAAAGTTTTTTTTTTTTTTTTTTTTTTTTTTTTTGTGATGAGTCTTTCTTTGATTAAAAAAATAAGAAAAGCAAGCTTACACTTATTCCAAGTATTCTTGGAGGTGGGCAGGACAGAAATTACTGCTAGTTAGAGATTGCAGCAAGCATTTCCTGCAATGGCTCCATTTATGATGGGGCTAATATTTGATGAACATTATGTAGGTGACAGGGTTGGCACTTAGCAACAGTGGGCCCTTGTGTGGTGGAGACAGGGAAAGTAAAGTTTCATTAATTCTAAAAAGGAAAAGGTCAACTAAAGCCTTATTATGTATCTTCACCGCCTCTGTTGTTTCATACATGTTTGCAGATGGTTAAATATTATAAATTTCTTCACAGAAGTGTCATGTACAATACCATTAGGTGACAAGTGGTCTCCCTAGTATAAACTAAAATTCTTGGAGCAATTCCATGCTAAACAAAACTTTGTGTCAATGTCAGCTGTTCAAATGTACATAAATCTTTCCAGAAAGCCAAAGATGATAATTTAAAAGCATGTAAGTGTTTAGGGATCCCCCATAGTTATAAATCATAACTGAAAAATAAAGCAAACCCTGGAATAGTTACAAAATAGAGGAAAGTGTGTCTTTGGTATTTACCTCATCTTCTCAATGGGAGACGATGATGTGTATCCCTTTTGTTATTGGGTTATTGTGTAAAGTCTAATGATCTCATTGTTATTTTTTAATAGGTGAGGATGACCCAACTCTAAGACCCCATGAACACAGTGCTACTCTCCAGTAAGCTCCTTCTCCTATTCTATAGAACAATGGTAATTTTCCTTTCTTTAGTTATCTGTTTTCAAAGAGCATGCAGCTAAAATAAAACACACACATATGCACACACACACGCACATGCACACACACAAATCACTAAGTAACTAAGCACTTCAAACCTAGACATACTGAAGTATTTCTAATAACTGATGATGGATAGCTTGTGAATACATTTAAAATATAAACTGAACATCTATTAGGTATCAAGAACCATGATAGTGGTTACCAAATAAAGAGATAATTGTTGACCCTATTCTTTAGTAGCTGCTCTTAGGATAATAAAACTGTGTGCCTCCTTACATAAAGAGTGTTCTCTTTTTGTATCTAAAACATCTAGGGAAATTCTAAATTTACATTCTAAATGTGTATTCACTACTTCTAAGTATATCTATGTACACAAAGGTAACTATTTATCAATAACGTTAATTCTACTTAGCTAAGAAGCAACTAATTCTACTGATACTGATATTTGAAAACTTAATCCTAGCCCACCACTCTAGAAGTCAGTTCAATGAGAACACAAACATTGTTTTATTTCTATGTACTATGGTAGATGTCTAACACATTCCTGTATAACAAAATATTAAATTTTGACATTTTATAATAATCTTTACTAGTTAGAATGAACTTATTTCTGTTTTAAAATCTAGATCCTTTTGAATATGTATTTATTCAAATATAAGATTTAAGCTGTGGCTTTCCAATTTTGATGTAAGATGGTCTCAGTTATGGTTTGGATTTATGTCCCCACCCAAATGTCATGTCAAACTGTAATCCCTAATGTTGGAGGTGAGGCCTAATGGGAGGTGACTGGATCATTGGGGCAGATTCCCCCTTTTGATTCTGTTCTCGTGATAGAGTTCTCACAAGACCTAGTTGTTTAAAACTGTGTGGCATCTCCTCGCTCTGTTTCTTCCTCCTGCTATGGCCATGGAAGATATGCCTGCTTCCTCTTCAATTTCTGCCACGATTGTAAGTCTCCTGAGGCCTCTGCCACCATGTTTCCTATACAGTCTGTAAAATCATGAGCCAATTAAACCTCCTTTCTTTATAAATTACCTAGTCTCGGGTATTTCTTTATAGAAATGTGAGAATGAATACATGCAGAAAATGAGTACTGAGGTGTGGGACTTTGCTCTAAAGATACATGAAAATGTGGAAGCAGCTTTGGAATTGGTAGCAGGCAGAGGTTGGAAGAGTGTGGAAGGCTAGGAAGAAGACAGGAAGATGAGGAAAGGTTTAGAACTTCCTAGAGACTTGTTAAATCATTGTGAACAAAATGCAGATAATGATATGGACAGTGAAGATCAGGCTGAGGAAGTCTTAGATGGAAATGAGGAACTTACTGGTAACTAGAGCAAATGTCACTTTTGTTATGCATTAGCAAACAACTTTGTGGCATTGTACCCCAACTCTAGGGATCTGTGGAACTTTGAACTTGTGAGTGATGATTTAGGGAACCTAGTGGAAGAAATTTCTAAACAACAAAGCATTCAAGCATTGGCCTGGCTGTTTCAAACAGCATAAGCTCATATGTGTGAGCAAAGAAATGAAACTGGAACTTATATTTAAAAGGGAAGCAAAGTGTAAAGTTAAGAAAATTTGTAACCTGGCCATGTGGTAGAAAAGAAAAGGTCATTTTCAGGAGAGGAATTCAAGCCAGCTGCAGACATTTGCATAAGTAAAGAGGAGCCAAATGCTGATAGCTGAGACAGTAGGAAAAAGGCCTTTAAGGCATTTTAGAGAACTTCACAACAGCCCCTCCCATCACAGGCCCAGAAGCCCAGGAGGGAAGAGTGGTTTTGTGGGCCAGGCCCAGGGTGCAGCTACATCGTGCAGCCCTTGGACTCTGGTCCCTGCATTCCATCCACTCCAGCTGTAGCCAGTTACCACTTGGGCTGCTGCTTCAGAGAGTGCAAGCCATATGCCATGGAGTTTCCATGAGATGTTAAGCCTATGGGTGCACAGAATGCAAGAGTTGATACTTAGGAGCCTCTACTTAGATTTCAGAGGATGTATGGAAAATTCTGGAGGTCCAGGCAGAAGTGCTCTACAGGAGCAAATCCCTCATGGAGAACCTCTACTAAAGCAGCACAGAGAGGAAATGTGGGGTTGAAGCCACCTTACAGAGTCCTCACTGGGGCACTGCCTCCTGGAGCTGTGAGAAGAGGGATACCTTCCTCCAGGTCCCAGAATATTAGATCCACAAGAAGCTTATACCCTGCATTTAGAAAAGCTACAGGCACTCAATGTCAGCCCTTGACAGCAGCTGTGGAAGCTAAGTCTTGCAGAACCATAAAGGCAGAGCTGTACACTGGGAGTCTATCCTTTGCACCAGTGTTCCCTGGGTGTGAGACATGGAGTCAAAGGGGATTATTTTGGAGCTTTAAGGCTTAGTGACTCCCCTGCTAGGTTTCAGACTTGCAAGGAGGCTGTAGCCCCTTTCTTTGGGCTGATTTCTCTATTTTGTAATGGGAACATTTACCCAATGCCTGTAACCCATTGTATCTTGGAAGTAACTAACTTATTTTTGACTTTACAGGCTCTTGGCAGAAGGGACTAGCCTTGTCCCAAGTGAGACTTTGGACTGTGCATTTTTGTGTTAATGCTGGAAGGACTTAAGACTTTGGGGGACTGTTGAGAAGGCATGATTGGATTTTGCAATGTGAGAAAAACATGAGATTTGAGAGGGGTCAGGGCAGAATGAAATCATTTGGGTCTATGTCCCCACCCAAATCTAATATTGAAATGTAATCCTCAATGTTGAAGGTGGGGCCTGGTGGGAGGTGATTGGATTATGGGGGTGGTTTCTAATGGTTTACTACCATCCTTCTAGTGCTGTTTTGTGATAGAGTTTTCATGAAACCTGGTTGTTAAAAGTATGTATCACCACCCCCCACCCCAAACCTCTCTCTCTTCCTCTGGCTCTGGACATGTGA
This sequence comes from Symphalangus syndactylus, assembly GCF_028878055.3. Taxonomy (NCBI): domain Eukaryota; kingdom Metazoa; phylum Chordata; class Mammalia; order Primates; family Hylobatidae; genus Symphalangus; species Symphalangus syndactylus. Next base: position 93,087,724 of record NC_072433.2, read on the forward strand.
AGACATACCTGCTTCTCCTTTGCCTTCCACCATGACTGTGAGTTTCCTGAGGCCTCCCTAGCCAAGCTTCCTCTACAGCCTGCAGAACTATGAGACAAATAAACCTTTTTTTCTTTTTAAATTACCCAATCTCAGGTATTTCTTTATAGCAGTGCAATAATGGACTAATACAGTCTCCTCTCAGCCTTTCAAATGGGAAGCAAAAAGCAAGCCCTCTGCTACTGAATTTCTCCTCAACATATCTAGGGTTAGTATTTCCATGGCCCTCCTGCCTAAGGTGATCCTGTATCATTCCTGACTCCACCATTTATTCTCATCAAATCTATTATCTGGTAATCTAGACTTCAGCAATACAAAGCTTGTCTGAATATTCCAAACAGAGTCCTTAAAAATTCAACAAATCTCTGTCTATATTTTCAGCTCTTTCAAGTCAAAAGTATTTGACTTCAAATCAAAGTATCTATTATGAGGCTGGGTGTGGTGGCTTACACCTGTAATCCTATCACTTTGGGAAGCAAAATCGGGAAGATCACTTGAAGTCAAGAGTTTGAGACCAGCCTGGCCTACATGGTTAAACCTCGTCTCTACTAAAAATACAAAAATTAGCCAGGTGTGTTGGCAGGTGCTTGTAATCCCAGCTACTCAGGAGGCTGAGGCAAGAGAGTCGCTTGATTCCTAGAGACAGAGGTTTCAGTGAGTTGAGATTATACCACTGCACTCCAGCCTGGGTGACAGAGTGAGACTCTGTCACAAAACAATAACAAAAACAAACAAACAACACCAACCAAAAACGCACCTACTATGAGCTAAAGTATTTTTTTCAAAATTTAAGTTTTGTTTTTTTTTTTCCTCAAGGTTCTATTCACTCCTTTCTCAAGGAGGAGAAATATCATTTGTTAGGTGGCAAAAAATATTTGGAGAAATAAAAATATCTTAATTAAAAAAATCATTGAATCTTTGAATATTACCCTATGACAAATTTTACTGTAATCTTGCAGTAGTAACCAAAAAGACTTCAAGATATAAACTAAACTTTTTGATAACAAAGAGAGACAAAACTGTTGAAAAAAGAGAAAAATTAATGGGAATTTTAGAAAAGTGAAACACTATGGGACTCTCTTCAAATACGAGCATCCAATGTAAATAATCCACATGATGCAATACATTTGAAAAAACACAATTTAACAAATGAAGATCAAAACTATTAGCACTGAGATATTGTTCTTATACATCTGACTTCTATTTTATCTGAAACAAATATATTTTTCACATTAAAAAAAAAAAAAAAACAGTCTCTTCTAATCTTAGCTTTTCCAATAACCATCTTAAAGCCACCAAGAAAGGCTTTCTGTGAATCTGATTTAACTTTCTGAAACATTTATTTCCTTATGGACAGATGCAGTGTCCCCTTACCCTCTTTAAATAAAAAACTTCAGAGAAAATAAATTTAACAGAGTTTATTTGAGTAAAGAGTGACTCACAAATCACGCAGCACTCAGAACCAGAAAAGGTTCAGAAAGCTCCTCTCTGCAATATGGGCAGTGAGCATTTATATCGGAATCTGGAAGTAAGTACAGAAATAGCTGAAATGGTTATACGGAGGCATTTGTCTTATTTAGACATGACTTGATCCATTAGCTGCTAAGCTTTTGTGATTGGCTAAGATCCAGCTCTTTATTACAAAAATATATTCTCCTGTATTAGGTTTCGGTTTGTTTGCATACTAAGAGGTTGCAGTTCACTACATAGGAATGAAAGGTATGAAGATAGTCTCATGCCAAATATAATTTTAAAATTTCCACCTTTTGGTCAGCTTCTCAATCTTGAGAGATGGACCGAAACTTTGGGTAGTGAATTCACTGTGTCACCATTATAATGCACTTGTTTTGTCTCAGCATGGAACTCACAAGTCAGAACCTCAGTTCAGTTGAATGATTGTTTACATTCTTGCTGTTCTAGTCAAAGTGAGACCACTTAATGCATGATGTATCTCTGCATACAAACATTTAAGACTCTTACTAATTTCTGTTGCTGATTGTCTTATTATAGGAATTTTCAAAGGGAAGCTACTCAAAAGGTGTGAATGAGCCAGTCCAAATATCTGAGTCAGTAGGAAGGCAGAAGAGAGTAAGAAATTCTCTGCAGACCCTATGTAGGCCCTCAGGGGCTGAAAAGGAAGGCCACCTTGTGTTATTTGAATATGAGTCAGCTAAATTTGTTCACTCATAGGTCAGCAGAGCTTCTGAACAAGATTCAGTAGAAAATTAACTTTTTTTTTTGTCATCTTTTTGTAACATGCTGTAAGGGTATGCAGCCACAATTAGTGGAAAAGGATTTAATCCAACAGAATTATATAAGCAATTACATATACCAGATAGATAGTCCCCAGGTCTTGAGCACGTGATGCCTGGAAGCACAACATACCATTTGGAGGCATCTCTCAGATACGTTTTCTATATTCGGTGGTGGTTATGTTATTAATAGCAAAGCCATTGGCAGTGATGTCTAGAACATCAAAGATAGATTTCCACTGTTCTTTTGGTGCTTCAAGGTGATTGTCATTGGGAATGTGGACAGGCCTTAGTAATAGTGGAATTGTTTCCTGTTTTTGTTGTTTTTGTGTTTTTTGGCATTAGCCTACAAACTCAATAGTTGCTCTGGTGTTTTGCTACAGCATGAGCCTTTGCTAAAGCCATTGACTTATTATGGTCCCATTAGCTTTTCTGTGGGGAAAGGGAAAAAAATAGGACAACAACATATAAGAAAAAAGAAAAAAATGGCTGGGTGCAGTGGCTCATGCCTGTAATCTCAGCACTTTGGGAGGCAGAGGTGGGCAGATCATTTGAGGTGAAGAGTTCAAGACCAGCCTGGCCAACATGGTGAAACCCCTTCTCTACTAAATAATACAAAAAAAAAAAAAAATTAGCTAGGCATAATGGTGCATACCTGTAATCCTGGCTATTTTGGAGGTTGAGGAAGGAGAATTGCTTGAACCTGGGAGGTGGAGGTTGCAACGAGGCGAGATCCTACCACTGCACTCCAGCCTGGGTGACAGAGTGAGACTCCATCTCAAAAAAAAAATATATAAGGTTTTCATGATGGCAAAGAAGCTAAACCTTGATCTGTGATCTTTGAAAAGTTTTCCACATCTAGGATGTCCTTTAATTCTGGGGAGAAACTTTCCTGGTTAGTTTTACCTTAAGGTCTTCAACAATTTTACAGCTCCAAAAGTCTGAAAGGGAATACTTGAGTTGTGAGACAGACCTAAGATTCAAGGCCTTAATATTTTACTGCAGTATGGTTGGTAAGAACTTGGCATGGTCCCTTCCAACAAGGTTCAAGGGTAGTCTTTCCCTGATATCATTTCCAGAAGACCTAATCGCTGGGCTCTAGATTAGGAAGTTTGGTTGTCCTCAGTTGGTGGATTAAAAAAGCTTCTTTTATCTGGAGAAAACACACTCTGGCATAAAGCATTAAAGCCTTGCAATAGTTTGGCAAGTGACTGTCAGAGCTTTTCTATAATACAGAGCAAAGCTTCTATCCAACCAGAGAATATACAAACTACTATAAAAACATATTGATATCCCATTGATAGTGGCAATTAAATGAAATCTGTCTATCCAAATGGTCCACCAGGTGTCAGAAGTCCCACCTAAAGTTGTAATTTTTTTACCATGTTTATGGGCTTGAAAAACTAAACATTGGTTACAAACCATTTTTTGCAATTTTAGAACAGTTTCCCCTCCAATTTTTTGAACAACAATATATCATTTGATCTACTTTATGATGAAATATGGAGCACAGAGTTTTCATAATGGAAGCATTAAGAACTCAGGAAGAATCAAGCAAATGTCTTAGTTGAGTTCACACTTAACATTGAATTTATATCCTTTTAGATACCAATTTTGTTTTTCAAAATCAGATGCCTAGGACTACTTATTAAATAGATTATCATAGGTGACTTGACTTGGATCAAACTTCTGGAGTTTATTTCAGTTGCATATTCTAATAGTTTTAGTACTAAATAACTTAGCATAAAAACATACCAAGGCATTTTCTTGGTATTAAATTAATGGTTGTTCTGATTGATATTGGGTTAACAGTTTTATGATCCAAACAGTCTCCTAATTAGAGTTCTAGAAATTCTTACCCAGTCCAATGGTATAATCTTAAAGTTATGAGAAACCCGTACTTTTTAGAGTCATTTACATGAATCTTCTTAAAGACAAAACACTTTCATATTATAGTTGCTAAAAAAAGCTTCCAGTTAAGTACTAGAGTAAAATAATTAACTGACTTTGGATTACGATACTTAAATAGTTATGGTTAAATATCTTACTCAGGCTTATGATAATAATAATAATGTAATTGACAAGGAAGATTGGCTGTTTCTGTGGCATATAACATTTTATGATAATAACTAGAATTACGACTGATAATATTATTCCAGGACTATCAGACTTCCTGAAATTTAATATAATTTCTGGAATATACCTCAGTAGTATATTCATACCAACATAACAAAGAAGGGAAACATTCTTTTTTTTTTAACCCCTTAATGGTCTCCTTTTCTAGAATTTCAAAAGTGTTTGTGCACATTAATATGTGACTTTCACATGTAGCTTTTCTAATCCTGATTTACAGAGAGTTGACAGTACATCCAGTTGTGGTCCCTAAACAATTTTTGCTGCCCAACAGCAGTGACACCACAGGGCCAACATCCCATCTCTAATCTACGACTGGATATGAAACCCATATCAGGACCATGTCTCCCCACAAGTTCATGTCACTGACTCACTATGGGATGGAATCTAACTGAAGATGAGAGGGACTGAGGGAAGGCATGGTGAGTGCAAGCAAACATGTCAGGCAGAGTGAGGAGAACATTAGCAGCTCAAATGCCTGCCCATTTCAGAAAAGAAGGAACACAGAAATTGAGAATACCACTTTACCCAGTAAGAGCCAATCCTGACATATTTTTCTCCCCTCTTTTGGACTTCTTCTTTGGGTAACATGAGTCGTTAGAAGTCAATCCTGAATGTCAAAAGTATGTTATTTAATGCTTAGAATAAACACAGTCCCTTCCTGCACCACAACCACCCTCACGAGGAAGACCTCGCCATATGGACCGATGGTCCTCTGCTGCCCACTGTACCAGGGGAGTTGAAGGGACAATAAACTTTTACAAGAACCCAACAAATTCGTGTCTGACCTCTTTTTCAGAACTCCTTATGTTCTGGTTAAACCCAGTTCTATGCCGCAGCAGTGGGGAACTGGGCTGGACTGAGCTCCCCTTCAAGGCACAGACTAGGCCCTGACCAAACTTGATGCAGAGAATAACTCCCTTCCTGTCTCCAGCTTCATAGGCTGATCTCAGAAACAGAGGTCAATGAGCCATGATGTTCAATGCTGGATACAGATTAAAATCAACTTTAAAGATGAGCCCCAACCTGACTAATTGAATAGTGTAGTGTTACAGCACAAAAGGATATATGTGCAGAATGCCTAATGTGAAGACAGGGTTAAGCACCACTCACAGGGGCAAGCTCAGCACACCTCCCACCTTCTGGCTCTGCTCTCTCCTTGGGGTCTCATTGTCACCAATATCCAGACAGTGGGTGGCCAAGGAGAAGAAACATGCCAAACAGTCAATATGGACCAGACGTGGGGGTGAGGATGTGGCTGAAGTGGTGAATGGGGAAGCTTCCTATGCGTCTTCTCTGCTGTGGTTCTCCCTTTGCCCTCCTTGTCACCAGTTGCTCTTGCTTCTCTCCAACACCACCTTGTTCTGTCTGCCATGGCTCCAAAGCTTTCAGTCTCTCCCCTCACTCTCTTTCTGAGGTGCCTCCCCCTTTACTGTCCCTCTCCGTATTTTTTTCTCTTTTACCTCTTTGGAGATAGTTTTTCTCTAAATTGCTCTTTTTCTTTTCTGCTCCTACCACTTTTTTTTTCTCTCTTCCTGTCTTCTTGCAAATTTCTCACCCATCCTCTCATTTGCCATCTGTTTATGATTCTTCCTTATTTTCTTTCTTCCTTCTCAGGTTGTTTATGATTCTTAGTTACTCTGTGTCTCTCTCCTTACATTAGTTCATTTATTGTGTTACCATAAAGGAATACCTGAGACTGGATGACTTATAATGAAAAGAGGTTTAATTGGCTCACTGTTCTGCAGGCTGTACAAGCATAGCACCAACATTTGCCCTGCTTCTGGTGAGGCCTCAGAGAGCTTATAATCATAGCGGGAGGTGAAGTGGGAGCAGACAAGTCACATGCAAGAGAGGGAGCAAGGAGGGAAAGTATCACACTCTTTTAAACAACCAGATCTCTCATGAGCCAGAACTCATTGATCACCAAGGGTATGGTGCTAAGCCATTCATGAGGGATCTGCTCCCATGATCCAAAACCATCCCACCAGGTCCCGCCTCCAACAATGAGGGTTACATTTCAACATGAGATTTGGAGGGGACATACATTGAAACCATATTACACCTGATCCCCTTTACACATATTCAAAGGAGAAAGATGAAATAAAATGCCTGCATTCCAGAAAAGCACATTTCCAGCTGGATAGAGTTTGGGGCATAAGAGCATCGGATGGCACAAAACAGGCCCAGGTCACCTTTCTCAGCATGGATGGGTGATTGCAAAGGGAAGGCCTAAGAGACAGAAGGACCTGGCCTGAGAAAGAGAAAGATATGAAGTGAGGGCCAGAGAAGGGGTGTCTCAAGTCAGGGGTGGAGTCTGCAGAATCCCAGGACCGGGAAGAGAACACCAACACTCCTGGATTGGGGCTGCGGCACTGCCCTCCAGTGGCCGGCAAGGGGAAGTGTGCATGGCTCAAGGGACGTTACCCCACCTCTCTGGTGAAGTTTTTTGATTGTTTTGTTTTGTTTTTAATAATTTCAACTATTATTTTAGATTCAGGCAGGACATGTGCAAGTTTGCTCCATGGGTATATTGTATGTATACTATATGACACTCAGGTTAGGGTTACACATGATCCCATTACCAAGGTAGTGAATATAGTACCCAATTGGAAATTTCTCAGTCCTTGCCCCCTCTGTCTCTTCCTGCTGTAGTAGCCTCCAGTGATTTTGCTCACATCATTATGTCCATGTGTACCCAATGTTTAGCTCCCACTTATAAGTGAGAACATGAAGTATGTGGTTTTCTGTTCCTGCATTCATTTGCTTGTGATAATAGCCTCCAGCTGCATCCACGCTGCAGCAAAGGACAGGATTTCATTCTTTTTCATGGTTGTGTAATATTTCATGGTGTATATGTACCACATTTTCTTTATCCAATCCACCACTGATGGGAGCACCTAGGTTGATTCCATGTCTTTGCCTTTATGAATAGTTCTATAATGAACACATGAATGCATGTGTCCCTTTGGTAGAACAATTTATATTCCTTTGGATATATACTCAGTAATGAAATTGCTGCGTTGAATGGTAGTTCTTGTTTAAGGTCTTTGAGAAAATAAACTGCTTTACACAGTGACTGAACTAATTTACATTCCCACCAACCCTATTCTCTGCATCTTCATCTTGGTGAAGACTTTAAACAGAAGGGTTAGGGGAAGAGTTTAGTAAAGGATCTTAAGCAGAAAAATGATGCAAAGGAAGTGTCCATATGGCCTGAACACAGAAACTTAGAGGAAGAGGTCAGCCTCAGAGCAATTTTAACTGGAAGCAAAACAACCTCCCGGCTCTCATGGCGACATCTGAGTTTAGTTGTGGTGGAGAGGCAGTGCATGCAGGGCCTTTAGAGTCAGTAGTGATCCTGAGATCCTGGGGATGGAGAGCAGAGATTTGTGAAAAGCTGATTACAACTACATAGAGGAAAAGCAGGCTCTGGAGTGTGATCCTTGCTCCATGTTATCTGCTTCCCTAAACATCAGTTCTTATTTGACAAAGCTCCTCATGCAAATTTAACAACGTCAAATTAGTCTAATTAGTTTAACATCTCTCTTTTCATAAGGAGGAGAGAGAATAAATTTTTGAAAGCTTTTGCAGGGGCCCTCTGGAAGATTGTAAAGTTAGTCCGAGTAAAAAAGACATAATTTAGAATTGGATTTTGGCAAGTTTGTCAAAAAATTAGATGTAAAACACTCGATTAAATAGGATTACAAGTCTCTCTGATAGTAGTCATTTATTTAACCAGAGTGATAATTAAGACTTCAAAGGCAAATATGTGAAGTTACATAATTATAGAAAAATCTTAGCTCTTTTAATAGAGAGGATACAGTTTTCTTAAGTAACCAAAGACCTAACAAACTAAGAACAGACCAATACTCTAAGAAAACTTTCTAGCCATGTACTTTCAGTAGTAAGTTTGATCCTTTTCTTTTTCTGTAACTGTCTTAGTTTATTTTGAAGCACTGTAAAAGAATACCTAAGAATGGGTAATTGGTAAAGAAGAGATTTATTGCCTCACGGTTCTGGCAGATAGGAAGTTCAATATCAAGGGCCCAGCAGGTTTGGCAATTCTAATTCCAAGATGTCACCTTGAAGCTACATCCTTAGGAGAGGAAGAATGCTTTGTCTTCACATAATGAAGACACAAGGGCATAGAGGCAAAAGAGAGATGAATTAGCCCTTTTACAGAGGCATGAGGGATCTGCCCTCACCTGTCTATGGCCTAATCACTGACCAACGGTCCCACCTCTTAATAATATTATAATGACAATTAAGTTTCAACAATTTAATTGTTGAAATTAAACAATTAAATTCAACAACAAAGTTTTGGATGACACAAACATTCAAACAAGAGCATCAACATATACACACATATGTGTGTATATATATACACACATATGTGTGTATATATATGCATATATGTATATATATATATACGTGTGCGTGTGTGTATATATATATACACATATGTGTGTATATATATACATATATGTATATATATATATACGTGTGCATGTGTGTATATATATATATATATATCTCCACTCAGATCTTAGCCAGCTTTGCTACACATAGAGTTTATTTTCCAAAATTTCTCTTCCACGTATCTTCTAGAAATTTCTTATATCTATTCTGTTTGTCCTATGCTATTTCTATTTTCCGTTGTGGAACAATCAATCATTCTGTTTTGGGGAAAAATATTTATTTTTTTCTTAGCAAAGATATATCCTTCATACTTTATAACTTCATGTACCAAAAACATGTCTTACTTTTCTCAAGTACAGAGTTGTTTTTCTTAATATTTCTAGTTTTAACTGTCTGTCAAACTAGCATTTTATAGACTGGCAAATCTATGAATCATAATTCCCAGAAGCATGTACTTCTTCATATTACATTTTTCAATGTGACACAGGACATGTTTGCTAACAGACCCAAATATCTTTAGTTCTTCTGTAATAAGAACATTCAGTAATTAATGTTTCAGTATTTAAACTTACTTAGAAACTAACTAGATATTCAATTATTATCTATCATTTAATTTAGCGAACTTCTAAGGTTGTAAGTGATCAAGGAGATTTGGGAAGCTGCTTTTTTTTTTTTTAGACAGAGTCTCACTCTTATTGCCCAGGCTGGAGTGCAATGCTGCTATCTCAGCTCACCGCAGCCTCTGCCTCCTGGGTTCAAGCAATTCTCCTGCCTCAGCCTCCTGAGTAGCTGGAATTACAGGCACCCACAACCATGCCTGGCTAATTTTGTTTTGCATTTTTAGTAGAGACAAGATTTCGCCATGTTGGCCAGCCTGGTCTCGAACTCCTGACCTCACGTGATCTGCCCACCTCGGCCTCCCAAAATGCTGGAATTACAGGCATGAGCCACGGCGCCCATCCAGGAAGCTATTTTTAAGTAGGCATATTATAACACAAAATAAAGGTGGCCATTATCAAATTATTTCCCTCTTAGCCATTTTTACAGAATGTGATTGTTAGGCAGCCATCACAAAAGCAAGATTCTTAAAATGTTATATATTTGGGTTTGTTGTTTTATTGCTGTCCTTAATGTATATAAAGTAAGGACACTGCACTTTCACTTGCACATTTCTTATGTTAAAACTCATAATTCTATAGCCTTATATGTGTAGAAAACATTTCAAATTAGTTCCTAACTTTCTAAAAGTTTAAGGAATACTTAGCTTTTATAAGTGTTATAAAATAGAGCCAATTAAACAGAGATGTTTTATAAATTAATTTTGGCAACATCATCTGGCGGTAGAAACTATTCCATATCCTTAACACACATACAGAGACACAAACGTAGAGACAGAAACAAATCTTACAACTTTCATTTAAAATCAGGTACTATAATGTAAAACACTAATTTATAGAATAATAGCTAAATATAAATTATGTTTTTAGAAATGGGATAAATTAAGTTTACCTATATAGATGGTCAAAGCTTTCTAGTAATAATTGTTGAAAAAAGAAGAGTTTTCATGTGCCAGTTTTCAAATAGTTTCCTTTTGTCTTTCTCTTTTCTTATTCTACTTTTGGCGAATCATCTCTCTCAAATTTGCATTTCCAAAGGGATGGCTCTTAGGAAAACATGTATCAAAGGCATAGAGCTTAGACTCCAGACTTAAATACTATCATTTGTTGAAACAAAGAAAGAGGGGTATATGTAAAGGCCTAGTTTAGACAAGATGTCTGCAGAGAAAAAGTACCTTAAAGTTAAGGCTAGTTATGTAGATTTAAGCTCATGCTTTTTCTTTGTGAGAGTTTCTAGTAATTTTAGTCATCCTTCTTTTCCTGATGCAGGGAGGGAGTCATACTTACAAATGGAGTTTTATTTGATAGAAGAAAATCTCTCTTAGAAAGAATATTAAAATAACCAGGTGAGGGCCGGGCTCAGTGGCTCACACCTGTAATCCCAGCATTTTGGGAGGCCAAGGCAAGTGGATCACCTGAGGTCGGGAGTTCGAGACCAGCCTGACTAACATGGAGAAACCCCATCTCTACTAAAAATATAATATTAGCCGGGCGTGGTGGCACATACCTGTAATCCCAGCTTCTCAGGAGGCTGAGGCAGGAGAATCACTTGAACCTGGGAGGCGGAGGTTGTGGTGAGCCAAGATGGCTCCATTGCTCTACAGCCTGGGCAACAAGAGCAAAACTCCATCTAAAAAAAAAATAAAAATAAAAAAAATAAAAACCCAAAACAAAACAAATCAGTTGAATGCAGGAGAGGTGCATCTCCAAGGCTAATTCAGCTATATATGCACCTTCCTAACCCAGCTTCTGTTTTAACTAGATTACAGAGTGCAGGGCAGAGCTCAGTAATGAATAGGGTAGACAAAGCACTTCCTATGCCCAGACTCAGCATGGATAGGCCAAAACGTTTTACTAATAGTGTTTCTAGTCTTACCTTATACTCAAGACTAGTTCATTCTTTTTCTGTTTACAAATTTGAATGACAGACCAATCAGGATTATTTTTCTTTTGAGAAAATACTTGGGGATATATTCTAATAAATTGTTTGATACTTTTCTAGCCCCCATCCCTCCTTTTTTGGGGGGGTCCGTGCCTGAAAGATTGAATGGTTAGGTCTTTTATATCTTTATTAGGTACCTCTCATTTGAATTTAGCTATCCATTTACAGGCTTCACCATGTTAATAAAAGGCTGTGGAATGTTAAAAGGAGAACTTTATTTTCTTAAAGCTATCTGTAGACTGGGAAGATGCAGGCTTTTGTGCGAAACGAAAGTGTGTTCCAAGGAGCAAGCAGGGTGTAGAAAATTATAAAGGCAAAACCTGGGCTCAGTGTGGTGGCTCACAGCTGTAATCCCAGCACTTTGGGAAGCCGAGGTGGGCAGATTGCTTCAGGCCAGGAGTTTGAGACCAGCCTGAATAACAAGGAGAAACCCCATCTCTACTACACACACACACACACACACACACACACACACACACACACACGCAAAAGCCAGATGTGATGGCACATGCATGTAGTCCCAGCTACTCGGGAGGCTGAGGCAGAAGAATCACTTGAACCTGGGAGGCAGAGGCTGCAGTGAGCTGACATAGTGCCACTGCACTCCAGCCTGGGTGACAGAGGAAAACTCTGTCTCAAAAAACAAAACAAACAAACAAAAAAACCCTGCAAGGTGTTGGGGGCTGGGGGGCGGATCAGGCGTAGTGTCCAAATTGGATGGCCTTTAAACAATGAATCTCTCCTCCTTGGTTGGCCTCAGGTGAGCTGGTTGGTGGTCATCTGGGAATATTCAGCTGCAGTTTATCTCAGCACCAACAAAAAGAACTGGTTTTGTTTGATTGCAGAAGAGGTAGTCTTGTGATACCTTTACAACAGCTTTCTGAGAACAGAGACTCATTATCTCAACATTCAAGGTATGTGGCCACTCTCTCAACCTGCTATGGCTGCCTGATTCTGCTTTTAACTTTAGCCACAAGGAGTTCATTTTAACTTTAGCCCCAAGGAGTTCATTTTGTCTGCTGGCCAGAACATACTTTAACAGCCAGGTCCCTGCATCATGGGAATAAATTGGCAGAGATCAAAAAATCCTAGATTATAAACTCCAGTGAGAATTTAAAATTCATTAGCAACTTTCTTCCCAGACAGGGAAATCTTTCAATATTTCTCTGAGCTCAAGATTCATTTGCCCTTTGTAAACAGTCTTTTAGAGAGGTAAATTTTTAATTCTACTTTAGAAGGCTATGCATGCCAATCAAAAATACATACCACTGCTGACACCAGGTCTGTTAATCAAAAAAATTTACACAAATAAATTCAACAGCATTTTATTTTAGCAAAGAATAATTCATAAATTGGGCAGAACTCAGAATCAAAAGAGGTTCAGAGAACTCTGCTCTGCAATATGGATAGTGAATATTTAAATCAGAACACAAAAGTAAAGTACAGAAATAGCTTGATTGGTAGTGAAGAAACTGAAACTGGAACAGACCAATATTGAGTTCCAAAATTGAGTCAGTAATAAAAATTCTACCAACCAAGCAAAGCCTCTGACCAGATGCATTTACAGTTGAATTGCACCAAATGTACAAAGAAGAGATGGTACCAATTCTACTGAAATTATCCCAAGAAATCGAGGAGTAGCAATTCCTTTCTAATTCATTCTATGAAGCCAGCAACACTCTGATACCAAAGCCTGGCACGGACAAAACAACAACAAAAATAAAATTGCAGACCAATATTCCTGATGAACATAGATGCAAAAATCCTTAACAAAATACTAGAAAACCAAATCTGGCAGCACATCAAAGAGTCAATTCACCACCATCAAGTAGCTTCATTTCTGGGATCCAAGGTCCGTTCAACATACACAAATCAATAAATATCATTAACCATATAAACATAATTAAAAACAAAAATCATATGGTCAACTGAATAAACTCAGAGAAATCCTTCAATAAAATCCAGCACCCCTCTATCATAAAAACCCTCAACAAACTAGGCCTCAAAACAAGGTACCTCAAAAGAACATACCTCAAAATAATAAGAGCTGCTCATGTCTGCAATCCCAGCACTTTGGGAGTCTGGAGGCAGGTGAATTGCCTGAGCTCAAGAGTTTGAGACCAGCCTGGACAACATGGTGAATCCCTGTCTCTACATAAAATACAAAAACTAGCTGGGAATGGTGGCGCATGCCTGTGTTGCCAGCTACCCAGAAGCTGAGGTGGGAGGATTGCTTGAACCTGAGGAAGTCAAGGCTGCACTGAGTTGTGATTTTGACAATTACACTCCACTTTACGTGACAGAGCAAGACCCTATCTCAAAGTAATAATAATAGCCATCTGTGACAAACCCATAGCCAACATCACACAAAACAGGCAAAAGATGGAAGCATTTCCTTGAGAGCTGGAACAAGAAGAGTGACACTCTCACCACTCCCATTCAACATAGTACTGGAAGTCCTAGCCAGAGTGATCAGGCAAGAGAAAGAAATAAAAGGCATTAAATAGAAAAAGAAGAAGTCAAACTATTTCTCTTTGTTGACGATATGATTCTATACCTAGAAATACCCTGCCAAAAGATTCCTCAAACTCAGAAATTACTTCAGTAAAGTTTCAGGATACAAAATCAATGTACAAAAATCAGTATCATTTCTATACACCAACAACATCCAAGCTGAGAGCCAAATCCAGTACATATTTCCATTTACCATAACCATACACGCACACAAAATACCTAGGAATTTATCTAACCTAGGATGTGAAATATTTCTATAAGGAGAATTACAAAACACTGCTGAAAGAAATTGGAGATGATACAAATGAATGGAAAAACATTCCATGCTCATGGGTTGGAAGAATCAGTATGGTTAAAATGACCATATTGGCCAAAGCAATCTACAGATTCAACACTATTCTAATCAAACTATAAACATAATTTTTCACTGAATTTCATTTGTTTTAATAAATATATATAATTGCAGATTAGTATTATATATGTAAAATAAAATCAAGTGTCTTACTATTTATTGATAACTATCATGAACAAAACTTGTAGGTGGTTTACTAGGCCTCTTGTATGTTAATTGAAAGAGTGACATCTTGGACTTCATCACATGTAGCGAGAGAAAATATTCTTGGATGAGGAGCACTTTAACAAATTCAATATTACAACACACTGTTGAACCCCTATTGATCTCCTGAAATAATATGTAATTATTGTTCTTATCTCTTAGAGAAAATAATGTTTACATATGATGTGTTGTTTTTGCAGAATAACTATTTGCTAAGCCACCATTAACAAAGACCTATGAACAGAGATAGTTAGATAATATAACACATTGGTATTTTGTTCCAATTCCTCCCTAGCCATATATTCTCTTCTGACAGGGAAACAAAATTTAGAAACAATTCTTTCAACAAAGCACACTTCAACTTGCAAATGACCAACTCATAGTCCGTGGCAGTGATGAAAACAAGTTACATGGAAGGGCTCAACAGCAGTATAAATAATAACAAATTATGAAAAAATGCATTTGCTTTCTTGATATCTGCATAATATTCTACTGCCAAACATATTCTTGCTAAAAAATGCCAAAACCTAAAATTCTACTACTATTGAAACCATCGAAGTCTTCATGAGGCAAATGATGCGTGAAAACGAATTCCTTAAAACACATTCTGTCCTAGCAGTAGGCAATAGACAGGCATGACGAGCATATGTGGTTAAGTCCTCTTTGAATTTCTTTATAGTTTTTCTAATTACTAGCTGTGACCAGAAATTTTGGGAATATTTAGTCACAGACAATGAGGAAAGAAAACAACCAAATAAAGCAAGTATAAAAACCAATACACTACATGAAAATATGCTACTTTCCTCTCTGTGACTAATCTACTAATTGTGAAAGCTCTCTAAGATTTTCAGGACCAAAAAAAGTCAATTTTCTGATTTTTCAGGACTTATTTAATAACACTGATTTGCTATCTCTTATACAGTGTACCTCATTATCTCTCAAATCTGCGTAATCACAGAATGCTTGATTAAGGAATGGAAGCTTCGAGTGTAATGGATATGCAAGCATGATTAGCTGTAGGAGGAGATCTGTAATTATGTGGTGTATAAATATACATCTATATACTTTAAACCTTAACAATAAACACAACAAAATCTTGACATTTATTTTAAAATTCTTCCAATCATAATTTCAAAAAGGAAAACAGCAGTACCTTTAAAAGAGTCATAAAATCCCTTAATCACACTCTTCCAGAGGGTAAATTTACAATATAATTTAAAATTTATACTCACTATAAAAGATATTGATAATTTTTAAAAAGGCAGCGGGGGTCTTTGGTTCCCACCCAGGTATTTTTGTGCTATGAGCCCCGAATATCCCATTTATTCAGAAAGCAGAGTGAATCCTGATGGGATGTATGTCTTAAATCTCTGTGGTTCACATCATTTTCACTGTTTTTAAAACTAGTACCTTCTTTACCTTTCTCCTCCATTACTCCATACTCTCTTGTACAAATCCCTGTAAACACGAATCATCCTATGACTGCCTCCAAATATCAATGTGAACTTCAAACTCTCCAATTGTATAAAATAAGAATGATAAACTTTGTATTAAATCTATCCATAATAGATATGAAAAGCTGATTAACTAAATCCAAAGTTCAATCTAACTCTAAACACCCTAAAAATTACATTATAACAGAATTAGAAATTTAATTTATATGAGTGAAACTTTTTCATGTCCTAGATGACAAGTACTTATCTAATTATTTAAATTTAGACTGTAAAGATATTTTACTATTATAAATATTTCTCCACAAAATGTGATATAATGTTTATATCTTTGTATGTTTTCTATTACATACACTGAGAAAGAAAACTGACAACCACTGATAACAAAAATTCTTTGTGCTAAAGGATTATAAGAGATTTTAACTGTGATAATTTAAATAACACTTCTTAAGCAAATTTCTAAAAACAATGTAAAAATATATTTTAAAAAATATTTGTTTTTAATACAGTTGTTTTTGAAGAAGGAGAAGTTAACACATTTAATTCAATCACTTCCTTCCCTTTTTATTATTATGAACCACATAGTACTTAGTTCTTTATAGTCCAAACTTTACTGAAGCAAACCTAAGAAAAATTTAAATGTCATCTTAATTTCCCACCTCACAAAAGGTTTTCTGTAATTGGGAAAAGTGATAGTGAATTTCTTGCCAGGTCATTCAGGTGATTCTCTGGAGTGAGCTGATGCTTATGGTTTATGAAAAGCCTTATGTGCAAGATCAACAACCTATATAAAGAAGGGCAAGAACGAAACACCTGGAGTTACCAAATGCAATGCTAATTAGATCTATGATCTTACACAATTACTATCATGCTTATCTAGTGGAAGAGGAAAGATTGTAAAATACTAAGCAATGAATCAACAGTTCTGTCTGTAGTAATCACATTTTTCTAATGTTAATATTATTCTTAACAAAAAGAAAGAAGAAGGAGGAGAAGGAGGAAAAGACAGAAGAATAAGGAAGATGAGGCCGGGCGCGGTGGCTCACGCTTGTAATCCCAGCACTTTGGGAGGCCGAGGCGGGCGGATCACGAGGTCAGGAGATCGAGACCACGGTGAAACCCCGTCTCTACTAAAAATACAAAAAAATTAGCCGGGCGTGGTGGCGGGCGCCTGTAGTCCCAGCTACTCGGAGAGGCTGAGGCAGGAGAATGGCGTGAACCCAGGAGGCGGAGCTTGCAGTGAGCCGAGATTGTGCCACTGCACTCCAGCCTGGGCGACAGAGTGAGACTCCGTCTCAAAAAAAAAAAAAAAAAAAAAAAAAAAAAAAAAGAAGAATAAGGAAGATGAAGAAGGTAAAAGTGAATGAGAGGGTTATCCCCAATAATGACACAAACAAATACAAAACACAAAAGTTTCTGTTTTCTTAGTATACATTATTTTATTTTTGGGGGGTGATTTTTTCTTTTCTTTCATATACTTATTTATTTATTTATTTATTTGGTTTTTGAGTTAGGGTCTTGGTCTGTTGCCCAGGCTGAAGCACAGTGGCATAATCACAGATAACTACATCCTTGACCCCCCAGGCTCAGGTGTTTCTCCCACCTCAGCCTTCTGGGTAGCTGGGACTACAGGTGCATATCACCATGCTTGGCTAATTTTTGTATTTTTTTGTAGAGATAGGGTTTCGCCATATTGCCCAGGCTGCTCTCGAACTCCTGGGCTCAAGTGATCTTCCCAACTCAGCTTCCCAAAGTGCTGGGATTACAGGTGTGAACCGCCACATCTAGCTGGGTAATTTTTCTTTAGGCACTATACAAACTCTTTTTGTGTGTTAGCTCATTTAATTCTCATGTCATCTACATATGCAGGCATTATTATACCTGAATTACAGATAAGACACTATGGCTTTGGTGAGAAACTTTATAGTTATCTGTGTCATTTTATTGCAGAACTTGAATTAATATTTATCTCTGTCAGACTCTAAAATTTGTGCTATTGAACTCTACATTTTTGTACATTCTTGGATGATGTCAGCCCACTATAACTTATTTTAGTAAAATAAAACGTAAATTGTTTGAGGCTATAAATTTTTGTTCATTTCACCTACAGATAAAACTTGAGAACAACATTTATAAACTCAGCTAAGTTTTTCTTCCTCAAGTGACAAGCATACATAAAAATAAAATACGAGAAAGTTAAAAGTAAAAAAAATTATTACAAGGAACGGTTTCTATTACTATATTTAATGGAAATGTTTGGTCAAATACTATTTTGCATAATATTACTTTAATGTATGTGTCAGCATTAGAAGGGTGTCTTCTGTCTAAATCAATGTGCATTTAAAATGTCTTACAATGTTTTTGAAAATAAACTTTCAGACGGCTTAAAAGAATAACTATAGGAAAATGGCATAATTAAAAGGTTTTTCTACTGCTTGAGAGTTAAAGTAAAATAATTCTTCAAAATTAAAATTGTTACCTATTAAGACCATATGCTGCACAAGATATTCTTGTTGATGTCAACGGGAGTTCCAATGAGGATGTGGGCAACATATGGGCCTGGCATTTTGTTAATTAAAAACAATGTTTTGTTACATTGATGTGTGTTCCAAAGAGAGATTCCTAGAGTATAACACCAAGTTGCCGAGTTTAGTGTTTTAGGAGGTTGGCAGTTACACAGTTCAGTGTTAGACTTGAAACGCAAAGATGTAACTTTCATGTTGCACTCAAACATTCTATTTTTAATAATAATAATAATAATAAACCTTAGTTGAAAATTTTTGTTGTGATAGCTGGAATTAATTCCAGATAATTTCCAAGTCTACTGAAAATTGAATACTACATTTTAAAGGTTAGAATTGAGGACTGAACACTTATAGGACACATTTTTATAGCTTTTAAGTATATGCAGGGTTCTTTTTGGTAGATTTATTGCAAAAACAATTCTGATTCTTCATGTTTCTCATTATCCATATTGCATTGTGACTTTGCAGCCACTATCCATGAAAGGAGTCTATTCCTCTATACACTAAATTTGAGACAGACTTGTGACGTGGCTTTGTCTAAGAGCATCATCTAAAAGTTTAAAAAATAGCCAGGTACAGTGGCATGCAACTGTTGTCCCAGCTACTCAGGAGGCTGAGAGGGGAGGATCGCTTGAGCCTGGGAGGCTGAGTCTGCAGTGAACCACAATTGTGCCACTGCACTCCAGCCTGGGTGACAGAGAAGGACTGTCTCCAAACAATAAAAAATAAAATTAAAAAAATAAGAAGATGATTTAAATAATGATGTCCCAATGTCAAAGTTGGGTCTAAAAGTCTTCATTGCCTTCTTCTTTCTTTTTCTTCTATTGGCCTCCTGCTTAGGCTGAACTGCTGGAGTTTGTGTGGAGCAGATCCAAGTCAGTTTAGTTGTTCCCTAAAACCCCAGAAACAGGAAAGAGCCTAGCAGAGATCAGTTAAGCTTCATTGCTAACCTTCAGATGCATTGGTGCGAACCAACTTGAAGCACAGTTCAGGAAGCCAGTAAGCTTGTGAGCAATAATAAATGCTTATTGTTTAAACCACTGAGTTTTGGAGTCATTTTGTTATGTAGCATTATTATGATGATATACTCCTACAACATTACTTCTTCTCCCTCAAATACATGGCACATCACTTATTGAATTAGCATCAGTTTTCAAAAACCAGAGAACAACAATGCATAAAGAAAACTAGTCATATAGAACTCAAAGCTAGGAAATGTGACCTTTAATGCTTACATGTATGTACTACAATGAGAGCAGAGTACAGTCCTTTATAGCACAACTTTTGGACTCAGATATATCTAAGTTTCAATCTTAGCACAACTATTTACAGAATGCCTCTGTCAGTCTAGAACATATGGCCCTCTGCTCTCTCCTGAGATTGACTCTGATTGTTGCTATTGCTGCTGCTTCAGACTAAATAGAAGTAAGTTGTTTCATGAACAGATTTTCAAAAAGAAACTGACACTTAAATAATTCATTTTTGGTCTTGACTTTTGCCTACATAGAGTATTGATCTTAAAGCCAAAAGACATCTTGTCTACCTCTTGTTAACTGTTGGATATCATTGCAAGGAGAAAGGATATGAGTGAAAGAGGCAAGGCTTATGTTACATTTGATAAAAGCAATTGTTGAAAATCCATGCTTTTAGAAAGGCTTCTACTATTTATGAATGTGGAATGTCACTAAACAGTTAGCCTATTGAGGAAAAATGTGTATCTCATCAGGGAAAAAAAAAGACACTACACAGATACCAAAAAAAAAATGCTTTTGCTGTTAACAATAACCCAAAGCAATCATCAGTGTTAATACTTTTTATTCTGCACAGATTTATGTGTCATTCATTTGTCTTGAGGCAGCAAAAGGCCTTAGAAGACCACATGAGTTAAGCACACTACACTTTCAGATACTGTGAATGAAAAATGCATGTAGATTACTCTACATTCCAAAAAATAATTTTAATGTAATGTATAGCTTTTGCTAAAGTTCACTGACACCTAGATAGTTGAAAAATGTCTCTTTCCAAGGGTGTGAACATGTCAATTCAACTGCTTGGCACAATGTGGAGAAGAAATGTTGGTATTTTTGTCCCTTCTAGGTGTTCAGGGCAAGATTCTCAATAGTACAAAAACTTAGAAATAATAAGAGTTGGAGACAAAGTGTATGTGGCTGCAACATAAGAAGTCATCAGTAATAGAATATGAAAGTGAGAAGGGCCAACGGTACCATAATAGATAACAATTAGAAAGTTAACTTATAAAAAGATTTGTTGGACCTCTGCTAGAAACCAAAGTTGGTAATATATGTCAAGGGACAAAATTTCCCAGTTATTCTGGACTGCATAAATGACCTACATGATACATATTTCTTTCCTTCCTCCCTCCTTTCCCTTCCTCCCTTCCTCCCTCCTTGTTCCTTCCTGCCTGCCTTCCCTTCCTCCTTCCTTCCTTCTTTCCTTCCTTCCTTCCTTCCTTCCTTCCTTCCTTCCTCCCTCCCTCCCTCCCTTCCTTCCTTCCTCCCTTCCTTCCTCCCTCCCTTCCTTCTTTCCTTCCTTACTTCCTCTCTTTTCTTTCTTTCTTTCTTTCTTTCTTTCTTTCTTTCTTTCTTTCTTTCTTTCTTTCTTTCTTTCTTTCTTTTTTTCTTTCTTTTTATTTTATTTTCTTTCCAGAAAACATTAATAAGATGGGTCATGTGCCTGTTATCTGGTGTTTAAATAGAAGGGAATTATTTTCGTCCATATCATGTGGCTCGGTTCCCCCAAATGTTGTTTGGATCAGAGAGACAAAAAAAAATTTTTCCAAAATGTTTGCCAAGATGTAGTGTCTCTAATTGACCGTCAATCTTCAGTGGACTACAACAGTGTTTATGCATAATGAGTTCCTGGACTCATGCCCTTTTAATAATTCAACATACAGGAAGGCACATATATCTGGCAAGCATCCAACACATACAAAAAAATCAAGTCTTCTCGGGGTATCCAAAGATAGTCTCAGAAGAAAGCTATTACTTTGTCTTAGGAAATTCCCTACTTAAAATAGACTTTTTTTTTTTTTTTTTTTTTTTTTTGCATACCTTGTTAGTTGTGACTTTTAAAGAAACTAAATGTCATCATATTCTGGCTATTATAGTTACATTGTTCTGGATATAGTACATTTATTAAAGAGAGTATGTAGAGTTCATTACTTTCTATGTGCTAATATATAAAATGCACATACTTCATATCTTATAGTTGCATTTCAAACCAATTTTTAGTGTTCACCTTATAAAAATTCTGACTATTTTTCTCTCAAATAAGTGAATTAAAAGTAAAATGTGCAATATATATTGACACCAAAGCCTCTCTTTTCTAGGTGAAGACGATATATATCAAACACTTAAAACTCTCAGATAGGAGAGCATAACGCCTACTGAAAGGTAAAGGTAATTAGTTAAGATGCTCATTTTATGCTCTATACCTATACCTCATCCTTTTAAGATAAACATAAGCGTACTTTCTTAAACATCAAAAAGATCTATCAGAACAATTTTCCATTGAATCAAAAGTTCTATAACTTACTTGCATAGAATTAATAAGGCAGAATCATCTATTCCTTCACATGTCTCTATTTGACTGCAACAAATGCAAAAACTGTGACTTGGCCAAAATACAATGGTTTCCGACTATAAAAGTCAGTCCTATACTATCAAGCAAATATTTGCATCAAACCATTTATTCAGTGATGTGAAATTTAGTTCCGTATATTCAGCACATTACTGTTTACTTGAAACAGGTGACAGATGTATTAGAAAGAGCACAAGGCTTCTGATTGAAATTCCAGTTTCAATTCTCAAAGGTCTAAGATGTTCAGCAAGTTTTTCAATTACTTTGAGCCTCAGTTACTTAGGGGAAAATCTTAATCTCAAGATGTAAATTTATGAGTATGTGTTGTGTGGGAAGCATAATTTAATAATCCAAAGAAGTTGACTGGCACTTAATAAGTAATCAATAAATGTCAGTCCCCCTCTTCCTCTTCTAGGTAGATATTATAAGAATTCTGTCTAAAACAATACCGTTATCCAGAAACATATGGAAAGAATATACATTCTGGAATTAATTTGATGACAAAAGAATTGGAGAAACGAGACGCAGATAAATTTGCACTCTTGTGTTAATAAACCAAATGGCTGAAATTTGGAAGAAGAACTATAAAAATGGTGCTTCTTCAGAAGGGAAGTGTGAAATCAGGAAGGTATCTTAGAATCAGCACCTAACAAAACTTTCAGTCTTTTTTACTGTAATTTATTTTGTTATATACATATTCATATATTTTATTTCAGATCCAAAACTATGCTAAGAAGAAAACGATAGTATGAGACTATGCTCAACATGCCACTCACATATCTACAATATAGAACTCACAAAAAATTCATTTTATTCTGGAAATTAGAGTAAAATTCAAAATGTCTCTTTGCCTGTTTTTCACTTTTAACATTATTAGTATTTTAATTTTGAATGTTTGGTTCCTATATTATTGTGGATCAGAATAGATAAAGGCATCTAGCAATGTATGTATGTATGAGAGCAGAACATTATATCATGCATCTCTTGTATGCTTATTCTTAACTATAATATATGGCAAATATCTAAAAACCATAATTAACAATATAAACTACTTAAATTATTTTCAAAGGAACGTTATTTTAAATAACAATGAATTAAAAATGTTGTGAGCACCATAATATTTAAAATATCAATAAAGAACACAAAGTTCTTTACCAAGAAGGACTATAGTTTTTAAACTTCACGTTTCTTAAGCTTTTTTTTGTCTCAGGGGTATATACGCAGATTTGTTTATATAGATAAACTTGTGGCATGGGAGTTTGTTGTAGAGATTATTTCATCACCCATATACTAAGCCTAGTGCCCAATAGTTATTGTATCTGATCCTTCTTTTTCTCTACCCTCAGGTAAGGCTCTAGAATCTGCTGTTGCCCTCTATGTGTGCATGTGTTCTCATCATTTAGCTCTTACTTATAAGTGAGAACATGAAATATTTTGTTTTCTCTTTCTGCATTAGTTTAGTAAAGACAATGGCCTTTAGCTCCATCCATGTTCCTGCATAGGACATAGTCTCATTCTTTCTTATGGCTGCATAGTATTCTATGGTGTATATATGCCACATTTTCTTTATCCAGTCTACCACTGATGGGCATTTAGGTTGATTCCATGTCTTTGCCATTGTGAATAGGGCTCTGATGAACATACAAGTGTATGTGTCTTTATGATAGAATGATTTATATTCCTTGGGTATATATCCAATAAAGGGATTGCTGGGTTGAATGGTAGTTCTGCTGTTAGCTCTTTGAGGAACTGCCATACTACTTTCCACAATGGTTGAACTAATTTATACTCCCACCAACAGTGTATAAGCATTCCCTTTTCTCTGCAGCCTCAACAGCATCTGTTTTTTGGCTTTTTAATAATAGCTATTCTGAATGGTGTGAGATGGTTTGCCATTGTAGTTTTGATTTGCATTTCTCTAATGATGAGTAATATTGAATTTTTTTCCTGTTTATTGGCTGCATGTGTGTCTTCTTTTGAGAAATGTTTGTTCATGTCCTTTGCTCACTTTTTAATGGGGTTGTTTGCTGTTTTCTTGTAAATTTGTTTAAGTTTCTGATAGATGTTGGATATTAGACCCTTGTCAGATGCATAGTTTGCAAATATTTTTCCCCATTCTGCAGGTTGTCTGTAAAACGCTCATTTTTATTAACGTTTTGAACTCAAACCACATTTAATAGCAGAAGTGTGTGACATGTTCTTTAGATTTCTTGCCCTGGTTCATAACAATCAATTTAACTGTCCATTTTCAATAAGAAACTAGAAGACAATATTAAATTAATTTAGAGATTTGGGTTGAAAGAAATATAATCCCATTGAGTTAGCTTATTACAAAAAAGAAATGTATTTGTGCGACATCTCAGACCCTAATATAGGGGTAAATCCTAACATCAAGAATAAATTGGAACCAGGACTGAAATAGGATCAGGATCCTTTCTTTCCATCTCTGTCTTCTGTAACTCTCTGAGGACAGTTTTTTTCTCTTCTGTTACCACAGACAAAGTCTCACGATTTTTACTTTACACAATAAGACATGACTGACCCCAGCTCCTAAGTTTACGTCTCCATTCCATATGTATTTGTTCTTCTAATTCCTGGGTCAGGGAATTGGATTGGCCCTGGATGATGAATCTATCCTGAACTAGTTAGTCGTATTCATGAGAGCAGCATGCTATTTTCTGGATCTAGATTCTCCTACATTAACCATGTGCTTGGAGAATGCAGAACTGCTGGTGTTGTGGGATAGAATTGGGATGTCCCTTTGTATATCTAGCCAGGAAAACTAGAAACCAGCCCAAGTGGGCAGCAACGATGAGAATAGCAAGTATTTTGTAGCATGGCCCAGGCAAGAAAAGGAGAATTCAGAACAGAACCATTGGCAGAAGGAAAATAAAATGAGAAAGAAAAAGAAAACCAAAAGAAGACGGATGATAAAATGGCAGTCTTTGTGTATTTCAGGTGAAGCATGTTCAGTATACTACACAAAGCCAGTGTTACAAATACTGCATCTTGGTATACAGTAGTCTAGAAATATGTCATTCTCATTATCAACAACAACAACCACAAAATGATTTTCTTTCACATTTTCATAATAGCATGGATGTTTTGCCATAATAAGCCTGGTAAAAATGATGGAAGAAAATTAATTTCTTAATTTTCTTTAATTTATCTCCCAAATTATGACTCTAAAAGACTGGATAAAAATTAGATGCATAAAATTTATTTTATATGTTTTAGATGCAGATCTCAAATTGTGGCAGAATAAAATTCTCAGCATACGATTAGCATAACTTTCATTCCCCTGTGGGCCTGCAGCTGAAAGCAAACTCCAGTCAGTTCCCTTATCGCTGTTTCCAATAGAAGAGAAAAGATAGCTAATCTTTCAGTACAATTAGGTATAGAAAAAAATCAAGCCTTTTGCTAAAAGATGCAGATACCTCCTACCAGAAAATTTATCTTTAACGGTTATCCGGAGTTGTCTTAAAGCCCATGTCAAAATACAAGAGTTAAGGATTCTTTAGGCAGCCTTTGAGGAGACGTAGAGTGGCTTGACGATAGGATAAGTTGTAAAAAACAACACTGGTCTTAGCACAATTATCCTGAATTAAGAAAAGATAAATACAATGTGTAAATTGTGTTAAAGAGTGTGTGCTTCATTTTCTCACTGAAGATCAAACTTAATGTCAGAAGTATCCTAAGTTGTTAGTCAAGCTATCCTACAACAGTGGCCCTTAATCCAGTTATCCTAAAGCAATGGCTCCCATACATTTGCATCCACTCTAAACACCTTGAGGGCTTATAAAACAGCTTGCTCTATGCCACCCCAGATTTTCTGATTCAAACAAGTTTTCAGGTGATCAGGATGCTTCTGGCTCCCTGTCCACACTTTGAGAACAACTAACTTAAAGCCGAGATGCTATTGAGTGGTTGCAAATCTTAAGATAGTTAATTTGCACGATTTATAGTATATGCTGCTTCCCGCATGTGGACAAAACCAAATGAAAAGTATAAGTATAGAAATAATGACAACAAGGGAGTAAGAATATTCCGTAAGGCTACAGATCAACATTACATTATGTTGCATTTGCACTAAGGGTGCTAATGCCCTTTCTTTTAGTAGGTACAATTTTTTTTTTAGGAAAACTATGTGTGCTAAAGGCATATGATATATAGAACTACTAGTTTGCATAATGCATTATTCTTTAGAAATTATATTACAAATAATTCAAACCATCTGGGGCATTTGTTAAAAATCAGGTTCTTGGGATGAACCCTTAGATGTTAATTATATGGGTCTCCTCTGGCCCCAGAATTTGTGAACTGTTTTCTATCCGCTCTGCTTAGACAGTTTTTTTTTGTTTTGTTTTTCATTTTAGTTATATGAACTAGATCTGGTAAAATGCCAGTGGGGAGTACTGAATTTACTTAATAAGTCCATATCACTTGCATCAAACTATATTTTTTTTTAAAAAAAGCTTATAAAATTTCTAGAGTTTTCATCAGTCCTGTATTTATACCTTGAAATATATTTCATCATATAAAACTGTTTGGAAAATATGAACATTTTTTCTAATATGGCATATTAAGTTTCAGGTGGAATTAACTTCAAATTTTAGTCCACTTGATCTCTTGATTCTTAGGAAAGAAGTTGATCTAAATTTAACCTCACCCAGAAATAAACTTTCTGTTTATTTATTTTATATATATAATATATATATAATATTTATAATATGCAGTTTACTGACTCCTCTGAAGGAAGCTTAGCAGATTATATTCTGGGATATATTGTCCTTTACTAACACTGAGTTAGATATAAAGAGTCAGATTATTCTTCCATTTTACTAATGAGGAAATGTATTTAGATAGATAATGCTTTGCCAAATGTCCTAACTTTGGTATGTGTTAGTTTCAGAACTCAAACTGAAAAAAGTCTTTGACTTTTACTTCGATGCTTTCATTCAGCATATCACATTATTTTAAAAATATGAGTAAAAGGAGCATAGATAATCTTCAAAGATAAAAATCCAATCAATAGAGATACAATGTTATTTATTTGTTGGCACTTTTGTCCATACCATTAACTATTTTGAAATCTGAGGCACAAATGGTCTTCCCAATTAGTTTACACTAAAAGAAGGAAAGAACATTTTAAGTTCATATAGAATGTAACTGATTGTCCCTACATGCTGGATTCCTCACATACACTCCTCACAGAGAAAGACTTGGTTAAACAAAGTCTTAAGAATGAAGGAAAAACCTACTAAAATGGCATGAAATGTGAACTGTTTTATATCTGCTCTGCTTAGACAGTTTTTTTTTTTTTTTTTCATTTTAGTTATATGAACTAGATCTGGTAAAATGCCAGTGGGGAGTACTGAATTTACTTAATAAATCCATATCACTTGCATCAAACTATTTTTTTTAAAAAAAGCTTGTAAAATTTCTAGAGTTTTCATCAGTCCTGTATTTATAGCTTGAGATATATTTCATCATATAAAACTGTTTGGAAAATATGAACTTTTTTCTAATATGGCATATTAAGTTTCAGGTAGAATTAATTTCAAATTTTAGTCCACTTGATCTCTTGATTCTTAGGAAAGAATTTGATCAAATTTAACCTCACCCAGAAATAAACTTTCTGTTTTCAGCAGCTCAGAGTTCAATTTCATACATCTCATGATATATTAGGACCTTTGCTCGCAAATGAAACTGTGAGTGCAAAAGGAACACTTTCCAACCCTCACCAAGGTTATGCGGTGGATCAAAAAGAGCTGTTAAATTATTATTAAACTCTTATATCTCTGTAAGTTCCCTCTGACTGGCTAATGTACAAAAGCTGGCGAAAAACATTTTTCTCTGTTGTCAGGCCAGCATTATATATTGTGAACACTGTTTCAATTGGACTTCCTAGCAGTTTCATAAAAGAAGACCATTAGGAATTATCCCATATGCTTTAGTTTATATGCTGCTTAATTTTAATGGAAAATTAAGAGTTTCCTTCTGGTTTGCTCAGTGATCTCTCTCTTCTTGAATTTCTATTTCCCATATGTGTTTAATAAGTCAAAAAGTCATAGGTAAAATCCAAAACCCATATTCATCACACACAAAAAATAGTAATTATGTGGAATCTCCAATCAATATCCAGGGCTTGCACACTATGTGAGGATTTTTGTGCTTCACAGCTCTAAGTAGCCAAACTGGATATGCTTTAATCAGTTTTGTTTTCATAGGCTTTAGATTCCCTTTTTAAAATTAGCATAATGAACAAGTAATTTCTTCCATCTCTCACTTGTCTCCTAGAAGAGTTCATTAAACTGATTGCATTTGTCTTGTTAGAGAGGAACTTTCATTCCAAAGAGCAAGTTTCATTCCACCCTAACCCTGATTTAGTTTCATAAAGTTTAGCACTTAAGGCAGTAAAGATACTTTTAAAAATGCCCAGCCTTTGAACTTTTCAGTCTAAATCCTTTTGTGAACTAAAAGAATTTTCCTTACTAAGCAATGCAATGCATCTATATAAAACCTCTATGGAATAAACTGTTAGTTTATAAATTCTTTGCCTTTCTAGTTTATGTGAACCTCTTAGTCTTTCTGTTTCTGTACAGCAATAAAATTGTTACTTCTTGAGATAGGTTGAATGGAATATACTATTAGAAAATATTTCCCAGAATAAGGTCATGAGTTGTTGTTGTGATTGTCATTAATCACAGGATGATTACAGCAGTTTTCTCCTACTCTTTATTAGTGTTACTTGAAATACTCTCTTGCTTTTACTATTAACATTGAACGTCTATGAAACCTAATAGGCCACATTATTGTTTATATTATATGCTATAATTATATGATTCCTAGACTTTAGCACAGATATTACTGCTCACTAACCTTTCTTACTTAGCAAACAGCCTACCAATCACTCTTATGGCAATTTGTATTCTAACTTTAATTATGCAAAACTGTCTTTCTAGATACTCTGGAAAGGTGGCCTCATGCAACTTCTTAATTTGATATAATGCACAAATATGGCATGACAATTATCATAACATATTGACTTTTTTCTCTACCAGTAGGAATAAAGGGTTAATAATTAACCTAATATCTGTGATGAAAAAAAATCTCAGAATGTTAAAGGCTATCTCTAATTACCCTTTTCTAAAATGTAGTTTGTACAAGATATTTTTGAAAATGTGACCATGTATAGAATTTATTTGCATACAAAGTTGATGAACTAAAGTACAAGTTAAGGGATAATTGTTCAGTGTTCACATAAATTATTTTAAGAATTCACCTATTTAAACTTACGATATGTTTTTGAAAATAATTTAGCAAGCTTCTAGAGTCTTACTTGAGTACATTATAGCATGAGAAATATATTTTAGTTAAATAAATATAATCTTCATAGAATTTGAGAATAAAATCATATTATCCGTGTCATCAGACCTTCATCCCTATGCACTCAATTCACTTTAATAAACATTTATGTCTAAATCATGATACTTAATGGTGTGGGGAACCTCAAGATAGTAAAAGTATGATCTCTAATTTCAAAAAGTTCATAATCTTGGAGATAATTAGAAATGCCTCACTCTAATGACAGTGATAATGAGCAACAGTTAAAGATTGTTAGTTTGAACAACTTCACAATCACCTGTTACATATTTACACGCGTCATGGCCAATATTCAGAAAATCATTCTGAAAAGACCTTTCTTGAGTTACATGTGAATAGTGTAGGCTCACTGACTTTATTTACTTCAGAATTGGACACAGATACGAGAAGATTTCCCCCTATTTTGAGGTTGTTTCACCTAACTTTTTTGAGGGTGTTTCCACCTAACTTGTTCTATATATCCATTTAAAATCCCTTACAACAATTCTTTTTAAACATGTGTATGTTTTTTGTTTTTCTTGTTTTGTTTTTTGAGACAGAGTCTCACTTTGTCACCCAGGCTGGAGTGCAATGGCGCAATCTAGGCTCATTGCAACCTCTGCCTCCCGGGTTCAAGCGATTCTCCTGCCTCAGCCTCCCGAATAGTTGAGACTACAGGCCCACGCCACTACACCTGACTAATTTTTTGTATTTTTAGTAAAGCCGAGGTTTAACCATGTTGGCCAGGCTGGTTTCGAACTACTGACCTCAGGTGATCCACCCTCCTCAGTCTCCGAAAGTGCTGGGATTACAGGCGTGAGCCACCATGCTCAACCAACATGTATATCTTTTGAAGAATTGATATACTTTCTTATATGGGATAGTGGCAATTTTGAAAAACAAGGTGTTTTACTTTCTTTTGTGACATGTGGTAGGAGGGATGAATTATGAGAATAAAGTTTTTTTAAATAACTTTTTAATTATTTTAGCCTGATGCATGGTTTCAAAGTATGACCTGCAGATGGTCTCTGAGATCCTTTCAGGAAGTCTACGAGGTCCACAAGATTCATGATAGTTCTAAAATGACATTTGCCTGTTTTACTGTTTTGATATTTACAATGATGCTACAAAAGCAAAGGTATTTTGGGATTAGAGTGGGGTTTGGGGTGAGGAAATTGAGGCATTTGTCGAGTGTATAATTAAAGGGGGCACAGAAAAACTCAGTAATCAAGACAAATACTATTTGTATTTGTCCATTTTCACACCGCTATAAAGAACTACCTGAGACTGGGTAATTTATGAAGAAAAGAGATTTAATTGACTCACAGTTCTGCAGGCTTAACAGGAGACATGGCTCGGAGCCCTCAGGAAACGTAGAATCATGGCAGGAGAAAGGGAAGCAAGCATGTCTTACCATGGAGGAGCAGTGGAGAGAGAGCAAGAGGGGACGTGCCACAATTTTAAACCATCAAATCTCAGGAGAGCTCACTCACTATCGTGAGAACAGCATGGTGGAAATCCACCCCCACGATCCAGTTACTTCCTACCAGGTCCCTCCTCTGACATTTGGGGATTACAATTCAAGATGACATTTGGGTGGGGCCACAGGGCCAAACCATATGGATATTTTAGTCCAATATTTTACAAATCAAAATTAACTAAAAAAAACAAGATGAACAAAACAACAAAATTTTAATTAAAGACTGGTGCCATGTTGAGGCACACTGGGGTCTAAGAAAAAGAATGTTTTAGGCTAAGTGCGGTGGCTCACTGCTGTAATCTCAGCACTTTGGGAGGCCAAGGCAGCCAGATCATGAGGTCAGGAGATCAAGACTATCCTAGCTAACATGGTGAAACTCAGTCTCTACTAAAAATAGGAAAAAAATTAGCTGGGCTTGGTGACACATGCCTGTAGTCCCAGCTACTCTGGAGGCTGAGGCAGGAGAATCGCTTGCACCCGGGAGGCAGAGGTTGCAGTGAGCTGAGATCGCACCACTGCACTCCAGCCTGGGTGACAGAGCAAGACTCTGCATCAAAAAAAAAAAAAAAAAAAAAAAAGAATGTTTTAATGTTTCAATATTTTTAAACCATAATAATAGTCTGGAATAAATTGAACCATTAAAACATAAATAAAACATACACATATTTTCCTTTTGACCCAGGCTCCAATATGGCTTCTCAAGTTGTCAAGTTACTGGTAATTAAAACCACTGGATGCAGTGGCACAAAATTCTAATAGTAGTCATTGTATCCTTCACCACCAGGACTTGTAGAATAAAACATTTAAAAAAAGGGCTTTATTTTAAAATGACTATCTTCTGTGAGGCAGTGAGGGAGTGATAGTGAGACTATGTTCAGATTAAAACCTGATCCTTGTGTATACATGCTTTTTATGTTGTGTGACAAAATGGGAAGAATTCGTAGAGCAACGAATACTAAAGTATGATTGTTGTTTCTAAAAAAAATGCACACGTTTGATTGTTTGAGTTGTGGGCTCAACCAGCCGTTTTTCGATGGAATGCTGTTTTTACTTGAAAGAAGGAGTAATAGAAAAACTAGCATTTTTCAGAGTTGGATACTGGCAGATTTCTTGAACATGAATGAATTGAGAAGGACATGTCATAGGAAAAAAAAAAAAAAGACCTGATTTGTCTCCAGTGATAAAATTTGAGCCTCCAAGTAAATAGGTTTTTTTGAAAATTTTTATTTGCCACCATTTTGTAATGAATTTTTTCAACATCTGAAAAAAATTGTGTAACAAAATGAGCCAATATTTTCTGAAGGAAAAATGCATAATTATGGGTAAAATATCCATTCAAAGGGAAGATAAGCCAATAGATTTTCAGTGTATGAAAAGTTCATTGGTATAGGTTCAGATATAATTAGGCCTTAAGAAACCACCACTTGTACAGTTTTGATATCATATCAAAAAATAATTCCCATGATCATCTGAAAAGACTATTAAACACTCTTCCTTTTTCCACTTACATATCTCTGTGAGGTCATATTTTCATCATACACCTTAACCAAAGAAAAGTATCTCAATAGGTTGACTATAGAAGTAAATAGAAGAATGCAGTTGTCCTCTCCCAGGCCATAGAGGAGATTTGTAAAACCCATACCACCTTTATTATTAAATTATTTTTTAAAACATAGTTACTTTTCATGAACTATGTAACAGTTATATTAGCATGTAGTGGTTTATTGTTATACTTAAAGGAATAAATTAAAATATTTTTAAAGTTCTGTGTTTAAATTTAAATTAAATATTATATCTACACGTGGAAGTTGGCAAGAGAGAATTATATAACCAAAGTATTGGAGATGCATTGATGTAAAATGTAGATTGAAGAGTTAGTAAGATAAGGTTTATGAATAGGCTACCAAGGTACTAGAAATTTTATTTTTTGAACAAAGTAGAGGCATATTCAGAAGTTTCAGGAATGTAACCCTCTTGGCCACGTGGAACATTAAAAGGAAGATAACAAATATAGGGAAACCAGTAAATGACTGCAAAAATCTAAGTGAATGAGGTCTAGACCAAGTCAGTAGGAAAGAAGGAAGGGTTATATCCAAGGGATATGTATGAGTAAAATCATCAGGAACAATTTAACACCAAACTATGTAGAGTTAATTAAGAAAAGATGTTTTGATAAAGAGCTTGGTCTACTGAGTAAATAAAGATACTATTATCTGAAAAGTCAAATACATGACAAGGTCATGTTTGGGTGACTAAAATAAGGGAAGCTTTTGTATATGCTGAGCTTGAAAAGGCTATGGGGTACTCAGAAAAGTAGAGAAGGCAAATATACATTTATATCTGATATTCCAAGGAAAGATCTGGAATGAAAGCAAGCAGTTATGCCATTAGGACAAAGTAACAGTTGCAAGCCTGAAAATGATTAATATTACAAATGCTATAGCTTAAGAAAAGCACTGAGGTAAAAACTCCACACATTACCAACATACTGCCTTTTCCCAAAGATAAGCAATAATTCTGCTCACTTCAAAATGCCAGAGGTGATTTTCATATAATCCAAAGGGCATGTACTCAAAAAGTTTGCAATATGAGGTAAATTTTTACAAGTCAATCTCATTTAACTAACATTAAAGAAAAAAACATTTAAAGGAGATCTATATAAATTTTGCTATGCAAAATTTTACATGATTCTTTTGGGAAAAAAAAAACACAAAATAGTTTTCCTCATTTAACTTTCTTGCTTTTTTAAACCTGTTTCCTTTTTTTGCTTCAACACTAAGGACACATACATAGACTTTGCCTACAGTTGCTATGAAAAGTTTCTCTCATGAGCATGTTATATATTCTTAGGCAAAATTTACTGAGTTCTTTGGTAAAACACAGATTCCTTAGCCCTGCCTCAAAGCAACTGAATTTGTTACATGTTCTCAACATTGTGATTTTGTTTTAATAAAGTTTCAGAACCACTGCACTAAATAGTCACTATTGTGTTTTTCTCCACAGAGATTCTATTTGCATTTTAATACTTTGTGAGTAGCCCAGGTATAGATTTGAACTACTAGTTTATATATTTCTCCTTTGTGACATCTACCATATTATTAAACTTATTTTGGTTTATGTGTCTTCACATATGCGTCTTCAGGCTTCTATATATGGCTATACATGGTATGTTCATATATGGCTTCCTGTTTATATATATATATATATCTCAAAAGTAAACTGTATATATATATATATGTATATATATAAATCCCCAATGTAACTGTATATATATATATCTCCAATGTAAACTGTATATATATATAATATACATATATATATATATCTCCAATGTAAATTGTTTCATTCATTCTCTTAAATCAGTTTCCCCAAGAAAACAACTTCTAAGATGTATTTATATACTTAGATGGTTTATTAGGGAGTGCCCTCAAGAAACACACTTGTATGGAAAGGAGAAAACAGGTTTGGGTAGAAGTAGAAGCTGTAATGCAATAAAGTTGCAACAAAGACCTCAGTCCATCTCGCGATATGCAAAAGAGCTAGGAGGGACTTGCAGCGTTGTTGCAAAATGAAGCAGTAAAACTGATCATTTGTACCCATTCATCACTAATTTTTGGATTTGAAAAATCCCTAGAAATAAGATGAAACCTCAAGTGAGGCAGCCATGATCAGCAAAGGCCAATTCCTAGGGAGGAAGTAAGCTGTGAAATATCAATACGTAAAAACCTCGACAGCACCTAAAAACAAGTGTCTGGTTCCTAAAGGTGTAGTCTAAATGGAGACCTACGTAATTCACTATGGTTATTAATAATAAAAAAGTTAATTTGTTAGCTGCTAATGAACATAGTAACACTCACTCATTTCTCATGAAGGCATTGCTCAAAAAAATTCCTTCCTGGCTTCCTGGTTAAGACAGAAAAAAAAACGGTGAGAGGCAAGAGTTTAGAGGAGAGAGAAGACTTTAGAGGCAACAAACAAAGAAACAAACACTGCAGGGAGAAAGACTCAGTGATATGAAACTTTTTATGTAGACTCTTTCTTTGTCCATCTTCAAGGCAGAGTATGTATTTTTGGTCAGTAAAAGTGCTTAATGTTCCTAAGAATTTGTAATAATTTCTGATACAATATTCTTGAATATAAAATGCTGCAAATGATACTTTTTGTGAACAAGAATTGTTTCAAAATTTGATTTTATTCAATTTGAATATTGTGAAAGTAATGTAAGCAACTGAAAAACTTGCTAACTACTCGTAAATACAGAAGATGCAATTCCATAAGCGTTGTGTTTCATATTTCTTGGTTTTCAATATTTGACATGTCTGCTTCATCTAAGCCTTAGTTACACAATTTAAGTAAGGTTTGAGATATATATAACTTTCATTAATATTTTTATTCATGTAATAAATCAATACATATAAATACTGTAAGTAAAGCCCTGTGTTAGGTTATGGTGATATAATAGTACATTGCTCTTCCTTGATGGCAGTGATTCCCTTACTGACTGACATTTTTGTATGACACAATAAAAATAGACTGCCAAAGAATTGAAATAGACATACATAGCCAATTCTTTATATGATCCATCGAACATAAGAGGATTCTGTCAAATTGCTAAAACAGTTGCTAAACACTTTTGATTTTCTTTACTTTTTAAAATCTTATTAACCATTTGCAAACTAGTAATGGGGCTAAGGATTTCGATTTCACTTACAGTAAAATTGTTCTATGAAACATGGCTTATTTGAGCAGAGGTGAGAATCCTGACCAACGAACTGAGAAATAAAATACAACATTATCAATCCACTGAATAGACACTGATCCTGCAGGAGTCTGCCTGGAGGTAATGGAAGGTAATCTGAAGGCTAAATGTTAAATGGAAATGACTTGTCTGGGAGATAGAGGGAGGTGAAGTTTCCCAAGAACAGGAAACAACTTGTATTTTCAGAAGAGAAGACTGAAGAAATAGGCAGGATCAAATTCGTAACGGCTCTCAGTGGCCCTGCTTTGGAGTTTGGACTTGTCATTAAGCCAAAGAAGAAGTTTAAGAATGGGGTGACATAACATATGGGTAATTAACTGGAAATATTGGGAGTAGTATGTGTCATTTCTAGGAAAGATCCATATTTCTGTCTTGATCCACCAGATGGATGATAGCACCAGTGATTGGACTAGAAAAGTCAAAAGCAAACAGTTCACAGAAGAAAAATGCTGAATTTAGTTTAGGACAGTTTGAGTCAGAATCATCTCTGGAATATACAAGTCGAACTTTATAAATTTCAGTTTATAATGCATGTCTACAGCTTAAGAAATACCTGACTTAGAGTTACAGCTATAAATGTTATCAACTAAGGGAGTAAATTAGATTACTAACAAATAAAAGAGAAAAGGTCTGAAAAGACAAAAAGTTGAACAAAAACCATTCAAAATATTAGTACATTCTACTTGAAAGAAACATACTCAAAACTAGACACAAGATTTCCAGTATACAGATAAGGCACATTAAACACTTCATAAAAAATGCATTTGTGTGTCTTGGGATGGAGTCCATAAACTGGAAGAGCTCTGAGCTTTTTAAATAAACAGCAAAATAAATATATCTTTAGTCTTGTTTAAATTAGGGAAATTAATTTAGGAAATTTTATTTCTATTGCTTTTTCTGACATTCCAAAATAAAGCATTTGTTTATAAATCAATAATTTTCAAGGAGAGAAGAGAAGCTTAGTTCAATGGTGATTTGTCAGAATTACTTGCGGACTTTCAAATATTACACACCTGCTGCAACTAAATTCACCCCCATGCTCCATAATCACTTACCCAAACTATTAATATTCTAATTCTAAATGCCTGTTATAGTGAGAGGTGACAGCATGCTGGCAGTCCTCATAGCCCTTGCTCGCTCTCAGCGCCTCCTCTGCCTGGGGTCCCACTTTGGTGGCACTTGAGGAGCCCTTCAGCCCACCGCTGCACTGTGGGAGCCCTTTTCTGGGCTGGCCAAGGCGGGAGCCCGCTCCCTCAGCTTGCAGGGAGGTGTGGAGGGAGAGGCGCGAGCAGGAACTTGGGCTGGGCGCTGCGCTTGCCCGCCAGCTGGAGTTCCGGGTAGGCGTGGCCTTGGCAGGCCCCGCACTCGGAGCGGCAGGCCGGCCCCGCCTGCCGGGCAGTGAGGAGCTTAGCACCTGGGCCAGCAGCTGCTGTGCTCAATTTATCACCAGGCCTTAGCGGCCTCCCTGCGGGGCAGGGCTCGGGACCTGCAGCCCGCCATGCCCGAGCCTCCAGCCTCCTCCATGGGCTCCTGTGTGGCCAGAGCCTCCCCGAGGAGCGCTGCCCACTGCTCCCCGGCGCCCAGTCCCATCGACCACCCAAGGGCTGAGGAGTGCGGGCGCACGGTGTGGGACTGGCAGGCAGCTCCACCTGCAGCCCCTGTGCGGGATCCACTGGGTGAAGCTAGCTGGGCTCCTGACTGGTGGGAACTTGGAGAACCTTTATGTCTAGCTAAGGGATTGTAAATACACTAATCGGCACTCTATCTACCTTAAGGTTTGTAAACGCACCAATGGGCACCCTGTGTCTAGCTCAGGGTTTCTGAAGGCACCAATGGACACTGTATCTAGCTACTCTGGTGGGGACTTGGAGAACCCTTGTGTCCACACTGTATCTAGCTAATCTGGTGGGGAGGTAGAGAACCTTTGTGTCTAGCTCAGCGATTGTAAACGCACCAATCAGCACCCTTTCAAAACAGACCACTCGGCTCTACCAATCAGCAGGATGTGAGTGGGGCCAAATAAAAATAAAAGCAGGCTGCCCGAACCAGCAGTGGCAACCCGCTCGGGTCCCCTTCCACACTGTGGTAGCTTTGTTCTTTTGCTCTTTGCAATAAATCCTGCTGCTGCTCACTCTGGGTCCACACTGCCTTTATGAGCCGTCACACTCACAGCGAAAGTCTGCAGCTTCACTCCTGAAGCCAGCGAGACCACGAACCCACCGGGAGGAACGAACAACTCCAGACGCGCCGCCTTAAGAGCTGTAACACTCACTGCGAAGGTCGGCAGCTTCACTCCTGAGCCAGCCAGACCACGAACCCACCAGAAGAAAGAAACTCCGAATACATCCGAACATCAGAAGGAACAGACTCCAGACGTGCTACCTTAAGAGCTGTAACACTCACCTAGAGGGTCTGCGGCTTCATTCTTGAAGTAAGTGAGACCAAGAACCCACCAATTCCGGACACAACAGTATAGTAGTATTGAATCCATTTTCTTTCTGGGGCAATATCTCTGAAAAAGCAATCTAATTCAAGGTGAAAATTCATTTTTTTTTAAATTCAACATTGTCCT
Organism: Symphalangus syndactylus; assembly: GCF_028878055.3. Classification (NCBI taxonomy): domain Eukaryota; kingdom Metazoa; phylum Chordata; class Mammalia; order Primates; family Hylobatidae; genus Symphalangus; species Symphalangus syndactylus. The sequence continues at coordinate 93,125,951 of NC_072433.2, forward strand.
TGGAACCAAGGGTATGAAGAAGAGTAAAAAAAAACTCAGCTGGGTGCGGTGGCTCGCGCCTGTAATCCCAGCACTTTGGGAGGCCGATGAGAACAGATCATGATGGCAGGAGATTGAGACCATCCTGGCTAACATGGTGATACCCCCGTCTCTGTTAAAAATACAAAAATTAGCTGGTCGTGGTGGCGAGCGCTTATAGTCCCAGCTACTCAGGAGGCTGAGGGAGGAAAATGGTGTGAACCCAGGAGGCAGAGCTTGCAGTGAGCCGAGATCTGGCCACTGCACTCCAGCCTGGGCGACATAGCGAGACTCTGTCTCAAAAAATAAATAAATAAATAAAAACACTCCTTGTCTTTAAAGAACTTCTATTTTTCTTTGCAAATTATTTGTTTTATAAACACTAAAAAGATGCATGCATTGAATATAACACAAATATTAATTTTGTGAGAAATGTAATGATAAAAAGTTGTTATTTGGCAATAGAATGAGATTATTAACTGTTTTGAGTTGTTCTGCTCCTAAGTAATTTCGTGAATTTAAACAAACCTCTTAATGTCTTGGGGGTTCCAAGTTTCTTTCTTGTTAAAAAAAGTTGTTAGACTGCTTATCATTTTATTAGAAGGACTTGGTAGGAGCAAAATATACATATTTTTATCCTGTAATTTTTTTAAGGGAGGTTTGATTCGTATGCAGCCAATCTTCTAGCAGTTCCTTTGACCATCTTTTGGGAACATCTGGATAAGTGACCACTAACGTCATATCTACTTACTAGTTATTTCCTTTATCCACAAGATAGGGAGCAAATGCAACTTCCTGGATTGTGAAAGAGGTTATATGATTATATAAAGTCTACCCTATATTATAAAATTGCATTTTTAATTTTCTATATTATTTTTAAAAAATTATGTGATTTTCTTGCCAATTTTTTTTTGTAATGAATAAACCAAATAGCCAATAAGCGTTAAATAAAAATAAAATATACAACTAAATAAATTACTTTCCACTCTAATAATGAGGAATATTTTAGACAAATATCCCTTAATTACAAACTTTAATAATATATAGACTCTGTATCAAAAAAAATTGCTTGTATTTTCTCACAGAAAAGTAATCTGCTCTTATGGATATTCTTTTTCTTACACCTTCTCTTCCAGCCAACCAAATCATTCAGTCCTTCACTGATTTATTGAAAATCTATTATACAACAGATTGTGCTAATGGCTTTATTGTCACAGATTATTCCCATCTTAGAAAAAGAACCACCCTGAATACAAAGCTTTCCTCAAACTGAATCTAACAATGAATTTGAAAAGTTGCTACATAGGGGCCCACAAGGAATTATGTGCCAGTAAATGTATTGCCTGGAAAGGGCACTTTTCCAAGCACAAAACTCTAAGTATTTAATTTGCAACAGAAACATCGATTTATTCATTCTATGATAAATTATCTCATCTGAGAGAAATTGTTATCATAGGATTGAATTACGCAAATTTCATTTCTTGAGCTTGATATGGAATATTAAGGATATGTGTGAGTGAATGAGAGAAAGTGATATTGTGACTTTCTATCAGGCTAGCATGTGTGTGCTCTAACTCTTGTTCTTAGTTCATGTAAAACCACTAGAAATGCTTTTAGAATATTTAACAATTATATAAATGATTAGCATCTCTTTCACATTAAGAAACATGATAACATCTTTATGAACTCTTATTCAAAACTAAAGCAGAGTCAAAACAATTTATAAAACAATTGATTCTCTAATGTGGCAAGATGTTAAAGAGCTTTTGGAGTGAGCAGGAAGAAGCATTCAATATTTTAATGTGGAACATTTATGCAGTTTTTCTATGACTTTTTTTTCATGCAGGGGTAGAAAATAATTACAGAGCCATATACAACAGTAATAGAAAAATGTTTGAATCCTTACTATGTGTCATATACCACGTAAAATACTAAATATGTTATCCCATTTAATTCTCATGGTCATTTTAGGAAATAGATACGATTATTATCCTCTGAAAATGAGGAAATTGAGGTATAGATAAGGTTACAGTCAATAATCTGAGGAAATGATATTTGAACCTAAGCAATCTAGATTATTTAACTATTTTGCTAACTCCAACATACAGAATGTATATTTATTGCAAATGATCAGCTAGAATTCTCTAATGTCTACACTTTGCCAATAAAAATTAAAAGTCAATGCCATCTTATAAACACAGGCATCTATGTAATAATATTTCTCTTTCTAGGAAGATAAATGATCAATGAAATAACCTCAATGTATAGGGGTGAAAATGAAAGTGCCAGGATAAATTGACATCGTGGGATTTAGAGTACATTGTTTTCTTTTGTTTTGCCAGTTTGTTTGTTTGTTTTGTCCTTTAGTAGTAACTTTTATAATACGATTCTTAGCATGGAGTAACTATTGCTCTGCCAGTGGGAGTTTTCAAGCTTAACATTCAAGATCTTTTTTCATTCATTGTTGAAAACATGACAGAAAACCACATATAATTTTGTTTTATATACAAACAACTAGTAAACTATTAAATCAATGATGAAGACTTACCAAAATTCAGAAAGGATATAATAGGGCACATTTGTCTGGTTTACTTTGGATTCAACTAAAAAGTCTCTCTGGATCCTGCATTTCATAAAAATTTTGTCTTGAGTTGTCTATGGTTTTCAATTTCTGCTATTCTTGATTGTAATTATAGATTAGTGTTATTTTGCCTTCACAATCAGCACGTTAATTTGTTGTAGGTTTGGTTAATTATAAAGTGATACATATTTCCATTAACAACCTTTTTAAAAGCATAATTTTTTAAATGGGCTTTTAAGAAGTGTGTGCATTGTGGTTCAAATATGAACAATTTGCACCTGTATTGATAAAAGAAATGCAATTGTAATTCCAAAACAGTATATTTATATGATGATATTCCATTGGAAAGAAGCACCAGATATGGCACAAGATCCTGTTAAAAATCTTCGTTGCAAACTACTTGAGAATAACCCTAAAGCTAAAACAATTTTGACCACCTAGTTGTTCTACAAATAATTAATAATATAATGTTCCAAACTTTATCCTAATTTAATTTATGCATCTAAATGTACATCACTATTCTTTCCAAAGGACATGTAAGATAGCAGTAAGTACCTGCATAATAAGGTTGATATAGCAAACTTTAAATAGAAAATTAGAATCAAGAAAAAAGTTTAATCATACTTAATATAATTATTGTAATTAACATCTAATTTGGCTTGAGAATGCACCTTAATTTTGAACAGAATATTAAGAATCATGTATGATCCAGAAATAGAGGTCTTTCAATGAGTTCACCTGCAAATTTGTTTGATCTTATAGACAGTAACATCTTCAATCATGACTTATATGGTTATAGCATTAACTAGCATAACTACCCCTAGACAATTAGAAAAATATAAAACCTCTTTAAAAGCTATAAATGTATTTTAATGTCACTGCCAAGAAATATTACATATCTGTGGGTTTAGTATCCCATTGTCATTTGTATAGCAAATGTTTGAATCACTTCAAATTGGAGGATTTCACTATGAAGAGATCAATTATGCTACATTTTTTAAGTTAAAAAACATACACTTGTAATTCTTAAAATGTATTTCTTGTTTATTTGTACTTTTAAATAAACTGTATATGTTTCCAGTTTTCCTTTACCTTTTAAGTTGTTCAATTACTTTCACATTTAAGATATGAATTTTATATATTCATACTTTTTCTATTATATTTGTTTTTCATACATATTTTCCACTGCATCATTTAGTTTTGTATGTAAAACTTGTTTGAAAGACTGTCAAAGCTATTGATGTTTCTCTTTGAAATTTCTTTCATTGCTTTTGTGCTAAGCCTCGTTTTATCCAATGATCAGTTAAAATTTCCCTTCGTATTTATTTAACTGTTTATTTCTCCTGAAGTGATTCAATCTGTGCTGACAGCAGCTGTGACTTTCAAATCACAAAACCACCAGTATGCCTGGGCATGGATCAATCAGAGTAGACATGACCAGAGGCTAGAACAGGGTCCCAAGTACCCTGTGCCTGCCAGGGTTCATTTATTCTTTAGTTACTAGTTAGCAAAAGGGCTGGCGGGGCAGAATTCTGCCTGGGGGCTCAGGACTGAGCTCATTTTACAACGTGCATGATGGGATTTAAACATTTTAGCTCTATGGCTGTACCAGTGTGTACTCACAGATTATCAGCATTGGGTGAGGGGGAAGCTCTTGATTTCTGCTTTCCATCTAGTGAAAAATTCTCACATTATAAATCAATTTTTTTCCTTTGATGTCAATCAGTGAAGGAAAAAGACTCAGCTTATCCTACTACTAGCTCCTAAGGTTTTCTGTTTGTTTCTTTTTTGTATGTATGTATTTGTTTTATGTTGTTTGTTTGTTTGTTTGTTCTATGGCCAAGCATAATAGTATGGTCTTTTGAATAGAACACTGCTAAAAAAAAATCCATTATAGCAAGATGATGGACAAAGTTTCCTCGAGTTGTAGGCCCTGTAGTTGTTTTCATTCATTTCAAGAAATAAAAAATGAGAAAATGATAGATATATGAAAACTGTGAACAAGTTTTATTTGTCCTAAGGGTTAGCCCAATCCCTTCTATTGTACTGAGGGAAATTTGGGCTATGAAGGTAACAAAGTAGGATTTTATTAATTTACATCTACCACTTAAATGGTACATGGTGTGGAGCAAGTTAGTTAATTTCCTAAGCTTTAGTTTTTGCATCTGGAAAATTGAGATAATAATAGCTTTGAAGTATTGTAAATGTGTGGGTACGTAAGTACCATTTATTTAGTGCCAATTTTAACCTTTTCTATCCATGAGGGTATGCCTTGTATATATTTTGTGCATGTGTATAAATACTGTATTGTTTGTATTATACATATAGTAAATACAATGTATAAATATTATATATATTACATATATAGATTATAACTGGCACTAAATTATAAAAGGTAGTTATTATTTTCATTAAAAACCTTACCTTTTATTAATTAGAAATAGAGTCTAGAAAAGTCCCTTAAATTTCAGTATGGGCCAAAAGATGACATGATGAAGGTAGGGTCCCACTTTTTCATTGGAATTTTATTATTGGAACCAGGAGAAGCACCTTAATTTCCACAAAGTTGTACTCACAATGTCTGAAATGAAATGATAAAAAAGGAAAGGTAAAAATATGCTACCGTCTTATCATTGAATCCTCATTTAATCTCTTTCATGGATCTCTGTTACATTCCTCAAAATACAACTTCAGCGGAAAGGATAATAGCTTCCCTGAATAAACTTAATGGAAATGGGCTTTTAAAAGCTTTACAGAAATCAATGAACTTTGGGATATTGGTTGTTTCAAAATTCTAGAGCAATTTCCATTATTCATTTTGGAAAGGAAGTTTAGTCACAGCGTGATTCACTTTGCTAAAAAACAGCATATATTCATGGATCTCTCTATTGAGAATATCTTTTAGATATGTTAAGCTCTTAAATTAAAAACACCTAGTGTGTTAGTTCATGATACCAGTGGCAGCATATGGAAACACCTCTTTGCAAAGGAAAATCCAGATTTCTAATCATCTAGTAATGTATGTGTATATAAAATTGTACTATAATTATTAAATGTGCTATTACCTATGTCCTCTACATATTGAAATATTTCTCTTAATTAGGACTTACTTTTATTTTCTTCAAAGTCTGTATTAGAACATCACCTTTTTACTGTGATATTGAGGTTTGACTATCTAACTACTCATATGCCATTGGAGGAAATTCCAATATACTGAGCCAGGGTTTACTGGGCTTCACCTTCTCATCTTATCTGAGTGTCACTGTCTCTGATGTAATATGCCACAGTTGCCCAGGCTGAGCTGTGTCAAAGCAAAAGCAAGAGGACTAAATGAACACTTATGTATATGTTCAGAGAAGATTGAGAATAATTAGTTTTCAATACTTTCCTAGAGATTTTCCAAAATCACTTTATTAAGTTGTGATGTTTGCTGTAATATTTAAGCTATATTTTCTAGGTTTATTTTTTTCTATTCAACCAATTGTTTTTCTCTAATTATGTGAACAACTACTTCTCTTTTAACCTTTTTCATTCTTGGTGTTCTTTTGGTTATAGTGTTCGAAAGCTGTTTTGCTTTAAGTTCCCTATGCCATAAGAGTTGTATTTTCTTCCTGTATTTCTTATAGATGATTTGCTGATAATTTTCTCACATTTATGGATGTGAATACGAAGGGTTTATCAAATATCAATTTCTTTCTACTTTTATATCAAAGAAATGTATGTGGTATGAACACAATACATTCCCAAATTAAATCTGAGTTATTTTCCTACTTGTTCGTTAGATATCTATGGTCCACAAATTCCATCTACATTTCTTCTGCAATCCTATTGTACAAGACATGATCATCACACATATCCTTTTCAGGTAATGTCCAAGAATTTTGATAATTTTTATTTCTTACTCATTACCCATAGTCAAGTCTAGGATTATAGATGAAGCTGCGTTATTAAGGGTATTACCAATTTTCACAGAAATATCATTTTGAAACATGAGGCATTAACATAATTGTCATTAAAAAATTTCTGATTAAAGATTATAGAGGTAATAATATAACACTTTGTATATGCTTTAATATTATACTGCATGGGGGAGCAAGTGAGGGTAACGTAATATATGCTGGTAATTATTGAGGTTAATGATGAATGATGACTACAGTGATATTCTTTTCTCTACTTTTATATATGTTTGAAAACTTTCATCATGACAAAAAGAGCAAAGGAAAAAAAATCAACTGAAATAGGTTTATAACAAAATTCTTACCATAAGTTAAAGAAAATGAATATGAAAAATACCAGGAGAAATGAAAATATTTGTAAATGTTGAGTGCATTATAGAATCCTGCATGCTAAATCTATGGTTGTGCTGTATGTGAAGTAAGCCTGTCACAGATGGTTTCAAACATCATGGAGACTGTTATAAAAAAATGCTGCAAAATTTAACACATTTAAATTACACAATCCATTTATTACATCATTCATTTGGCAAATATATATGCCATAAAATACAGTAAGTCTATACATTTGTGCGTGTTGTGGGAGAAGGAAGAAGATGTGGAATAAAGATAAGAACAATGGTGGCACAGTTTAGAAAAGAAAGCAAAATTAAAAGTTATGATTCACTCATTTTGAAGATAGGAAATATGTGTAATATATTGGGCATAAAGATAATCTTAGCTCAGGATCTCAGAATAATTATTTGTTAAAACTTATAAATCTGAGCTTCTTAAATATGCTCACAACCTATAAGCTTTTATAAAAAGCAATGATAAATTATTGGTGATTTTTAAAAGCATTTTATGTGGTTGAGTAAACAGTTTTCTCCAATGACATATCCCAAATGGAAAAGGCTTTATTGAAGTAAAGAATTGATAAGGAAGTGCTGGGAAGAGAAAAGCTGAGAAAAGAAGAGCATGGTCCCTTTAAATGATATGGAAGGGAAGTGCTGGGTAGAGAAAGGCGTGGTCCCTGCCAAGGGCTCCACCCTTATGGACCTAGTTGAGGATAGGCATTTCCTGCCCACATATTGCATTTCCCAAGACCACCCTGGCCTGCCATGCCCCCATCTTGTGCCTATAACAACCCAAGACCCTACCAAGGCAGAGACAGAAGTGGCTGGAGAGGAAGAACACACAGGCGGCTGGACGTGAAGATGAACGCGTTGGCGTGCCGGCAGGCCACTGACCTGCAGAATGAGGCAGAATTTGGCTGGGGCTGTCAGAGGAGATCCCGGGCCACCCACTGGCCTGACTCCAGGGGAAAACCATCTCTCTTCTGGCTTCCCCATTTGCGGAGAGTTACTTCCACTCAATAAAACCTTGCATTCATTCTCCAAGCCCGAGTGTGTTCCGATTCTTCTGGTACACCAAGGCAAGAAACTCCAGGATGCAGAAAGCCCTATGTCCTTGCAACAAGGTGGAGGGTCTAATTGAGCTAACACAAGGGCCTATAGATGGCAAATTAAAAGAGCACCCTGTAACACACGCCCACCGGGGCTTCAAGAGCTGTAAATATGCACCCCTAGACAGTGACATGGGGTTGGAGCCCCACAGCCTGCCCGTCTGTGTGCTCCCCTAGAGGACTGAGCAGCACTGAAGAAGCAAGCCACATCCCTATCACACGCCCTGTGAGGGGCAAAAGGGAACTTTTTCCGTTTTAGGATGAGTAACCTTATTTTATTTCAATGGCCTCCCTGACCTAACGACCAATACAATTGTACCCGTTACATTTTTTCTACCAATCATTAGATTGGGTTCTCTTTTACAGAATGAATAAACTATTTTAGTAGTAACATTATTTGAGCACTTTTTATGTAAGTATGGTAATGATATGTTGTTTGGCTTTTAAAAATTATGTGCTGCTCCTTTAGTTGAATATTTTTTAAAGTAATCTTTAGACCTGTTATCAAAAATATCCTTAAAGGGGGCTGACTTGTTTCAGAAGCTTATTTGTTCAAGTCTCCTAAAGGAACCTCAAGGCTTCAGAAAACCACATGGATTTCAACCATTTTAAATGGCCACAAGAAAAAAAAAAATATTCAAAGGTTATGAAGAAGGCTTGGGTTGCTCTTCTCTGGGAGTCTAAATAAACATTATCGATTTTTGCCTGCTCCAGTGATGTACTTCTGCTTCAAGGCAGAAAACTGGACCAGATGACTTTGCAAGGTTTACTCAGCTCTGTGGTTGTAAATATACATAAATTAGCCTTGACCAGACACTTCTTCCACCACCAATGAAACATACTAGGTTCAAGTTTGAAATATAATGTTCTTTGTTTCCACATATTTACACTATCTGCAGTATAAATTGTGGAGTTCCCTTTTTTTTTTTTAAACCGTAAGGATCTGGGTGTCTTAATTCAAACAACTATTGAAAGATTTCCTGAATAAAATGCATATATGTGATGCTATAACACTGTTCCAAACTACGTTCAGTTTCAAAACACAATGTTCTAAAAGTTTATGAATTACAGAGCAAAACTATGTCATTTTGATTCCATTCTTGCTTTTTATAGAGAAAAAATTGTAATTCTTACGAATTCAGCATTAATCTCAAAGTTCATTCAACCAACACTTTATTCTTTCAAGCTAGTCAACAATTGTTTTACCTCATTTTCTTTCTTTTTTACTTTATTGGGAAAGAAAATTAGTTTGCCCATTGAATTATCTTCACGAATAGGCATTATTAAGGCTCTTATTTGTAAATTCACTTTGAGCTTCTCTTTCAACTCATGCAAAATTTCACCCCCAAATTCTTATAAGTCAGCTGGTATGCATCTTTCATTTGTGATGATAATAACAGTACTTTTTCTAGACATATTTTCTGAAAAGTTAAAATTTAAGTTAAAAGCTTAAATTTAAAAAGGCAATAACAAGAAGAGTTGTAAGTGCTTTCTGCTAAGAGAAATAATGAAGTGGGTAGGTGACCTGCTCAATTAGGAAGTGAAAAATCAAGACAAAATGTAATTTTTTCAAAGAACCTACTTTTTTTTTTTTTTTTTTTAAATCTCATGGCTATTGTCATTTGGCTACATAGATTGTCTAAAACATTTGTAATTTAAGACAGAGGGCTTAACCAGGTGGCTTGTTGCCTATTCATAGGATTGGGCAAGAATACATTTCAATGCCGAGCTCAAATGACCAAATTTAAATAATACTTCTGCCGCTTACTATCTGATGCCTTTGACCAACTTGTTTATTATATTTAGAACTCATTCATAAACCCATATTATGTGCCACATCCTAGGCTAACTTCCGATATACTCAGCTCATGCCCTTAAGAATCTCACAACATAAGGCAGTTAGGTATACAAATTTTCTAGAGCAGCATGGTCTAGATAATAGCACCCATTGGATTCAAAGGTAGATCAGAGAGCACTTCAAATTATGTTCATTTTCTTTTATTGAACATATAAATAATCACAGCTTCCTGTAAAAAGAAATCCCCAAGTAACTATGAGAATAAAAACGAAAATGAGATTACATGTAAAAGTTCACTGTTAACTAAGAAACACTATTTATGCATTAGGATTTAATAGTGACTCTTTTAGAATGTGGACTATTATTTCTTAAGATAAAAGGATGAATCTGATTCATCTGGCATAAGTCTTTGCATGTGCTTTAAGATCTTAAAAGGCTCAAGGGAAGGGGTGTCAAAGTAGCACGTTTTAATGCTTCCGACCAAAAATTTGGTATTAACAAGCAAAGACAGACGTGAAGAAGAACAAAAAAAATTACATCAAGAGATTAATGTTTCAAAGGGAAGAGATGCATGAAAGAATGAGAGAAATAACTGACGAATTTCTTTTTTCTAGATCTGAGTATCCTCAAGTAAATTTAGAAAATGCCACTTCTGCTGCCCTTAGGAAAGACTAGGAAATTGTGTTTTCCTCAGTGATGATGGATTGAGTTGTGGGATTGAATGTGCCAGCCTCCAGAATCCCATTTGTTGTGTGTGCCTGAATGGCAGGAAGTGTCTCAGATTGAGGGAGTAAATGAAAGTTGACATGATTTGGCTCTGTGTCCCCCACCCCAAATCTCCTATTGAATTGCAATCTCCAATGTTGGGGGAGGGATCTGGTGGGAGGTGATTGGCTCATGGGGGAGGATTTCCCCTCTTGCTGTTCTCATGATAGTGAGTTCTCATGATATCTGGTTGTTTGAAAGTGGATATACCACTTCCCCCTTTGCTCTTTCTGTCTCCCACTCTGCCATGTGAAGATTGTGCCTGCTTCCCCTTCGCCTCTCACCATGACTTTAAGTTTCCTGATACCTCCCCAGCCATGCCTCCTGTACAGCCTGTGAAACTGTGAGTCTGTTAAAGCTCTTATCTTTATAAATTACCCAGTCTCAGGTAGTTCTTTATAGCAATGTGAAAACGGACTAATACAAAAGTCAAATTCGTGTTCCTTGTTTTAAGTCTACTGTGTACTCAGGCTGAGCTGTTAGAGAGGCAGGGCAAGAGAACATAACACATCTAACAGAAGGGCCAGTAAATGTTAACTTTTTTCCACTGACACAGAAAAGAGTGAAATTTTAAAGCAGAGTAAAATGAAATGAAATGTAACAAGATGAAAAATGATGTACAGTTTCTAATGACCTTCTATAAACTATTAAAATAATAAAATGTAGCTAACTGTTCGCAGTGTCCAAATACTTTCAACGCAAAGTTTATTTCACTAGGAGGAAATCTTTTTTTAACAAATTGCATTATTTAGCTAGTGAATCTCCAGAGGATATGACCAACACTCAGGTGGGGGTGGGGTTAGTGATAATCAAGTGCTCTGCGTGTTGCCATTCTAACATTCTGAGGCATTTAGGCACTTGTGTAAGTACATTAACCTCTCAGGCCATCCGGTTGTCATCAGAAACAAGGCCGAAGAGCGTTATGAGTGTTTAGGTCCAAAAACAAAGCCAAGCTGCTCCTGTTATATTTAGAAAAAGAGCAATTCCCCAAAATCCAGTTAGGACAACTGGGAGGATGGGTCCAGTTCCACCTTGGTCTGGTTGGGAAGGTGAGCAGGGGCCAGCCAAACATCTGAACTTGGAGTTACTAAGTAGGGATGCAAATTGTTCCTCTTAAGTAACTAATGTATTTTTCTCTTGTGCATTATTATAGGTGAGAATTTTACTTCATGTAGAAACTTAGAACTTTGTAGATCATTAAAAACAATTTATAAATGGAGATGCAATAGGATGCTTATGACCTTCTGTGTATCCTACCTGAATAATTACAGTCTTTTCTGAAAATTTAAATAATAATCAGTTGAAAGCATACTTAGAATAACTAGACCAGAAAACAGTGTCAAAAGTCATTTGCTAGAAGTTAGGCAATATTCTTGAAGGGGTTTCGTGAGCTCAGCATTTGTTTCACAACAGTAGACATTCCACATTATGAAAGATAAAACAAAAGACAAGGAAAAAATCCACAAAAACAGGAGGCATGTTAAAACTGATGATTTCATCTAGAAAATGTCTTTAAGTAATTTCAGGGCTGACATTCTCAATTGGTAATTTTTAATTTACTTTACATGTAGAAGGCTCTCACCATTTGTTGACTTACAATGAAAAAGTCAGCCCTTAAATTCAATATAGGATGGCCTCTTATGGAAAGAGTCATTTGTTTAGAAGTTTTCTTTCTTCAGCTTTGAAATCCCATGTCTGGATTGAACATTTTGCCTTGAATCATTATGATGTTTGGCAGACTTGAACACATGGGACTAGAGCCAAACTGAACACTAAAGAGAAAATAACAGGAGGAAGCAAGGAAAAAAAAAAAAAGAACTTTTATATCTTAAGAGTTTTTTACTGTTTCATTTCATACTTTATTGGAAATAGGAATTGACTTAGGGAATATAAATACATTTTTAAATTTTGTTTATTGAGATAAAATATATATGTAATAAAGTGCACATAATTATGCATCCTGATGATTTTTTGCAAGTCAAATTTACCATTGTAATCAGACATAGATTAAAAACCTACCTCAGATTTCCTCTCTGCCCCATGACCACTAGCCTGATCTCTGATGCCATAAATTAATTGTGTTTGTTTTGTATTTTGAGGCAACGTAATAATACTTATTTTTTTTCTGGCTTTTTTGTGAAAAATTAAATTTGTGAAATTCATTCATATTCTTTTTGCTTTAGATCATTTATTCTCATTTATAGAGACTATTCTATTATACTCTAGGTTAGTTATTTTGGTGGTTTCCATTTTCTTGCTATTGTAATTAATGCAGCTATTAAGATTCTAGTCAATGTCTTTTGGTAAATATTTGAGTACACTTCTGTTAGGAATATACCTAGAAGTTCAATTGCTGTGGAATATGGTAGATGTACGTTTACATTTATAAAAACTTCCAAAAAGTTTTTCTATTTTACTAAGTTACACTTCCATGGTGTAACTGGTTCAACATCTTCACCAAATACTTGAGACATTCTACCTTTTTAATTTTAACTGTTCTGGTAAGTGTGCAGTTGGTACTGCATTGTGTTTCTAATTTCCACTTCCAGAATAACTAATGAAGTTGAGCACCATTTCTGAGGTTTATTAGCAATTCTGATTTTGTGTGTGTGTGTGTGTCTGTGTGTTGTGTGTGGTGTCTGGTCAAGATGTCTGTCCATTTACTATTCAACTGTCTTTTTCTTAATGAATTGTATGATGCCTTTTTATTATCTGGATCTACATCTTTTGTCAGTTATATGTATCATGAAGTGCTGTCACCCCTGCATTGCTTTTTCATTCATATGCTGAAGTATTTTGAAGAACAGAAGTTCTTATGCTTAATATAGTCCAATTTATGTACTTTTTCTTCTCTGGCTAGAGTTCTGTGACCTGTTTATGAAATATCTGCTCACTTGAAGGCCATGAAGTTGATTTCTTCTAACTGTTGTATTACTTTAATTTTCAGACTTAGATCTAAGTTACCACTGAAATTCTATTTTCTAAAAAAGGAAAATTCCCCTTCTAGTATTTAGTAACTCAAGTTTATGCACACACACATTCATTCTCATAACAAAAGTTTTTACCGCAAATCTACATTTAATTTTTTGTTTAATAACATGTACCTCGTTCAATTGTGCAATTTGTATGAATGTAGTATAGAAAAGAAAAAATAAGTATACCCCACTTCAGCTCTATTTTAAGAAGCATCAATGAAAATACAACTCACTAAGATTTCCTGTTAAATATCACCTAATATGAAAAACAGCACAGCATTGCTATGATCTCTTAAACTTTTTAATTAAGTTACCATATTTCGACATGTTAATATGCCCATAAAATGCTTAACAAAAGGTAATATTTCCTTTTTTTTTATTTGAGACAGAGTCTCCTTCTGTCACCCAGGCTGGAGTGGCCTGGCACGATATTGGCTCACTGCAAGTAATTTTTGTATTTTTTAGTAGAGACAGGGTTTTGCCATGTTGGCCAGGCTGGTCTCGAACTCCTGACCTCAAGTGATCCACCCACCTTGGCCTCCCAAAGGACTGGGATTACAGGCATGAGCCACCATGCCTGGACTTCATTTCTTAAATCAGAAGATTTTTTCTATTACAAAGCAAAAGCATGTTAATCTTATCCTTAATATTTAACAAGATTTGTAAATTTTAAAAAATCAATTATTATTTTACATCAATTTAGACATTGAGATATTTTTAAAGTTTGAAAATAAGGAAGGAGCTAAATTTAGGTTAATATAGCAACAGCTCTTCCCTTAAGAGAGAGATATTTTCTACATTACTTGTATACTGTGTGTGTATTTGTGTATATATATGTGATGTACATACACATAGACACATAAAAATGTATATGTGTGTATGTGTGTATATGTGTGTGTGTGTATATATATATGCCCAGATATATACATATATCAATAAACTTTCCCATTAAATTTTTTAAAATCATCAAATAACACTTTTGCTATTTCTACTCCTGGGAAGGGAAACATCAGATACAGCAATCATATTAGAACTTACTTAAGATTTCTTATTAGTGCATTTCTGATAAAAGAGAAATTAAGAACTAATTTAGGAAACATCATTCTCCTGTACTGTCATTAGCTTTAATTTATTTCCTTTCTTTTTTATGTCAAGCAAATGTTAAGTGGTCCTAATTACATGATAAAATAGAAATTCTAAACAATGACCACTCAAAATCATGCTATTGTGCATAATTCTTATAAGTGGTCTTGCGACTACATTGCCCTGAGGAAGAGCGGGAAAATATGAAAGAGAGAAAAGAGATTGAGAGCACAAGAGTGAGAAAGATGGCTTTCTCCATCTATAAAATACCTTATTAATTTTGAATTTTATATTCCTAATAGTTCAGATTGTTTTATAAATATTACATACTATGATTTCTCTGATATACTATAAGAATAAAATGGTATGTTATGTTTTAGAAAACTGCCTATAAAGAATTATTAATATTACGTTATCTTTTTATACAATTGCTTTTTTAATTTTTTTTGAGACGAAGTTCGTTGCTCAGGTTGGAGTGCAGTGGTGTGATCTTGGCTCACTGCAACCTCGGCCTCTGGGGTTCAAACGATTCTCCTGCCTCAGCCTCCTGAGTAGCTGGGATTGCAGATGCATGCCACCATGCTCGGGTAATTTCTGTATTTTTAGTAGAGATGGGGTTTCACCATATTGGCCAGGCTGGTCTCAAACTCCTGAACTCAAGAGATCTGCCCTTCTTGGCCTGACAAAGTGCTGTATACACTTGTATTTTAAGGAGTGTAAAAATAGCAAATAAATATTTAGTAACATGACAGAAGGTAGAATGGTAATTTCTTTTAATTTGATTTTTTTCATTTTCATGATGAAGAAAGTCAATCTCAAAGCAATTAAGTAGTATGCTCAATACAATATAGGGCATCCAAATGTCACAATCATTTACATATCAAATAAACTATGACTCAATATCCTCTGCAGGACCTAACACAATAGACATTCAATCGTGAGTTATGACTGCATTGTTCTCAATCATGACTAGCACGGTGGCTGGCATTAAAAAGGCATTTAGCATTTATTTATATTAACAACTTCCTTAATAATGTTGATGAATATCAGTAGATGGTCACAAAGTACCTGTAAACTTTACCCAGGATTGGAGACAGCTTTTGTTAGTTAAGAAACCATTTGTGAAGCCATCTTTAAGAAACAGTATACAAAATTAGTAAATTTGAAACAAATTTCAATATTTATTTTGAAAGAGAAAATCTAATCACAAGTCTTTATACAAAAATTTTAAAGAAGTATATTAGTATTCCATTGCTGCTATGACAAATTACTTCAAACTTATTGGCATAAAACAATTAAAATTTATTATCTTATAGTTCTAGAGGGCAAAAGTTCAAAACAAGTTTCTCACTTAAGGTACGGGCAGGGCCATGATGTAAGAGAAAATCAGTTTCCTTACATTTTCCAGATTCTAGAAGGGCATTCTTTGCATTTTTTGACCTGTATTTCCTTCCTTCATCCTCAAAGCCAACAGCACAACAGGGTATTTGAGTCATTATTTACTCCTTTTTCTGTGTCAAATTTCACTCTGCCTCTCTCCTACAGACATTTGTGATGCATTTAGAGCTTGCCTGGATAATCCAGGATATTTTCCCATTTCAAATATCCTTAATTTAATCACATCTGCAAAGTTTCTATTGCCATATGACGTAAGATTCACAGGCTCCAGAGATCCAGACCCAGATATCTTTTGGGGTCATATTCAGCCTATCAAAGAGACAAATTTAAATTATCAAGAAAGTTTTGGAAAATACTGCAATATTTGCATGAATTCCCTTTCACACCACTGTAACATTTCCTGCATTTTTTGTCTGCATGCTGTTTGATTGAATCTTCATATGACTGCAATTCTATATTTTGGTCCATTTAGAGAATACACAGATGACTCAATCTTTCCTCCAGTATAGTTAATCAAAATATGTTTCTTTTTTTTTATTATCACCACTTGTTGGGATGCCTAAAGCATGTGACACCACACACTGAAGTATGCACTATTTTTAGTACAGATTTAGGGTTGTGCCTTAAATACACAGTAATTCCAGTAGACTATATTTTGAACAATTTCTTTCAAAAACATATGCAGCAATTATAATTGTATACTCTGAAGGAAGGAACTTCTGTTTTGACCAGGTATTGATAAGGACCAAATTTTATACATTTGATTTTGGGGAGCATTTTGCACAAAGCTTCTGGCTTCATTCAATTATCTTCTACTACTGCATACTTCATGTGCCAAGCACCACAGGACACATTCATACTACAATACAGCCTAGCCCTTTGTGACGTGATGCAATGCTACACAGTCAACACTTTCAGCAGTAGAAGTATTTTCAGACCCCATTCCTGCACTAGGCAACTAACAATAACGTAGACATATATAAAAGAAATGTCAGCCACGTAACTATATCCTCTTAAACTCAAGGCAAATATATTCCCAAATCAACTTTCCCTTAGTTGAATCCAAGAAATTTTACTGGTGGCATTATTGACAGAGCAAGGGCATCACCATCTTGGACAAACACGCCATTTTAAGTTCCCCTTTATTAAAAACCACCTAAATCCAGCCTCCAAACAGCCTAATGACTAATGTCAGCATAACCATAAACCACAAGTGACACTCTGCCCAGAAACATGCCAACCCTGAGATAACCTTCCCTCCAACCAGGGACATGCCAACCCTGCAGTAAACTTGCCTTCACACAGAAGCATTCCAAGCCTACGATAAGCTCTCCCCACCTAAACCCTTGAATACTCTAAGTCTGTAGCAGGGAATACTTCTGACTCAATTAGGCCAGAAGCCCCTCTCAGGTTTGTTCTCCAAAACAAACCTGTCTTTGACTGTTGAGCCACTTTTCACGTTTCTTTCTTCTTTCTTCAACTCTTATAATTATCATCACCATGACAAAGCATTTTTGCTGTGTCACATAAATAAGACACAGCATTTTTGCTGTGTCACATAAATATGACACAGCATTTTTGCTGTGTCACATAAATATGACACATATTTATGGTTAAAATATCTCACTTTAATGATACAAAAATTTATCTTAGGACCTTGAAAGTAACCATGAAATGAGGAGCCCAGAGGCTCAGGAATTTTGCCTTCCTCAACTTATAGGAACTTCTTTTTACATACTACTAACAAATCAGGTTGATAATACATACAACCTCAGTACCCTAAAAAACACACTTAAAGATTGTTTTATTTTAATGGCCTCATCATTTCCCACCAAACTCTGTGAATGTAGCATGTGTGAACCTCACTAATCTCAACTTCTGTCTACTTCTTGATTATTTTATGATCCTTTCAAGTTCTTTTAGCTAGCCTCATTAATTTGAAATAACTGGAAAGAAAGGTCTCCTTGAATTAGTGAGTTATATGAGCTATAGAGTTTTCCTAAAGAAGTATAAATTTAGTACTTTAAGTAGCTGCAGTAACAGAAAATAGCTTAACCAAATACTATTACACAGAGCACCTATTGGGACATATTTTACCAAAGAGATGGATAACATTTAAAAGGAGCATATTCTTGTTTTGTATAAGTTTTAGGTATCTAAAAGTAGATAAAATAACTGATCATCCTTTTATGTTGATTAGGCATTTTCACTACAGTATTTCACATCACTGTAAGGCTTTGATTAATCTGGCCAAAATATCCATGAACTTGACTTAACCAAAATGTAGTCAGGCTTTTGTCTCTGACTACACAAGGTCTCTGATTTTCTCCCACCCTGTGCTAATGCAAGCATTGGAATAGGCTTAATAACTCAATAACATCACATTGATATCCAACTTCACCCACAATCTGTTCTTTTCAGCTTTATTTATTCTTTCCTATAAAAGAAATTCCATTTTGCTGGGCTTTTAGGTTTCTAATAGTTTTTGTAGTCTAGTCAGAGCATTCTCCCTATTGCAATAATCTTTTTAAATAGTCTCTTCACTTTGCCTGTATTTGTTTTTATTTAATACTTTGTTAAGTTGTCCATTAACTTTTCTCATGAAGTTTAAAATCCTGGTTATCTCCAGTCCACATGAGCAGAAATTCAATATTGTTCATTTTCAAATCAATGAAATTTAATTTCTTTATATTCTGAAACATATACTTACTTGATTCATTGGGGTACATTACACATAAAATTTGCCATTTAAAATAAGTGTATAATTCAGTGTCTTTTAGTACATTCACAATGTTGTATAACCACCAAGTCTTTCTAATTCCAGCATATTTCTATCATCCTGAAAAGAGACCCCTTAACCATTCACTAGTCCCTCTGTGTTTCCTTCACCTTCCAAACTCTGGCACCATTAATCTGTTTTCTGTCTGTATGTATTTGTCTATTTTGGACATTTTCTATAAGTGGAATAATACAATATGTGGCCTTTTGTGTCTAGGTTCTTTTACTCAATGTTCCAAGGCCCATCCCTGCCGTAGCATGTATCAGTGCTTCATCCTTTTTTAAATGGTTGAACAATGTTCCATTGTATGGATATATCACATATTGTTTATCCATCATAAGTAGATGGATATTTGTTTCCTTTTCTATCTGTTGGCTATTTTAAACATTATTGATATGAACATACATGCATAAGTTTTTGTTTAACACACATTTTCAATTGTCTTGGATTTAAACCTAAGAGTGTAATTGCTGGGTCATAAGGTAACTCTATATTTAACTATTTGAAAAGCAGTCGAACTGTTTCCCACATCAAAGAATGACTGATTCATTCTTTATTTCCAGCAGTAATGTGTGAAGATTAGTAATTCCCCACACCTTTGTCAACATTTGTTATTATTATTATTATTATTTTCTTTGAGAGAGTTTTACTCTTGTTACCCAGGCTGGAGTGCAATGGCACGATCTCAGCTCACCTCAACTTCCGCCTCCTGGGTTCAAGCAATTCTCCTGCCTCAGCCTCCTGAGTAGCTTGGATTACAGGTGCATGCCCAGCTAATTTTGTATTTTTAGTAGAGACGGGGTTTCTCAATGTTGGTCAGGCTGGTCTCCAACTCCTGACCTCAGGTGATCCATTTGCCTTGGACTCCCAAAGTGCTGGGATTACAGGTGTGAGCCACCGTGCCCAGCCAACATTTGTTACTTTCTGGTTTTTGTTTAATTATTATTGCCATCTTATTAGTTGTAAATTAGTATTTCATTGTGATTTTAATTTACATTTCCCAATGACTAATAATGTTGAGCATAATTTCTTGAGCTTATTGGACATTTGTATATTTTATCTGGAGAACTGCCTATTTAAGGACTTTGACAATCTTTAAATTTGGCCGTTTTTTCTTTTCTTTTCCTTATTCTGTTTAAAGTGTCCTTTATATATTCTGGATAATAGACTCCTCAGACACACAATTTGTAAATACTGTATTCTATTCTACGGGTTGATCATTCACTTTCTTGATAGTGTACTTAGATGTTCAAATGTGATTTTAGTTTGAGGATATACATTTTATTGTATTTTTGCTTTTTGTTGGCTTGTGCTTTTGATGTCATATCTGAAACTCACTAAAAACACCGAGGTCTTGAAAATTTACAGCTGCATACCAGGTATGTATCTTTTGCACCTGTAACTACATTTTTTTTATTATTATTTTTTTATTATTTTTTATTTTTTATATTATACTTTAGGGTTTTAGGGTACATGTGCACAATGTGCAGGTTTGTTACATATGTATCCATGTACCATGTAACTACATTTTTTTTCCCCAAAATCCTATGAATGATCTTGAAACCTTTGTCAAAAATCAAATACTCAAATATATCTGAGTTCATTTCTGGAAACTCAGATCTGTTCTATTGGTTCATATATCTATTATTTGCCAAGTGTCATATTAATTTAAATATGGTAGATTTGTAGTAAGTTAAAATTGGGAGAGGTGAGTCCTCTAACTTTATTCTTTTTCTTTCTTTTCTTTTATTTATTTATTTATTTATTTATTTATTTATTTATTTATTTATTTTGAGACAGGGTATGACTCTGTCAGTCAGGCTGGAGTGCAGTAGCACAATCTCAGCTCACTAATTGCTCAAGCAATTCTCCCGCCTCAGCCTCCTGAGTAGCTGGAACTAGAGGCATGTACCACCACTGCTGGCTAATTTTTGTAAATTTTGTAGAGAAAAGTTTTTGCTCTATTGCCTGGGCTTGTCTCAAACTCCTGAGCTCAGGAATTCCACCCTCATTGCCTTCCCAAAGTTCTGGGAGTGAGGTATGAGCAACCGCGCCAGTCTTGCTTCTCTTTTTCAAGTTTGTTTCAGCTATTTAGGATCTCTTGCCATGCCATATAAATTTTAAGATCCATTTGCCCATTTTTTAAAAGGCAGTTGAAACTTTGATAATAATTTCATTAAATTGTCTATTCGAGGACTATTGCTTTCTTAGTAGTATTATGCGTTTGCATACATTAACAGATAACATTTTCATTCATTGGTGTAATTTTTAATTTCTTTCAATGTTTTGTACTTTTCAGCATAGAAGCCCTACACCTCCTTGGACAGATTGATTTCTAAGTAGTTAACTATTTTTGATACTGATATTAATAGAACGTTTTATTTTAATAATTTTACATTTTCAAATTTTTATTGCTGATATGTAGAGATACAACTGATTCTGATATTATGCTCTTATATCCCACAACTTTACTCAATTTACTTAGTTGTTGTAACATAATTTTGAGGTTTTCTTTGTGCTTATTTGTGGGGTTTTCTGCCTTTTTTATTTGTTTTTCTTTGGTGTATTGAATTAGTAGGTATTCATACATATAAAATTACATCATCTATGAATAGAAGTAATTTTATTCTTCCTTTCCATCTTGGGTAACTTCCATTTCTTTTTCTTGCCTAAATGTTCTGGCTAAAACTTCCAGATTGATGTGAAATAGAAGTGGCAAGAACATATATTTTTGTTTTCTTCTTGATCTTAGGGGAAAAACTTTCAGTAGTTCACTGTTAAGTATAATGTTATCCCTGGAGTTTTCATAGATGTCTTTTATCAGCTTCATAACATTTCCTTGCATTCATGGTGTTTTGAGTGTTTTATCATGAAAATATTGTGGATATTTTTCAAACACTTTTTTAAATCAATTGTGGTGTTTTCTTTTTCTTCATTGCGTTAATATGGTTTGATGAACTGATTGATTTTTGTATGTTGCACAAACATTATATCCCTGGGATAAAGAAAGCCTCCTTTGTCATTGAGCATATTCCATTTAATATTTTATGAATATTTGTTTGTGAGTATTTTGTTGAGGATTTTTGCATCAGTATTCACAAGGTATTTGTCTTTACCTTTCTTTTCTTGTAATGTTTTGCATGTTTTCAAATTTTTATTATTTTAAAAATTATTATTATTATTACTTTAGACATAGTCTTGCTCTGCCGCCCAAGCTGGAGTGCAGTGGCACAGTCTCGGCTCACTGCAACCTCCACCTCCCTCCCAGGTTCAAGCGATTCTCCTGCCTCAGCCTCCCAGGTAGCTGGGATTACAGGCACCTGACACCATGCCTGGCTAATTTTTGTATATTTGGTTGAGATGGGGTTTCATCATATTGGCAAAGCTGGTCTCGAACTCCTGACCTCAGGTGATACGCCAACCTTGGCCTCCCAAATTGCTAGAATTACAGGCATGAGCCACCACACCCAGCCTAAAAATGATTGTTTTTTTAAAGACAGTCTCACTATGTTGCTCAGGCTGAAGTGTAGTGGCTAATATCAGGCATAATCATAGCAGACTGCAGTCTTGAATTCCTAGGCTCAAGTGACCCTTCCACTTCAGCCTCCTAAGTAGCTGTAACTAGAAGCATACACCACCACACCCACACTGTATGATCTTGACATCAGGGTAATATTGACCTCATATAATAAGTTAGAATGTGTTTGCTTATGTATTAGTCAATTTTCTTGTTGCTATAAAGAAATAGCCAGGACTGAATAATTATAAAGAAAAGAGGTTTAATTGGCTCACAGTTCCACATGGCTAGGGAGGCCTAGGAAACTTACAATCATGGCAAAAGGCACCTACCCACAGGGCAGCAAGAGAGAGAATGAGTGCCTGGGGAAACGCCAGATGCTTATAAAACTATCAGATTTCATGAGAACTCACTCACTGTCACAAGAACAGCATGGGAGGAAACTGCCCCCATGATTCAGTTACCTCCCACTGGTTCCCTCCCACAACACTTGGGGATTATGGGAACTACAATTAAAGTTGAGATTTGGGTGGGGACACAGCAAAATCATATCACTTCCTTTTGTTTTTTGAAATAATTTGGGAATTGAAATTAATTATTTCTTAAATGTTTAATAGATTAACCAGTAAAATCATCTGGTCTTGGGCTTTTTTAATTGAAAGTTTTGATTACTGATTCAATCTCTTTACTCTATGGGTCGATTCAGATTATCTGTTTATTCCTCAGTCAGTTTTTGTAGTTTGTATGTTTATAGAAATTTCTTCATTTCACCTAGGTTATTCTATTTGTTCTCATAAGATTATTCACAGTATTCTCTAATAATCCTTTTTTTTTGCTTTTTTAATTGGAAGTTTTGATTACTGATTCAATCTCTTTATGAGTCAATTCAGATTATCTGTTTATTCCTGAGTTAGTTTTTGTAGTTTGTATGTTTATAGAAATTTCTTCATTTCACCTCAGTTATTCTATTTGTTCTCATAAAATTACTCACAGTATTCTCTAATAATCCTTTATTTTTAATTTTTTATTTTTTTGCTTTTGTAAGGTCAGTAGTAATGTCCCAACTATCTTTCCTAATTTTAGTAATTTGGATTTTCTCTCCCCTACTTCCTGCTTTGATGAGTCTATCTAAAGGCTTATCAATTTTGTTGAAATATTCAAATAATTAACTTTTTGTTTTCTTGATTATCTCAATTACTTTTCTAGTCTATATTCTATTTATCACTACTGTAATATTTCTTATTTACTTCCATCTGCTTGCTCTAAGTTTAATTATTTTTCTTTCTCTACTTCCTTAAGGGGGAAAATTAGGTTATTGATTTGAAATATTTATTTATTTTTAATGTAGATGTTTGTAGCTGAAATTTCCTCTCTGAGCACTCTGTTAGCGTCCTATAAAATGTATGTTGTATATTCATTTTCATTCATTTCAAAGTGTTTTCTAATTTTTTTCTAATTTCTAATTTTTTCTTTGGCCTGCTGGTTGTTGTAAAGTGTTAATTTCCATATGTAAAATTTCCAGATTTCCTTCCATTATTAATTTCTGTTTTCATTTATTATAGTCTGAAAAGATATTTTGTATGATTTTAATGTTAAAAAATGTATTGATAATTGTTTGTGGCTTAACATATGGCCTATCCTGGACAGTGCTACATATACAGTTGATAAGAATGTATATTCTGCAGTTATTAAATGAATGGTTCTGTATGTGTCTGTTAAGTCTAGGTATAGATGTTTCATAGCATGTTCAAGTCTTCTATTTCTTTGTTTATCTTTTGACTATCATTCTATCCACTATTGAAAGTGAATGCTAAAGCCTCTACTATTGTTGTTGAACTGCCTATTTCTCTTCTCAGTTTTGTCACTTTTTGTTTCATATATTCTGGATCTCTGTTATTAAGTGCATATGTGTTTTATAATTGTTACATTTTCTTGATAAATTGACCCTTGTTACCATTACATAATGCTCTTCTTTGTATCTTGTAACAATTTTTGTCTTAAAACCTATTTTATATAATATTAATATAGCTATTCCATTTCTCCTTTGGTTACTGTTTGCATAGAATATCTTTGCTCCTCCTGTTCTTTAACTTGCACCTTATGTGTGTCTTTGGTTCTAAAGTAATTCTCTTGTAAACAGCATACATTTTGATCATGTTTTTGCCCTGCTGATTATGACAATCTGTCTTTTAATCCAGACTTTAATGTAATTAATAGTTAATGTAATTTCTTGTAAGAAAGGAGTTATTTATGCCATTTTGCCGTTTGTTCAATATGTTGTATCTTTTTGTTCTGCAGTTGTTTCATTGCAGGCTCCCTTTTGTGTTAAATAGATATTCTCTACGTGCTATTTTAATTCCTTTCTTGTTTCTCTTTTTATACATATTTTTAGGTATTTTCTTAGTATTTACCTTGCAAATTACAAGTAAAATCTTAATTTATGAAAGTCAAGCTTGAATTACGAACTTAGTTGTGATATTATGTAGCTCCTATTAGCTATGCCCCCCTTCATGTTGTTATTGTCAAAATTGCATCTTTTAAAATTATGTGTTCATCAATATAGTTCATAATTTTTTGAGTAGGTGTCTTGCAAATAATATAGACAAAGAGGAGTTACAATCCAAAAATAGTATAGAACTTGATGTTTCCATTCATCTATCTGGTTACCTTTACTAGGGGTCTGTATTTTTCACGAGAATTTGAATTATTCCCTAGAGTTACTTTATTTAAGCCAGAGAGACTTTCCTGTTGTGCAGGTCTGCTAGCGACAAACTCCTAGTTTTTCCTAATTTTAGTAATTTGGATTTTCTCTCTCCTATTTCCTGCTTTGATGAGTCTATCTAAAGGCTTATCAATTTTGTTTTCTTAGCATATGTTGATATGCATGGTGATGATACACAGTTCCCTCAAGTTTCATTAATTTATCTTTTTTTTTTCTTTCTTCTTCTCAGCCAGGGTAATCTCAATAAACCTCTCCTTAAGAAAATTATTTCTACTCCTTGCTCAAATCAGTGTCTACACTTCTGTAGTTTATTTCCTTTTCTTCATTTTTTGTCCTTTTCAACTTAAGAGTTTCTATTTAATTCTAAATAAATTGCCCTCATGGGTTCTTTTAGTACTTTGTACAAGATTTTCTTTATTTCTTTGAGGATATTTTAAATATTTGACTTAACGTTTTTGTCTGAGTCCAATGTCTGGACTTCTTCAGAAATAGTTTTTATTGATTTTTTTTTTCTGTTAATGGGTCATACTTTCTTATTCTTTGGATACCTTATTAGATTTTTTGTTAAAAACTGAACATTTTGAATTATATAATGTGATAATTATAGAAATCAGAATCTCCCCTCTCATGAAGATTTGCTGTATTTTTCTCTTATAGTTGTTTTTGTTTTAAAAAAGTAGCTCAGCAAATTAAACAGAGTCTAAATTTGTTGTTATGTGTGGACTCTGAAGTCTCTGTTCCATTAACTGAGTGATCAGATAGTGACTCGACAGAAGTTTCCTTCAACACCTGGAACCAAGAAACAATTCACAGTCTTTGAAGATGGATGGCATATGTATTGGAGTACACCTTCAATACTTAGGAGTTTATAACTCTGTTTTGGTTTTTGGTCTCCATTTCCTGCTGGCCCAGAGCCTGAAGTTCTCTTCAGAAGAGAGAACAAGAGGTTTTTTTTTGTTTGTTTGTTTTTTCAGATTCTTTCTGAGTGTGCACAAAGCTGCAAGATGTACATGGCTTCTAGATTGCCAAGATTATTTCAAAGTCTTTAAAAATCCTTATTCACCAAAGCATCTCATTCCCCAGACCTTCTCCAAGATTTCAGTTTATCTATTATTTTTCCTAAATTTAATCCCCGCTCCAGGCAGAAGCAGGTTATGAATTTGGCTCTAGATATTATCAACGCATGACCCCTGGGTAGCCTCCTTGGCCCTTGAAGTGTTGTTGCATGTCAGGCAAAATAGAGGGAAGCCACTTGAGTGGGTCCTTCAGAAAGCTACCGGAGAGGTTAAAATAAAAATTATTTGAGAACAAGATTCATTCTGCTTGTAACAGTGATAGGAAACTATACCAGGAATCTAGGTTATTGCTTTAAAGGCCTACAGCAAGTTGGGGCATGAATGGGATGTGGGTAAAATGCCACAAGGCTCTCTTACCTAAATTAATCCATTTTATATTTCTTAAATTTTCATCTTACTGCTATGAAATTTTAATGAATTTTTCAGAGTTCCTATAAAGATGATACCGACACTTTTGCCAGTATATTCTTAGCATTTTGGAGTGGTGGGCTGTTATCATTCCTGTGATCACTTTGTTTATATTTCACACTGCAGTAATTTAAGTCTCTGATAGGTTTTCCTTCAGACAGTCCTCAAGGAGTAAGACAGAGAGAGATCAACTAGCTTGCCCCAGGTCACACATAAAGTAAGCGGTTGTGTGTGCCTGGATTCAAACCCGTGTAATGTACCCATGTAATGTGACTACAATTTACTCGATAATATTAAAAAATGACTACATCTTCAGACACGTAGAATAAGCATGACAGAATGCACTAAGGAATAAGAAGCATTTTGACAGATTAGAATGTTTTACCAGTGGTGGTGGATCTTAAGCTGAATTTCAGGTAGGTAAAGGGTATGATAGGCAAGAAACTAATGAAAAGCTTTAAAACCACACAATAAAAAAATAGTTTCAATATATGATGGGAATACTCTGCCAGATAAAAGTAAACTATTAAATCCAAAATCTAACATTTGAATTAGGATTAAATGTCTAATACCTTTTGGAAAATTTATCTTCCCTACCTCTAGTTTTATAAAGTTGCATGAAAAGGTTACACAATTTAAAAAGTATTATCAGAGAAAATCAACATGGATGAATCCATTGGAAAACAATTTTTTTGGGCAGATGAATAGCATATGAATTGTGAAGATTTTTTGAAAGAACCAGAACTTCACTTTTATCTTTCTTTTTTTCTCTTTTTGAGTTTGCAGTGTGGTGAACAAAAGTGATAGCAGGGTGTTTGTCTGTCCCTAGATTTTTAACTTTTTTGTTTTTAGTAATTCAAGTCCCATTTATTTAGTTCTAACAATACAAAGATAGCTTAAAATTAATTTGCATTTCAGTCTTTAAAATACCTGTGAAGTGAAAAACAGTTGTTCCATGATAATAACATTTTATAGGCTGAGTTAAATACATTTTATAGTATTTAAAAAATTTCTCATTTCACTTAATTTCCTGATAAAGTATGCTGAGTAATATACTAACATAATGGATTTGTAAACTGTTTAACATTTTTTATTTAATATATATCTCATTATACACAAAATTTGACTGATTTTTATGACAGCAAAATTGGAAGTTGACAGTTATATAATTGGAAACATGGTATTTTAAATATGTGTAATGTGTATTAAATACACATGTAACCTATTTGATATATTTTTCACAATTTCTTGTCAGAAGTTGTTGATGTTTTAATGCTATATGCTTTCACATAGAAGCAAGAAATCTTGCTTGATGAGTGTATTTAATGAATGTCCTTTGAGAACAAATATTGAGGCTTAAAACTCCACTGCTGTTTTTAGATATGATTAAAACAGAATAAAAATGAAATAAGAGATTAAAATTTTTTCTTCAAGTTTTCTTCAAAATAAGTATTTCATTCCCTGAATAGCTTGTAGGTATTATTTTGCATTGATATTAAGGTATTTAAGTTGTAATAATGCCTTTCTCAAGGCATTTAAAAAACCGTCTTCTAAATTAAGTGTTTTGTGTGTGTGTGTGTGTGTGTATCCGTGTGTTGCACAAGAGTATTTACTATGCTGAAAATACAGATAATTTATGGAAAGCTTAGGTCTGTTAATACAGACTAGATTAAGAAAAATAGAGCTGTGATCAGTTTGGACTTCAAATTCCAAAAACTGAAATTTTCTGAAATATGTGGATGCTCACATAAAAAGGAAAGGTTTACTCTGTAGTAAATGTTCAATTTCATCATAAATACTTTAAAAGCATCTTGCTCTGTCTCATTTTTTTGTGTGGAGTTTGCTTTGTATTCAAAACAAGTATAAGATATTATCTCTGACAAAATTAATTTAGTTATGATTATATGACTGTGAATTATTTTCCCATTCCAAATCTTATTCAGTTATTTGACTTCATAACCTATGAGTACAATTAGTTTTATTTTCCAAAACTCTTTGTATCATAAAGGAGATGTGGATTATAGGTCTGTTAATAGATTTATAATATGCTATCCTAGTCATATGTTTTACAAGGAAACCTTGAAAAAGATGACCTTTCTCACAAAAAGAGAAATATTGTGAATCATTAAAAATTTATGAACAGACCTTGCTTACTTTTAATTGATATTTTCCTTAAATTACCAGAATATTAAATTAGCTTTAGTTTCCCTAGTTTAATTTCTAAATATAGATTAATTTCTGTTCTTGAATATTTGCAAAAGCATCAAAACTTTATCTATGATCACAACTTAAGTCTAGTTACAATAAATATTCTGCAATCATTTAACATAGCTTTCCATCAAAACCATGGCATGCTAAAAGGAATATTTATAAAGCTATAAATTTCACGTGTTAAGAGAAGGTACTTAAACACAGAAAAATTCAAAAATACCAGGAATATACAAAAAAAGTTATGATAGCCACATATATATTCATATGCACGTGTAAATTTCCAAAATTTTTCAAATGTCATGAAGTCTAGAATCTCCTTTTTATTGAATTAATTAACATCGTTTACAGTTTAAGGTAAAAAAGTAACACTCAAGCATAAGAATTTTGGAAAAAATAATGAAAACTCAACGTGCTTCTGAGATGTTTGCTTTTTTTGTTTAAAATATTTTAATCATATTCTTTGCTAACATGGCTTGTCCTTGGATTTAAAGCTCTTATATAAAGTAAAAATAATGAAATATACTTCTCATATTTTGCTTTTGTTAGGATTATTCCAAATATTACATTGCTTTCTTGTTACTGTAATCAATGTTTCATGTTATTTTAGAAACCATATTTGAAAAGAATATATTATTTCCTCATATCTATAGTGATTAGACATATATCTTGAAACCACTCATTTATTTGGTTAGACAAAAATCAACTATTGCCACCATATAATTGTATTAATACAGTCTAATATTGTTTTCAATTTTTATTGGATCCATCAATCTTTTGTTAACATTTAGTAAATTCCTTGCATAAGGGATCTACTAGATTTCTCCTCAAGCAATCCACAGGATCAATCTACAGGAGTGATCTTTAGTATTGATCAAGCTCACCTAAGAGAAAGAAAACAGTCTGAATGACTAGCAAAGTATCCTCAAATGCTAAGCATATCTCAAGACTTTGATCACATCTGATCTAATGAAATAAGTCCTTTATGTAATTTAGAAACTGCAGTCACCACATTTTTTTTTTGGCTTGGGGAAGTTACAGATTAGATAATATTACTTTAATTCTGCAAATATTGATAGAATATTTACTATGTAAAATTTATTATGAATTGACCAAAAAGAGCCTACCAAAATATGAGAGATAATTTATTGTATAGTTTTTTTCCCCTTTTGTCTATATAAGATCCTTTACGAATGACTGTCACCAGCCATTAATATCAAACACCTGGTGGGGTTCACTGGCTCATGTCTGTAATCCCAGCAATTTAGTAGGCTGAGACAGGTGGATTCCTTGAGTCCAGGAGTTTGAGACCAGCCTGGTCAACATGGCAAAACCTCATCTCTATAAAAATCAAAAAATTTAGCCAGGCATGGTGGCCTGCACCTGTGGTCTGAGCTACAGAGGCTGAGGTGGGAGGATCACTTGAGCCCAGGAGGTGGAGGTTGCAGTGAGTCAAAATCTCACCAGTGCACCATATCCTGGGAGACAGAATGAGACTGTGTCTCAAACAAACAAACAAACAAATTAAACATTTTCTGTTGTTATTCGAGTTGTTGTTTTTAGGGGTCCATTTCCAGAGGCAATTTTTAGCATAAGCTGACCCAAATTGCATTAAAAAAATTTACCTCAGCAGACTAAGATAATTACTAAATTTCTCATCTGAAACGAAAACCAAAACTATGTCTCAAATGAAACCAGAGCTTTAGGAAAGACTGCAAATATTTTGAAATGTTAAATTGAAACCTCTCGTGCCATCATAACTTAACTGAAAAGTATTCTCATCAAATTTATGTATCACATATGGTTAACAGTTTTGAGTTTTGCTTCAAATAGGTCACCCGAAGAGATGGAAGAATTGTAAACTTGATATTTTAAATTTAACAGTGTATTCTCTTATGCATGAAACTACAGCAAATAAAATAGAGGAATTTGTGATATGCATCAATGGTGAGAAGTATAATGACAGTTTTAAATGTCAAATGTAAATTACTGAAAAGAAATTTCTTGCAGAGAAATTTACTGTTTGTCATTTGTTGAAGCAATATAAAATATACAAATCTGATGGTAAATAGCAAAAGACTATGAAATATTGCTGAAGATTTTGAGATGATTATATAATCTTGTTATTAAATGTTCTTTTTCTCTTGCCATTTTATAGCTGTCAGTTTTCTAAGAAACCTTTTTAACAATGAAATGTTTGTGTTTCAAGCTTCAATGGCAGTTTATATTCTTGTTGAAAATGAACATGGCAACTTTGATAGATTCTAAGAAGAAACACCTTCTTTTACAATCTATAAGATATTTTCAAGAAAGAAGATAAAGCTAAATTACTTCCACTGTGAAAATATTTTTCATATATGTGGCATACCCGGATACTTATATTAAGAGGATTAAGAATACATAATCACTCACCATGTCTTGTGAGAAACAGAGTCTCGTTTCTATTACATAAAGCCACCTTTTCT
This sequence comes from Symphalangus syndactylus, assembly GCF_028878055.3. Classification (NCBI taxonomy): domain Eukaryota; kingdom Metazoa; phylum Chordata; class Mammalia; order Primates; family Hylobatidae; genus Symphalangus; species Symphalangus syndactylus. The sequence continues at coordinate 93,157,141 of NC_072433.2, forward strand.
TTCTTTTCTAGGGGAGAATATTTGCTTTTTAAGATCATCATAAGAAGCAGAAGACGAGCCTTCTCTTCTCTTTTTTTTTTAGACAGAGTTTCATCTTTTGCCAGGCTGGAGTGCATGATCTCAGCTCACTGCAACCTCCGCCTCCCGGGTTCAAGCGATTCTCCTGTCTCAGCCTCCCGAATAGGTGGTAGTACAGGTGCGTGCCACCATGCCCAGCTTTTTTCTTTGTTTTTTTTTTTTTGAGATGGAGTCTCACACTGTCACCCAGGCTGGAGTGCAATGGCCCAATCTCGGCTCACTGCAACCTGCACCTCCTGGGTTCATGTGATTCTCCTGCCGCAGCCTCACAAGTAGCTGGGATTACAGGCGAACACCACCACACCCGGCTAATTTTTTGTATTTTTAGTATAGATGGGGTTTCACTATGTTGGCCAGACTGGTCTCGAACCCCTGACCTCGTGATCTGCCCCCCTCGGCCTCCCAAAGTGCTGAGATTACAGGTGTGAGCCACTGCTCCTGACCACATTTTCATATTTTTAGTAGAGATGGGGTTTCACCATGTTGGACAGGATAACCTCGATCTCCTGACCTTGTGATCCTCTCGCTTTGGCCTCCCAAAGTGCTGGAATTACAGGCATGAGCCACCACACCCGGCCGAGCCTTCTATTCTTTCTTCATCCAACACAAGAACAACATTAATTTCAAATACATTTCTAATGTAATGTTTCTTGGCTTGCCTCTTGTATCACAGCCTACAGAAGCAGGAAATTACTTTGGTCTTACTGTTAATAAACGCTGTTATTATTGTTATGTTAACCTCATGTTAACCTATTATTTACTAACATTTCCACCTCAAGCAAATTAATGCAAGCTCACCATAGACAGATTTGTGATGGCTTCTGTAATTTACTGTGATTGAATACCTTCCCAATATTTATGATGTACATAAACATTTGTTAGGGAGATTAACTACATAATTATTCTGTGTCAACAGAGAATTTATTATTTATATGTACATGTATTAGGAGGATTGGCTATATAATAATCCTTTTGAGAACAGGAGTTTGAGACCAGCCTGGGCGACACAACAACATCCTGTCTTTACGACTTTTTTGTTTTTTAATTAGCCAACATCGTGGTGCACACCTGTAGTCCTAACTATTGAGGAGGCTGATGTGGGAGGATCCCTTGAGCCCAGGAGTTCAAGGTTATAATGAGCTATGATCATGCCACTCTACTCCAATCTGAGCAACAAAGTGAGACCTTTTCTCTAATCATAATTAAAAAAAATCCTTTATTAACTATTAACTGGGTGATAACATTTTTGATACTATTCTTATTGAATTATACAGTGGCTTACAAACATGAATTGTGTCCTCATACCAGTTGTATGACCCCTGGACTGCAATTTAATACTTTTTATTATCAATTTCCTCATCTGTAATATAGAAATAAATATATTACCTGCTCATGAGACTTAAACAGATCAATATATGTAAATTATTTTGGTTATTTTGCATTTGAATTAGAAAAAAAATTCATTGATTAATTAATGAGAAAAATTATACCTAATGATTTCTCTAGAAATTATCTGAGGTGATAGATATAGTAAAATCTTATTGCAATACAAATGTGCGCCTCTGTTTATGTTTGTATGTTTTTATGTTTTAACATAAACTATGCCTAGAAAACCAAGATATTCATTTTATTCTCAAAATCTAAAACTTTTCTTAACAGTAATAAAATACAAATTATTTTAAGTATCCCATTGCTTTGGAAAATATAATTTTCTCATTTAAAAAAAAAAAATTAAGGCTGGGCACAGTGGCTCACACCTGTAATCCCAGCACTTTGGGAGGCCAAAGCGGGCAGATCACAAGATCAAGAGCTCAAGACCATCCTGGCCCAAATATACCAAAAACACAAAAATTAGTTGGGCATAGTGGCACATGCCTGTAGTCCCAGCTACTCAGGAGGCTGAGACAGGAGAATCACTTGCACTCGGGAAGTGGAGGTTGCAGTGAGCTGAGATTGCACCACTGCACTCCAGCCTGGTGACAGAGCGAAGACTCCATCTCAAAATAAATAAATAAAAATAAATAAATTAATTAATTAATAAAATTTAAGGCAATATTTATTTTCAACCATGATGTTAAGTAGAAACAATGTTTAGGACATTCAAAACAATGTATAATAATATCAAATTGATTTTGCTGCTTAGCAACTCTTGCCTGAAATTTTCCTTTGCTGGTTACTTGTATTCTTAATTCCTCAGGTTACTTTAGGGTTTTCTTCCTAGGATAAGTGGCTTTTAGAGTTAGTGACAGATTGCTGCAGATGGAGAGGCAAATTCCTGCTACAGTGTTATCTCTTAATTGACCAGTAATAGGGGCTATATCATCATGTTCCTAGACACATGGCTTCTTCTGTGAGTTAGCAATTGCAGTAGTGTCCTTACATAGAAAATATCCAATTAACGTTTTCCATTCAATATCAGTTGTAAATTTTCTTTTCTGTCTGAACAATTTTGTTTCAGCCTTTCTTGGCAATATTGTGGAGGGGGTGTGGTGCAGAAAGAATGAAAAAATAAGCTTCTATTCCTGGTGAGATTGAGCCAGGCACTTCAAGGCACCCATGCTGCATGGCAATATTTACCTTCCACCCTGCACAATGGATCAGGTTTCTTTCTGGATTCACAAAGCAAATAAAATTACTATTGGTTTCCTGATGCAGTTGTGAGGCTAAACTTGTGGAAATGATAATCTTACTAAGGCTTAGTCTTTTCTTCTGCCTTTGGGCAGAGTCTTTTATAAATTTCTGAGACTTTATTCCTCAGGCCCATACAAAGGAGAATTGTTATTAAATTAGTTAAAAGGTTCTTCACTGAGAGCTCTAGGAATATGGTTTTAAATTGCACATTCATGAAACTTTAATCTATTTTTCCAAATCAGGACTCCAGTGATGGAATACTCGTAAAACCTGCCATGTCCCCACACAAGAGTACCTGTTCTGAATTTGATTTGTCAAACATTCACTAACAATTAATGCAACTAAGAATATTTAAATTGACAATTACAACCTAACAATGAATTTTTTATATCTACAATATACTTTATCAGAGAGGGTCAACAATTGATCCACACATAGATGAAGCTCGAAGCTGGTTCTCCTCTGGAAGATTCAACTAGAATATCCAAAATGAAATCCAAGTTGCCTTAAGTCTGTAGCATCAACTCATAATATTGAAAGTGTAAATTAGGCTCATTCTGGAAGATGGAAAGCTATTTTTATGTATGTTAGGGATTTCTTTAGAAATGATGACACAATTTTAGTGAAATAAAGACCAAAATTGATCTGTTTAATACGTATGATGACTAAGCACTCATAAGACTTAATTATTTATATTTTATTCTCTATTTCTATTGATTTGTTAGAATGTAAATGATATTATGTGTTGCTTTGAAAGAAATAGTATTATATATCATTCTGAAAAAAAAATCATTCCAAAAAATACTTATGGCCATCTCTTCTATATTTTATCATCATACAATTTCCAAATTAAATTTAATGAAGTTTTGATTGCTAGTAAATATAGTAAAGTGATATGTTAATTATTGAGAAAGAGAAAAGTAATCTCTGACAACCAGGAACTATCCTAGTAATATCAGCTAGGCTTTGGTGTTACTATGAATTGGCCTGCCACCACACACAGCTAGGCCCAAATATTCCCCTCTTAAACATAAAATGTCAAAGAACATCAACATCAGACAAGGTCACTCGGACCCTGATGGATAAAGACAAGAACAGACCACTACATAATCATATCTGAACAGACAAAAAAGGAACATTCTTAAGTTAGAAAATAACAAATATACCCCTTTCTGTCTAATTTAAGTGAATGCTTTTTTATAAAAATAAGTCATACCTTTACCCTCAGTGTAGTCTTTCCTCCCAATAGATAAGAATTACAAAATACGCAATCATAGATTTACTTCAATTCTTGATAATGTACAATTTGGAGGAGCAAAGCCCCATTTCTCCCTCACTTCAACAAATAATAAACCAAATTTTTTAAACTTATAGGTGTGTTCTAGCTGGTCTTTGACTAGAAGTCATTAACCTGATGTTACTGGAACTTTGTATTTTTAACAGGATACCTATGTGACATAAAACTGAAAAGTTAACTTCAGTAAGACATTAGTTTTCTGGGAAAGACAGTGGTCTTCGACAATGAATGATATGATTAATTCAATCTTCTTTTTGACTTGTGGTTTAAATTAGATCTACGTTTCCTGGGCCAGGTTGGTTTATGATCTCAAGCGAACTTTCTGACTGTCATGGTCTAAAGGGAACTTTCCCACATGTAGCTTTTACTCTAGTAAGGAAAACAAACCTACGCAGCACGATAGCTCTAGACACATCGTGGTCACTATGTGAAGATTTAAAAGAACAGAGATAGTAAGAGCAGAATGAATGTATAAGTCCCTGATTCAAGATTGGCTGTAATACAAATTTTGGCTCTCCTTACTGCCATTATTCTTTTAATCAAAACAAACTAGGAAAAACCTAACAATTGTGAGAAAAGCTAAAGTTCAAATACCATTTTTAAATTAAAAGATATACATTACAAAGTTCACAGAGACCAAATAAATATAATTAAGGGTTGATTTCATAGAAGATTGAAAAATCAATCTGATGATTTATAACTAGTGAGGAAGTAACATGAGGTAACCAAAGGATTAAAGAAAAATAGCCAGTTTTAGTTATTTCACTTGAATGATTGATTCCCATTTTGCAGTCTTGTACAGAAATAAAATATGGAAACATGAATAATTTATGTGATTTTTTTCAAATTTATGGAACCAAATGTTTTACTGCTTAACCCTCTTAAAATTTTATTTCCCAAACCACAATTTTGGCATTTAGTAGTTCATAAATTATCCAAAAAAAAAATGTTTGGGCAAGTTATAAGTAGCCCAAAGTAGCTCTTTTACAAGACAGTATAAAAATTCTCAATGAGTTAGGCAAGTTTTAAGAATTTACTTTTCTTCAAACAACACTACTAGGGAAAATTCAACCTACTGAAAACTAGGTTGAATTTATGTGTATTTTAAAAATCTGGTTTTTTGATTGGTTTATGTTGCATTTTGCTTACAAACAAATGTAATGAATTAACATTAGTAAAATTGAGTGAGTGGCAAGTGATAAGAATCATTTTGTCTCTAGGACTAAAGGGAAGTCAATGTTTTGTCATTTTTTTCTCTCACTTGTCATATTTAATATGATGTTTACAGAAAATAAAAGTAAGACCCCTAATACATGGCAGTTCTGTCTGTCACAACTGAATCATTCCATATGTATAAAATCTAAAACAGCTGATAACCTTTAAAGGTTGATTCACTCACTGGACTTTATTTATTTATTTATTTTTGGAGTTTTTGTAAAAATGGCAGGAACATTTATTGTGCTGCAGGTACTTTGTTAACATTCTTTTCTATAAATAATATTACCAGCAATTTTCAGAGTCTCTTAACAGGACAATCTACCAAAGACTAAATGTTGTTTCAGAGGAAGTGGGAATATTGCAACTTTTGTCAATGAGCAGGAGCCACTAAAAGAGAAAACTCTGAAAATGAAATATGAGAAGCTTCAAATAGACCCGCTGAATAAACTGTATTATTGATTTCTAAAGCTTTTTTTATTTTCATTTTGGTCAGTTTATATGGTATTCTGAAACTCTGTTTTTGCTAATGCTATAAAAATTCACTTCAAGAGCATGATAGAAAGTCAGTAATACTTTAAGACTTTTATCACATTAGTAACTTTCTTATGATATTAGAAATTCAATAAAGGACAGAAAAGTCACTGATCCTATAGCTAAATTGCTAATATAATGCAGCACTTACCACTGTGACATGAAATATGCATTTTACTCTGATGCTTTAAAGCTTTCAATTTTTCTTTTCTAGTCCTTTGAGGGACCTCTCTTTTGGTGTATTTTTTAACAATAAATATACAACAATGTGTAAAAGTTCACAAATAGTAAAACAGCAGGACATTGATTCTTTTAAAGAGAAGAGCAAGGTCATCTAATAACTAATCATGCTTCTGGGCTTAAATAGCAGAGAATTCATGTAGCCCTAGAATACTTAAAAAGACCAAAAAAGTAAATGAGCAAAACTTGGTAAACTAAAGCTTTAATAAGATCATAGTTAAAAGCCAGGAAGTTTTTACCTACTGAAACTCAGATGGGCTGTTTTGAAAAATGATTTAAAGGATTAGTATCACATAATTAATGTTCTGAACACATCACAATCTCCAGTACACATGGGCTTTGCTTATTAGAAAAGTGGGTGTCTAATACAGAAATTCCATAGGGTGTGATAATTATTTCCATTTCTATAAGTAAGCAACATTTTAAGGACATCACCCATGCCAAGGTACACACAAGTGATGTGACCTGTGTAACAATAAGCTATACTTTAATTACATATTTTCTGTGATCAAAATCCTCAATAGGTAAGATGTTACATACATTCATTCATACTTTCGCTCATCAAATACCTGTGAAGCACTTACTGTGTACCTTTCATAAGGCACATTTCAAAGTCCTTGGGATACAGTGTTGAACAAGGCAGATAAAAGAAATGAGATATGTGAAATATCATAAATTATTTTAGACAAGTTCTAGGAAGTCAGTGTAAAAGCACTGATTGATAGAAAGTGATGAGTTTAGAGGCATGGTCAGGGAAGCCTTCTCTGAAATGACGTCATTTCAATGGAGACCTGAAAAATGAAGAGGAACCATTTATAAAGTAGAGGAAAACAGTCAAACAAACAAAAAACTTAAAACTGAAATTATGGTTTTGCTGGTGAGATATAATATATAATGATGTTCAAATATATCTCTATTTTTAAAACAGGTTGAACTCACATGTTTATCAAGAGCTCTTTTTCCTGGATCTTTTCTAATATGATAGTTAATTAAAAAGGCATATGAGTAGTGCCTACAACATAAATACCTAGAGTGAAATGCCAGCAAGAAGCAAGCTGATCAGTGCCACAACACCAGGCATTGGAAACAAAAGGTGCTGCTGAGGTCAAAGCACAGAGCAGAGTGGAACTGAAAGAGAAGAACTGGGTGAAATTAATTTTTTGAAGCTTTTAGGTCCCAGTGTTCTGGTTTTCACCATGAAAAACAGGTAAACTTCTTTCATTGCAGCAGAAGATTGGAGTTTGCGCTCTGGAAAGCATGAACTGAAAACAATATGGCTTTGGTAACATAAAGCATGGCTGAGGGTGGACTAACGAATTGTACTGTAAAGAATGGCACTAAAAAAAAGTGGATCACAAGGTCAGGAGATCAAGACCATCCTGGCTAACACGGTGAAACCCCATCTCTACTAAAAATACAAAAAATTAACTGAGCGTGGTGGCGTGAGCCTGTAGTCCCAGCTACTCGGGAGGCTGAGGCAGGAGAATGGCGTGAACCTGGGAGGCAGAGCTTGCAGTGAGTTGAGATCACGCCTCTGCACTCCAGCCTGGGCGACAGACAGAGACTCCGTCTCAAAAAAATAAATAAATAAAAATAAATAAATAAATAAATATCTACATAAAGAACAGTGAAAAGACAATGTTAAAAAGTAACAAAGCTTTGAAAATATTTAAGAAAAAAATAATGTTTAGTCTGAGTGATATCCATAGAAAACTACTTACGAAGAGTACAACAAAACTTTTTCAGATAAATGTGTTTTTTTTAATTACTCCCATGAAATTTTCCTCAAAAACTAATGGGCAAAGCTTTAAAAATTATGTATTGTGACATTTATAAATATAAAAGTAAAATACACATTAATCTTGCTGATAATTCAGAATAAGGGCAAACATAAATTTATTAATATCTTGTAATATATACATTATACTTTAATAAGTCAAGGACGCATGTTATAACTTCCGGATTGTATTAAACAAATAAGAAGAAAAAAATTTTAAAGTAAATTCAAGCCAAAATAATTAGCAAAAGCAGAAACTAAAACATAGGCATAACAATAGCAAACAGTAAATTAATAAATTTAAAATTAAATATAATAAGCAATGAGGTCAAATGAATCAATTGTATGCTTTAGTTAAAATAAAAAGATTGTGGCGTTGGAAACAAAAAAATGAAATTCACTTATGTATTCTCTCTCCCTATATATATATATGCGGAAAGGTTAAATGTGAAAGAAAAAAGATGTTACATCAACAATAAATGAAAGAAAGCTTGAATGCCATATTCATATTATGCAAGTGGACTTTAAAGTAATAAACACTATTAAAGATTTAGACATTTCAAAATAATAACAATATACCAGAAAGAGGAAACAATTCTAAGGAAGTGTCTAATTTATTCAATAGCCTTAAAGTATATACAACTCAAATTTGAAGATGTATTTATTTGTGGAAAACAAATACTTCAGAATATTCAAAATCTAACAGGAAATAAATTAATATGTATCTCTCATATAAATTTAAGTAAGCATATAAATGATTTAAACAACACAACCATATTGACATATATGAAATATTACACCCAAATCTACAGCATACATATTCTTTTCAAAAACATACGAAATAGTTACCAAAAATTGATTTTACGCTGAGCCATAAAATCGTTCTGTTTTCTATGAACATAGAGAAATTAAACATTTTAAAATATTAATGTTTTAAAATTTGGGTTTCCATTTCCATTTGGATGTTTGGAAATAATTACTCTCATTTCCTCACCTGGAAAAGAGCTGAAAATGTAAGTATCAACAACACTTCAGAAATACATCAGAGGAGGGAGGTGACAAGGCAAACTGCTGACCTCAAAACTGGAGACACAGAAGAATACAGACATCTCAGCTTAACAGGAACAGAAGCTTCTATAGCTAATAGCTAGTAGGAATGCTTAAATAGTAGTGAATAATTGCTGAAGGTTGAATGTTGGCTAGCTTCAGAGTTAAAACATCAGGGAGAAAGATGCAGATTTAGAGGGTCCCCATGCTTTCGTGAGTTTTACCTCTAGGAGATTAACCAGGGTCTCTCAACAAAGATCAGAGAAAAATGACATCTTGGTTCTAACAGGAAAAGGTGGGAAAGTGACCACTTTGAAATATGTCCAAAACATTTTATCCTCAAAATGATCCACCCCCAATAAAAATAATTTATCACAGACATAACTGACTTGTGTAAAGGGCAATTAGTCAGCTCCAGCCATTTTTAGCCTTTTTATCTCACAGAAGAGGAGGGGAGAAAGACTAAAAGCACTCTTGAAGGGCACAGCCCAGGTACTCTTGCCATTAAAAAGAAAAAAAAAAAAAAAGTGGTAATCACAAGACTATAAAGGCTCGTCCTCTCCAATACCTTAAAACCACATCTGCAATACTCCAGTATAATAATAATGGATTAAACGTGAGAAAGTTACGAAACACAGACTCTGTGTGAAGGGGAGTTTCAAAAACAAACAGCAACAACAACAACAACAAAAACAAAGATAAACACACACACACAAAAAAGACAACATGGGAGACAAAAACAAGAACATTAAGGGAAATTGAAGCCTCTGATACCAGCAGCTGTAGTGAACATTAAACACAGCACAACTCTTAGCTAGATAAACAAAAATTCTCACACTGTATTTACCTTTTTTTTTTCTTTTTACCCAATACATCACATCTTGCTTTCAATGAAAAACCACAAGACATGTAAAAGGCAAGAAAACAACAATCTGAAGAGACAAGTCAAGAATTTAGAATCAGATATGGCAGAAATTTTGGAATTATCAAACAGGGAAATCTAAAGTAACTGGGATTAATCTGCTAAGTAATCTAATGGAGAAAGTCAACAACATGCAAAAATAGATGAGTAATGTGAACGAAAGATGAAAACTCTAACAAATAATCAATAGGAAGTGCTGGAAATTAAAAAAAAAATCTGTAGTAGAAATAAAGAATGTTTTTGATGGATTCATCAGTAGACTGGACTCAGCTGAGAAAAGAATTAGTGACTTGAAGATACGTTAGTAGAAACTTTCCAAACTGAAAGGCAAAGTAAAAAATGAATTTAAAAATGCAACAGAATATTCAAGAACCATGGGAATATTACAAAAGTTCTAAAGATGTGTAATGGGAATACTCAAGAAGAAGAATAAAAAGATAAATGAACATAAGAATTATTTTAAGTAATATTGGCTGATTAAAAAATAATAATAATGACCAACACCAAATTACAGATTTAGGAAGCACAAATCAAAGAAGACAAAGAAAGATAAATCCTAAAAAGTAATCTATATGTAAGAATATCATATTTAAACTGCAGAAATGCAAAGAAAAACTTGAAGTGTACCAAAGATAAAAGCACTTTATCTATAGAAAAATGATAGAGAAAAAAATATCCTACCAATTTAGAGTTTTGTATCCAGCTAAATAGAGAAATATTTTCCAAAATGGACAAATACTGAGGAAATTTTTGCCTTGCAAAAAAAATGTTCAAATAAATTTTTTCAGAGGAAAGGAAAATTATATAGAGCAGAAACTCATATTTACATAAATTACAGAAGAGTACTAGAGAAGGAATATCAATATAAAATAAAATCTTAATTTTTTTATTCCTAATTGAGTTAAATTTTTTTTCAAAACAATAATGGCAACAATATATTGGGAGATTATTCCTTTTGGAAAAGTTAAATGAATAAAAGCAATGTTATAAGAGAAGGGAGATATGAATTGGGAATAATCTGTTATAATGTACCTACGCTATTCATAAAATGATACAGTGTTTTTGTATAACGAATATGGATTAGTTGTAAATGTATATTACAAGCTCTGGGGCACTTGCTAAAAATAAAAAATTAAGGACATACAGTTGATATGCCATGAGAGGAGAGAAAAGGTAGTCATGTAAAATGCTTAATAAAACCAGAGAAGGCAGAGAAAAGTATTTAAAATGACCCCCAAAATAAGTGCAACCAATAGAAAAGGTACAAATATGGTAGACTTTCATTCAAATATATCAATTATCAAGTGAAATGGAAATGGTCTAAATAACCCACTTGAGAGAGACGAAGAGAGTGGATTAAAAACAACGCCTAACTATATGTTGTCTACAAAAAACTTCTTTAAATATAAAAACAGAGACAGATTACAAGAGAAGGAGAATGATATAGCATGCTAATATTAGTTTTAATAAAAGATATAGTAGCTATATTAATTTCATACAAAATAATCTTCAGAGCAGGAAAAATTATGAGAGCCAAAGAGGTGCATTGCAAGATGATAAAGTGGTCATTCCTCCAAGAAGATATAACAATCCTTAACGTGTACTGGCCTAATTACAAAGTTTCAGACACTGGAGGCAAAAATCAACAGAACTGCAAGGAGAAATAGATGAATCCACACACATATAAGTCTACTGGTACGATTATAGAATAATTGGGCATCTACATGCAAAAGCATGAATCTATGCTGAATCTATGCACAAATCTTATAGCTTTCACAAAAGTTAGTTCAAAATGGATCATAGCCCTAAATTTAAAACATAACCCCCAAATTCCTAGAAGATAACATAGAAAACCTACCATCTACCACCTACTTAGTCTGAAAAGGCAACATTTTGTGTGATCCCAAGTTTGTCTTTCACAAACACACACACACACCCACACACACACACTATAGAAAAAAAAAAAAAAACAAAACAAAAACTACCACCTACCCAGTCTGTAAAGGATACATCTTGTATGATTATATGATTACAACTCTTTGTCATTCTCACAAATAAAAAACTATATATAGAGACAGTAAAAAGATCACCAGTTGCCAGCAGTTAGGGGTAGGGGAGCAATACATAGATGAAGTACAGGGGATTTTGAGAGAGGAGAAATAATTCTGTAGGACACCAAATTGTGGATACATTCTAGTACGTATCTGTCAAAACTTTTAGTATTTTACAAGGCAAAGAATGAACCATAAGGTAAAATGTGGAATTTAATTAATAAAAAGTTAATTAAAAATGAACCAAAGTTTAAGAAAATCTATGTATTTGGAAATAAAGAAAAAAACTTCCTTAATAATCCATGGTCAAAGAAAAATATCATGATAAAAACTAAAAAGTAATGAATAATAAAAATATTATATATAAAACATATACAAGGAAACTAAACTATGTTTATGAGCAAATTTATTTTAGTGTATATTTTATGGTTTATAAATTAGACAATGAACAGCATGTTAAACCAAATAATGTTAAAATAAAGAGTAAAGGCCATATGAGAAAATGATGAAATAGAAAACAACATAACAGTGGATATCTACAAAGTCCAAAGTTAGTACTTTGATAAGAAAAGAAAAACAGTCTCTACATATATTAAAATTAGGTAATGAGATGATACAATAATGAAATTTATAACTATAAATTTGAAAATTTAATTTCAAGGGACAGATTTCTAGACAAGCACAAGTTACCAAAATCTTAAAGACGATAACTAGAAACATTGATTAATTTTATATCTGTTCAATATAACTGCTTTGACAGCCCTCACTGAAAAATAAAAGCCCAGACAGATATCTTCATCCTGAATTTTCCTAAAGGCAGAAACAGATCTAGGTGATACTTTGATTTTGTACTTCTAGCCTCCTGAATTGTGAGGGAATAATTTCCTGCTCTTTTAAGCCATCCAATTTGTGGTAATTTGTTACTGCTGCCCTAACAAATCCAGGACTCCACAAATTCTGAGGACATTCTCTGTCTTCATATAGATTGCAGTTACAAAATGTTTACTTTGTGTGTCTGTGTGTGTGTGTGATGTTACATTTCAATAAAAAAGAGGGGGAACATCTTAAAAATTGCCAACATAAAAAATATTAGATGAAACCATAGGAGATTATTGTTTTCATAATTTCTGAGTGAGACACAAAATTGAAAAACTTCACTTTAAATGAAGGATAACCTTGATTACATAGTATTTAGAAAATTTACATTTCTCAAATTACCAAGAGTCAAAAGTCAAAAATTCAACCAGAAAAACATATTTGCAACATATACACACTCCCACCCCTCCCCCACACACCATAAATATTTAATAAAAAATACAAAGCCTTTATATGAATCAGTATGGTAGTAACTAAGTATAAAAAATCAGTAATGTCACAACTAACAAACATACAAAAAAGAAAAAGAACTTAAAATATGTGAAAACGTACTCAATGACATTTATGATTATGTCACGCAAATTAAAATTCTAGGAAAGCATCATTAATACCTCTTCTATTAATGTCTATGCTGACAAGAGGTGGGGGTGAAGTACTCGCATATATTTTAAGCTGGAATGTTAAATAGTCTGAGTTTTATGCAAGATGGCTTGGTAATACCCTTCAAATTTAAAATAACATGCTCTTTGAGTCAGCAATTTTACTTCTGTGAATTGTGTCTAATAACTCTGAACTCTGAACTAAACAAGGCCTTTTCCTACCTTGTCACAATGTTATTTGTGCATACATTTCTTTTATTAAAACTTAACATATATGATTTTTTAAATTGAAAATGTTCAAATAACCAAATAAAAGAACTAGGTAAAAATATATTTCGTAGTAATTATTTTAATTATTTTTCTGGTACTTGCTATTAAATAGTATAAATTAGTAATGTACAAGGAGTCCCATAACACAATGTTTACATGTTCTCATTAAGAGATTGTTCACATTTTTCTTATAAAAATAGTATAAATATTGCATAAGTTGACATAAGAAGTGTATTTATTTACTCATCAAAGAGCTATTGGTTTTAAAAGAATTTGCATGTTACCATCAATCAATCTCAAATTTACAAGTGTTAAGCAGCTACATTGGAGGCCATTGTAAAAATACTCCTCAACGCATGGGCATCTGCTCCTGTTCTGTCCTCTCAAGAGTAATTTTTCATTTTGGCTGCACGTTAGACACATCTGTGGAGATTTGTTTCTTTTGAACCTAATAGCCTTTATTCCAGACCAATTAAATCAAAATCTCTTAAGGGGGAACCAGGAAACAGAATTTTTATTTCACACTTCCTTGTTGATTTCAATGTGTAATAAAGTGTGAGAGTGACAGATCTAAAAACCATTCATGTTTTATACAAACTCTTCTTGCTCTTCAAAAACCGCTGATATTCTGAAAGTTAGTATTTTTTTCAACACACAATTTTCATAGAAACAGACTCTGGTGCAATGGTGTAGAACACATTTGCAGAGACAGGTCATTGATTATTTGATTGTGTGTGCGTGTGTTTAAGTCAGTTTTACCCATAGGATAATAGTTACATTTACATTACTGTACTTGAAAGGAACAAAATTATAACAGTGATTTCAGTCCTGGTAATAGTTAAGACTTAGTGGTCTTTCACCCCAAACATGAAAATTTACAAGATCCAATTCTTGAAAACATGGTTAGAGTTGAGAAGGAATGGCTGCTCTATCCCGTGTTCATCATGCTCCTGAATAGCTACTAAATTAATGCGGTCAAATGTTCAGCCTTCTTTTTCTAATGTTCCGTAGAGGCGGAATAGAATTTGTCTTATTCAACTCAACTTACTCAAGTACTCTCTTGTTGTAATCTTCTAGTCAAGTTCTCCATTCTCACTTTGACTTCAGTTTATAAATAGTTATATGCCATTAGTCCTCCACTGATATGCAAAATGCTCAATTATCTTCTCTGATATCTTCTTTATCATGTTGTCTTCCCAAATTTTGTCTCTGATACATAACTTAAATTCATATTTTATAGCCTATATCTCATTCCTCTACTTGTCTATCTTATTAATTTCTGATTCTTCTCTGAACAAAGAAAAACAACAGAGGAAGAAAGAAATCAGAAGGAAGAAAGGAGAGAAAGGGAGAGAAAAAGAGAAAGACAGAGACAGAAAGAAAGAAGAAAGAAGGAGAGAAAGAGGGAAGGAAGGATTTGGAGGTCTCTACTGAATTTGGAAATATGTAATATCAAGAGGAAGTCGTCACTTAAGAACTGTGATTGTGAAAAGGCAAGTCCTAGCTCTCAATCATTATTAAACATTCTGAAAAATATTTTATACTATCTATAAACTCTTCCCTACAATTCAGAGTTTCCCAATCTAGCCAAGCCCAATATAACTATCAAACAAGCTTCATGTTTATATTCCCCTGGAGATAAAGAGTTGTGGAACAGCTGCCTCACAATGATATCTTTATGACCATCTTTACCAAATTCAAACATAGGCACATGGAGAAGGGAACTCAAACTCCAGGTAATACACAGAATGAATCAATTATGATTCTTCCAGTTGCAAATGACAGATAGACTCAATTTATTACATTTCACATTATTGGCTCTCATAAGCATCAAGTGTTAAAGACAAAGTTGGATACTAATGTTGGATAATACACTAAAGTAGTAAGGCCAGACCGTAATCTGTAATATACTATTGCAATAATAAAAGAGTCCAGTGTGAGCTGAACTCAACCTTCAGTTGTACAGAGGTGACTTCAGATGATTTTAAAGGGAGAATAAGAAAATAGGGAGGTAGATGAACAGCGGCTCTGTAAAGGAAAGGAAGTAAAAATTTATAAAAAGTGGGAAGATAGGGGTGGCCCATGTGAAATTCATCTGGATTTGCTAACTGGTGCTTATTAAACTTTTACCCTTCCAGAAAGGCTGGGAAACAGGGGCCCTATCAGGTGCTGGCTGGAATAGACAGTTAATAGACAGTTAATTCTTTTGCACCCTTGAGTTCTCTCAGACAGGCGCTTTACATTGAACTAGAGTCATCCTCGGGATGCAGCCTTGATCTGTTAAAAACTAAGTTAGCGTTTTGTTCAAGTCATTATAGACCAAGGTTGAGGCCTAGTTAAGAGATGGCTCAGACGAGGCTAGCAAGAGACAGACAATCTTTGTCACAAGTCAGAGAGAACTATCACCCATGGTTAGACCCAGCAGCTCAAATAACAACCATATTTACTGTTCTCTATCTCACAGCAATGATTCCTTGTTTAGCTCTCTCCTAAGCAAGGTGATTCCTTTTGGTGACTCCTTGAGCACCAAGCTTTTCTCATCACCAGCCTCAGTAACTCCTGTGCAAAAGAGTGTCTGCCTCTCTCTAGTCACTGTGTGGGAGGCAAAATTTTATCTTTACCCTGATGTTTTTTATCCTCTGGGCCTGAGAATTAAATTGACACCAGAAAGACTGTGAGGAGAAAAGCTTACAAATTTATTTAATACATGTTTTACATGGCCCAGGAGCCATTATAAGAAAATAAAGACCCAAAGACACAGTTAGAATTGAAAATTTATACTGAATTGGTCAAAGAGTAGTAAATTATGAAAATGGAAAAAAGCAAAGGACCTTAGGCTAGAGTAGTAAATTGGGTAGTGAGATGACTAAGAATATAAGGATTACTTCAATGAGGTTTCTTTGTACTGATTCCCCTTGGCTTCCACTTCTCAACCTTGCTAAGAATGGTACCTTCCTTCTGGTTTAGGAAGGCCATTTTTTTTTCACGAGAAAAGTATATCCTGCTTTTAATAAACAGAAGATGGTCAGAATGATAGTCTTGTACCTGTCTCACTTCTTGTACTTGCCTTTAAATCAACATAGTAAATATGCCAGAGTGGAACATTTTGGGGTGGTATGATCTTAACTCCTTCAGTATTCAAGCAAAATTTCCAAGAACTAGCACAGATTGACAGCCTGAAAAATATCAACCATTTCTGAATTAAAATACTCTGAGTGACGAATGTGATGTTCTTGTCGGCAGGATCTATTTCTCATGACTAGCACTGGATCCAGAATTGCAGCCACCCTACCTAAATTATGTGAGCTAAGTGGGTGTAAATATTTATCACAAAGAAAGTTATTCTATTGTCAATAAAAGGGAAAGGGACGCTTGCCAAAAAACAGAATATGCCCAGTAAACTAAAAAAGTACATCTTATTTTTCTTACATATGCCATTCCATAAATAAAGATTGTTTGTAATGTGCAAAAGACCATACATATGAGGCGGTAGTCAGAGGCAGAAGACGACATTGGTCCACATGTGAGAATGGCAAAAATCTTTAATCTTAGCAGTAGGACTTAAATTCAGGGAGTTATAACTAAGCTATGCATCTTTTTAAAAATCATATTTTTATGTATTTAAAAAGCATAAATATAATAAAATATTTTTTCCTAGGCGGTATTCTGCAGTTCCAGAATTCACATTGCTTTTCATTCTTAAACCTGGATTTTGGAGGCTATTAGTCTATAATCTTAACTGCTTTTCTAGACTGGAAAATAAACATTTATAAATGACTAAGAAATCAAAATCCACATGACATCTGTTGCTCACAGCAAGAACATTACTCATTCACTTTTATTGTTCAAAATCATTTACATTTGACGTAGAGACAATTAACTACACACATAATGAAAAATAATCACATAATTAAATATTCTTCACAGCACCAGAATGCTTTTAAATATTACTGTGGGAAGTTGGTATCCCACTGTGAGGGCAATGTTAACGAAGTAATACAAAAGGTGATTTCAACAGTTTTTTTAATCCCTTTTCAGGTGTGAGAATATGCTTAAGGTTAGGAGAAAACCATGTTTTCTTATTTTCAACTTCAATATTTTAAAAAGTCTCTTCTATTTTTAGAGAATGTATTTCAAAGAAAAAATAGATTATTGTTTAAATTCTAGTGTTTCAGTGGATGAAGATAATACATATATAGTACCGGTGGATTATATTAACGTAAATTCTATACTGTTGGCAAGCTTTGTATTCTGCTGAGAGACATTCAAATCTAGCCTACAACTTAGCTCTCAAGACATTTTGGAGGAAGATTTGAGACTCTTCATAAGGTGTCAAGTAGGAGTGGGGTAGATATTGTGATGGTGTTTCACTTTGGAAGCAACAATTCTAGATGAATAAAAAGCACCTGGCTTAGTTTCTTGCTTGTGGTCAGAATTGTTTTTCAATTTATTTAAAAATTCAGGTCTTGTAAAATCTTTCGATATGGTTACTCCATAATATATACTGACAACATGACTCAACACCCCTGTACATTTTAAACCATATTCAGCTTGGCATTGAATATGACTAACAACACGACTCAACACAATCATCAATTTTAAACTATATTCACCTTGGTCTTCAAATGGAAATGGCAGAAGTCTAGTGAGTTTCAAACTCTCTGCTGAAGTTTGGAAGATACAATTTTCATTGGTTCTCTTTTCTGGTCCTTATTCTTACCTCGTAGTGTGTCCCGAATTCGTGGGTTCTTGGTCTCACTGACTTGAAGAAGGAGGCCACGCACCCTCGCGGTGAGTGTTACAGTTCTTAAAAGCGGCGTGTCCAGAGTCTGCTCCTTCTGACGTTCGGATGTGTACGGAGTTTTTTCCTTCTGGTGAGTTCGTGGTCTTGCTACCTCAGCAGTGAAGCTGCAGACCTCTGCGGTGAGTGTTACAGCTCATAAAGGCAGCGTGGACCCAAACAGTGAAAGAACAAAGATTCCACAGTGTTGAAGGGGCCTGGAGCAGGTTGCCACTGCTGGCTCAGGCAGCCTGCTTTTCTTCTCTTATCTGGCCCCACCCACATCCTGCTGATTGGTCCATTTTACAGAGAGCCGATTGGTCTGTTTTACAGAGAGCTGATTGGTCCATTTTGACAGGGTGCTGATTGGTGTGTTTACAGTCCCTGAGCTAGATGCAAAAGTTCTCCAAGTCCCCACTAGATTAGCTAGATACAGAGTGTCAATTGGTGTATTTACAAACCCTGAGCTAGACACAGAATGGTGATTGGTGCATTTACAAACCTTGAGCTATATACAGAGTGCCAATTGGTGCATTCACAATCCCTTAGCTAGACACAAAGATTCTCCAAGTTCCTACCAGTCTAACTAGATACAGAGTGCCGATTGGTGCATTCAGAAACCTTGAGCTAGACACAGGGTGCTGATTGGTGTGTTTACAAACCTTGAGCTAGATACAGAGTGCTGATTGGTGTATTTACAATCCGTTAGCTAGACATAAAGATTCTCCAAGTCCCCACCAGACTCAGGAGTCCAGCTGGCTTCAGCCAGTGGATCCTGCACCTGGGCTGTAGGTGGAGCTGCCTGCCAGTCCTGCGCCCTGCGCCTGCACTCCTCAGCCCTTGGGTAGTCAATGGGACTGGGCGCCAGTGGAGCAGGCGGCTGCGCTCATCAGGGAGGCTCCCGCCCGCGCAGGAGCCTGGGGGAGGGGGAGACTCAGGCATGGCAGGTTACAGGTCCCCAGCCATGCCCCGCGGAGAGGCAGCTAAGGCCTGGCGAGAAATCGAGCACAGCAGCTGCTGGCCCAGGTGCTAAGCCCCTCTAGCCAGTCCGGCCAGCCGATCCGAGTTCCGGGCCGCGGCGCCAACGCCCACCCAGAACTTGCGCTGGCCGGCAAGGGCTGCGCGCAGCCGCGGTTCCCGCCTGTGCCTCTCCCTCCACACCTGCATGCAAGCTGAGGGAGCCGGCTCCGGCCTTGGCCACCTCAGGAAGGGGCTCCCACACTGCAGGGGCGGGCTTAAGGGCTCCTCAAGCAAGGCCAGAGTTGGCGCCAAGGCCGAGGAGGCGCGGAGAGCGAGTGAGGGCTGCTAGCATGTTGTCACCTCTCAGTAGGACATATTTCTCAGACTTTTAATCACATAATATATTAATATTCTTTGTACCTCCTTCAAAAGCTTTATATTTCAGTTATAGAAGTGTAAACAAATACCGCATCATAATATAAGCCTAAGAAGACTCAAATATAGCTTCTAAAAATCATTAATATTACTAAAATTTTACTTCATAAGGAAAAAATTATATTTTAATTTATCCTTTCCAAATGTTTTATAAAACAAAACACAAGAAAAATCTAAAAAAAGTAATATAAATATGAAATATAACACTTCTAAATTATTTATGATTAGTAAAAATACTTATTCATTCCCATGTAAAATTATTAATAGTAAGATATTTTTATTATTAATAATAATATAAATAAGTTTATTTGGAAAATCCTGGCGTTTGCATTTTTGATACAATATTTTATAGCTCTAATATTAATTTTACATCTCTTTTGTAATAATAGTCATAAAGAAAAAATAGAATTACAAAGGTATATAAAACAAACCAAAACAGAGAATGATAATCATGGGCTATGCTCACTCAAAAAATTATAAACATTTTCAAACCCATTCACCAAGAAGACATAGGATTTATATTTGTTTGCTTCTCTGTTTTCATCTATCAATGGACTTGTAAGCAAAACTTCTTGAGAAATATAAATTGCTTTCTGAAACTTTAAAATTGTTGTCCTAAAAATATGTAATTTTATAGTTTCACAAACCATTTTAATTCTTTATTTGAAATGTTATTTATGTAGATATGGGTTTCCAATATTTGAAAGTCTGCAGATAGAGGATTTTTTTATGTTGTTACTTACAATTGTGTGGAGCAACAGAAACTCTCATTCATGGTGATATGAATGAAAAATGGTTCAGCCACTTTGGAAGGTAGTTTGCTAGTTTCTTATAAATCTGAACATATTCTTGTCCTTGGTATTCACTCAAATTAGTTGAAAACTCGTTCACAGAAAAAATTTCACATAAATATTTATAGCAACTTTATTCTTAATTGCCAAAACTTAGAAGCAATCAAGATGGCAGCTCTGTGGCTGGGTTGTGTGCCCAAAGCTTCCTCTAGCTGAAATTACACACCAGTTCTTCTATGAGTCTGAAGTCACAGGGGCAGCTCGGCTCCCACTGCTCTGCTGGACATTGCCCTTTTAGAGGCTCCTTGTGGTAGCCCTGGCCCCAGAGCAGTTTTCTGACTGGGCCCCAAACTTCTCTGGAGTATTCTTGGACATCTAGGTGGAGGTAGCCAAGCTTCCATGGCTTATACACTCTGTCATAAACACTACCAAAGTTTACTACATATGTCTTTTGGAGAGGTTGCCACCATGGCCCTCATTGCACCTGAACCCACTAGAGCCTCACCTGAGTCAGCCAAGGAGCAGGGCAATGGAATGTAGAGGTAGAACCTTGAAATCTTTCTGTTCCCTGGGCCCTTGCAGTTTGCTTGTAATGGAAAAGGCATCCCTCTTGATATCCAAAATGTCTCTGAGATAATCCTTTCATTATTTTGGGTAATAGGTCCTGGCTCTATTTAGATGGCTTTTTTTTTCCCAAGACAGTCTCATTCTGTCACCCAAACTGGAGTGCAGTGGCATGATCTCTGCTCACTGCAAACTCCACCTCCTGAGTTCAATTAATTCTCCTGCGTCAGCCTCCCAAGAAACTGGGATTACAGGCATGTGCTACCATGCCTGGCTAATTTTTTTTATTTTTAGTAGAATCGGGTTTCACCATGTTGCTAGGGTGGCCTCAAACTCTTGACCTCAAGTGTCCCACTGACGGCCTCCCAAAGTGCTGAGATTACAGTAGATGGCTATTTAATCTCTTCATTATACTAACGAATAATTCTTAGATTCATTTGAGATGGCTGATTCTAACTAATCTCCTTATTACATTTGGTCACAGCCTCACACCCTTCATTTTTCTTCCTGAACAAACTTTTTCATGTTTTCAAGTACAAATAGCCTGAAAATTTTCCAAACTTCTAAGTTATGCTTTCCTTTGATTAACAATTCCATTTTAAAATAATTTCTCTCTTCTCACATTTTACTATAGGCAGTCAAGAGTATCCAAGCTGAACCTTCTATACGTTGCTTGGAAATAGCTTCAGCTAAATGTCCAATTTTGTTGCTCACAAATTCTACCTTCTAGAAAACACAACAAGCAAATAAACACAATTCAGCCAAGCTGTTTGTCATTTTATAACAAGAACCACATTTTTTCAGTTTCCAATACCTTGTTCCTCATTGTCCTCTGAGGCCTCATACAGAATGGATTTTACTCTCCTTATTTCTACCAACCTTCTGTTTATGACCACCTAGATAGTCTCTAAGACATCGAGGCTCCCTCTTATCTCTCCTCTCTTCTTTCTGGGCCTTCAGTGGAATTGTCCTTAATGGCATGATACAGGCTTTTTCTGCCATGCACATCAAAACTTTTCTAGGTTCTACCCTTTACCCAGTACTATAGTCAGTTCTACATTTTTAAGTATTTGTTTTATCAGCATCCCACTCTTGGTACCAAATTTCTGTTTAATCTATTCGGACTGCTATAACAAAATATTATAAATAGGTAGCTTATAAACAACATAAATTTATTTCTCACAATTCTTGAGGCTGAGACATCCAAGGTCAAGTGGTGGCAAATTTGGTGTCTACTGAAGGCTCATAGACAATGACTTCTTGCTGCATCTTTACATGTTGGAAGGGACTAGCTAGCTCTCTGGAGTTTCTTTTATAAGGGCATTATTTCCAATCATGAGGGCTCCAGCCTCATTACCTAATCACCTCCTAAATGCCATTACTTTGGGGGTTAGGATTTTAACATATGCATTTCAGGGGACACATAAATGTTCAGACAATAGCAATCAATAAAAAAATTCTTTCTCTATATATATCTCTATCTATATACATATATATATAGTTACATAGATTCACAGCCTGTTGAAAGTCTTCCTGTTCAAAGCTGTCTATATATGAGTTTCCAATTTTTTAAAAGTCTTGAGATAAGGGAGTTTTTATATGTGAATTATATTGTTTTCAGCAGCAACAAAAAAAGTTAGATATATTTCCATACATCTGCGTTTACATTTTTTTTGCCTTGGCACTCTTTTGTTTTGGAAATGATACTTACTTCTTATTTTAAAAACTTTCTTTCACTTTAAGAAGATGGACTTCTATTTATTCTTTAAATGCCTCATAGTTATTTTACTAGTATATACATTCCATTATAGAAAATATTGATAATTTTGGAACACTTGTCTTTTGGTAGAAGGAAAAAGGTTCAGAGTTAACTGTAACTGAAATTTGTTTGACACTTTACCAAATATCTCTTAGTTTTCCTGGGATAGTCTCAATTTAAACCCACTGTCCTAGTATGATGTCCAATAAATGCCGTGTTTTACACTCAAATGTGTTGCATTTGGACAAAAAATTATGATTCACCTCAATAAGAAGAAAAACTAGAGTGACACATATGATATAAAATCACCATTAATATCACTGAGAAGAGTTGCTCATGGCTCTGATTTATGTTTGACTCAGCACTGTACAGGATATTCTGTGCCTTAATACAGAATATATTCTGGTTTTGTCATAAACAAGTTATATTAGGTCTTATCAGAAAACCTGAGAAGTTTAATTTTAATAGAGGACTGTTAATCACTATGTCCCTTGTCAACATTTTCTATACCTCTTCCCAGTTAATTTATGATGTACCCCACCCCCCTTGTTTCTCTTTCTCTTGAAAGTGTTTTAAATGAGCCCAAACTTGAGACAAAAAATTTCAGAAAATTGTAATTGGATATGCTGTGAAATCATTGGATTCTGGATATTATTACATACGTTCATAATGAAAGAGGGAATAATTATATGTATTTTTTAGGCTTACTTCCCATTATAATCTTGAGATACTGTTGAGTGATGGTTTAGTAATCCAAGTGTCTCTGATAATGACAATAGTCCCACATTTCTGGGTCACTGTATAAACTACAGTTTTGTTAAGACAGTGAAAATTCTGTTTTTAGATGTGTTTTGGATAAGGATCAATAAGCATGTGGGCAATTACGTTCAAACTACTTGGCTATAAACTGCCTCAGTAGACATATATTTATTTAATGTGTTCACTTTAATGCAGTGAAAGTAATTGTATTTACATTCATATGTATTAGTTTCTGTTTTTATTTAACAACAAATTTTAAGAAATGGGAATACTTTTATTTTGCCTTGGCTTTTCTCCCTTCCTTGAATTTGTATCTACTTATTCATAAACATGCAGGGAAGACAGCAGGCGAACAATGATCCACCCTACATTGAACATTATACTTCTACATCAAGGATAAAGAGGGTCCAGGGAAATTAATCCTTTGCCCTAGGAAATTTATTAAAAATGCTAAATCAGGAGCTGATGGCAGCTTAAATAGCTTGAAGTAACACTCTAAGGGAAATCTTCTAAAATCCTATCTGCTAAGGCAGATTTGGTTCAAGAAGAGGCAAAGATCAAGTAAGGAAAAATAGCCTAGTTTTAAAACACTACTGACCTTAAATATTAAAGTTAAGAAACTAAAGGAAATTTTTACACAATAGACATATATCAATAAGAGTTCTGTTTAGTACTAAAAGTCTGAATTCTTTTTTAACTTAAGAAAATATCTGAAACTAAATAAATAAAACTATCTCTGAACAAAAAAAGTATCAACAATGAAAAATTGCTGCTTAAACATTTATATTCATGCATAAGTGTAGCTTATCTCCTGTAAATATTTGCTGTGAAAACTATACAGAGTGTAATGCTTCTTTGAATAAGACATAGTCTCAGCTTTAGGACTTGTTCATCAAAGAATAGGAGGATGGAGTCTATGCCCCAATCTTCTATTACATGTATTGTAATTCATTGAGGTGTATGTTAAGAGTCATAAAGTGTGATTTGGCAAATATATATCATGCTCTGTAACATATATAATAAGGATTTTTAGACTAGAATAAAAATTAGCTCTTGAAAACTCTAGGAGACACCTCTAGTATCTGTTCTGATATGTAAAGTCCTTGTAAGTTACCAATCTCATAAGAAAAAAACAAAATAATTGATAATGAGAGCTCTTGTTAGATTTATTAGAGAATTGAGGTCACATAGCAAACTACCACCCTAGAAACAGAAGATGCAGACAAATACAGTGAATCACAGCTTATAGAGAGCAGAAGACGCTGGAGCCAATAACAGGTAGGAACACTTAAACAGTAATTGACAAATGACTATAGATTGAGTATGGATTATTTTGAAAATTAAAACTTCTGGGGACTCCGTCTTGGGAAAGATCTCACACTTTCTTGAGTTTTACCACCAGGAGCCCCACCAGGTTCTTTTGGCAAAGATTGGAAAACAACTTCTACTTCCAGTAGAAAGAGGTAGAATAGAATGAGGTGGAGCGCCATTTTCAAATATGCTCAGAGCGTAATGTTCTCAATAACAAATTTCTCTCAAGGGAAAATATTTTACTAGAACCTTAAATGGCCTAGGAAAAGAGGAATTAGACAGCTCCAATATTCTCTAGCCTTCAGATCTCATGTGAGGGAGAATTTTAAAAGGCTAAGGAATGCTTCTGAAGGTCACGCCCAGAGATTTTGGCACATTCATAAAATGAGCATTTAATCATAAAATTACAGAATGTCTTCCCTCCCTAATACCTTACCACCACATTGACAAGGCTCCAGGATAGAAACAGTGGATTATAACTGAAAGAGCTACAAAACACAGACTCCATTTAAGGAGTTCCTAAGGAGTCTCAAAGACAACATGGAAATTAAAGCAAGGACATTAGAGGAAATTGAACCCTCTCATTCCTCATCTACAGCAAATATTAACCAGAACATAGACTCCTCGCCAAATAAACATGAAACCTCACACAAAAAGCCTATTTCTCTCAATTCTTATTACCTGATACATCATGTTTTTGCATTCAAAAAAAGTATTACAAGACATGTTAAAAAGGCAAGAATAAAACAGCCTGAAGAGACACAGCAAACATCCATATTCAGATATGATAGAGATTTGCGAATTATCAGACAAGGAATTTAAAGTGACTGTAATATAATTAATATGCTAAGGGCTTTAATAAAAAAATCAACAACATGCAAAAACAGATGAATAGTGTAAACAGAGAGATGGAAACCTTAAGAACGAAACAAAAGGAAATGCTAGAAATCTAAAACAGAGAAAGGTAATTTTAAAATGCCTTTGATGGTTTTATCATTCAGCTGGGCACAGATGATGGAAAAAAAATCAGTGAGCTTGAAGATATGTACACAGAGACATCCCAAACAGAAATATGAAGACAAAAATAAAAACAAGCAAAACATTCATAAATCAGAACACTATGCTTAATAACTGTTAGACTATTGCAAAAGATGTAAATACAGATAGTGGGGTTTCTGGAAGGAGAAGACAGACACAGACGGGCAAGAGAAATATTTGAACTAATATAGTGGCTAAAAATGGCTAATAATTTTTCAAAGTTAATGACAATATGCCACAGATACAGGAAGCTCAGAGAACACAAAATAGGGTAAATGCTAAAAAATAAACGTGGGTTTATCATAGTAAAATTTCGTAAAATCAAAGACAAAGAGAAATGCTTCAAAGAAGCTAAAAGGGGAAAACTCATTTTACTTATAAAGGAGCAAGAGTAAGAATTACTTCAGATTTCTCTATAAAAATGATGCAAACAAGAAGAAAGTAGAATAAAATAAAGTATTAAAAATATGTACAATAATGACCCAGAATTTTGAACTGTGAAATTGTCTTCAGAAATAAAGGGGAAATAAAAATTATCTTTAAATAAACAAAACAGGAAATAATTTGTTGCAGGTAGAAATGCATTGCAAAAAAATGGTATAATAAAATCCTTTTTTCTTCTTAATTTATTTAATAGACCTGTTTGTTTAAAAAATAATTGTACGCCAGGCGCAGTGCTCATGCCTGTAATCCCAGCACTTTGGGAGGCCGAGGCAGGTGGATCACCTAAGGTTAGGAGTTGGAGACCAGCCTGACCAACATGGTGAAACCCCATCTCCACTAAAAATACAAAATAAGCTGGGTGTGGTGGCACATGCCTATAATCCCAGCTACTTGGGAGGCTGAGGCAGGAGAACCACTTGAACCTGGGAGGTGGAGGTTGGAGTGAGCTGAGATTATGCTACTTCACTCCAGCCTGGGCAACAAGAGAGAAACTCTGCCTCAAAAACAAACAATCAAACAAATAAACAATTGTAATAATATACTGAGTGATTCAAATAAAAAAAGAATACTAGCAAGGCAACAAGTTGCAGAGGGAGAAATTGAGAATACTCAGTTATAAGGAGAAAGATCAATTATAAATATACAAGAATGTTAATTTAAAAATCTTGATAGTAGTGTTAAAATTCATGGAACTGCACACTAAAAAGGTAAATTTTACTGTATAATAATTAAAAAATATATAATATAAAGCTTTATACATATTTAAAACTAAAAACTCTGGGAAATCTAGACAAGAAAAATTTTATAATACTAAGCCTATCAATGAATGCTACATGAATGAAAGAGCCCAAAATATAAATCAAAATGTGAAAGGTAAGACGTTTTAACAGCTAGGGACAATGAGGGGAGGCTGTTTGGGTGGAAGAACTGACATTATCAAATATTCCAATATGCTTCCGCCAAGGCATGCAAAGAGGAATATGTATTGCCCAGCAAGAAAGCACAGAAGATTATTAGAGAAATAATTCTAGCTCTATCCACTGGAAAGATTGGAGCTTCAGTTAGGAATTTAATAAAATAGTCCTATTATGTGATAACAGGCCTTGAAAAAGAATCATGGAAATGAAAGAAGATATATAATCAGGAGTAGGCTCAAATAGTAACTGGGTAAACTAAAAACGGCTTTGCATAATTTTTATTTATTTTCTTATTTATTTATTCATGCAAGAATGTACTCCTGTCAAGTCACTTTATAATTGGTTTGTGCTCATTATTCCAGTGTCAACTCAAATGCCATATACCCAGATTGATATTTCTCTTGATCATACTTTGTCACAGTGTTTCATCCTAGTAGAATTATCTGAAATTAACTAAATTAATTTATTTAATTGTTTGTCTCCCAGACCACACCGTAACAGAAGAAATTTTGTCAATGGCTGAATCTCAATCAATTTGCAAAGCACATAATGTCAAATCAATATTTGTTTATTGACAAAGCATGTGAAAAATGAAAAAAGGTAATAATCAAAAATAATCTGGAGCTTAGAACCTGGAAAACTGGTAAAATACACATCGAATCTACAGACATCAAAGAAGAAATTTCATTAGTGAATAATGATCGACTCAGCTTTGGACGTCAATGCTGTTTGCAGACATTGAGGTAGTGATATCTAGTGAGGAGATGAAAATGTAAAATTAGCATTTAGTGGAGTGTTTGAAACTGCAAATATAGACTAAGCAGTCATTACATTAAATTATTGCTGAAAAAATTAATTAATGCTGAATAATTAGCAGGAATAAGATGTCTCAGAGAGAAAGGGGCTTCAAGTGTATGTGAGAGAGAGATGAAGCCAAGGAAAATAAAAGGGATAGGTCAGTAATATACAGAAGCAAACCTGTGTCAAAATCAGAAATAAGAAAGTGTGAAAAGTTTAATACTGCCAAAAATGGGAAATAGCCAGATTAATAGAAAATCTGGAAGTAAAATTTGCACTTGAAGTGCAAATATTACTCAAATATCTATTAGAACTTAGAAAACAAAAACTTACAAAAATTGGGTAGAGAAATGCACGTAAAAAGAATAAAATGAGCCCAGAGAAGAAGCGAATATCAGGTATGAAAGTAATATGCAGCAACAAGGAAGCAAACATTTGAGAAATCAAACAATGTGGAAAGGTGGGAATATGTCAGAACCTCAAGGAGAAATTTGTTTTTGGAAAGGCACAATCTCTTTTTGAAGCAGGAGAACAGGAAACCATGGTAAGTGAGGTAAATTATATTTTAAGAGTGGTGAGACTCTTAAAGATAAGTGAGGTAAATTATATTTTAAGAGTGGTGAGACTGATGAAGTTTATTCCAGATGACCTCCATCCTCAATAAATTATGTAGGACACTTCTCTATTGAAAGAGAAAAATGAGACTGAACATGACATTGAAATAAAGGGTGGGGGAAAAAAAGACAAATTTAAAATACTTCTACAGAGACAGAATCAATATGAGATAAATAAAAGAATTGCTGGCTAGAGGTTAAGAGTTAGGAGACTCAATATCATGTTATTATACTGCGTACCTGTTACATGTTTCCACGAACATTTCCAGTAGTATCAGGCTGAATGAGAACAAGAAAAGCATGAAGACTCAGGCAGGAAACTGGCTTGGAGAGCACTATATTTTTTTTTTGTTTACTTGTCTAAATTTAATTATCTAAATCTGTACTCTCTTTATTGGCACTTCCTTTTAGATGTTTGCTTTCAATGGTTGGTTACCCTCCTATCTCTCTAGTTTCTTGGATGATGAATGGAAAACAAACAAAAAATGTAGTGTGATAATGTGTCTACGTTTTGTTTAAGTCTTTAAAGGTCTTGCTTTGCTTTGCATGTAGAACAAGAGAAGACTGCTTTCACCCTAACAATCAGAAAGAGACAAATAATCTGCAAAATTATAACTTTACTTGAGCCCATCAGAGATAGGAGGTACCAAGGCAACCAAATAAACTGAACTGGAAATTGTGACAAGTCACTGCTAAGAGAAATGAGACAGGAACTTTTCACCTTTGGAGGATCATGGGAAAAAGTTGGTTGTTATACAAGAAAGTGAGAAAAAGGAAGGTGGCCAAAAATTAACTAATTTTTAAAGGCCAGGAGTGGGGCAGTATGACAACTTGGAAAAGGGGAGAGTGAAACTCAACATGAATTTACAGCCTTCCAAAAGGGCCTCACAGGAAGGATTGAGGCAAGGCAAAAAAAAAAACAAAAAACAAAAAACAAAGAAAGCCCTTCTCCATGATACAGGGTGCAGGAGGTGATTGGCTGCTGTGAGAGAAGGACACAAAGCCACGCCCACTTCCCTCATAACTTTCTCTTTGGAGCAAAAACTTTAGGCTACTGGTGAAGGCCAGCTAACTCTCCAGCTCCCAGGGCCAGTGAAAACTCCGTTGCTTTTGTGAGGTAGGAGTGAGGGGAAGGAATACACACCTCTTTGTGGGGAAAGATAAGAACACTGTCACTAACAGCATGTAAGTAAAGATACATTGTAGCGGGGTGGAATAGAAGCAGGGTTGCCAGATTTTGCAAATAAAAATACAAGATAGTTAAATTTGAATTTCAAATACAATACAAATAACTTTTTTAGTAAAGTATTATATTGCATGGGACATATTTGCATGGACAGTAAATTCCACGGGATATATAATGATTATATATATATGGATATATAATGCTTAAATATGAAAAATGGTTAACCATGTATCGTAAATTCGTTGAACTGAGAATCTTGTATTTTATCCGGCAACCCGAGGTAGAGGCCGAAGATTTCTGCCTATAAAGGAGGAGCAGGAGCATCTCTTGTGAGCAGATGCTATTTACTCAATAGGCCATGTAAATCCAGCATCGGACTAGTTTTCAGTGGCTAATCTGCCACTATCATTTCTTATCTGAATTATTGGGAAAGTCCTTTAAGTGGAGTAACTGCTTTCCTCCTTGCCGGAATACAGTCAATTCTCAACACAGAAGCCAGAATGTTACTATTAAAATCTAAGTCATGTCATGTTTGTCATGTTATATCATATGATCTTCAACTCAAGTCTTCCAGTGGCTTCCAGTATCACTCAGAGAAAAAGCCAACATGTGTGTGGCCTATAAGCCCTTCTCTGAATTCATTTCCTGGCTAACAACAAGCTTTCTTGCTATTTATTGGATTTGCTAATCATACAGCTATTTCTGGTTCTTTGTGGTTATTTATTCCTCCGCTGAGAAGGCTCTTCTCCCAGCTAGCCACACATGGCTCTCTCTTCTCGTTCCTTTGATCTTTTCTCAAATGCCACTCAGTTAACTGAGTCTTTCCAGAACTGTGCATACTAAAATTGCACCTCACCATTCCCATCTGTCTCACTCTCTCCCCATCATGCTTTATTGTTGATCTAAGACACCGCTTATTTTATGTTTTGCTCTGCTTATTTTTTTTTCTTTTTTCTTTTTCTTTTTTTTTTGTTTTTGTTTTTGAGATAGAGTTTCACTCTTGTTGCCCAGGCTGGAGTTCAATAGCAGAATCTTGGCTCACCGCAACCTCCGCCTCCCAGGTTGAAGCGATTCTCCTGCCTCAGCCTTCCAAGTACCTGGGATTACAGGAGCCTGCCACCACGTCCGGCTAATTTTTGTATTTTTAGTAGAGACGAGGCTTCCCCATGTTGACCAGGCTGGTCTTGAACTCCTAACCTCAGGTGATTTACCTGCCTCTGCCTCCCAACGTCTGGGATTACAGGCATGAGCCACCATGCCCGGCCTGCTTTATTCTTTTTGTTATTTCTTGTCTCACCTCACTAAAACAGAGATTGGGAATTTTTGTTTACTTTGTTCATGGTTATATCCTAGGATCTAGAAGAATTCCTGGAAACATAATTGATGCCCCATAAATATGTGTTGAATAAATGAGTACATGGATGTACAAATGAATGAGAGAACTACAGCATAGAGTTGAGTGAATGTTGCTATCAAAATAAAAATATTCTATTTTACAATATATATTATAATGCTTCTTAGAAATGCTGAGAAAAACATGGCACATTTATATGCTCTTCCTTTTGAATATTCATACATTAGAGTATGACTTTTCTTGATTCCCTAGGGTGCCACAGTAACCCTCAATCTCACATTAAGTTTCCACATTGATATAAAGTGCTGCCTCAGATGGGACACACTATAGCCTTTTAATACCAACATTCATCACGCTAAAATATATGCATGGCCTATAACTTCTGTGGAATAGCTTACAATGTGGAATAGGAGTGATCCCGAGGCAGAGCTTAAAATAAGCAAATAGGTCAAATGTTCAACTTACCTGCAATATTTTTAATTACCTGGCATATCTTTTTAAATGAATGTTCAGACCCTATCAAACCATCATGACACTAAACTTAAATGAGAGAAATACCAGAAGCCCCATGTGTTTCATCTTTTTTAATGCTCCAAGTAAAATGAATCTTTTGATTTTTTTTTCGTCCTGAAAATGTCTCTAAAGAGCCAATGGTTTAAATGCAAAGTTCTTCCCTTAAGGAAAAGGTTCGAAGTTTTCATTTTTCCAAGAGTAAAATATTACTTTCTCACATGAAAGTTTTGTCTATTTTATTGCTAGAGTTGAAAAAAGAAAAAGTCTTGGAACTTCTTTAATATAGCCCAATTCATCAAACTGATTCTTTGTTGCTCTAGGTTATTTCTCATTGATATTCCCTTTGGTTGCTAGAAATTTCTAAATTAGTGTTTCATACAACTATGTGGCAAACATTATTTAGCTAACTATTACCTTTCATTTGTATTCATTATGTGTATATGTGACTTTATCATTGCTTAGCATTATAATAACCATAAAGGAGTGATTTATATTGCCATAGATAGATAAAGGTATTTCACTTAAAATTCAGCATCTTTTCTTATTATAATCTTTTAAAGAAAGAAACATCATTAAACATAAAATGTCACTGTTTATTTTAGTAGTATATGAGTGTGTGTGCATTACAATACTGGTGAACTATAGCTTTCAGCATCTTGTTTTTTTGTTTAGATGTTTTAAATCTATGTGTCTTTTAAACCTTAAACTGTTGCCTTTTATTGTTGAAAGAGAAATGATGTAATCATGGTAGCAGTAACAACACATACAAGATGAAGAAAGTTTCCCCACATAAGGAAAAAAAATTAATTTCTTCTTTTTATTTCCTGGAAAGTGTACACAATTGCTTTGAATTCTACTGATTTAGAAAGTGTAAACATATTCCACTCTTGTATTCATCTCTTTGTATGAAGTAACTGCAAAATTCTCTTTAAGGATTATTTTCAACCTCTGACTAATTACTATGTAAGTATATCTTCCAGATGCAGTCATGTATCACTTAACAATGGGGATACTCTGTGAGAAATGAGTTGTTACATAATTTGATAGTTGTGTGAATATTATAGAGTGTATTTACACAAACCTAGATACTGTAGCATACTACACACACAGGCTATAGGTTATAGCCTGTTGTTCCTAGGCTACAATTGTGTACAGCAGTTACTCTACTGTAGGCAACTGTAATACAATGGTAAGCATTTGTGTATCTAAGCATGGTCTAAACATAGAAAAGGTACAATAAGTATGTTATTATAGTCTCATGAGACCACTATTATATATGTGTCCATTAACTGAAACATTATGTGGCTTATGACTATAAATATTTTGAGGAGACAAAGAATCTATAATTTTCATTAGAGTTTATAATCATTAAATAAGGTAAATCATTAAAAATATAAATAATATTTATCATTTACTATTAAAAATAACTAGTGCTAAATTTCAAAAAGTTTTGGTTTCTATGCTTTGTAAAATTTAATTATGTAAATTCTCCTATGAAATGATACTTTTGTTTACTTTAAATAGATTTAAACCCAAAACGTAATTTTTACAGTCCTGACGATTCCTGTCTGTGATGGTTAGTTTTATCTGTCAACTTGACTAGGCCATGGTACCTAGATATTTTGCCAAACACCCATCTAAATGGAGCTGTTAACATATTTTTTAGATGAGATTAACATTTAAATCAGTAGACTCTAAGCAAAACAGATTAACTTCCATAATGTGAGTGGGCCTCATCCAATCAGTTGAAGGCCTTGGAAAAGACTGAGGTCCTCTGAGGCAGAGATAATTCCACCTTTAGACAGCCTTTAGGTTCCAACTGCAACATCAACTCTTCTTTAGTTCTTCAGCTTCTGTCTGCCTGCAGATTTTAGCATTGCCAACCCTCACAATTGCATAAGCCTATTCCTTAGATTTTTTTCTCTCTCTCTCTCTCTATATATATCTATATATGTACACACACACACACACACACATACACATACACATACAGTCATGTATAGCTTAATAATGGGAATACAGCTTAATAATGGCAATATATTTTGAGAAATGCATTGCTAGGAGATTTTGTCACTGTGTGAACATCATAGAGTGTACTTACACAAACCTAGATGGTGTAGCCTACCACATACCTAGGCTATATAGTATAGCCTGTTTTTCCTACGCCACAAACCTGTACAGCATGTTATTGTACTGAATACTGTAGGCAATTGTCACACAATGGTAAGTATTTGTGTATCTAAGCATATCTAAGCATAGAACAAGTACAGTAAAAATACCATATTGTAATCTTATGGGACCACCATAGTATATGTGGTCTGTTCTTATTTGAAACATTGTTATGTAGCACAGGACCATATAAATATATACATATGTACAAATATATCTGCACACATGCACACATTCTGTTATTTATTTTCCTCTGGAGAATCCCAACTAATACATCATTTTACCAGTCTCCATTGTAAATATGCTTGGCTTATTGACTGATACCATCTCTGCTGTAGCCTTTCTTTGGCCTTTCTTCCCTCTGACCCTTCCCAGGCCACCAAAGCTCACCATTTTGGGCATAGAAGCTCCTGTGGGAGAGAAACAAGACTTGGGACTTTTGGTGATCTTATAAATTCAGAGGAGGAAGAATGGAAGAAACTAAAATGAAAGTAAAACAAATGATTCCCAAACTAATCCAGAAAATAATCAGCCTTAGTGAAGATAAATTGAGAAGTCAATTTTAAAACCAAACACCGCATGTTCTCACTTATAAGTGGGAGCTGAACAATGAGAACACATGGATACAGGGAGGGTAATAACACATACTGGGGCCTGTAGGCAGGGGACGGTAGGGGGAAGGAAAGCATTAGGAAAAATAGCTAATTCATGCTGGGCTTAATACCTAGGGGATGGGTTGATAGGTGCAGCAAACCACCATGGCACACGTTTACCAATGTAAGAAACCTGCACATTCTGCACATGTACCCCTGAACTTAAAATAAAAATAAAGAAATGCCTCTAGATACACTCACTATACATTTTTAAAAATTATTTTTAAAAAAACTTTAGGGTTTTCAAAAGGCAATAATTATTTACTAGTGTGAAATAGTTGGCGTACTACATTCTTCCAAAATATAGCTTCCAAAAATATATTCCAAAATATATTTCCAAAAATATAGCTAAATAAGCAGCCTCTAATTAACAGGAGTTTTGCTCATGTAGAAGGGCAGTGACTTTGAACCATAGAACACTTGAAGGCAGGTGAGTGGAATGGCTCAGCTAGGGGATCCAGGGTGGGTGCCTTCCCACCAGTGTAGGCTGATTAAGGGTCTATCTTGAAGGAAACTGGGTAACAAAGGGTTCTGAAAGGGAGAACAGCATATATCAATAATAACAACAATGGCAATAAGTAATTTCATAACTTTTTTTTAATGTTTAAACTATCCTCAGAAAAATAAGAAATCTCTGCTTCTTTTTTAGTTTTTATTGTTTTCTATCTTAGAATTCAGAATTCAGGCTGGCAGTATTAGCATTTTTTTCTCACTACATTAGAGTTTGCATTTAAAGGCTAAGTTGAGAATTGAACAAGTTTTATATTATTCGCATTGAAGTATTTGTTCAAAGTTGTAAATAATCACCTTAAAATTGAACTTTGAGAAAACAATGTATTTGCAATTTTCAGGCTTGCCAATACTGTTACATGTATCATCATTCATTTTTAAAACAAAGTGAAGTTCGAAATATTTTGTCATCATTTTTGTTTATCTCTTACAGATCTGGATTCGTAAAGACTTTCCAAGGTGGTTTAATTATTCCAAACCATAAAAAGCTCTGCTAATATTTACCAAAGGGGTTTTTAAACTGAAGAGTATTGTTTCTGCTTTGTGACTTTGAAAGTTTAATTGATTGCTCTAGGGACACATTTTCAGTTGATTGATAGGAGAACATTTCAAATATTATAACATTGCATATAGACCATAAATTTAAAAATTGCTCCTTTATAAAACTGATAAAATTAGATATTATTCAAAATAAGGAAATATCTGAAAAAAATTAAGACTCTTTGAATATACGATCAAATGAAATAAACTACTATTTATTAAATATCTATTCTGAGGAAGGGAGGGAACATTGGTTAGCAAAGTATAAGGAGAATAAAATTGGGTCCTTTCACTGAAAAGCCAAGACATAGCATAGAATAAGAAAGAATTAGCAGTTGGCAAGGCCTCAAAAGAATCTTAGCATTTAGTATGTTCTTCAAATTTAGTACTTTTTTTTTTTCAGATCACCTAAGAATTCCATTACTATTAAATTAAATTAAATGGAAATTGCTATTTCCATTTAAATCTGGTAAGGCTTGTAATCACATCCTACCTAGCTTAATCCTAGAAAATATCATCTTTGAAATGAGATTCAACATATTAATTGTGATCTTTAATACATATTACTTGGCTGTTTTTATATACCACCTAAAATCATCATGCATACATCTTGTATACATGGCATACATTGGGAGACACTGCTTTATAGAAATACTATCTGAGGCTGGGCGCAGTGGCTCACACCTGCAATCCCAGCAGTTTGGGAGGCCAAAGTGGGCAGATCATCTGAGGTCAGGAGTTCCAGATCGGCCTGGCCAACATGGTGAAACCCCATCTCTATTGTCTCTACTAAAAATACAAAAATTAGCTGGGTATGGTGGTGCACGCCTGTAATCCCAGCTACTTGGGAGGCTGAGGCAGGAGAATCGCTTGAACCTGGGAGGCGGATGTTGCAGTGAGCCGAGATTGTGCCACTGCACTCCAGCCTGGGCAACAAAAGCAAAACACCGTCTCAAAAAAAAAAAAAAAATACTATCTGAAAAAGCTCAAATTGCACCAAGCCTCGAGAATGTAGAATTTCATTGCTTAGCATAGGAATTTGTTCCACAGGACAACACCAGGTTTTAAAAACCTGTTCCTTACACTAAACCAAAATCTGTCTCCTAATAGTGCCACATGATAATGTAGATACAAACTGGATTTTATCTATATTTAATTGGAAATTATACTGGGAATATAGTGACCATGATTTAAATGACTTCTATTTTAGAAATTCTTTATTATTACTTACTAAGATGTTAATTTTAATAAATTTATACTGATTTATAGTGGTCTTTTCTAGTATTCTCAAATCATTTGCTTAATCATCTAGTCTAGAATATTTTCAGGATGTGTGGTTAAGTTTACCAATTCTCCTTCTTTATCTCTTTCTTAAAATGGAAATCCAAAAAGAATTTGCCCACCTGCAATTTTCTAGGTTGTTCTATATTACAAGTGTCTGTAATTTCATAAAACTCTCTAGTTTTATTTTCTACTTCTACTGATTCTACAGTTTCATGTTTAAGTACTCTTGGTATTTTCAGACATTCCGCG
The DNA here is from genome assembly GCF_028878055.3 of Symphalangus syndactylus. Classification (NCBI taxonomy): domain Eukaryota; kingdom Metazoa; phylum Chordata; class Mammalia; order Primates; family Hylobatidae; genus Symphalangus; species Symphalangus syndactylus. Next base: position 93,194,306 of record NC_072433.2, read on the forward strand.
AAGAAACAATTTCATTTGTAAAAGTGCTCTTACCTTACCCTAATATTAACATTGAGGTTTGGAGTCTAAGTTATTAGAAAAATAGCAGAGTAGGCCGGGCGCGGTGGCTCACGCTTGTAATCCCAGCACTTTGGGAGGCCGAGGCGGGTGGATCATGAGGTCAGGAGATCGAGACCACGGTGAAACCCTGTCTCTACTAAAAATACAAAAAATTAGCCGGGCGTGGTGGAGGGCGCCTGTAGTCCCAGCTACTCGGAGAGGCTGAGGCAGGAGAATGGCGTGAACCCGGGAGGCGGAGCTTGCAGTGAGCCGAGATCGCGCCACTGCACTCCAGCCTGGGTGAGAGAGCGAGACTCCGTCTCAAAAAAAAAAAAAAAAAGAAAAATAGCAGAGTTACTAGAAAAAATGTATAAACAAAAATCATCTAGAGATGAGTAAATTCAAAATTTGTTTAAATTATCCTAAGAACATTCTATCCGTAAATATTTTATAGTATGCATTGCTGACCAAGACTTTTAAACATTTCTAATTTTACTATGGTTCTTCATAGACTTTAAGACATAATTAACTTCAATGCATCAATATATGTATCTGTACAGAGTATATAATTCTCCATAGGTACACAAATTACATGCATGTATATTTCTTTTCCCCCATGGAAAGTTATAACTCTTTCCAAATGCAATTTCCTAGATCAATCATCATTCATTCAACCAATTAGCAAACATTGAAACTTGATTTAATAAGATGACACGTCAAGGACAATGTTCTGATCAAACCTCCTGATTATAACAGCTTTTGAGTCAAGTAGAACTATACTCAAAATTACTTTTAAAGTTTGCATTAATTTATTTTAGGAAATGTTTGAAATTATCAGAGTTAACATTCTTATTGAATTTTCATGGTTAAGATGACTTTCAGGAAAAAGGCTTCACAAATGTCAAAGTTGTTATTTAGTAGCTATTATCCTAACATTATGCAAGAATTTTTATAACCTGGTATTATATGTCAAATAAACAGAAGTGAAGTCTTATTCTTGTTTAGTTAGGTAGGTATTGAAGAGTAAAACCTTTCTGCCAATTACACACTTAGAAAGCCCTGATTTGTGGATTTGATTATTTAGGAAATGTATATACATATCTTACCACAGAAAACATAGATTTGTGTGTTTATGAACATATAGATGCTCTCTGTGATGAGATAGTGTGTATATATTTGTGTGTATACATACATGTGTATATATGTGTATCCATATATGTGTGCATATATGTGTTGTATATATATGTATATATTTATGGGTGTGTTTATATGTATACATGTATATATACACACACACATACACACACACAATTTATGTGTATGAGATGTTCTTATCACAGAGCCTCACCTCAACCAGGTGGCTTTACTGCTTATTCTCTGGAGGAAAAAAAAGATTTTAGGTGTAAACTTCTTTTGAGGGAGGAGAATCTCATGATACTAACATATCAATATGTTTACATTCTTAATCCCATTGTTTTTGAATTTATTGTGCAAATCTCTCTTAGACTTTGGATTCCATTTCTTCTTTCTGCCTACAGGATTTAATCATTCTCCTCCTTCTTCAGTTTAACCTAGATAACTGCAAACGAAAACCAAAAGAAAGGAAAACAAAAAACTTTATCTCAATATTTTTTACTTTCTTCCATCCTTGGGAAATATGAGTTTCCCAAGGCCTAGAGAGTACAGGTGATCGATAGTTGTGTGTTTAATGAACAAATAAGTGCTTTCCCTTAAGGTAATCTGTTTATCTTAATCATTTTCTATGTGAAAGTTTAGAATAAGTTAAATACTTACATGGCTAGGTGGAGATAACAACCACTCCCACAACACATTATATTACCTAGGAATGTACAAAGTACATTACAAAAAACATTGATAAATGTATTATTTGAAATATTAACACAAATACAATAGAATGGGAAGAAAAATTCCTCAATGATAAAGACTTTTTTTTTCATTTTACCCTAGACTATTCTCTTTTTAGTTAACATTAATAAAAATTCACAAGTGTACAGTTACTCATGTCTCTCCTGTTTCTTGCAACAATTGAGAATGGGAAATAATAAGTCAATTTAAAATATTAGTACATCCACAGGACTTAGAAAAAAAATTTCCTGGTTCAGATTAAATTGTTTATATAGGGAAAAAAGTCGCAAATTAAAGATTGTATGAATTATTTTTTTAAAAACATACATTCACAAAAAGATTCAAATAAGAATCTTACTTGCAAGCTGATTTGTAATAGCCAATATTAGAAACAACCCACATGTCCACCAGCAAGAACATTGATGAAAATACTCTGGTATTTTCATAAAATGGAAAGCTATTCAGCAATAAAAAATTTAAAAAAAACTAGTGATACATTCAATAACAACATGATTGAATCTCAAACACATTATGTTGAGTGAAAGTAGCCAGATATCAAGGACAAGAACAGCTAAAACCCATCTGTGGCAATAGAAAATAATTTAATTTTGGGGCAAGAGGAAAGAATTGGTGAGAAAAGTGTGATTTTGGATGATTAGACATTTCTAGGGTATGAAAATTCTTGTAGTTTGATTCAGGTTATGGTTATATAGTTATGTCTAATTGCTAAAACTCCTCAAACAGAACATCTTATTTCTGTGTTAATTTATGTTAATGATATATTAGTTTATATACATAATCTATTGTTCTAAAGTGTTATGGTTCTGAGTGTTATGTTTTTGTCTACATGCTGTCTCAAATTAATTTTGTATAGGGAGTTAGAAAGTGGTTGAAGTTATTTTTTTCTTGTATATCTAATTTTTCTAACAACAAATTAGATATATATAAGGAAAAGATATCTATGAAGATTTCTTGCTTCATTGTTAAACTTCTAGCTTTCAAATATGTGGGAAATCTCATGCTTTTTCACAGCTTCACTGCCAGCCTTTTTTGGGGGGCTTTTTGTGGGAGTTTTAGGTCTATAGTTCTGCCCTTTTATTTCTATTCCTAAAATAGTTTAGAGTACAGCAGTCCCTTTCCTAACTTCTCTAGGACTAGAGCCCTGTGCTGTGTGGAGGCATGGAATTCTTCAGAAAAATGTCTCCTAGTTCTCTTGCCACTCCCTCAGTATTTTGTAGGTGAAATTCCAGAATGCCCAAGGAGTTTCTTTTTGCTCTCTTGCCCTGATTAGAGGCTTTTTGCAGCTGAAGATATGCAATTAATAGATTCCTCTCAACACTCCTACCTCCTTCACCACTACCACACGTGATGATGAACAACTAATAAAGATTGCACGTAGGTGTAATGTGCACTTTAGTAAGATGCTCGCAACAGTCCACATGGCACTGGTAAACCCAACTATCATCTCTTCATCCACTTTCTTGGGATTCATCTTCCTGTGTAGGTCTACCAGGCATAGGAAGGTTGAGAGCTCGTTCTCACCTGTATAGAACCCAAGACTTTCTAGAATTTAGTTCTTTGTGTGTGTGTGATCAATTTTATAATGACTTTCTCAAAACAATAATAATGAATTTTAACCTTTTTTTGTTTTTGATTCTTAGAGTGGGAATGCACATTTCATGTGACATCATGTTTCTCAAAGTTTACTGACAAAAAAATTAAAAATACATACATCCCTATTAATAAAATAAGTAAAATTGACTAATATACAGAGAAATTATATATGGTTTTGTATTTAGGTGGATATGCACAAAAGAGGTATATATAGAAATAATGAGAATATGATGAAAGAAATACCTTTGGGCCGGGCGCGGTGGCTCACGCTTGTAATCCCAGCACTTTGGGAGGCCGAGGCGGGCGGATCATGAGGTCAGGAGATCGAGACCACGATGAAACCCCGTCTCTATTAAAAATACAAAAAATTAGCCGGGCGTGGTGGCGGGCGCCTGTAGTCCCAGCTACTCAGAGAGGCTGAGGCAGGAGAATGGTGTGAACCCGGGAGGCGGAGCTTGCAGTGAGCCGAGATTGCGCCACTGCACTCCAGCCTGGGTGACAGAGCGAGACTCCGTCACAAAAAAAAAAAAAAAAAAAAAAAAGAAAAAGAAAAAAGAAATACCTTTAATTTTGACAATTATTCTAATTACGCTCTTGCATATGACAATATTTTTATTAATATAACTTTTGAAAATATTGATCTATGCAAAATTAAAAACATAATTCTAAGAACATTGGGATACATATTTGCTAAATATGGAATAGCCACAATGTGCCATGCATAGTTATATTTTTGCATTTATTATCACATTTAACCTTACAAAATTATGAGATATGTGTAATCTCATATAATTTTATAAGTGAGAAAATTTTATAGGTTTTTATTTTATAGGTGAGAAAACTGTGGCAAGTGGAAAGGCCAGATTTAAACACATCTGATTTTACTACTGGGATTTTCTTTTAATAGAATGCAGTATTGCCTTCAATTTTACAAAATAATTCTTTAAGGCACTGTAAAGATAATTTAAGATAGATATACTTTACGGAATATAACAAGATGACTTGTTTGAATAACATAGACATTAACAAAATTGCTTTTATTATTTTCCTCAAAAATCATACATTATGTTTAGTTAGGTATGCTATGACTATATGACATAATTTAGTAAACTTATTCTATTAAATAATATATCTATATCTACTCTGTCCCACTTTTTCAAAGGTTTATTTTCTTCATCAAAGAATTATATTGAATCCCTACAGTATATTTCTCTCACCAGAATACTGACACCATAGTGAATTAACAAAATTAGTTAAAATCCCTTTATACTTTAAATAAAATTGTATTTTTAAAAGATACAAGCCAAGAGGCAAGTATCTTTGGGAACCTCTGTACCATGGTCATTCTGTATGTTAAACTGCTAGCTAGGAAAGTCAATTGTCTCTTATCTTCTCTGTATGTGTGTAGGCACATTATATACAAAGTAATAAGTGTACTTGAAACAAAATAAGAACCTTAATAATAAAGTGCAATAAGGTGGCTATAAGAGGAAAACATATTAATTAGAAGTGCTCCACTTTTAATAATTTATGATGATATATACCACATTTTTATCTTTTTTTTTTTTTCATGAGCACCTGTAGATCAGTGTTTCTCAAACTGGCAACTGAGGTCAATGTAAGGTTCTTCAACATGGTATTGGAGCTCAACACTATTCCAGGTAAATTTCAGTGACAGAAAATTAGTTTTTAAGTAAAATGAATAAAATGCTTTGTGTTAATATGACAACATAAATCTTAATTATTTTATATCTTTGGGAAAGATTATTTGATTTACCCAGTGAAAACTAAGAAATCTGTTTCAGTCATGGTGATTGAAAGACTAAACTGTAGTTTAGAGTCTATATCCAGTTAGTTTCTTGTATTACTCTATTTATAATTCTTGAAAACTCAACTCACAACTACAGGTTGGGGAATGGCAGTGTTTGGTGGCTTCATCAAATGTGTCTGAATATTTGGCATGGACCCACAGATAAGGAGATATTTATTTCTAAAAATTTTTAACAACCTTATATTGTATGTTAACCTGATGCGTATATCAGATTCAAAATTTTGAATGTTGAATATTTCAGTTTGCAAGCCAAAGCTTAATAAGCTTTAATTGATCCTTATGTTTATTTAACCAGTATAAAGAGCTTCCTAATTTTTGTGGCATATTTACATCTTTTATTAAAAATACACCCAATAATGCATCACCAGTGTATGTCTAAAAAGAAAGAGACAAGCTCTTAGTTTTCAAATTATTCATATTATAGTTTGTTTGAAAATATCTGAATATTTTATCCACGACGTTAAAAATTATGTTTTATCTGATAAGTTATAGCTTCTAACTATACAAAATATTAAATGTACTCCTGAAGACACAATATAGGTCACACAAAATAACGGAAATGAATTTTTTTTGTATTATCAGTGCCATAAATAAATACTTTTATGCCATCCATTAGTACCAAAATGCATGTGAGCACATTTCCCTTGGCAGTCAGGGTACTTTGGTGCTGTTAATGTAACTCTATTATTAAATAAATAATTTTTCTAATACTTCATTTTTTCTCTCTTACAAAATTATGCCATGATTACTAAGCTGAATGATGCTTCTTTAGGTTAGGCCTCTTGTCTACAATTAATGACAAAAATTTATCAGTTTTACGGTGGAAAATATTTCATGATTGTCTTATAAAACACAGACAGAAACTAATGAATAATTTTAAAAGTGATCCTTGTGTTTTGTTCTAAAATGATGTGAAATTTTAATGAGTATGGACAACATTGTGTAATGTACAGAGAAGTAGGAGAGAAACTGTGACTAGATAAGTGGTCTAATGCATACAGTTTTTAAGGTATTCATTGTCTTCTTTCCACAATTTTTGGGTTGCTTGTGCAGAAATATTTGTTATACATATTGCCTCATTTCAGTACACATATATTCACATTCTGTATTTCCTGAGTTCAGTTTACTATTTACATGTATACATTTTCCCATGTAATATTTTCATTTATGTGATTATTTTATTATTGTTATTTCACAATGTTTTATGCTTTAATGAAGAATTTTAACATGATCCATTCATTTGGTGGATTAGAACAATAACATAATATTTTTCAAACCCCTCAAATTAAGAAATGTGAATAATTGTCAAGTGATAATATCAACTGAAATAGACTTGCAATTAAATGCTAATCAGGACAAAATGACACATATGTACTTTACATAGCTACGTAAAATTTCCAAACATGAATAACTAAACATGTGTTGACTTTCCATGAAAAATAGTCCTTTATTAATTTTTAAAATTATGTAACAAATATGGAAAAAGCTATTTTTTTCCTAACTGCTGTGTATATAAGTCATGGGTCCATCAGTGATCCACAGATAACACATGATTATTATTATATTAGTGGCAAATAATTGATGAGAATTACCCACATATTAATATTTTTTAAGTTTCAGAATCTCTTCAGAATTTGATCAACCTACTGACTGACTCATTCATTATAATTTGTTTCCAATATTATAACATTCATTTTCAGCAATTCTGCTTAATGTTTTCCAAGTTATATTGGTAATTTTGTAGCATATTACTCATATTCATGACTTAGTTGTATTAACCGCAAGAGTCCATCAGGGAGTATTCCTCCATGTTGTCAGTAGTGAAAACTTAAAGCATTTATAAGTTGAGCAGCAGCTTAAAATTTGTACCTTAATACACTAAAATAATTAGGATATACATAATACACAATTTAATATAGTTTACATTGTAGAAAATTGTTTATAACATGCAATGACCTGGGTAGACTGGATAAGTGTACCCAATAATATACAAACTTGTTAAACAAGAGAAAGAACTAAACATATATCTAAAGTCTTACGTCTGTAATGTAATACTGCTTAATTTTCAATCCTGTAAAATGTATGTGTAACTTGACAAAATCATGAACATTATATTTTATTTATTATGAACTCTCAACATTTTAAACATGGAAATAAAAAGCCAATTGCTAAATATTGCCAGAGAGGAAACCATCATTTTAGCTTGTTAATTTTACCATAGGAAAAATGACCAATTCTCAGGCTACACGGTTATCCTTGTTTTGATTCAAGATTATTTATCTGAAATTATGTTATACATATATATGGCATACATTCGAGATTATTTATCTCAAATTATGTTATATATATATATATATATATATATATATATATATATGGCATACACTGAATATAAAATCTCCAGTCTCACTATGTGGGAGACTAATAATAAAAATGTGAATAAGAAAAAACATGGTAAATATGGAATACTTTTTAAAATCAAATAACACTGTCTGTAGGTACGTGCTCTTTTCATTTGCTTTCTTTATTCAAAACCGTTCATTGAAAGTACAGTTTCTATAAAAACCCACATTTATTTTTTTCCAGAAAGAATAACCTTCAATAAGAGTGATCTCACATGCGTTTTGCACAAAGTCGGTATTTTAGTTTTGTTCTTTAAGATTACTCTCTCATATGACACTGTGGGCAAGGATGCTTGTGCAGTAGTAGGCATTTAGTGGCAATCCTCTCAGGCATAAACTTTTAGCTTTCTTAAAATTCAGTTGAGTGAATTTTCTGGAGAGAATAACATGAGCAAGACACAGTGTTAGGACATTCCTTTTCTCATGGCTTTTATGGTATAGTAGTTTCCATGGTGGATTTCCTCCTACTTGAACAAATGAAGAACTAGTCCACACTGGTTTATTCCCAAGGAAAGCTACTTAATATATCACACTGAGTTAGATTTCCATTCAGAAATTTGGGCTGTAGAAAGTAAAGCAAAGTTATTCCCATAACTATACTTTATAAATAAAATAACATTAAGTGTGCAATGTTTTAGAACTTTGAAATCAACTATGAAAGTTAAAATGTAGGCTTAGAGTCATTTATTCTCTTGGAATTCTTTTTTAAAGTTAATAATGTAAATATGTTTCCAAAGACACAAAAAAACCCCAAATCCTATTAATTTCTATAAATAATCACATGCACATGCAAACTAAGGCACAGTTGTATTTAATCAGCTGTCATTACTTTTAATTATCTAGTTTACGATTTATGTGTTTAGCACGGTTTGTAGAAACAACTTTTTCTTGCCTCTAAACATCACATAAGAGAAGACATTCTTATCCCCATTCTATAAATATGTAAAATAAAATATGGATTGTTGTTTCAGTTCCCTGAAAACAACAAATCAATTAAATAATAAAAGATAAATACAAGTTGAGTATCCCTCACCCAAAATGCTTGGGACCAGAAGTGTTTAGGATTTAAGATTTTTTTTTAAATTTGGGACTATATGTATATATTTAACGACCTATCTTGGAAATAGGACTCGAGTCTAAACAAAAAAATTATTTGTATTTTATATACACCTTACACATATACCCTGAAGGCAATTTTATACAACGTTTTAAATAATTTTTGGATGAAACAAAGTTTTGACTGTTTGGACTGCAACTCATCACATGAGGTCAGTTATGAAATTTTCCACTTCTGGCATCATGTAGGCACTTGAAAAGTTTTAGGTTTTTGAGCATTTCAGATTTTGGATTTTTGGATTAGGGATACTCAACCTATAGTAGTTAAGGAATTCTTGAGACATACCTGTTGAAGCAATTAAGTACAAACATCATGACCGTCTTTTTACCTTTGCATGTGGTTGAATATTTTGGACTACATCTAGTAATATTGTCCTTTCCTTGATGACAAGGTGAATTTGTAGCAAAACAAAATCATTTCTGTAATTTTAAAGGAACAATACCATTAAGTATCCTCCCCTCAATATTAGAGGAACAGAGGCATTATTCTTACCCTCTTTACTTTCTACTTTATCCAGATTCTCTTTAGTATGACTTAACGTTACGAGATATTTGTTTTTAGATTATAGATCACATTCAGTTTCAAAGTTTAAGTGCTTCTTTGTTACTGTTTTTAACATAACTCTTATTATTTTTGACATATTTAATGATCTATAAGCAGGCTGCCTTTGTCTTTTTTTTTTTCTATGTTCAATTAGCTCAAAGCCATTGATTTCCCTGTCTTATGCTATAAGCCAGTCAGTGGATATTACTTGGATTAAGAACATTTGCGTCTTTTATAATGGCAGTTTCTACCCCTGTGTAGTATCAGCGTAAGGGTGTGAGTGTTGTCATCCATTTAAAGCTTACCAAATACGTCACTTTGAAAGATTGCTTTCTACTGCGATTGATATTTCTCAGAAAGCATATTGAATGGAACTTTAAGGGAATTAAAACATTTGAAGTGGGAATGCTTTTCTTGTTTTCAAAGGAGGTGATCCAGTATTGCCTATATAAAATTTATTAGGATTAAATTTTTGGAAAATTTCTACTATTCGTTTTCTTAATTTTTATAGTAAAAGAGACTCTTTTTATTTCTACCAAACAAGGGGAGAAATATAACATGATTTGTCAAGCTGACAAAGCTATCTCAGCATTCAGTTTGTAAGTTGGCTCCATTGTCAGAGGATTGCAGCGGGGAAGGCAGAAGGGCTGAAATTGTAACAGAATTAAAAAACATGTTGTTGCTTGAAGCACTGTGATGTTAATTTACAACTCAATAAATGCAACAAGCTTCCACTGAGGCTTGCAGGCCTAGAGAGAGAAGCCGCTGGAAGGTATCCATGTGCATAGTTGCTTAGCTAATTATGAACAGTGGCTGATTAGAAATGTGTGGGGTGATTTTTCTACCAAAGTTTTATTCCCTACACCTGTACCCCTGAGTCCAAAAGTTGTCAGTGGTATAAAAACCCAATGATTTACAAGATAACTTCTGAATGTATAATACCTTCAAAATATGATTAGTGCCCATTAAAATTATAAATATATTAGAATTTGACAGATGGGACTTTAATAAGCTGGGATCTCATAGGATTTGCAATGTTCTGCTGTTTCTAGCTTTAGATATCATAAATTGCATGGCACGCTCCTCTTTATAGAACTCTCCAGTGGCTTCCATTGCAATCAGTGTAAAGTGATCAATTTAACCATGCTCTGCAAGGTCCTCCATGTCCTTAATGATGCCCACCTCTCTGATATCTTTTCCCTCCTGTTTTCTACTACTTCCCCATTACAATTCATCCTCACTGGCCTTCATTTTTGTCTCTTAACCATGCCCAGGCCTTTTACCCTATGATTTTTTTAAAAAAATCTTCGATTGTCCTTCTACTAGATAAAGCTGACTTATCTTCCGTGTCTATAGGGAGGCCTTCCTGGACTAACGTGGCTAAACCAACTCTTCCACACACCTCTCCTCCCTTGTTATTCTGTTTTTGTTTGTTTTTGAGACAGGGTTTCACTCCCATCACTCAGGCTGGAGTGCAATGGTGTGATCACAGCTTACTGCAACCTCTGACTCCCAGACTCAAGAGATTCTTCTGCCTCAGCCTCTCAAATAACTGAGACTGATGCATGTCCCTGTGACTGGGTAACTTTTGTATTTTTGTAGAGACAAGGTTTTGCCACGTTGCCCAGGCTGGTCTCAAACTCCCAAGCTCAAGTGATCCACCTGCCTTGGCCTCCCAAAGTCCTGAGATTACAGGCGTGAGCCAGTGGCCCTGGCCACATATTCTTTTTTTACACTGTCTAGCTCATGTATTTTACATCACATATTAGTATCTATATTTGTATGTGTTAATATTTTTTATTTTCTATATTTGCCCTCGCTCCAGGATTTAAGTCCTAAAACCTAGGGTCCTATCTCATTTACATAGTAGGTACCCACACACCAAAATTGTTCACATTTGATGGAAAATAAAACTACTACTAGTGCATTAACTTATAAAATCATTAAAGTTCTTATATATACTTATTTGAAAATTTAATTTTCACTAAAATGATTATTAGAGTGAAAGGTGGAAGCGCAGGTAAGAATAGCGTCCTCATAAATGTATATAGGACTTTTTTGTGGTTTATAAAAGCAATTTCAGTTCCTTATTTGGCCTGCCAAATAATGTATTTTAAAACACTACTATAATAATTTTAATTCTTAAACACATTTTTGCATTTTGTTGTTTTTGTTTTCAGTTGTTTTCTAAGTGACAACAAGGAAATGTGGTTTTATTTGATTGACAATTGTCAGAGCTGGAAATTTTATCATCCAAAAAGTAGGTGTATTTAAATTCTAAATAAGTGTCTTTGATGCATTTAAAGATAAAAACAACAACAACTGAAAACACCACCTGTAACATGAGTAATTTGGAACAAAAATAACAATGAAAATACATGTGCTGGGAAATATGGCAGGCACTCACTGCTTGACACACTTTACTGATATTAATTCAGTTAATCATCACAGCAACTATGAAGTTGGCATTCTTTTTTCTGTTTTACAATTCAGAAGATTCAGACATGTGAAGTGAAGTGAGACACTCATGTTTAAAGAGACAGTGTTATAACGAGTATCTGAAACTACACAGTCTGGCCTCCAAAGGAAAAGAGCTGATTTGAGCAAAAGAAAACAAAGAGAAACATCTCTTATTCTCTTCATTTAATAAAATCTTAAAACAAACAAACAAAAACACAGTTTATAGGCACTTAACTCCTAATATCTCTGACATCTGTCTTTTTTATTCAATATGCATTTTTTTTGCAATTAGTTAATAAACTTTATCTTCCTTTTGAAAAGCAGAATTTACTCCATATAACCATACAAAATCCCTCTTCTATTGATGGCATTTTTTTGGTTAACAGATAACTTGTCTTTTCTATAAACATTTTGAGTCTTTCTCACTGTGGCATTGAGATGTTTATTTGAATAAACCTGTTAAATTATAATTTTTCTTAATGAACAAATAATAGATCAATATGCCTTGTTAATAAATCATTGATGTGTAGCAGTTTTTGCCACCTCTATGTAATTACTCTAAATAATATATGAGTTCTATAACAATATTATACTCAAATGCACATTTCTTCTGAATCCTTTCCCTGATAGGGGACTGTGTATTAAATTTAGCAATACAATTTTCTCTTTTTGTAATCATAAAATATTTTATTTTACAACATGTTATTATTAATGTATAAACTTATATGGTTACATAACTACATAAAGCATAATTGTGTGTGTGTGTGTACGTGTGTGTATTTCCTGTACCCTTAGAGAAGTGAAAGCCAAGAATATGAAGATTAGTGGATAGGAATGTAACCACATCACACACAATTCCTTCACACCTATAATAAATTCAGCTTTATGTTTCTTAAATGTACTTTATTGAAGTCTCATTGATCTTTCAAAGTGATTTCTTCCAATTTTCTTAAGTATCTGCCAGAAAACAAGAACCAGATGATCCCTCTCCCTGCCTATTTCTTTAAATTAAGCATAAATGTATTTTTGTAAAATGAAAGTGGTGACTCTATGTCTGCCAAAAATTTACAGAAAAAAAAACAAATTAGAGGAAATTATGTAAATTTTTGAACATCAAAGAAGAGTTGACAAAAGTACATAATTTGGATAGTAATTGTAATAATAGATAGACCAATCTAATTTGCTTATATTTTCTTTTCCATTTTTATTATTCTATATATTTGTATTCCTAGAGCTATTGCTAGAAGGTATATTACACATTAATGTATATAGTACACAGATCATATCTCCATTAAGTCAAGCTGATTAACTTTGAAATTATGAGCTGTAGCTTGTTTTACCTGCAAAATCAGTCAACAGTACTTCGCTTTCTCTTCAACCCCAGGTGGAGAGCCAAGGGGAAGGGGAAGGAGGCAATAAAATCCAAGAACAGAGGGTTATTTCAGTCCACTTGGTAACCAAGTCTGAGCATCTGGTAATCCAAGATCTCAGTGCTTATCTCAAAACAAGCGTGGATTTTTCTGTTCTGACCTCAGTTTAACAAATCTGACGAATCAAGGTAAAATATACTGACATGACATCAAGACAATTTATGATTATAAAAAAGTTAAATTGGCTGGGCGCGGTGGCTCACGCTTGTAATCCCAGCACTTTGGGAGGCCGAGGCGGGCAGATCATGAGGTCAGGAGATCGAGACCATCCTGGCTAACATGGTGAAACCCCGTCTCTAATAAAAAATACAAAAAATTAGCCAGGCGTGGTGGCGGGCGCCTGTAATCCCAGCTACCAAGGAGGCTGAGGCAGGAGAATGGCGTGAACCTGGGAGGCGGAGCTTGCAGTGAGCCGAGATCACAGCATTGCACTCCAGCCTGGGCGACAAAGCAAGACTTAGTCTCAAAAAAAAAAAAAATTAAATTAATTTGAAGACTATATATAATATATATACACATATACAACTATGTATCATATACATATATAATATAGTTATATAAACAACTATATATTACATTTACATATAATACATATGTTATATATATTATGTATGTTATTAATAACAATATTTATATATAATATATATGTGTGTATATATATATTCTTAGGTTCATTTTCTAGAAGCACAGCCTGAACGAGGGATCAAGTGCATGAAATCTATTGGGAGAATGTGCCTTAGGAAAGCCCTTTGAAAGAGTGAGGGAAGCAATGTGGTGAAAGGGGAAACGCTGAGCAAAATTGTTGACCCTGAGAAAGCCTATTCTTGGTGGGATATAAAAAGGGTGATGCCTTTTGAACAAAAAAATTACACCCAACAATTCTCCTACGGTTTTTAACTCCTTGGATTTCTCTTGGTGGAAAGCATGAAGACTCAGGCAGGACAGTTCCCTCAAGGCCATTTCCACGGACCAGTACGGTGCACATCATCTGCGAACTTGTGAAACATGCACATTCTCATGCCTCACTCCATATCTGAGAGTCTGTGTTTTTACTTTCTTTCTAGAATAGTCTAATGCCCAATATCAGATTGTGAAGCCCTGGCCTAGGGCACTCCCTTGAACAATTTTGCAGGAAAAGAAAACTTGATCCAGTAGCAGCTAAACTTACGGTACGGAATGGATTTAATGATCTGGTGAAGGAGATCTGAGTGGGGCACCAAGAGCTTCCACATCCATTAATGTTTTTAATATTATAACCTCTTTTTTAACTTACAAGGAAAAGCTCTGGGGACACATAGATGAGGAAAAGAAAATAGAGCTTTGAAGAATAAGAACTTTAGGACTTTGACATCTACACCAGCCACTATGTCTATCACACTTGTCTTTCTAAAGAAGTTAAAAACATTTAGCTGTTCAATGAGCCATTAGAGGTAATATAATACTTGGTGATTATGGTGAAACATTTTAAAATTGAGAAAGAATACATAATTTAAAATTAATTTTACAGATAAAGATCAATTTAAAGACAATCTCCAGCCAGAACAAAATTTTATACATACCTGTCCTCACAAAAGCCTCAAAAAATTGTAACAATTTGTGAATTTGTATAATGAACTTGAAGAAAATAAGTATTAAACAGACTAATGTTCTCCTTGAGTCCTATACTAAGCTTATTTTCTACCCTAGCTGAAGAAAAAAAGAGAAGGAAAAAGGAAGGCAAGCAAGAAGAAAGAAAGAAAAGAAAGAACGACAGAGGGGAGGGGAGAGGAGGGGAAGGAAGGGGAGAAGAGAGGAGGGGAGGGAAGGGGAGGGGAGGGGAGGGAAGGGGAGGGGAGGGGAGGGGAGAGGGAAAGAAGATTAGTTAATCCTAGTTAGTACATTTTCTTGCACAGTAAACAGGCCCTCCCTATCTTAGTAGTCTTCTATTGCTGCAATTTAATTAATGGCCAGGAAGAAAATTGTAAACATTTGATATTTTTCTGAAAGATTTTAAGTGGCAGCAATAAAAGTGTTTTCCCCTGCCAAGGGTCTTCCTACTTGTTCTCCTGCTTGTCTCAAGCAATTACCCTTTCTTTCAAGCCAGTCTCATCTGTTAATTCAGAGGGGTATCTAATTCACTTTTTTTTTTTTTTTCTCAAGCAGTAATTCTGCATGGAAAACAAAGTTTACATTTCAGACAAAGACAGATCTCTTAATGCAAGTGCTCAACTGTGGCCCACTCATCTGCTGTATTTATTTCTTCTAAATTTTTAAAGAAATTTGTGTAAATATTTTTATCAACCTATATTTTGTCTTTTAGACATTAAGCTGCAGAGTGGCAAGAGTATGACTCTTTTTGGATCATCATTGTATTTCTAGCCAGATCCAATCCAAGTTTACACATAACAAATATAAAATTATGACATTTATGAAAATAAATACAAATACTTTAATTTTTTAAAAGGTGACAAATCCAAGAGCACCACAAAACACAAAAACTAATACAGATCAGATTCTCACACTATCTATTTAAAATCATGCTTATACACCACTACTGACATGTACACAATGCCATGGAATTTGCTCCTATCAAGATACCACCTCTGGCACTACATTTCTGTGGCCTGAATTATGAGTAGTTGATACAGGTTTGGAGCAGTTTTCCAGAAAGCTATTTCTACATGCATATGGATAACTTAATGCTGTATGAAAGTGACAGTGAATCACTTCAACCTTTGCCTTAGTTGGATCCAAAAACATCCCTGGGCACTCTAATGCTACCCATCAGAAGAAGTAGGATGGACAGGAAATCAGACAGGAAAAAGAGAGAGCAGTCTTTACTGAGTTAAAATGGGCCTTACCTCTGCAAATTTTAAAAAAATGGCAGGACCAAGTGAGCCCATTGTTGGGTTATTTCCAGGGCCTTGAGTGGGGTCCTAGGCAGGCAAGCTGCCCCAGGCAGGCGTGAGGCCTACAAACATAAGCTTCTTTATCTTCCCAATAAATATACCTCTCATTACCTTTATCTTACAGAGTGTGCACTTCATATTAGGTTCTTAATATGTATTTGCTAAATAATAGCTAAATGATAACAACGTCTTCATGCCTCATTCCTTTCCTAATGCACCTGCTAAATAATAAACATAGTGGTTAAACACCAGAGGTGAATTCAGAATAATTACTATTTTATGTGTTATGCTGTTTCCCAGTAGGAAATTCATATTTTTGAGTAGGTAGTTTGGTGTTCTAATGATTCAAGAACATGTGGAAAATAGTTTGTACTTCTTGAATCACTGTTTTATATAGGAATTTTTAAGAAAAAATAAATTGTAAGGTGAAAACAATGTATTTAAGTATTACAGTTTAATACTCAATTGTATGCACTGTAATTCTATATCATCGCTAACATTTTCAAACAAAAAATATTTTACATAGTTTAAATAATTATGCTATACATTTTTCTAGAGAGAGAAATTAGTCTGATTTTGCTGTCCTTTAGAATGCAAAGGACTAAAATTCTCTTTGTAACATGCTAAATTCTGAATCTTGAGCAATGTATTCAGAGGACATCCATACAGTTAAAGGATATAGTAAGATTCACAAGCAGGTGCTCATTGCTAAGTCCAAAATCTTTCTTTACCTCAAGTTCTTACTGAGTAAAACACTGATCAAATCCATTAAAACTAACGACGAAGCCTGAGTTCAATTTTATCTTTCACAAGTTAGCTTTGAAAACAATGGATAATAAAATTTTGTAAGTAAAAGCAGAGATTTACAAGCCACTACCTTAGGAAAGTAAGAACAGAATGTTTGCTAAGTACTAACTCTAGAAGAAAAAATTCTTTCTCTTACAAGAGTATTTAACGGCAGGGCGCGGTGGCTCACGCCTGTAATCCCAGCTCTCAGGGAGGCAAGAGGCGGGAGGATAGCTTGAGCCCAGGAGTTCGAGACCTGCCTGGGCAATATAGCGAGACTCCGTTCTCCCGAAAAAGAAAAAAAAAAAAAAAAAAGACAAAGAGTGTTTAACAATTCCAGAAGTTGGCGCTCTTTTTGAAGAATAAGAATATGATGTAATTATGTTTACAAGCAGTGTCTTTTGCCTCATAGAGCTTATATTATAATCTTTTAAGAATGTCTTATTCTGACACATTTCATATTCTTAGACCTTCCATATGTTAACAACCTGAAAATCACTCAATTTAGTTATCTGTCTTATTTATAAAAACATAAATCATAAATTCAGCATCCAAACAAGACATTGTCTGATCTCATATTCAGGAACTTTGACTTAGGTTCTGTTTTAAGAGTTTCCAAATAACAAACTCATTAACTCAAACTAATTTTCAAGAGAGAAAATTAAGAAAGTAAATGTTGGGAAATTATTCTCATGAATCTCTCAAACTCTTCAGACAAAGAGTTTGAATGAGTCATCAATTGCACTTTTGTTCCAGACTATCTTTTCAAGGATCTTTGCATAGCAAACAGCTTTGGAAGATAGAGAATGTCTCCCTCCAAAGCAAAGGGCAGTCATGTTTACCATCAATTATAGAAGATTCAGTGTCCTTGAGAGCAGGGCTCCTATACTGTAATACAGTCCACCGGGTGTGGAGGTGTCATCTAGCCCAGGTCACAGTGCCCTGTGGGGATCAATGCTCTGACCCAGCATTCTCCTATCCTCCACCAATATCCTTGAAACTGTGGCAGGCTAATTTGTTGAGATGCTTCATAGTTCTTGTCAGCAAATCAAAATCAAATTTCAAACAAGAGGATGGAGGGCAAATATACATAAGCCTCAACAAACTATGTCTTACAGAATATGATTAGCATTGGATATAAAGATTAGGGGCCAAATGGAGAGTAATCCTGAGTAAGAACATGTTGCGATCTTAGGGGTCTGAATTCTAGCATGGGGTTTTTCTGGCATGTTAGAACCATCATGAACTAAATCCCAGCTCATGACATTTGCTAAGCCAAGCAAGAGGGCAAATATTTTAAAAATATTAAATTTTAAAATGCTATTAGGAAGCCTGCCTTGATTCAGTAAATAGTTTAGATAAGAAAAACTAATCATTTTTCCCCATTATGTATATCTTCCATATAATCAGAGAAACCTCTAGTATTTCATCACTACCATGTATTGTTCTCAGTTCAAGACAGAGGGAAGAAAATAGAAGATACTTTTAATTTACAGGAGTTTACAAAGTCTTTGCCAAAAACTCAGTACATGCCAATGCACACAAACATGCACATATACACACACGAACACAGGCACACATGTATAAGCAAACTAGTACAGAGAAGGTGGAATTAGTCGTCATAAACTCTTAGGTAACCTATTTGTCCTTTCTTGATAAGCAAGGAAATAGTTTTAATTTTCAATCAGAAGGTAATAAGCAAAATTTTCCATTAACCCATGAGTACTTTTAAATTTTTTTTTTTTTGAGATGGAGTCTCGCTCTGTCACCAGGCTGGAGTGCAGTGACACAATCTTGGCTCATTGCAACCTCTGCCTCCTGAGTTCAAGTGATTCTCTTGCCTCAGCCTCCCGAGTAGCTGGGACTACAGGCCCATGCCACCACGCCCAGCTAATTTTTGTATTTTTAGTAGAAATGGGGTTTCACCATGTTGACCAGGATGGTCTTGACCTCTTGACCTGCCCGCCTCGGCCTCTCAAAGTGCTGGGATTACAGGCATGAGCCACTGTTCCTGGCCTAATTTTAATTTTTTAAGACTCACTCTTGTGCTGATTCTAGCATGCTGGTGTACCATGTGCAAGTCTCAGGCTGCTGGCCATGGGCCCAGGAACTCAACAGTGCAGTTGGTGGCACTCTCAGGCATGATGGAGGCAGACATCTTGGTTTTTTTTTTTTTTGGAGAACGAGTCTCCCTCTGTCACGAGGCTGGAGTGCAGTGGTGCGATCTTGGCTCACTGCAATCTCCACCTCCCGTGTTCAAGCGACTCTCTTGCCTCAGCCTCCTGAGTATCTGGGATTACAGGCGTGCGCCACCACACCCAGCTAATTTTTGTATTTTTAATAGAGACGGGGTTTCACCATGTTGGCCAGGATGGTCTCGATCTCCTGACCTCGTGATCCACCCACCTCAGCCACCCAAAGTGCTGGGATTACAGGCATGAGCCACCATGCCTGGCCTAGTTTTGATTTTTTAATTCCACTTTCCTACATCCCACTCCCATTTGTGATGATGAACTGTATTCAGCTAAACCAACGCCAGTCTACACTTCACAGTATAGGTAACAGCTGATAATACTACCTGATCCTTGTTCCTTTGCTACTGTGGTAACAATATTGTTCTATGCTTCAATTTAACAATAGGCATTTATGCCCATTTTTTATGACAGCCTTCTAGTTTAACAAAAATTATTACACCACCTCAGAGAATTATCTTGGGTGAGAAGCTTTAAATAGGCTAGCTTTTTGTCGGACCAACTAATCCTCAGCCACTCACTTTATTTCTTTGCTTTATTCTGGCATAGATATGCCAACTCACCAAAGATGAACGCCTTAACACGAAGGGATAAGTGCAAAGTGATACACTGGGTGCCTACTAGCGTCACCATGTGCTGGGTCCCGTCTTCGATAAAAAGTGTCATATTTCAGGTTGAAAGATTTTCTTTTGTTTAAACCAATCGACATCCTTCTTTTTAAGTAGACATTGTTTGGAATCTTTACTATTCCATTTAGCCAAACTGTAAAAGGGAAGAGAGCCTAGACGGCTAGAGGGAAGGAATCATGTAAAATATTAAAGGCCAGTCCTACTTTGTTAGCGAAGAGACTGAATAAGACAGCTATTGTAGGACAAAAGAGATTTTCCATATAAACCAAGTCTATCTCAATTATTGACTACATTGAGGATTAGTTTTTTTAAAAAAATCCCATAATCCTAAAAATAGTATGTTTACCTGCCCTTGAATTCTGCATATCTCCTCAAGAACATATGGAAGTGATAAATATCTGCTCCCTAATTCATTATCTATATTCTGACCATTTCTTAATCTCCTATCCTCAGCTATGCCACGTAAAATTACCATGAAGGAAAAGGCATGAGAAAGTCTAATAAGCAAATGTGAGAAAGTTACCAAGTAATTATTCTTACCATCTTGATTTTCTGGGGTTTCCCTTCATAGAACAAACACAAGTTAGATTGAATTTGTCTTTTCCCACTTTATGATTTAGAAGTGACACCAGTGGCCATCTCTCCCAAGAAATGCCAGAGGTCTTTGGCCTAGTGAATGTAGCCAAGTCTATATATTCATTATAAACAAAATAATAAGAATCTTCTTTCTTTTGAGTAGGTAGTTTGCAGCTTTGGGAAGTGAAAGACTAAATCATTCCCAAATGAGACTCTCGTCTTGAAAAAATTAATTCTATCAAGACGTTTATTCACAATCTGTCAATTGAACTAGAAATAACCTAAAGTCCCTTTCAAGTCTTAAAATTGAATAAATTTATATATACCATTTAAGAAATAGCAGACTCCTTGTGACTTAGAACAAAATGTGTTTCTGATACTTTATATACAATTGCCTGCTAATTACCAATACCATGGAGGATGGAACACTTAGGGCGAATAAATCAAAACAGAAAAATAATCAAAAAGCTTCTGTTGCTGAAGAGTAGTAGTTTTTTCTGTTATTATAGTTTTTAGCACATATTTATTTTCCCATTTATGGTTTCCTTAGACCAATATTAAAATCAATTTATATTACCTAAGCACATTTCAATAGATAACCAGAAATATTCTAAGTGGAATAGATAAAACATTTTTTAATTTAAAGTGAATGGGCAAAATTCAACAGTCTGTATTTCTAAAAGTAAATTCACAAAACTGTACATTTCAATTACCTTGGGTGCTTACTAAAAATGCATGGGCAATATTCCAGAATTTTCTTACCACATTCTCTGTGATTAAGGATGGAGAATTTTCATTTTAACATGCTGCCCAATTGATTTTAAAATGTGCTAAATTTTGGCAACCTACATATTTTCATGATGCAGAATCAACATGATTTCATTCTAAAAACTACATTGTGTCATTGTTAATGTAATAGTTAATAAATCTTATAATTATGTTACAAACATGTTTCAACTAAATTCATTTCTTAGTTCATTTATTATTTGCACAATTATTTATTGAATGTCTAATGTATTCTAGACCCTGTGTCAAACATCGGAAATAAGACTAAGAAAGGCAGTGACTGTATTCTTGAAGCTCACATACTGCTAACACATATATTAATCAGATAAATCTAATATCACTATTTGTATAGTTTCTACAAAGACAGGTACATTTTGCTAGAAAGATACAGAACAAATAGTGTGATTTGATCTTGTTAGAGGGGTCAGTGTATTCTCTCCTGTGTATGTAATGATTGAATTAAAATATGAAGGATACATAATGACTAAATACTCAAAAAGTGCATTAGGGGATATTAGTTTAGGCAAAAAAAGTCATATTGTGCAAAAGCCATGGGAAAATAGAAAGCATGGGACTTTCATGAATGAGGAATCCTAATGTGGTTTGTACAGAAGGCAAGGGAGAGTGTAATAAAATACTAAATTGGAAATTTTATTAAAAGCCAGAATATGCTGACTTTTTTTATTCTGTGTTATGGAGTAGAGTTATTCTGAATGTTATTGGTAGCTATTAGAATATTAAGCTGGCATGGCATGACCAGCCTTTTTTACAACAACAAAATTGTATATGCAGAACAAAAATGTTTAGATGGGATGTTTCAGTTTGCTTTTGCTGAACAACAAATCATCTCAAAACTTAATGGCTTAAAACAACCGTCATTTATTTTGCTGAGTATTCTGTAAATTCTGCAATTTACACTGGACTCAGCTGGGCTTGCCCACGTGTGTGCAGTCTGCTTCCAGTCAGCTAGCTGGCTTTACATCTGTAAGTTAGTTGTCTGCTGGCTGGAGCAATAGGAGTGAGATTGGGCTATGTGTCCTTTATCTTCTAGTAGTCTAGTTAAGGCTTCTTCACATTTTGAACAGGGAGCTCAAAAATGTAAAGAGAAGACAAGCCTTAATATACAACTATTTTTCAGCCCCTCTTTCCGAGACATTTGGGAACATTCCAGTAACAAAATGAAATCACGTGCCAGAACCCAGAATTAGAATAGGACAGCACACAAAATTACATGGCAAGGGTATGAATAAGTTAATTATTTGTGGCCATATTTCAACTGCGGAGTGATATGGTGGATATGAGTTATGAGGTAATGGCTGAAGTCTAGTTTAGTGACATACTGGGAAATGCCCACTTGTTTTCCTTGTGGATTTGAGAGATATTTAGGAGAAAAAGTAAATATAACTTGATAATGGATTGAGTTTAGGGAATGAGAGTAAATGACTAATGAATATTGAGAAAAAAGCCTGTGCTTATTTTTTGCACAGGGGGAGACCATTCAATGAGATGGAAAAATTTAGAAGACCATGTTTATGATTGTAGATACATGTTGAAACAAGTGGGCTTTGAGACTTCCAAGTTGACATGGTAACTAGTTAATATGATCTCTGTGTTTGGAGCTCAGTCTTTTGATAAAACTTCTGTAATCCACCAATATATATGTTATAAATGAAGCTGTGTATCTGTTTGCCATCACCAAGTTGGTAAGATAGATTGATATGAGTCCCTAAGTTTCCATCTTGAGGAAACTTAATTAAAATTAGGTAAATGACCAAGGAGCAATCAGAAGAAAGGAGAAAATTCAGGCAACTATTGTGTCTTGGGGACCTCCTGAATAGAATATTCTAGTAGGAAAAGTGGTCAATAGGCTAAAAGCTGAAGAAATAAAATAAGATGAAGAATGTAATTTTCCTATTGGAATTAAAACTTGGAATTCCCTGGTGACTTTAGCAAAATCTTCTTTGGATGAATTTACGGGGGATAAGTTAGATTGGGGATGATTCAATAATGAAGGAGAAGTGAAGAAGTAGATACACTAACTTCCAGGAAAATTCAGTATATATGTATACACACACACACACACACACACACACATATAAAACACACACGATGTGGGCTCCTATAGTTTCACAGGATTGTCATAATGAAGGAAAAGTTTGAGGAATATGAGAAGAATGGATTGAGACTAGGTGAGTAAGGAACAAACTTGCAATAATAATATATAAGATTAGTAGAGCATTTAACATTTATAATGAACTTTTCCTAGATATAATTTAATGCCTTTTTCCTCACAAACCTCTAAAAAGTTGGACAGGTAATAAACCATCTTTATTTACAGATAAATAAGCAGACTAATTGCTTTTGCCCAATATGATGAGGCTATTTAATTTCAGAGATGACCACAGTCATTATTATTAGTCATTATTCTGGTGAATAATTCAGATATTTTTCTATCATACGTATTTTATCCTATTTAAAGGTGGCAAACACATATAATGAATATTGCAGAGAGGTATTTCATAGGAAACCAGAGGCAAAAAATGTTAGCAGGGGAATGGTTACTTATCTATTTGGAATGAAAATGAAGTAGCAAAGAGTTACTTTGGAGTCAGACTACATGCATTCAAATCCTGGCTCTGCTTCCTACCAGCTGTGTGATCTTGGGGAAGATATTGTTTCTCTCTGTGCCTCAGTTTCCTCATGTGTGATATAGGGATTATAGTTGTGTTCTTATGAGAATTAAATTAGTGTAATAAATTTGTAAGCATGATAAACTTTTTTCTCACCTTCATAGGAAATCTGTATTCAAAGTACTAGGGAAAAACAGAAATATCAAATTATTTTAATGTAGAAAAGAAAAATTCATTTATTTTGCCATTCCTAAAGAGTTTTAAACAAGTGTGATTTTAAGAAGATTATTAATTTCATGAATAGCTAAATCAGAGAATATAAAATCCCCTCTAAATTGAAAAAGGGGCAGTATATTCAAAGTTCATAGGCAAATAAAGGAAAGCTGGAAAAATGCTTTAAAGAAATTCACAAAAACAAAAAAAGGATAAAAAGGCTGATATAATTCCCAAGGTGCTATAGAACCCAACAAACAAAATGTGAAGAGGGAATCATTTGAGGATTTAGTAATAAAGCCCCCTTCCCAAATTGTACATGAGATGAACTAGCTAATAAGTTATTTTAAAAGATTTAAGACATGAATACTAGAAATACACAAACAAATGTGGTAAGATAAAAATAAGAAGCACCTAACTTTTACTTAAATATAGACAAATTTACTTTGGTTTCTTGAGATGACTTCTACCAACCTCAATGATATTGTCCAATACTAAATATATTGTGAAATGTTTGTTTTCAAATTCTAAATCAATTTGATCTCTAATCTAGCATTAGGTAAAGCAATTAGAACAATTTAATGCTGTTAAAATAAGTTAGCATAAGAGTTTATTCAGTATACTGGACTTAAATTTTTTTTAATAAAAATGGGTAACTAAGGAAAACAAACATCTTAAAAGAACTTTAAAAAACTATTTTTATATTGCACATAAAGTCTTACGTCCTAGTTAGTATGTTGTTTAAAATTTTATAATTACAAATGCCTTATCTCATTGGGATCATACAGAATTTCTGGAAGGTTGTAAGGATTTGATTATCATTTTTGATGGGGTGTTGGGTGTGGTGGCTCACACCTATAATAGTAGCACTTTAGGAGGCTGAGGCAGTAGGATAGCTGGAGGTCAGAAGTTCTAGACCAGGCTAAACAACACAGTGAGACTCCGTTTCTACAAGAAATAATAATAATAATAGTAAATGAGCTGGGCATAGTGGCATGCACCTGTAGTCCCAGCTACTAGGGAGGCTGAGGTGGGAGGATCACTTGGCCCTGAGAGTTTGAAGCTGCAGTGAGTTGTGGTTATACCACTATACTTCAGCTTGAGTGACAGAGAGACTCTAGCTCTTATAAATAAATAAATAGTAAAAATAGATGGAGAAATTCAACCTCCAACAGATGATGACTAACCTGCTTACAATTACACAGGTACAAAGAAAAGTTGGAATTGTAACAGGACATTCTGGATCTGAATGTAAGTCTTTTCCATTCTTCTCTCACACAATTCTATGACTACATTTTGGTTTGTACATGTATTTTGTTTGTTTTTTTCTTCTTCTGCAGCCTGCTAGGTCACCATGTTATGGTGGTAGATTGTCCTGGGAGGCAGAGTTGGCTTCTTGATTCCACCTCTGCCACATGCCAACAAGGTGACATGGGATAGGGACCTCAGTTCACTGGTCTATAAAAAAAAACAAAACAATAAACACCGTATGCTCCAGTATTCACGTGTTCCTTGTGTGTTGATTATTTAAGTCAGTAAAATAGCAAAAAAGGAAAAGAAACTCCAAACAAAATAAAAAACAAAACACCCTAAAAACAAACCTAAGGAATAATCCTGCTTTAACCAACTCCTTTTGTTCAGACTAAAGTGACGTATAATAGATCATGCTAGATATATTATTTTAAATTAGAAAGATAGAAATCCCAAATTCTCTTACAATTAGAGATAATACTGCTTTTAGTCCAGTGATTACAAAAAAGTGCATTTGTTCGCAGATAATTTCAAAGGCACAGATAAATACGTATAATCAGTGGCAACTACTATAGAAACCCTGGTTACCAGAACAGGAGCTTGGGCCCATGAGAGGAATGAGAACTCATCCACTGACCTGTGATTTTGGGGTCAGCCTTTCTCTTTCTCAGAAGTACACAAGATAGAATGAAGAGGACATCCCTAAGACCTCCCCAGTCTCCTGCCCCAGCCATTGATTTCATGAACTAGACAAGGATCAAACTCTTCATATGACCTGCACTGACCTCTAAACCCTAACTAGCCAGGTACCTTATATGTAAGAAGAATCTTGCTCACTAGAATTTGACATGGAGAAAGGTAGTGAAAGAAAGGAAAATGACTATGTTAAGTTATTCATCAAGAAAAGAGGAGTAGAATTATATTTAGATGCTGTAATTTATAAAGTCTGGAAAGGAGAAATTGTTGCACACATCCTCAAGACAACAAATAAAGTAATAGCAGGAAAAATTTCCCTTCTCTGCTTGCTTGCCAAGAAAGTTAAACAGGTGCCCTGTTTATTAGTCTGCTTACATTCTAAAAGAATTTAATTTTTTTTCTGTTTTCTGTCATTTCCCCCCTCCCCCAATCTGTTTTTCTCTCCCTCTCCTTCCTCTTCCTATTTTCTTCCACTCCCAAACCATAACTCAGTATTTTTTGAAAATAACAAAGTGCTTTGAATTTTGCAGAAGAGATATACCATATAAATGGGAACAACAGCAAAAGAAATGTGCTTCTCCTTAGGTGCTCCGATTGTAACATTAGGCAGCAGGTTTCTATAATGAACTACAAAAATCTCTCTTAAATAACAGTAAGTGTTTAATAGAAAGCCACAAGAGCTTGGGAACATTCAAGATTTCAGCCGATTGTCTGTATTTAATGCATTATACTCATATAGAGAAGAAAAAGAAATGGAAAGGAAAAATACCTAGAAAAACAAGCCTTGTCATGTGTAGTTCATATTTTCTAGTCTCAAAGTGTAGAAAACATTACACATTAGCAAGATTTTTGTTCTGTTTTTTAAAAGTGAGCCAAGTCATCTGAATAAAAGTGGCAATTTAAGACACTGCCTAACTGGAAAGGGCCTAGGATAAGATTCTGAGAGTTTCAATGGATGTATTCCCAAGAGTCATGCAGTCAGTTTGGTAACTGATGAGGTGATGACTACAGTCACCTCAATTTGCTCCCTGCAGGAACTATCCGTTAGAGAGAATAACATGTGTTCTGGAGTAAAGTTTTAAATTTTATCCACAAGAGATGAAAATTGTTTATTTTCTATTAAAATATAGAAGGAATAAGAAGGCTGTTTTACAATAATATTTTCTTCATATTGTTATGAGTGTATCTAGAGTAGCGATTATTACCTGAGCTATTTCTAAGAATGTCTGGAGACATTTTTGATTGTCACAATTGGTGAGGGGCACTATTGCATCTAGTAGAGAGGCCAATGATGGTGCTAAACATACTAAAATGCAAAGGACAATCTTCCATGGCAAATAATTATCTGACTTGAAATGTTCATAGTACCAAGATGGAGAATCTCTGGCTAAGAGATTTCATTTGTGTCAGTGTGAAGAGACCACCAAACAGGCTTTGTGTGAGCAATAAAGCTATTTATTTCACCTGGGTGCAGGTGGGCTGAGTCCGAAAAGAGTCAGCAAAGGGAAATAGGGGTGGGGCCGTTTTATAGGATTTGGGTAGGTAAAGGAAAATTATAGTCAAAGGGGGTTTGTTCTCTGGCAGGCAGGAGTGGGGGTCGCAAGGTGCTCAGTGGAAGTGATTTTTGAGCCAGGATGAGCCAGGAAAAGGCCTTTTTTTTTTTTTTTTTTGAGACGGAGTCTCGCTGTGTCACCCAGGTTGGAGTGCAGTGGCGCGATCTCGGCTCACTGCAAGCTCCGCCTCCCAGGCTCATGCCATTCTCCTGCCTCAGCCTCTCCAAGTAGCTGGGACTATAGGTGCCTGCCACCATGCCCGGCTAATTTTTTGTATTTTTAGTAGAGACGAGGTTTCACCGTGGTCTCAATCTCCTGACCTCGTGATCCGCCCACCTCGGCCTCCCAAAGTGCTGGGATTACAAGCGTGAACCACCGTGCCCCGCAGGACTTTCACAAGGTAATGTCATCACTTAAGGCAAGGACCGGCCATTTACACTTCTGTTGTGGTGGAATGTCATCAGTTAAGGTGGGGCAGGGCACATTCACTTCTTTTGTGATTCTTCAGTTACTTCAGGCCATCTGGGCATATATGTGCAAGTCACATGGGATGCGATGGCTTGGCTTGGGCTCAGAGGCCTAACATTCCTGTCTTCTTATATTAATAAGAAAAATAAACAAAATAGTGTTGAAGTGTTGGGGCGGCGAAAATTTTTGGGGGGTGGTATGGAGAGAGAATGGGCGATGTTTCTCAGGGCTGCTTCGAGCGGGATTGGGGTGGCTTGGGAACCTAGACTGGGAGCGATTAAGCTGAAGGAAGATTTTGTGGTAAGGGGTGATACTGTGGGGTTGTTAGAAGAAACATTTGTCATTTAGAATTATTGGTGATGGCCTGTATACAGTTTTGTATGAATTGAAAAACTAAATGGAATAAGAGAAGGAGAAAAGCAGGTATTAAAGGACTAAGAATTGGGAGGACCTAGGACATCTAATTAGAGCATGCCTAAGGAGGTTCAGATTGGCCTTGCCAGCAAAGATTATTTATTTACTTTAAGAGTTAAGAGTGGCGGTTTGGGGATAGTACCAGGAGATATCAGCTGTGATGGCTTGGAGAAACGGTGTAAACTGGCAGTGTAAACAAGAGCAGGGCATGTATGAGTAGTTGAGAACAGTGAATAGGAGTATGACTAGACAGAAAATAGTTGGGATGACAAGTTTTTGGGGGCACAGTCTAAGTTGGTCTGGTGTCTGGAATGAGACTGGGGCCTAATAAAAAGGAGTGTCTATACAGGAGCTTAAATGGGCTGTATCTTGTAGCATTCTGAGGACAGGCCTGAATTCTGAGAAGCGAAAGTGGTAAAAGTATTGTCCAGTCCTTTTTAAGTTGGTGGCTGAGCTTGGTGAGGTGTGTTTTTAATAGACCATTAGTCTGTCACTGAATACTAAGAGCCTGAAAAAATGCTTGGCTGATTTGACTAATAAAGGCTGGTCTGTTATCAGACTGTATAGAGGTGGGAAGGCTAAACTGAGGAATTATGTCTGACAGAAAGGAAGAAGTGACTGCGGTGGCCTTCTCAGACCCTGTAGGAAAGGACTCTACTTATCCAGTGAAAGTGTCTACTTAGACTAAGAGTTATTTTAGTTATCCTACTCGGGGCATGTTGAGTAAAGCTAATTTGCTGGTCCTGGGTGGGGGCAAATCCTTGAACTTGATGTGTAGGGAAGGGAGGGGCCTGAATAATCCATGAGGAGTAGTAGAATAGCAGATGGAACAGTGAGAAGTTATGTCTTTGAGGATAGATTTCCATGATGGAAAGGAAATGAGATGTTCTAAGAGGCGGGCTAGTGGCTTGTACTATAGCATAGCCTGCCCTTGCTGGTGTGTGGTGATTAGGCCTGGTGGAACTGCCATTAATAAATCAAGCATGATCAGGGTGAGAAACAGGGAAGAAGGAAATGTGGAGAAATGGGATGAACATCAGGTGGATCAGAGAGATGCAGTCATGAGGGTCAGGTGTGGTATCTGGAATAATGTGGGAGTTTGGATTGAAGTCCGGGCCAGGAACAATGGTAATTGTGGGACTTAACAAAGAGTGAGTACAGCTGAAGGAGCCAGGGAGCAGAAGGTATATGCATCAGGTATGAGGAAGAAAATAGATTTTGGAAGTTATGAGAAAGGTAGAGAGTGAGTTGAGCATAGTTTGTGATTTTGAGGGCCTCTAAAATTATTAAAGTAGCTGCAGCTGCTGCATGCAGACGTGAGGGCCAGGCTAAAACAGTAAGGTCAAGTTGTTTGGACAGAAAGGCTACAGGGTGCGGTCCTGGCTCTTGTGTAAGAATTCTGACTGCACTAACCATACCTAGGAAGGAAAGGAGTTGTTGTTTTGTAAGGGATTGACGTTTGGGAGATTAATAGGACATGATCAGCAGGGAGAGCACGTGTGTTTTTATGAGAATTATGCTGAGATAAGTAACAGATGAGGATGAAATTTGGGCTTGAGTGAAGTAATGGGGTCTGTCTGTGAAGCCTTGTGGCAGTATAGCCCAGGTAATTTGCTAAGCCTGATGGGTGTCAGGGTCAGTCCAAGCGAAAGCCAAGAGAGGCTGGGATGACGAGTGCAAAGGAATAGTAAAGAAAGCATGTTTGAGATCCAGAACAGAATAATGGATTCTGGAGGGAGGTATTGAGGATAGGAGAGTATATGGGTTTGGCACCATGGGGTGGATAGGCAAAAACAATTTGGTTGATAAGGCGCAGATTCTGAACTAACTTGTAAGCCTTGTCTGGTTTTAGGACAGGTAAAATGGGGGAATTGTAAGGAGAGTTTATAGGTTTTAGAAGCCCGTGCTGTAGCAGGCGAGTGTTAACAGGCTTTAATCCTTTTAAAGTGTGCTGTGGGATGGGATATTGGCGTTGAGTGGGGTAAAGGTGATTAGGTTTTAATGGGATGGTAATGGGCATGTGATCGGTTGCCAGGGAAGGAGTAGAGATGTCCTATACTTGTGGATTAAGGTGGGGGGATATGAGAGGAAGATGCGAAGGAGGCTTTGGGTTGGGGAGAAGGGTGGCAATGAGATGCGGCTGTAGTCCAGGAATAGTCAGGGAAGCAGATAATTTAGTTAAAGTGTCTCAGCCTAATAAGGGAACTGGGCAGGTGGGGATAACTAAAAGGAGTGCTTAAAAGAGTATTGTCTAAGTTGGCACCAGAGTTGGGGAGTTTTAAGAGGTTTAGAAGCCTGGCTGTCAATACCCACAACAGTTATGGAGGCAAGGGAAACAGGCCCTTGAAAAGAAGGTAATGTGGAGTGGGTAGCCTCCATGTTGATTAAGAAGGGGACGGACTTACCTTCCACTGTGAGAGTTACCTGAAGCTCGGCATCCGTGATGGTTTAGGGGGCTTCCCATGCGATCGGGCAGTGTCAGTCTTCAGCCGCTAAGCCAAGAAGATCTGGGAAGGAGTCAGTCAGAGAGCCTTGGGCCAGAGTTCCAGGGGCTCTGGGAGTGGCTGCCAGGTGAGTTGAATAGTCCAATTTTCAGTGGGGTCCCACACAGATGGGACGCGGCTTAGGAGGAATCCCAGGCTGTGGGCATTCCTTGGCCCAGTGGCCAGATTTCCAGCATGTGTAGCAAGCTCCTGGGGGAGGAGGTTCTGGAGGAATGCCTGGCTGCTGCAGTTGAGGCGTTTGGAAGTTCTTGTATGCTGGAGATGTGGCTGGGGTTTGTCTCACAGTGGAGGCAAGGAATTGCAAATTTTTTCTATTATTGTACACCTTGAAGGTGAGGTTAACTAAGTCCTGTTGTGGGGTTTGAGGGCCAGATTCTAATTTTTGGAGTTTTATTTAATATCGGGAGCAGATTGGGTAATAAAATGTATATTGAGAATAAGACGGCCTTTTGACATTTTAGGGTCTAGGGCTGTAAAGCGTCTCAGGGTTGCTGCCAAATGAGCCATGAACTGGGCTGGATTTTTATATTTGATGAAAAAGAGCCTAAATGCTATCTGATTTGGGATAAAGAAAAAGGAGCATTAACCTTGACTATGCCTTTAGCTCCAGCCACCTTTTTAAGCTGAGCAGGTGGTGGAGGGCTAGTCACTGAATGAAACTGTAAGCCAGACCGGGTGTGTGTGTGTGTGGGGGGGGGGTGCACTTAAGGCAAGGACTGGCCATTTACACTTCTTCTGTGGTGGAATGTCATCAGTTAAGGTGGGGCAGGGCATATTCACTTCTTTTGTGATTCTTCAGTTACTTCAGGCCATCTAGGCGTATACGTGCAAGTCACATAGGATGCAATGGCTTGGCTTGGGCTCAGAGGCCTGACAAGAGACTTTTTACAGACAATTCCAGTTAGCTACATGCTTCCAATTTGTCAGACTTCTTAAGAAGTAAAAGATTACTAAGATGATAGAAGGACACAAATGTGATTATAAAATGCGATCCTAATATATTTGTCAATATTAAAGCCTGGCAACCCTGAAGAGTGAAATTTGAGTTGGAGCTCGGCAATGGCAATATGGGAAAATAGTGTATTATAAAATATTGAACTGAACTAGAATTTGGGAGATTAATGAGAATTTAGAAGACATCTCATATAGTCTTCACATTTCACAGATAATGAAAATTAGAGTTGAAAAATTAAGTATGTAATATCACAGACTTTAGTAGAGTTAGTGGAAATTGAATGCCTCCTACTTGTCTAGTTCTCTTTTAGTAGTCCGAGAATTACAATCATATCCTTTCCTAAAGAAATGCACTAAATGATTCTCAAATTAAAGAACACTAATATAAGAGAAATACTAAAAAAGAAAAATACAGAACCTTGCCATTTGGACAAATCTTAGCTACATGACTTTGGACAAGGTACTTAATGTCTCTAACGCTTAGTGTTGCCACATGAAAATGAGTATAAAATATCTTGTTGACAGAATTAAAAAAATGCATTTGTCATGTAAGGTCTGGACTATAGGGAACAGAACATAATCCAATTAGGTCTATTACAGGTCTATAATACATAACTTCAACATTATCTTAACTGCACAACTGTCATTGTGAATCTCAAAAGGCTCATTTATGTAACAATCTACATTTAAATACCAGTATTCACGTCTGCTTTGTTATGACTCCAGGCATGTTGATTAACCTCTGACACAGCAATAAAAAAAATTGCGTCCAATACTGACATGAGTATTGAATATCATATAGACTAAATTAGAACCATAACCACTACATACTGGGATAATAATCAAAGATGATTTAGGAATTAGACATAAGCTTCAGGAGAGATCAATGTAAATGTAAATGTTGTGGTAATTCTAAAAGCAATATATTACTCTCAGAATAAAAAATAGACTAAAGTCGGTAGGCAAAGAATTGGTGCCAAAATGTAAACTAAAAATCACCAAAATCCTGTATATGTACCTATTGAGTACCTGAAGAAAGACTAGATTGAGAGTACAGAAGATGTTTATTATCAGACAAAAAATTCTGATTTTATTACTTGTCCTAACCATAAAGAAGAGTTTAGTGAGGCAGAAGAGATGCCATTTCCACTTGCCAGTAAAAGTACAACACAGATTGATTCAGAGTATCTGTATGGCTCAGTTAGTGATCAGAGAAAATGGAAGTTAAGCAGAGGTAAAACTCATCGATGAGGTGACAAAAAAAGTAATAATGACAAACCATTTACATTGTTTTTGAATAAATATTTATATGGTTTGGATTTATGTTCCTACCCAAATCTCAGGTCAAATTGTAATCTCCAGTGTTGGAGGTGGGGCCTCTTGGGAGGTGATTGAATCATAGGGGCAGATTTCCCCATTTGGTGCCATTCTCATTTAGAGTTCTTGCAAGATTTGATTGTTTAAAACTGTGTGGCACTTTCTCCCCCTCTCTTCCTCCTGCTCTGGCCACGTGAACGTGTGCCTGCATCCATTATGCCTTCCACCATGATTGTAAGTTTCCTGAGGCCTCTCCAACAATTCTTCCTGGACAGCCTGTAAAACCCTGAGTGAATTAAAGTTGTTTTCTTTATAAATTACCCACTCTCAGGTATTTATTTATAGCAGTGCAAGAACAGACCATTATAGAGAATTTGTACTGAAAGGGAGGGTATCACTATAAAGATAGATGAAAATGTGGAAGTAGCTTTGGAACTGGGTAGATGTTAGAAAAAAATTAGAGGACTCAGAAGAAGATGGGAAGATGAGGGAAGGTTTGGAACTTTCTAGAGATTTGTTAAATTGTCATGACCAGAATGCTCATAATGATATGGACAATGAAGTCCAGGCTGGTGAGGTCTCAGATGAAGATAGGGAACTTACTGCGAAATGTAGCAAAGGTTACTTCTGTTATACGTTATCAAAGAGCCTGGTTGGATTGTGCCTCTTCCCTAGGTATCTGTGGAACTTTGAAATTTAAAGTGACAGTTCAAGGTATCTGATGGAAGAAATTTCTAAGCAACAAAGTG
Organism: Symphalangus syndactylus; assembly: GCF_028878055.3. Lineage (NCBI taxonomy): Eukaryota > Metazoa > Chordata > Mammalia > Primates > Hylobatidae > Symphalangus > Symphalangus syndactylus. The sequence continues at coordinate 93,228,274 of NC_072433.2, forward strand.
TTCAAGATATGGCCTGGCTGCTTCTAGCACCCTGTGTTCATATTCAAGAGCAAACAAATTACCTGAAATTGGAACTTATATTTTAAAGAGAAGCACAGCATAAATGTTTGAAAAAAAATTGCAGCCAGGCCATGTGGTAGAAAAGAAAAGCCTATTTTCAGGGGAGCAATTTAAGCTGGCTGCAGAAATTTGCATAATTAAAGGGAATTCAAGTGTTAATAGCCAAGACGATGGGGAAAAGGCCTTGAAGGTATTTCAGAGATATCTGAGGCAGCCCCTCCCATCACAGGCCTGGGGGCATAGGAGAGAAGAATGGTTTCATGACTCAGGCCCAGGGCCCCACTGCTCTACACAGCCTCAGGACAAGGTACCCTGCATCACAGTTGCTCTAGTTCCAGCCATAGCTAAAAGGGGCCAAGGTGCAGCTCGAGTCATTGCTTCAGAGTGGGCAAACCATAAGCACTGGTGGCTTCCATGTCGTGTTAAGCGTGTGGGTGCACAGAGTGCAGGAGTTGAGGCTTGGAAGCCTCCATCTAGATTTCAAAATATGAATGGAAAAGCCTGGATGTTCAGGCAGAAGTCTGTTGCAGGGGCAGACCCCTCATGGAGATCCTCTACTAGGGCAGTGCAAAGGGAAAATGTGGAGTTGGAGCCCCCACACAGAGTCCCCACTGGAGCACTTCCTAGTGGAGCTGTGAGAAGAGGACAACCATCCTCTAAATCCCAGAATTGTAGATCCACCAACAGCTTGTACCACATGCCTAAAAAGCCACAGGCACCCAACAATCAATATGTGAAAGCAACCATGGGGCCTGTACCCTGCAGAGCCTCAGGGGTGGAGATGCCCAAGGCTTTGGAAGGCCACTCCTTGCACCACTGTGTTCTGGATGTGAGACAGGCATCAAAAAAGATGATTCCAGAGCTTTAAGATTGAATGACTGCCCTACTATGTTTTGAACTCTCATGGGTACTGTATCCCCTTTCTTTTATCTGATTTTTCCCTTTTGGAATAGGTGTATTTACCCAATGTCTCTACCCCCATTGTATCTTGGAAATAACTAACTTGCTTTTTATTTACAGGCTCATAGGCAGAAGGGACTTGCCTTGTCTCAGATGAGATGTTGGACTGTGGACTTTTTAGTTAATACTAAAATGAATTAAGATTTCATGGGACTGTTGAGAAGGGGTGATTGTATTTTGTAATGTGAGAAGAACATGAGATTTTGGAGGAGCCAGGGGTGGAATTGTATGGTTTGGATTTATGTTCCAACCTAGCTCATTTTGAAGTGTAATCTCCAATGTTGGAAGTAGGGCCTGATGGGAGGTGATTGGATCATGGGGGCATATTCCTCCGTTTGGTGCTGTTCTCGTGATAGAGTTATCATAAGATCTGGTTGTTTAAAGTGTATGGCATCTTACCCACCTGGTTCCTCCTCCTCTAGCCATGTGAAGACATGCCTGCATCTCTTTCACCTTCTGCTTTAACTGTAAGTTTCCTGATGCTTCCCCAGCAATGCTTCCTGTATTGCCTGCAGAACAGTGAGTGAATTACACTTCTTTTCTTTATAAATTACCCAGTCTCAGGTATTTCTTTACAGCAGTTCAAGAATGGACTGCAGATCACAAGGTCAGGAGATTGAGACCATCCTGGCTAACACAGTGAAACCCCGTCTCTACTAAAAATACAAAAAATTAGCCGGGCATGGTGGTGGGCACCTGCAGTCCCAGCTACTCGGGAGGCTGAGGCAGGAGAATGGCATGAACCTAGGAGGCGGCGCTTGCAGTGAGCCGAGAGAGATCTCACCACTGCACTCCAGCCTGGGCGACAGAGCAAGACTCATTCTCAAAAAAAAAAAAAAAAAAATGGACTAATACAGATATATATGGATGAGTATTTCAAAAACAACATACCATGTAAGTTTATGTAGCAAAAACATAATCATTTATAAACATTTATAAACATTTCACTCTGTGGAATGTGATGAGAAAGCAGTAATTTTGTGTTACCAACATCTGCATATTTTCAAATTTATAAAAGAACATACATTTTAAAGAAAAATTTTAATAAAAATAGATATATTTTGGGGGCACCAGCCTCCCTACATCCTTTTCATGTAGAAAAAGATTTGGAAAGTGTACCACATTATTTTTCAGGCCATGGAACACATTTTTAAAGGTACTGTTAACTTCTCCAGTTGTGCCTTAACTGATACATGGTCTAAGGACCATGCATAGGTTAAAACAAAACAACAAAAAACAACCATGCATAGGTTAAAACAAAACAACAAAAAATACTTATATATGCTTTAGTGAATACACTTAAATGATTGATATCACAAAAGCTGATAGAGAATACCAAAAGAAAACAGGGAGGACAAGGATTCCAACACTACTTTTTCTTAATTTATGTTTGTGCAACTACCACTGCCTAAGTGCTATGGTGGGATGTTTTCTATTCTTTAAGTATGAGCATATTAAATATTAATACACAAGAAAAATTGGCTCTTATCACAATAAATATTTCAAGTTTGAAAAGGATAAGTATTGATTTGGAAATATAATTATTTTAGTTAAATAAAAATATAAACTTTAGGTAATTCCTAATTTATGAAGATGAATTTATCTCTAGTGCTTAATATTCCAGGCACTGTGATAAGCTAGTTTATTTGATGAAAACATTTATTAAATCCTCTTTCAAGATAATAGTATTATCATTCCCTGTTTTAGGAACTGAAAATTGAAGCACAGGGAGGGAGAGTAAATTATCCAAGATCACACTGGTAATCAGATCCAGATTATATCACCTTGATGGCTCAACCGTATTTCTCTTTATACATCTTGTGAAGAATCCTCTATGACATTTTCTGTTGAACCTCTGTCCTTAACATGGAAGTCAGACTAAAAGTGATTTTGCTGTTAGCATTGGGTATTTTCAGTCTCTATTCACATAGAAATTACTATTCTAGAGAAATCATCGTAATTTAGTGATTCCAATGTGAAGTGGAAGAGACAGCCTTTGTTAGACATACAAAAGTTAACCAGGAGGTTATCAGAATGTGAATTCAAAAATATGAAATAAAACCACATTTATTATCTTACCTTAGAAAATTGTGATTTCAGAAAATAAAAGATTAATATATTTTCTTATCTTCCCAAGCTATTAAGCCACCTTTCAATTTCATTGGTCAATCTTGAAGGGGGTTTGTATTATCCATCTAAAATGTTAATCTGTGGTGTGTAATTTTTGTCAAAGTAAATGATAAAACTAAAAGAAAATACAGACTAAGTATTTTTTATTCAATTCAGTAAATTCCTGTCTTAGTAAAATTTCAGCATTGCTGTGAGTTTATGCACTGCTATGCTCAAGTCCTGAGAAATAGTTGACAAAACTTGGGAACTTGTCAGACTCCAAAATTTATGACATTTTAACCTGAACTCTCCTTTAGTCAAATATTAATAGCCAAAAAAATATACTTTCATTTCTAGAGGCTAAGTAACTATCTGGAAAAAATGGGATGGGATACTGTAATTTCTATATAGGAACAGCAGCAATTTCTGCCATTCATCAAACCTCTACCCTCATTTTAATAACATTATTCACTGTCTGGGAATTCAACTATACTGTTGGCTCAGGGCTCAACAAATTCTAATTAAAAGGCACATAACATTGCTGAAGAAAAGAATAGATGCAAAGTTAGAAATATATCACAACATCCAATTGTTGGAATTTTATTTCTATATTTGCTAGAAAAAAATAAAGAATAATATTTATGTAAATAATTCTCTGATTTCTCTCTTTCCCTCTGTCTCTTTCTCTCTCTTTACACACACACACAGACATACACATGCACACACTATAATCCTAAAGAAATTGCAACAAGTGATTGCAATAGGATGAATCTCTGACCACAGATGGATGCATCTACAAAATATGCCTTGCCATCAGATTCTCGAATTTGAGGTCATGGCTTCAAGTTTTTTAATCATGTAAATAAGGGGTATGAGGAGAACAGTTCATCAAATGCTCCTGCAAATATATCTGGAATAGATATCTATTGCAAGGGTTTTTTTTTCCCTTCAAATGTATTTTGATTATGAACAATCCACTTTCTTTTAAAATTTTGTTCATTTATTATTATGTTTTTGAGACAGAGGAGTCTCTCTCTGTTACCCAGTCTGGAATGTAGTGTCATGACCGTGACTCACTGCAGCCTGAACCTCCTGGGCTCAAGCAATCCTTCCACCTCAGCCTCCCAAGTAGCTGGGACTATAGGTATGAGTCACAATGGCTGGACCACTTTCCTGTAATAAAGCTCCTTCCCCCTCCAGTCCCTTAGCTAAATTGTTTCTTGCATTCAGAATTACCCTAAATTAGACTCCAGTAAACTATTCTGAGGTGAAATGAAGGTGATGGCATTTGAACTGAGGCTCTAACAAGTAGTAATCAAAAATGAAAACTATCCATCTGACAGTTCTCTTTTGAAGGGGTGGCCTGCCCCTCCACACCTGTGGGTGTTTCTCGTCAGGTGGGACAAGAGACGGAGGAAAGAAAGAGACACAGAGACAAAATATAGAGAAAGAAAAGTGGGCCCAGGGGAGCGGTGCTCAGCATATGGAGGACCCGTGCCAGCCCTGGTCTCTGAGTTCCCTCAGTATTTATTGATCATTATCTCTACCATCTCGGAGAGGGGGATGTGACAGGACAATAGGGTAATAGTGGGGAAAGGGTCAGCAGGAAAACATGTGAACAAATGTCTCTGTATCATAAACAAGGTTAAGAAAAAGGTGCTGTATTTTGATGTGCACATACATAAACATCTCAATGCATTAAAGAGTGGTATTGCTTCCAGCATGTCTCACCTCCAGCCCTAAGGCCTGTTTCTCCTATCTCAGTAGATGGAATATACAATCGGGTTTTACACCGAGACATTCCGTTGTCCAGGGACGAGCAGGAGACAGATACCTTCCTCTTATCTCAACTGCAAAGAGGCGTTCCTTCCTCTTTTATGAGTCCTCCTCAGCACAGACCATTTACGGGTGTCATGCTGGGGGACAGTCAGGTCTTTCTCTTCCCACGAGGCCATATTTCAGACTATCACATGGGGAGAAACCTTGGACAATACCTGGCTTTCCTAGGCAGAGGTCCCTGCTGCCTTCCGCAGTGTGTGTCCCTGGGTACTTGAGATTAGGGAGTGGTGATGACTTTTTACAAGCATGCTGCCTTCAAGCATTTGTTTAACAAAGCACATCCTGCATAGCCCTAAATCCATTAAACCTTGAGTCCACACAGCCCATGTTTCTGCGAGCACAGGGTTGGGGGTAGGGTTACAGATTAACAGCATCTCAAGGCAGAAGAATTTTTCTTAGTACACAACAAAATGGAGTCTCTTATGTCTACTTCTTTCTACACAGACACAGTAACTGTCTGATCTCTCTTTCTTTTCCCCACATCTTTTTATTTTAATACACAAAAAGAGATGAACTCCTTTTTTGATAATCATCTATTTGTCCTTCCAACAATTTAAAGGAGAATGAGAAGACTATGATTTTGTGGTAGCAGACTATTATCTTAGAAGCCTTAATTTGCATTTTATTCATTTCATTTTTAGCGTTATGTCCAAGTCACACAATGTAATTCCTTACTTGCTAATTACTGCCTATATAGGAATTGGTTCAGAGGATCTTTGAACGCTTAGTTTTTTTAAATCTACTTGTCTGCGCCAGGCATATTGCTTTTGTTACTCTTACCTGATACAGAATATTTTCATGGCTGCATACTGTGTTTCTGTGTCCCAAATATAAAATAACAAATGACAAAAATTAAGAAAGGAAATTCTTTTCTGTTTAGAGAGCAGCATTCACAGAGCCACTCGATTAATGTTAGCTTTGAAGCTGCATGGTGAGCAATAGAGGTTTCTTACCAAGATACTCATTAGCATCCCTTTGTGACTTGTAAGAAATAATTTGCACAGTTTTAAGTTTAATGTTAACCCAAAGCTTCTTTGCTGAGTGATCAATTTCTAACCACAGCAAACTCATTTGTTTCCATTTTGATTGACAAGCAGGATGCAAAAGTGAGTCCATTTCCTTCCTTTCTTCTTCTGTCTCTTTTTACTACATAATTAACTAAAAATAAAACATAATAACTTGATTGGTTTACCTAGCACTTGAATATACGTGTGTATCAGATTGTCTTTATAAACAAATCTCAGTTGTCTTGAAATACAAGGATAAGATTGTCTTGCAATGGAAACACAAAACATCAAACTTTGTCAGGCTACTGCTCATAATTATAGGACATTTCTAAGATCATTTATATCTCTTCTCTTCTTCACCATGCCTTATTTCTCTGCTTTATTCTTGTGTAAAAAAATATAGGCCTATGTGTCTCCAATTTTCTTTTCTTCTCTACCCTGAATTGATTTACCAGTTATTACTTGAATCAGATGTGATTGTTTACATGGAAAATCCAAAGGGACAACAAAAATCTCATCAGATAAAATAAGGAAATACAGTGGTAGTTGTTTGGTAGAAACATTACTATGTAAAAATCAGTGGCTTTTAATATATAAATCACATATATTTTACATAGAGAAATTATGCAAAAATACAATAGCAACAACAATTACAGAAACCCAACAAGTGCAGAACACCAGCTCATACTTTGAGATAGTACCCTGGGTTTAGAGGTATCACACATGATGGTTTGTGTAAGACAGTCTTGCTTTATGTGTCTGGACACAAAATTCAGATTTTTAAATGTAAAACAAAGTTTATTCAAATATACAAGAGAAAAACAACCCCATGAAAAAGTGGGCAAAGGACACGAACAGACACCTCACAAAAGAAGACATATATGCAGTCAGTAAGCATATAAAATATCTCAATATCACCCATCATGAGAGAAATGCAAATGAAAACCACAATGAGATACCATCTTACACCAGTCAGAATGGCTATGACTAAAAAGTCAGAAAATAACAGATGCTAGAGAGGTTGTGGAGAGAAGGGAACATTTAGTCACCGTTCACAGAAGTACAAATTATTCCAACCACTGGGGAAAGTAGTATGGTGATCTCTTAAAGAGTGAAAAGCAGAACTACCATTTGACCCAGCAATTCCATTACTGGGTATATACCCAGAGGAATATAAATCATTCTACCATAAAGTCACATGCACACAAATGTTCATTGTAGCACTATTCACAATAGCAAAGACATGGAGTCAACGTAAGTGGCCATCAATGACAGATTGGATAAAGAAAATGTGGTACATATATACATATGTAATACTATGCAGCCATAAAATAGAATGAGATGATGTCCTTTGTAGGAACATGGGTGGAACTGGAGGCTATTATCCTTAACAAACTAATGCAGGAACAGAAAACCAAACACTGCATGTTCTCACTTATAAGTAGGAGCTAAATTATGAGAATCTGTGAACACAGAGAAGGAAACAACAGACATTAGGGAGTATTTGAAGGTGGAGGTGGGAGGAAGGAGAGGAGCAGGAAAGATAACTATTTGGTACTGGGCCTAATTCCTCTGTGATGAAGTAATCGGTATGACAAACTCCCATGATGTGAGTTTGCCTGTGTAACATTTTCATGTGCACCCCTGAACCTAAAATAAAAGTTAAAATTTTTCAAAAAAAAAGTTCATTAATAATAGTAAGCATTAAAATAGAGTGGAATAAATGTGGAAGACCTTGTCTTTTATTGCTAACATTTGCCATGGTCTAGAAATATATGTTGTACAGGTACAGGAAACAGAGTTGTCATTTTAACATGGAGTAAAACCTGAAAGAAGATCCTGGGTAGTCCCTGTCACTATTCTGATAGCCAACAGATTCCAGTCCCAGGTGGTGGGGGAAGAATTTGCCACTGCTGCCTCTTCCAGACACTGGAATAAATAACAGTTGTGCTGTGGCATTCTGAGAGATACATGAAGCAGCTAGTTAGTCACTAGTTAGAGTATTTGAGTAAATATGAGTGTTCAAAGGGAAAGTGTTTGAAAGATGTATGGCAAAACAGAGGCTCAAAATTTCTGTTAAGGGACTTACATGCAAAAGGAACAAAATAAATATTGAGACATGTTACAACCCAGATGACCCTACACAACATTTATGTAGCAAAAAAAGCCAGATACAACAGACTATATATTTTATAACTCCAATAATAGAAATATTCAAAAAAGGCAAATTTATAGAGACATAATGTGGATTACCTGTTTTCTGGGTTTAGGATGGGAATTTAACTGGGAGTGACTGCAAATGGGAAGGCAGTTTGTTTTTTGTATAATGGTAATGTTCCAAAATTAGATCATGGTGATGATTCCATAAACCTATAAATTTACTGAAACTCATTGAAAAATTTAAAATGAGTGAATTTCATGGTATGTAAATAATACCTCAATAAATCAGCTTAGTCTTATAATGATTTTGTCATTTACTGTGTGTAATAATTGTACAACTTTTATTAATGTATTTTAAGATCTAGCAACTGTATTTCGTTTTGTAATCATTGCTTTCAGCAGCAATGAGCTAAAAAGGTGGGAGATGTGAGTAAGTACATGTTTAATGAAAAGTGAATGAATTTCTATTTCTCAAGAAAGTTAAAAATGAAAGTGTTACTCGAATCAATTATTTGTCAATATTTACCAACCCCATGGAGGCCATAGTAATGTCACTGAATATGAGAACTGGAATAGACAGATCTGCTGAAGACACATTAGCATCTACTTCAAAAGTTTAGAATTATTTTGAGAAGAATATACTTGAAGTAAACATTTTAATACATAAATCTGCAGAGAGTTTATATATAGCTTTCTCTAAAGCATGAATTTTCAGTTTCACTATTCTAACAATATTATTTAGTTTAATCTCACATTTTCCTGTTCAGAATTGAAAAATGAAGCAATATGTGTTAATGCATTAATTCCTGTAGCAGAAAAAGAACTTTACTAACAATTAAATGATGTCATGTTCTCATCACTGTCAGCAGATGCTGCAAAAATAAAATCATTTCATTTCAAGATGATTTGATTTTGTTTCTGCCATTCATGGAATCTAAGTAATGCTTTTGGAAGTTCATTCTGTCCAAGGTGAAACATTTAACACCATAATAAATGCTGATATAGTTTTAGTTAAAAGTTAAACATAAAAATCATAATAAATGCTGATATAAAATTAGTTAAAAGCTAAACATATGAATTGTTTCTGCTGTACACATGACTTTAAATCTAAACAAGCCATAATATTCTACCAATCAAAATAAAATTTGAAAATAGTGTTTATATATGTATACCTTATACATATATATAGTATATAAACATATAAAGATAGAGGAAATAGTTTATATATATTTGTTAGTAACCATGTGTTAAAAGAGGTATAAAGTATATGGTTTATATCTAGTTAGAGTAATTGAACTACAAATTTTTGTGACAAAACTGAAGCTGAATAAATATTTCGGTATGACTGCATACACTTCCTTTACTTTCTGTCATAAATCTAATTTTATAAATGTTTGAGCTTTTGAAGAATGAAGGTGAAATAGATGAAAAGGGAATAAACCTAGGTTGTTGAGAATGGGAAATCAGAGATCTCACTGAGAAGACATTTTGAAAGATTTCTTGGGGACAGGAAGTACACATTGATACATCAAAAACAAGGAACTTATTTTCTGGAAGTCAAAAAGGAAAATACTGGAGCAGAGATAGAATAAGTCTTCCCAAAAAAGACCTTCACATAAATTGTCAGGCATATATACAAAGATTAGGACCAGCTGGTAATAAAGGAAAAATGTTAACTGGAAGCACTATCTATGGAAAAGCTACCTCAGCTATCACGTTTTCTGCCTTCTGATACATGCAGAGCACTTGGCAACCCAGAATCTATACCCAGATATTAAACTGAGAGATCTTCTCTAATAGAATTAACTAATATTCCTGAGCAGACCTGAGTTGTTTAATGTGGCACATTGGGTCCTTTTTTGTATTCTTGCACCCCACATTCAAGAAATGCCCATCACAGAGAGACATCTACAAAGAAAGTGCTGTTTCCGTATATATTGTAAACAGAGGTAAAGAAACCTGCATTGACTGTTACAATAATTAAACTAGACTTTCATTCTTAAATATGGCTGGAAAAAAAAGATTTGCCAAATATTTGAGAAAAAAGCAAAACAGAGATCAAGGTAAAGAAAGCAACTGATCTTGGAGAAATCTATTTTATAGATAAAAGAAATTAAAAAGCTTTGAAAGTAGTATCTTGAACAAGACAAATTAAAAATATTACACTGATATCAGAAAAGAAGTTTTTAAGAATTAAAAATATAATTTCCCAAATTATACACATACACATACACCAATAACACAAACATATAAGATTCCAAGAAGTTTCCTCAAATACAGAACAAATAAACTAAAAGTCAATTGACATAAAGGAAAGATAAAAGCATAAAGTAGGATGTCTGCTATCGACTAGAGTACTATAAAGAGACCAGAAAAAAGGGAAGAAGGAAACAATAAAATTAAAATTAAAAGAGTTTGTCTCAGAGCTAAAGAAAAGCTAGAGTTTTCAAATTAGAGGATCCAACATGGTCCATTCATAATAAGAAATACTTAGCAACAAAAAAGGACAGACTACCAATACAGACACAACATAGATGGATTTCAAATGCATTATGTTAGGCAAAAGAAGATGACATATTGCATGGTTCCATTTATGTGTCATTCTGGAACAAGTAAATATATAAGGAGAGAGACAGATCAGTGGTCACTAGGAGCTGAGGGAGAGAGAAGGGCATGAATAAAAGAGGTTATGAAAGAAAAGCCAAAACAAATTTCAAGCAATGTCATGGACTCTCCTGAAAACCAGTGTGATTTTGTGGTGATACCAGATCTTATCTCATAAGTCAGTAATAACCAATAGTCATCTGTGCTGGAAACTTAGTACCAATCATTAGGGGTCACTCAGTGATTCATTTGTGGCCAAAATGCAACTATGAGCTTGCCAAATAGAATTAAAATGCTGCAGGGTTATTTGTCAAGTGTTGTTTGACATGCAGTGACTGTGTTTTCTGTATAGAAACCATAAACATCAGGTATATTTAAACCAAATAAACAGAGGCCTGAGCCTATCTAACATACATTATGATAAAGCCTGTAAAAGTAAGACAACCTTTGAACATATGCCATTTGTTCCCCAAGACTTCTTCAAATTATGTATCTATGAAAGTACGATTATAAAAGGTAAATGCCACAAATGTTTGCTGAGCATCATCTCAGTGAAGAAATGCACAACATGATAGGGTTTTAGATTTCTGGTGGTCTGGTCTATTGTGATGTTTGTCAGCTAAAAAGTTCCTTAATAGTTGGGTGCAAATGCTTAGGAAGCCAATGGCTCTATTACAGAAGATTGGTACAAAAGGAAGTTGTTTGTCTTTCAAAGAAAATCCAATATTCAGGTTTTTTACACATTTTAGCCAGCTCATGAGCAAATTGTATGTAGGTGTTTGACTCATACCAATGAGTGACTAATAATGTAAAAAGCAGTATTAAAAATTGAGGGAATCTAAGTAACATAGTTAAAAGTAGCTGTAAGTCAGTAGGAATGAATATCAAAGCCAAAAGAAAGGATACCTAGAACAGAATAATGAAGATTAAAGCATGACAACCATAGGTTTAATCTTCGTTATTCTGTTTTTTATTCTGTTCTGTGGCGGAAGCTCCCAGCATCTCAGGCAGTCATCTACTTAGTGCAAAGTACTTATGTGGAGTTAGCACCTTCCAAAGACTGCTTAAGTGAGGGAGTCTGTGTGTGTGTGTGTGTGTGTGTAGGGGGCTTAACTCTCAGCTTGTGGTATCTGATAAGGAAAGTTATGGGGGACAGTGATTTGAGTAAGGTGTATTTTTCTTTACTTGAGAAGCATGAACCTAAACATGAAACCTTTGGATTTTCAGTGATGTACTGGTTAACAGTACCACATGAGGTCCTATCCATGAGGGTTCAAAACAATCTTTTTCTGGTGTTATGTCCAGAAAATTAAGTCTCTAGGTTTTAGATCAAGCAAAGGTTATTTAAAAGGATATTGAGAAAAGGCTGCTCATAGTTAATGATTGATTAAACACTGTATTGCGTAACTCCTTTGAAATATTTAATAATGTCAGTTTGTAATAAGGCAGAATCTAGAATTGGAGGGGATATTCAAAACACATCAGATATTCAGTTATCAGTTTAAAGGAAAAGCTACTAAAGACAGCTGAAAGAGTTAACCTTTGCCATTAAAAACTATTATGTAAACTAGGGTATATCCATATAGTGATAAACTCTGGCAATAGAAAGAAATAAACTATAGATACACACTATAACATAGATGAATCTCAACATAATTATGCTGAGTGATAAAATCCAAACAAAAACATGGTACATAATATATAATCTCATTTTTATAAAATTATATAACTATAGTGACAGATAGCAGACCAGTGGTTTCATGGAGACAGAGGTAGAATATTAAGAGGTCGGAAGATGTTACCACGGGAAATAAGGAACTTTTGTAAATGATGAACATGTGTATTTTGAGTTTGTGATGGTTTCATGAATATATACATTACATTCCTTAATATGTAATGTATTACATTCTTTAAATACGTGCTATGTATTGTACATTAATTACAGCGTAATCAAGTTTTTAATAAAAAATTAAGATGACATCATCATCATTATCATATAATTTCGTTAAATGCAGGCATACTTTAGAGTTTGGTTCCAGAACTCCACAGTTAGCCGAGATCATAAAAAAGCAAGCCACGTTTTTGTTTTGTTTTGTTTTCAAGTCTGTATTGAAGTTATGTTTGCACTGTATTGTAGTTTATTAAGTGTGCAAATAGTATTATGCCTACAACACAATGTATATATATGCCTTAATTTTAAAATACTTTGTTGCTAAAAAATCACAACAATCTTCTAAGCCTTCGGATGTTGAAAGCTTTTTGCTGGTAGAGAGTCTTGCCTTGAGGTTGATGGCTGCTAACTGATTAAGAGGATGGTCACTGAAGACAGGGACAGCTGTGGCAATTTCTAAAAATAAGACAACAATGACATTTGCCCCATCAATGGACTATTTCTATCATGAACGATTTCTCTGTAGTTCAGTGTTGTTTGATAGCCTTTTACCCACAGCAGAATTTCTTTCAAAATTGGAGTCAATCCTCTGCAACCCTGCCGCTGCTTTATCAATGAAGTTTGTGTATGAATTAGTTAAGGTTCCCTAGAGGGACAGAACTAATAGGAGATATATATATATATATATGTATACATATATGAGTTTATATATATATATTTATATACATATGTGTATATATATGTGTATATATATTTATATACATATGTGTATATATATTTATATACATATGTGTATATATATTTATATACATATGTGTATATATATATTTATATACATATATATATATATATATATATGAGTTGACTAAGTATTAACTTACACAATCACAAGGTCGCACAATAGGCTGTCTGCAAGCCGAGGATCAAGGAGAGCCATTCTGAGTCTCCACACTGAAGAACTTGGAGTCTGATGTTTGAGGGCAGGCAGCATCCAGCATGGGAGAAAGATGTAGGGTGGGAGGTCAGGCCAGTCTCGCCGCTTCATGTTTTTCTGCCTGCTTTATATTCACTGGGAGCTGATTAGATTGTGCCCACCAGATTAAGGATGGGGTCTGCCTTCCCCAGCCCACTGACTCAAATGTTAATCTCCTGTGGCAACACCCTCACAGACACATCCAGGAACAATACTTTGCATCCTTCAATCCAATCAAGTTGGTACTCACAATTAACCATCACAATGTAATACTCTAAATTCTTAGTTGTCATTTCAACAATGTTCATAGCATTCTCACCAAGAGTAGATTCCATCTCAATAAACTACTTTCTTTGCTCATCCATAAGAAGCAACTTCTTATCCATTTAAGTTTTGCCATGAGATGACAGCAGTTCAGTCACATCTTCAGGCTCAATTTCTAATTCTAGTGCTCTTGCTATTTCCACTACCTCTGCAGTTACTCCCTCCACTGGAGTATTAAACCCCTCAGAGTTATCTACGATGGTGGGAATCAACTTCTTCCACACTCCTGTTAATGTTGATAGGTTGACCTCCTCACATAATTTGGAATGTTTTTAATGGCATCTAGAATGGTGAATCCTTTCCAGAAGCTTTTCTATTTACTTTCTCAGATCCACCAGAGGCATCACTTTCAATGGCAGTAATAGCCTTAAGAAATGTATTTTTTCAATAAAACTTGAAAATTAAAATTCCTTCTTGATCCAGGGGCTGCAGAATAGATGTGTTAGCAGTCATGAAAAATTTTTTTGTATATTTCCATCAGAGCTCTTGAGTGACCAAATATATTGTCAATGAAATGTGATATTTTGAAAGAAATATTTTTTCTGAGTATAGGTCTCAAGCATGGGCTTAAAATATTCAGTAAACCATGCTGTAAACAGATGTGCTATCATCCAGGCTTTGTTGTTCCATATAGCACACAGAACAGACAGAGCATATATAGATATGATAGATGAGCATCAGCTTCACCTTGAAGTCACCAGCTGCATTAGCTCCTAACAAGTCAGCCTGTCCTTTGAATCTTTGAAGCCAGGCATTGACTTCCTCTAGCTATGGAAAGTCTTAGATGGCATCTTCTCTTCCACTAGAGGGCAGTTTCGTCTGCACTGAACATCTATTTATGCTCATCCTCAATTATCTTAGCTATTAATAGATCTTCTGGATAACTTACTACAGCTTGGATGTCAGCACTTGCTGCTTCACCTTACACTTTTATGTTCCAGAGATGGTGTCTTTCCTTAAACCTCAAGAACCAACTTCTGCTAGCTTCAAACTTTTCTTCTGTGGCTTCCTGACTCTCTTAGCCTTCATAGAAGTGAAGAGAGTTAGGAACTTGTGCTGGGTTAGGCTGTGGCTTCAGGGAATGTGATGGCTGGTTTAAACTTTCATGCAGGCCGTTAAAACTTTCTCCATATAAGTAACAAAGCTATTTTGCATTTTGATCATTTGTGTGTTCACTGGACTAATACTTAATTTCCTTCAAGAACTTTTTCTTTGCAGTTATAACTTGGCTATTTCTTATAAGACACCTAGCTTTTGTTCTATCTCAGCTTTCAACATACTTTCTCTACTAAACACAATCGTTTCTAGCTTTTGATTTAAATCGAGAAACATGCAACCCTTCCTTTCACTTGAATACTGACAGGTCATGGTAGGATTATTAATTGGCCTGATTTCAAAATTGTTGTGTCTCAAGAAATAAGGATGACCATGGAGAGAGAGAGAGACAGATGGAGATATGGCTGGCTTGTGGAGCAGTCAGAACACACACACATTTATCTAGTATGATTGCTATTGGTGTCACCCCAAAATAATTACATAGTAACATCAAAGATCCCTGATAACAGATCACCATAACAGATACAATACTAATCTCAGACAGATACTTTGAGAATTACCAAAATGTGACATAGAGACAAGTAGTGAGCACATGCTGTTGGAAAAATATTACCGATATACTTGCTTGATGTAGAGTTGCCACAAATCTTTGATTTGTAAAAACCACACTGTCTATGAAGGACAATAAAGCAAACTGCCATAAAAGAAGGTTTTTCTGGCTTTCAATTATAAAATGGTTTTAGAAAACATAATTTATGTAGAAAGTTGGAATTATGAAAACTTTAAATTTAATTTTATTTAAAGGAGAACATGATATCTACTAAAACCACAGGGAAGCCATAGAGTTAGCTTTAAAACAAGATTACAAACTCATTTCAATTAATGCAAAGTTATACATTTTTATCAAAAATATTACATAAACTTTAAAAAATACAATTTACAAATCTTGCATTCATAAACACAATTTAAATCACGTTTGAAAGCTCCCCTTTTATCTTGAATCAAGGCCTTTTCTTCTTATAACTACAGTTACAAAAGCCATTATTTAAACTTACTTGTTCACATTTCTTAAAGCAAAATAATCACAGTTAATTAACTTTTTCTTCATTTTCTTTAGACATTTTTAGCTGTTTGTCTGAACTAGATATTCCTAGAGTGTGCATATAACGACAAAAAAAAATTGCTTTTTCCTGATCAATTTACCTTTAAAATCTTCTAAGTGAGGGGCAAAAACAGAAAGAGAGAAATGGAAAAAAAAATGGTGAAAAACAGTTTGCCTTTAGACAAATGTGAAATAAATCAAAGTTGCCTGGGTTTTTTAGGTGTAGTTGAAAGAGGAAAAAGCCAAGGGTCTTTGGGGACTCAGACTGGCCTTGGGAGTGGAGACGAAGAAGAGGGAGAAGCTGAAAAGTGGGGCAGAGTAAGAGTTGGATGAAGGCAAAGAGACTGGAGTAGGACTGAGAAGCATCCCCCAGAGAAGCAATCTCAAGCTTTTCACATTTTTCACTTAGCTTTTGCATCTGTTTCCTATCGCATCCATAAGAAATTACCACACACTGTGCAGCTTAAAACAACAGAAATTTCTCAAAGTTCTGGAGGCTAGAATTCGGAAGTGAAGGTGTCTGCAGAGCCATGTTGCCCCTCTGGGAGGTGTAGGGAAATTTTTCTCCTTTTTTCTCTGACTCCCAGTGGTTGCTGACAGTCCTTGGCATTGCTTGGCTTTGTCATCCCGTTACTCCAATTTTTGTCTTTGTCTCCCTGGAGTCATTTTTTCTCTGTGTTTCTCCTCTCTGTCTCTGTATTTAAATCTCACTCTCCTTCCATTAAGATCACATCAGTCATTGGATTGAAGGTGCGGCATACCCTCACCTTAACTTCCCTATTTCCATAAAACAACACATTTACAGGCATCCAGGGTCAAGACTTAAATAATATCTTTTGGGGGGACACAACGCAACCCACCACACCTTTGCTGGAAGTCTTTCGGAGAACCAGTGTTAGGGTCTTTAGAATTACATTAGAATTGTCTTTAGAAGCTTTATCCTAACTGTTAAGGAAAGCAAACACATTTTTTAATTGTAATTTTTCCTTCTTTCTATACCAAGGCTCCTTTTAAATGAACAATCTTGTACATATGAAAAATTCCCACAATAGGGAATTCCCACAAAAGGGGCCACAATAATTCCAATTTGTCTTTGGTTAGATTGTGACAATTAGAAAGATAAACAAATGAATTAGCACAGTTTTATATATAAGTAATAAAGGTGGGTTTCCAACCCAGTGAGTTGGGGCAGGCCCCATGAGTGAGACTACGATAACCCCATGAGAAATATACAATTAATAAAAAATGACTCTTGTATAACTTTCCATCTATAGAATTTAGTTTAAAAAAAAAAAAAAGGGAGAGCACTGGAAAGCTCTGACAAAACACTGAGTTAAACAAAGAGGTTTCACACAGTGCAGAGTCCTAACATGGTTTCATAAAGGTGACCTGAAACAAACTTTTCCATATGGTGCCTATCTAAAGACACTCTCTCAACTCCTCAGCCCCCAGGGTCTGTTGAATGTAGGCTTATCAGCCCCTCCCTGTATATGTCTCTTCAGAGCCAATGCATAACACACAAACAGAAAGACATGCAGACAATCACAAACATCAGAGCTTGTGGAGCCAAGATTCACGAGGACACCCAAGTATGATCAGAACCTCATATTCTAAGAAATAAATAGTAAATCTGACATTAAATGGCTCACTGAGATCATCAGAGCCCAAATTCAGTGTGAAACCTGATCTTATCAGAGGACTAGGCTACCTCAATCTTGGAGACACATGTACACTGTTACCTAGCCATGGATCCTGGTATACAGCTTTAAAAGTTTCAGCCAAATCTTGGTGGAATCTTCACTATAAAAGCCTAATCAGCTAAAGACTATCAAAAATCAGCCAACAGTTAAACATGGTAACTCTCAAGTAAGAACTGTGGAATGTACCTAAAAGAGAGAAAAAGGGAACCAGGGCATGCTACTCAACTAACGAGAAAAAGAAAACAATTTTTGCAAAGTTGAGTTTCTGCTGAAAGATTTTGGGGGAAAAAAAAAACTCTCAAAGATGGAGGGTCATTTCTGAATTGACACTGCCTAAAGCAGGATTAGAAGTGGAGATTGGCCAGGCACAGTGGCTGATGCCTATAATCCCAGCACTTTGGGAGGCCAAGGTGGGTGGACCATCTGAGGTCAGGAGTTCGAGACCAGCCTGACCAACATGGAGAAACCTCGTTTCTACTGAAAATACAAAATTAGCTGGGCATGTTGACGCATGCCTATAATTCCAGCTACTTGGGAGGCTGAGGAAGGAGAATTGCTTGAATGCGGGAGGCAGAGGTTGTGGTAAGCCGAGATCACGCCATTGCACTTCAGCCTGGGCAACAAGAGCGAAACTATATCTCAAAAAAAAAAAAAAAAGGAGATTAACTAAGAAGTGGTTGGTGTAATGAGGTGAGGGCAGTTTAACGATTGCATATCCATAGGCATAAATTAAAATAGCCAAGAGAGTATGGATATTATTGGTAAGAATGTAGCATCTGGGCATAGTAACTCGCACCTGTAATCCCAACACTTTGGGAGGCCAAGGTGGTTTGAACCACCTTGAACCCAGGAGTTCAAAACCAGCCTAGGCAACATAGCAAAACCCTGTCTCTCCAAAAACTACAAAAAATTAGCCATGTAGTATAGTGCACACCTATAGTCTAGCTACTCAGGAGGCTGGAGCAGGAGGATCACCTGAGCCCAGGCTCAAGCCCACAAAGCTACAGTGCACTTTGATGGCATCACTGTACTCCAAACAGTATGACAGAGCAAGACTCTGTCTCTAAAAAAAATTAATTAATAATAAAATGAAAATAGCAAGGAGCAGTCACTCAATGAGTGGTTGCTAAGGCATTTTACAACTGGTGCAATAACTAGGGAGAAACAGTGTTTCTTCTTAATTTTGTAGTTGATTTTATCTCTGTCTCTCGATCCTTATTAAGGGAAGGGTTGTCTTTTCTTTTTTCAGTTTGAGCCAGTTTTTCTTCCTTTAAGCCTGGATTGAGTTTTGCTCTTTCAAATCATAATATTGTTACAGGACCAACAGGCTTATATGCCCACTCTGCAGTAACAGGCCTATTGCACTGACACAACAGGGCTTGCAGCAGAGAAATAGTTTAATGATCATAGGCTTCCCAGCAAAGAGATGGGGGGAGACCCTCAAATCCATTTCGCCAACGAGGTCTGGGCAGGGTCTTTAAGGGTATCATGGAGGGCAAGAAAATGAAATAACCAAAAATTAGGGTCATTGATTGGTCAGGGTAAGGGAGACAAAATCATCAGGACATGGAAACTGCTTTCTTTAGTGAGTCTTCTCTGTGGGGTCCTTCAGAAAGCTGACATCGGTAGTTTCACTGGTATGCAGGACCTGAAAGAATACGTCAAATGGAAAATGTAATGCTTCCTAATGTTCACGTTGCTATCTATAGAATAGTTAAGGAAAACTATAATCTTGTAACAGGGTCTATGTAATTCTGAGGCAATAGACACTGAATAGCTATGAAGAAGCAGGTCAGAGACTAAGCTGAACTAATGATGAATGCTGAATGTGCTGCAAATTTGGTTTCTTTTTGTTTCTCTCCCTCCCTTCTTTCCTGATTAATTTTGTAAAGCTTATAGGAATGGTTTAAATATTAAAAAAACTTCTTATTAGTATGTTTTTAATTTGTAGAATCAATAGAATCATTATCTAAAAAAGAGTTTTAATAATGTTTGCAAAAGAGAATGAATGTGTTATAAATCTTATGATAATATATGTTATTGTACAGCTGATGGAAATGAGGCAGCAGACAAGGAAGGAAGCACAGAGACATTAATTTCTTCATTAAGAGACACCAGAAATAAAGTTTTAGTTCTATTCTTCAAAGTTATAGTGTTAATAAGAACTGATAAAAAGATAATATAAATAGGAAACAGAGAATTTAATAATGTATTTTACTTAATGTAATCCACCATCTTTCATATCTGGAAGAAGAAATATTAAAAGTTTGATTAATTCATTAATTAACAAGAGCAGAGATATTATGGAGATAACAACCGGAAAATTGACAGAAGAAATACTTAACAAATACTTACAAGTGCTTGCCTTTGGAGCTTGAAACTGTTGGTTAGTCTATACGGCAGGAGGCTTCTGCCTTTCTATAGTTAACAGTTTGTTGTGGTGGTGATGGTGGTGGCTTTCTATATTTTAAACCCAGTGTATGCAGAATTTTGATGATTTAAAAAAAAAAAATGTGAAGGAATTATATTAAAATATTTAACATTTTACTAAGGGATCTAAATGGAGATTTGCATATATCGAAAAAACATGATTGTTTTTGGAGTCAAAGCATGAATATTAGAAATATATCAATTCTTTATACATGTGTGTAAATAAACAGAGTTCCTAAAAAAACAGGTTTGATTTTTGTTTGTAAAAGTATATGTGTCACTTTAAAAAATTTAGCTCTCTCTATAAAAATATGTGTGTAAATATTGCCAAGAGAAGTCATAAAGTAAAATATTTGATGGGTAATTTTTCAAAATCAGTATTAAACATACCCTAATTGAAATGATTTGCTGCTGTCACAGGGATAGACAAAACAATCAGCAGATTATGATAGAAAACAAGGGGGAATTAAAACCTCGTAGTTCTGTGTATGCCCAACTTGTGTTTCAAAGCATTGCAGGATAAGTATATTGTTTACTAAATGGTTTTGTGATAACTTTATAGCTATTATTACATAAATGAGATTGGATCATTCTCTTATCTGTTATGATAAATGAGTTCAAATGAATCAATATTCTAAATTTAAAGGAATGAAAACACAAAAGTACTATAGAAATACAATCGATCTCTTTCTTTCTCACATACACTTAATCTCACAGAGTAAGGCTTTTCTAAACCTCAAATAAAACCCAAGACAATTATTTTGTTTATAAAAGTGTTTAACAACTTTTATAATTAAAAACTCACTGTGAACAAAATAAAAAAGAAACAAAAAGAGCCCAGCAAGAATTGTAACATTTAGGACAGTAATGATTTGTGTACATTGTTCATCTATCATCAAATTGAGGAAGCTAGTATAAGAAACAGAAAAACCTCATTAGAAATAATCAAAGCACATTGAAGACATACAGAGAACATTTTGAAAAGATAATTTATTTTTACTATGGAAATCCAAAAAATAATTCACTTAGAAATTTGGCAAAGATAAAATGTTATCATATAAAGTTGAACGTTACAAAATAGCTGATATCCAACTGTTCTTAATCTATAAATCTGCAATTTCATAGGGTTTGACCCAAACGTCATTAGTTTTGGAAAGGCATGAAAACAAATACCCTAAATTGGAATAAGCAGTTTGAAAAAAAAATTTTTTAATGTTGTCAATAGCTATCAAAATTAAAATTTATGCAATCCATCACTTAACAATGAAAGTTCCAGGGATAGATCCACTCATTTAGGTCTCCATTCATACTAATTACAGGACTGTTTTTATAACAAAATTAAAATCAATTTGGGGGAACAATTTAATATATTTTTCTGATAGAAATATTATCTTAAAAATAAGAAATTTGTATAGAGATATAAAATCTGCAAAAATGTTGTTAATAAAAATGATGATACAGAAACGTTTGTATCATATATACACACATATACCTATTTGCCTAGAGAAGGTTGGAAATTGGCTGAAACTGTATAATATAGGCAGTTGATGAATTCTATCTCTGGGGCAGAGAACTGATGGCTTGTTTTATAAGAAAGTTTTACTTAGCAGGCTAAATTATTCTGTAGTATTGATTTTTAAAATGTTTATCATTTTCATATTTTTAAAGCAAGCAATTTCAAATAATGGTATGGTTATTAGAATGAAATTACTTGCCATGGCTGAAACATCTATGTTATGTCTTAAATTTGAGTCTTTGACAATGCTGCATCCTCCAGTTCTAGTATTCTTACTTCCTGGCAATTCCTAGTCCATAATTCACCTTTCAGGCGTTAACTTCCATGTTACTTACTCTAGGGAGCCTTCCAGCACTCATAAGACTTGTTTAGGTGCCTGAATAGCAAAGTACTGAATACTTCTTAACATCATGGTATCATCATATTTTTCTTTTGTAATTGTCTATCTTTTTGCTTTCCCTCAACATTACCAAAAGCTCACTGAAGAAATCCACACTGCCACATTCAGGATCCTAACTCTAGAAGTTAAAGTATATTTTAGGGTATCACTTATGTTCAATAAAATATGTAGTAGTGTTAAAGGAATTCTGAACAAAATGTAGATAAGATGTATAAGACATAATTTAAAAGAAGAAAAAAGGGCCGGGTGTGGTAGTTCACACCCATAATCCCAGCACTTGGGGAGGCCAGGGCAGGTGAATCATGAGGTCAGGAGTTTGAGACCAGCCTGACAAACATGGTGAAACCCCGTCTCCACTAAAAATACAAAAATTAGCTGGGTGTGGTGGCACGTGCCTGCAATCTCATCTACTCAGGAGGCTGAGGCAAGGGAATTACTTAAACCTAGGAGGCGGAGGTTGCAATGAGCTGAGATCACACCACTGCACTCCAGCCTGGGTGACAGAGCTAGACTCTATCTCAAAAAAAAAAAAAAAAAAAAAAAAAAGAGGAAAAAAGGAAGAAAAGACAGAAGAAACCCAAAATGTAATTTGTCAAATCATAATTTTGGCTAGGCCTTGATTTTGTCCTTGGTTGCCACCGTAGAACTAAAGCAGGTCTCAGATTTATCAATATCATCAACATCAGTGTGAGAGGAGTCTTCAAAGATATGCCTGAAAAGATATGCCATAAAATGAGACAAAATAACATATCAATGACCTATGACAATCTTTTTTTTTTTTTTAAGATTGTTACGGTAGTCCTATATGGAAAATAAAGAGCTTTGGTAAAAATCTAGGTTACTGTTAGAAGCAATGAGACTCTACTAGAAAGAAATACACTCTATAAAAGTAGCCTTTAGTGTGTAACTTTAATGTCTTCAACTATAATTTATGTCACTTTTATAAAGCCATTACTCCATAATCAAAAATTCTTCCTTTTGGTTTTACAGGAAGATTGAAATTGAAATTAATACCTTAATGTAGAAGCATGATGAACTGCCTGTCAGTGAGGTCCGTGCTTGTACTTTTACAAAGTTCAATATCTAGTTCTTCTTGGGTGCTATGACTCATCTTCATGGAAATCATTTGTGGCATTATAGAACGAAAAGGCATGGAAGTCTCTTAGCAGTGTATGAAACTTCGCCTAGGTTCACATTATATTTAGTGCAACTTTACAACCTAAGACAATTCTATGTTCACATTCATATCATTTATTATCCACTAATAAGAAGGCTAAATGTAAAAGAATGGGTGTAACAAGCAAGTAAAGAACAGTTTTGATGCTAGAAAAAGTTCATTTCCAAACTTAGATACAGTTTCTTCGAGAATGCAACCCATATCCTGTTTAATATTATTTTAGTTACTGTAGTTGTTCACATACTGAAAGAAGGAAGGTTTATTATTCAATGTAGCTGGTGATGCTAAACTAAATAGTCTCTCCTCCTGCAATATTTACCTTCCAGATGTAATATCTCAGGGTTTTGGCAAAATAAATGTAAAAATGGTGACTTCACAGTGTTTTAAACATATTATCCTTAATATAGGGATATAACTCTTAATACTTTTTATTTATTAACTTCTAGCTAGTGAGGAAAAGTAAGATGTTTTATGACTGAGAAGAAAGGCAGGGAAAATAATTTAGGTTTCTATTTTTTATTAATAAAATAAGTCGGCAACTCCTGCCAAACCTACCTCGTAAAGGTTCTGTGAAGATAAAATGAGATGAAGTATGTCAAAGTGTAGTATAAACTGTGTGTGTGTGTGTGTGTGTGTGTACACATGCATATAAACCTTAAAATTGTTGACAATTGTTATTAATTATTTAGGGTTATGGGTTACAAAAGTGATGTCTTGTTTTTTATTTCCTCTCTTCCTCTCTTTTTAAATTTGTTTTCATTGAAAGTTTCTGTCCTTGTCCTCCTCCTGAACTAAAAAAGGATTACAACAAAGTACTCATTTATCCTATCTTTAGAGTGGTACTACTGCTTGATCTTTCATTAACTCCTTTGGGCAGATAGGTTTCAAGGAGGAAATTTGACTTTCCATGTACTGCTCTGTTCAAACCACAGAATGGTCCCCAAACCGTAGATAATACCAGTGTTTCTCCAATATTTTCCTAAAGTAATTACAAAAAGAAAGTCAACATGAAACTGAAGCTAGATGTGTCTTCTGTGACATGCCATAGGCACACACCTTGGCCTGAAACTTCTCTTACTGGTTCCTGGTCAATTATCCCTACCTTTCCATTGAGGTAGTTCAGGTATTTATTTCCCAGAATTCATGAACACATAAGAATAAAAAACACTTACCTATCAACTTATATCAATATTTCTTAAAAATAGTTATTCATCACACACGTCAGAATTCTCCCACACATTGAGTTCTCAGTCCCACATCAGAAAGCTACAGAAATGGGAACTTGGAAGATGGGCAGTAAGTTAAGCAGGGGTGAAACTGTCTTAAGGAACATAAGTAGTTAGCCATTAAAAACATAGTTCCCAGTCCCACTCCAAAGACTTCTTGCCACAAAGTGGTTAAGGTGATGATAATGATAAAATGATGTTGTCAATCATGATGCTTCTAAATTAATACATTTTTATGTTAAAGATGAAAATACTAACAGCTAACATTTTTTAGCCATATTATATTGGCAGTACCAGATTTAAAACTTATATTTTCTATCTGGTTCTTTGCAGTCAAGATTGTTCAAAATCTCCTATTTCCCAGACTGAATGACAGTACAAATTTCCATACCTTATAGTTGGAAATTTACCTCCTGCCAAAAGAGGTGTGGTCTTGCCTTTATAATGTATTTGAGCCATAGTTAAGGCATAGCAATTCAATATCAGTGCATTTCCTAACATAAGGGTTATTCAGGATCATATACCACATTCCAAACTGAACTTCACTCTTATTACACTGGTTCTTCTGAAATGAGATGAAGCTTATGCCTGCCTTGTCACTGGTTTATCACAAAAGAAAAAAAAAACCTCCACAAGAAAAATATGATTTATAGATTGTAAATATAGACAAAGGAAACCTCCTCTCATTGTCTGGCCATACCACATGCCAAACAATAAAAAAAGAACAACAGTTGTAGAGATTCATCGCAGAAGTAGTTATACACAGATTTTTAAATTAAGAGAATACTTAGCTTCTTAGTCTAAAAAGTACATTTTGATCAATAGAATTTTCAGAGCTTTTCCCAATGACTAGGGTTAGGTATTTATTTACATTTGTAAAAACGCAGTGTGCAAGCATCTTATTTTCCCAAAGATAGGGAAAGAATGATTGTTTCTATTTCAGTCTACCTTTATCTGTCTTTCTGATTATCTGTCTGCCTATTTATTTACCTATTTTTCATCTTATGTGGTTTAACCCTAGCCTTCATTTACAGGTAAAATAAATGGAAAGCAAGTAGTAAATTAACAAATCAAATATTAGAATAAAAATAGAGTAGAATATAAGATTTAAATAATTATCAAAGGTTATGTTGTGGCAACAATAAAGGACAACTCCTTTTTTATTCCGGGAGCTCTGAGACATAATAATCATGTCATATGAATAGTGATATTCATAGCTGACATTGCAATGGACTCCCTCAAGTATAAAATTAGTATGTGATGTGATAAGTGTATATCACATGAGGAACTGGAATTATTAAAATGTGACCTGGTAAATCCTATCTGCCAGAATGCTGCTTTAAAATATTAACATTCTAACTTAAACACAAGGTGAGGTAGGCAAGTCTTTGACCTTATACCCTTAAGCATCTCAGTGTTTGCCTGAATAAATAAATGCTTCAATTAAAATAAAAGCCCATATTATGACAACTCGTAAAATTATGCCTCTATTTTTATGTGCATATTCTATGTCTCTCATGTTTTTCAGAGCCTTATTAAACTTTTTACTTTGATAGTTAATTATAAGTGATTAATAATCAAGGGTGTCTAATATGAAAGGCTCATGGGATAGATCCTAAAGGAAATCCTAAAAGAAAACTGCCCGATACTTTGATAGTAGATATGAGTGCTGTGAACCCATAGGCCATGAAACTTTAAACTGAATATATACACATATAGTAAAATCAGAAAGGCCTAATTCCATTGTTTTCATTATGCTGTATTATTTGAACCTTTAATTTTGTTTATTTACTTATTTTAGAGATAGGGTCTCACTATGGTGCCCAGGTAAGACTCAAACTTCTGGGCTTAAGTGATGTTCCCACTACAATCTCCCAAGTAGCTGGGATTACAGGCATGCTCCACTGCACCTAGATAAACCTTTTATTTTTCTTGCACTATGAGAATAGGCACAGTAAGTACTCAGTTCATGTCTATTCAATAAAATAAAAATATCACAAAATTACCCTTCAAAACTGTCTACTTTTTCTACTGCTTTTAAAAGTATATTGTTTTTGTTTTTGCACATGTACCCTAGAACTTAAAGTATAATAAAAATAAATAAATAAATAAATAAATAAATAAATAAATAAATAAATAAATAAAAATATTTAGAAGAAAAACAGTATATTGTTTTTGTTTAGGCCTTGGGTACTTTGAAAAGTCTAGGTAAAACTAAATATAGTCAAAGAAAAAAGGATCATCTTCAGAGTATATTATATAAAGGGATACATTGTTTATTATATATTGTATGAGCATATTACATACATTAACACATTTATGTAAAAATAAAAACATAATCTGTCATTATGCAACTATGACATACACCGTATGATCTTATATATTTTTGAATTCACTGTCCTTTCTACTAACTAAATTTAGCATTACTTTCTAACCCAGCAAATAAAAATTTTAATTTTCATAGAAAGGGACCATGAACAAAAGTGATAAAATAATACTAAAACAGAAGATCTCAAAATATTGGTAGTTCATTATAAAACTCAAATGCACAGTTCTCTATTTTTGTCATATTATAGGTGAATAATACATTTTCTTGTAATGGATTACAATTAATTATTAAATAACAATTTCATCTCTATGTAATTTTCCTTTTAATATGTTTTTATTATATTTAAATTTTTTTTTTTTATTTAGAGACGGACTCACTATTTTGCCCAGGCTGACCTCACACTCCTGTGCTCACGTGATCCTCTCACCTTGGCCTCCCAAAGTGCTGGAATTACAGATGTGAGCCACTGCACTTGGCTTCTAATTTTCTTTTAATTGTTGAGACTTCTGAAACTAGAATATGGACACTAGTAAAAAATATAGTGATTAAACAACAGAAATCACAGAAATGGAGGCATTACATCAATGACACAGAGCTGCATTATACAGAGAATATTTAACACATATTTTGGTGAATATGGAAACAATCTGTCTACCAATTATTTAGCAATAACTCTCAACAATTTCTTTTCTCTCTTGTTTTTTTTTTCTTTTTTTTATTTTTTTATTTTTTATTTTTTATTTTTTATTTTTTTTTATTTTTTTATTTTTTTTATTATACTTTAGGGTTTTAGGGTACATGTGCACAATGTGCAGGTTTGTTACATATGTATCCGTGTGCCATGTTGATTTCCTGCACCCATTAACTCGTCATTTAGCATTAGGTGTATCTCCTAATGCTGTCCCTCCCCCCTCCCCCCACCCCACAACAGTCCCCGGAGCGTGATGTTCGCCTTCCTGTGTCCATGAGTTCTCATTGTTCAATTCCCACCTATGAGTGAGAATACGCGGTGTTTGGTTTTTTGTCCTTGCGATAGTTGACTGAGAATGATGTTTTCCAGTTTCATCCATGTCCCTACAAAGGACACGAACTCATCATTTTTTATGGCTGCATAGTATTCCATGGTGTATATGTGCCACATTTTCTTAATCCAGTCTATCGTTGTTGGACATTTGGGTTGGTTCCAACTCTTTGCTATTGTGAATAGTGCCGCAATAAACATACGTGTGCATGTGTCTTTATAGCAGCATGATTTATAGTCCTTTGGGTATATACCCAGTAATGGGATGGCTGGGTCAAATGGTATTTCTAGTTGTAGATCCCTGAGGAATCGCCACACTGACTTCCACAATGGTTGAACTAGTTTACAGTCCCACCAACAGTGTAAAAGTGTTCCTATTTCTCCACATCCTCTCCAGCACCTGTTGTTTCCTGATTTTTTAATGATGGCCGTTCTAACTGGTGTGAGATGGTATCTCACTGTGGTTTTGATTTGCATTTCTCTGATGGCCAGTGATGAGGAGCATTTCTTCATGTGTTTTTTGGCTGCATAAATGTCTTCTTTTGAGAAGTGTCTGTTCATGTCCTCTGCCCACTTTTTGATGGGGTTGTTTGTTTTTTTCTTGTAAATTTGTTTGAGTTCATTGTAGATTCTGGATATTAGCCCTTTGTCAGATGAATAGGTTGCAAAAATTTTCTCCCATTGTGTAGGTTGCCTGTTCACTCTGATGATAGTTTCTTTTGCTGTGCAGAAGCTCTTTAGTTTAATGAGATCCCATTTGTCGATTTTGGCTTTTGTTGCCATTGCTTTTGGTGTTTTAGACATGAAGTCCTTGCCCACGCCTATGTCCTGAATGGTATTGCCTAGGTTTTCTTGTAGGATTTTGATGGTTTTAGGTCTAACATATAAGTCTTTAATCCATCTTGAATTAACTTTTGTATAAGGTGTAAGGAAGGGATCCAGTTGCAGCTTTCTACATATGGCTAGCCAGTTTTCCCAGCACCATTTATTAAATAGGGAATCCTTTCCCCATTTCTTGTTTTTGTCAGGTTTGTCAAAGATCAGATAGTTGTAGCTATGCGGCATCATTTCTGAGGGCTCTGTTCTGTTCCATTGATCTATGTCTCTGTTGTGGTACCAGTACCATGCTGTTTTGGTTACTGTAGCCTTGTAGTATAGTTTAAAGTCAGGTAGCGTGATGCCTCCAGCCTTGTTCTTTTGGCTTAGGATTGACTTGGCGATGCGGGCTCTTTTTTGGTTCCATATGAACTTTAAAGTAGTTTTTTCCAATTCTGTGAAGAAAGTCATTGGTAGCTTGATGGGGATGGCATTGAATCTATAAATTACCTTGGGCAGTATGGCCATTTTCATGATATTGATTCTTCCAACCCATGAGCATGGAATGTTCTTCCATTTGTTTGTATCCTCTTTTATTTCATTGAGCAGTGGTTTGTAGTTCTCCTTGAAGAGGTCCTTCACATCCCTTGTAAGTTGGATTCCTAGGTATTTTATTCTCTTTGAAGCAATTGTGAATGGGAGTTCACTCATGATTTGGCTCTCTGTTTGTCTGTTATTGGTGTACAAGAATGCTTGTGATTTTTGTACATTAATTTTGTATCCTGAGACTTTGCTGAAGTTGCTAATCAGCTTAAGGAGATTTTGGGCTGAGACAATGGGGTTTTCTAGATATACAATCATGTCATCTGCAAACAGGGACAATTTGACTTCCTCTTTTCCTAGTTGAATACCCTTTATTTCCTTCTCCTGCCTGATTGCTCTGGCCAGAACTTCCAGCACTATGTTGAATAGGAGCGGTGAGAGAGGGCATCCCTGTCTTGTGCCAGTTTTCAGAGGGAATGCTTCCAGTTTTTGCCCATTCAGTATGATATTGGCTGTGGGTTTGTTGTAGATAGCTCTTATTATTTTGAGATACAACCCGTCAATACCTAATTTATTGAGAGTTTTTAGCATGAAGGGTTGTTGAATTTTGTCAAAGGCCTTTTCTGCATCTATTGAGATAATCATGTGGTTTTTGTCTTTGGTTCTGTTTATATGCTGGATTACATTTATTGATTTGCATATGTTGAACCAGCCTTGCATCCCAGGGATGAAGCCCACTTGATCATGGTGGATAAGCTTTTTGATGTGCTGCTGGATTCGGTTTGCCAGTATTTTATTGAGGATTTTTGCATCAATGTTCATCAAGGATATTGGTCTGAAATTCTCTTTTTTGGTTATGTCTCTGCCAGGTTTTGGTATCAGGATGATGCTGGCTTCGTAAAATGTGTTAGGGAGGATTCCCTCTTTTTCTATCGATTGGAATAGTTTCAGAAGGAATGGTACCAGTTCCTCCTTGTACCTCTGGTAGAATTCAGCTGTGAATCCATCAGGTCCTGGACTCTTTTTGGTTGGTAAGCTATTGATTATTGCCACAATTTCAGAACCTGTTATTGGTCTATTCAGAGATTCAACTTCTTCCTGGTTTAGTCTTGGGAGGGTGTATTTGTCGAGGAATTTATCCATTTCTTCTAGATTTTCTAGTTTATTTGCATAGAGGTGTTTGTAGTATTCTCTGATGGTAGATTGTATTTCTGTGGGATCGGTGGTGATATCCCCTTTTTCGTTTTTTATTGCATCTATTTGATTCTTCTCTCTTTTCTTCTTTATTAGTCTTGCTAGCGGTCTATCAATTTTGTTGATCTTTTCAAAAAACCAGCTCCTGGATTCATTAATTTTTTGAAGGGTTTTTTGTGTCTCTATTTCCTTCAGTTCTGCTCTGATTTTATTTATTTCTAGCCTTCTGCTAGCTTTTGAATGTGTTTGCTCTTGCTTTTCTAGTTCTTTTAATTGTGATGTTAGGGTGTCAATTTTGGATCTTTCCTGCTTTCTCTTGTGGGCATTTAGTGCTATAAATTTCCCTCTACACACTGCTTTGAACGTGTCCCAGAGATTCTGGTATGTTGTGTCTTTGTTCTCGTTGGTTTCAAAGAACATCTTTATTTCTGCCTTCATTTCATTATGTACCCAATAGTCATTCAGGAGCAGGTTGTTCAGTTTCCATGTAGTTGAGCGGTTTTGACTGAGTTTCTTAATCCTGAGTTCTAGTTTGATTGCACTGTGGTCTGAGAGACAGTTTGTTATAATCTCTGTTCTTTTACATTTGCTGAGAAGAGTTTTACTTCCAACTATGTGGTCAATTTTGGAATAGGTGTGGTGTGGTGCTGAAAAAAATGTATATTCTGTTGATTTGGGGTGGAGAGTTCTGTAGATGTCTATTAGGTCCACTTTATGTAGAGCTGAGTTCAATTCCTGGATATCCTTGTTAACTTTCTGTCTCGTTGATCTGTCTAATGCTGACAGTGGGGTGTTAAAATCTCCCATTATTATTGTGTGGGAGTTTAAGTCCCTTTGTAGGTCACTGAGGACTTGCTTTATGAATCTGGGTGCTCCTGTGTTGGGTGCATATATATTTAGGATAGTTAGCTCTTCTTGTTGAATTGATCCCTTTACCATTATGTAATGGCCTTCTTTGTCTCTTTTGATCTTTGTTGGTTTAAAGTCTATTTTATCAGAGACTAGGATTGCAACCCCTGCCTTTTTTTGTTTTCCAGTTGCTTGATAGATCTTCCTCCATCCCTTTATTTTGAGTCTATGTGTGTCTCTGCACGTGAGATGGGTTTCCTGAATACAGCACACTGATGGGTCTTGACTCCTTATCCAGTTTGCCAGTCTGTGTCTTTTGATTGGAGCATTTAGCCCATTTACATTTAACGTGAATATTGTTATGTGTGAATCTGATCCTGTCATTATGATGTTAGTTGGTTATTTTGCTCGTTAGTTGCTATAGTTTCTTCCTAGCCTCGATGGTCTTTACAATTTGGCATGTTTTTGCAGGGTCTGGTACTGGTTGTTCCTTTCCATGTTTAGTGCTTCCTTCAGGAGCTCTTTTAGGGCAGGCCTGGTGGTGACAAAATCACTCAGCGTTTGCTTGTCTGTAAAGTATTTTATTTCTCCTTCACTTATGAAGCTTAGTTTGGCGGGATAGGAAATTCTGGGTTGAAAATTCTTTTCTTTAAGAATGTTGAATATCGGCCCCCACTCTCTTCTGGCTTGTAGAGTTTCTGCTGAGAGATCAGCTGTTAGTCTGATGGGCTTCCCTTTGTGGGTAACCCGACCTTTCTCTCTGGCTGCCCTTAACATTTTTTCCTTCATTTCAACTTTGGTGAATCTGACAATTATGTGTCTTGGAGTTGCCCTTCTCGAGGAGTATCTTTGTGGCGTTCTCTGTATTTCCTGAATCTGAATGCTGGCCTGCCTTGCTAGATTGGGGAAGTTCTCCTGGATAATATCTTGCAGAGTGTTTTCCAACTTGGTTCCATTCTCCCCATCATTTTCAGGTACACCAATCAGACCTAGGTTTGGTCTTTTCACATAGTCCCAAATTTCTTGGAGGCTTTGTTCATTTCTTTTTATTCTTTTTTCTCTAAACTTCCCTTCTCTCTTCATTTCATTCATTTCATCTTCTATCAGCGATACCCTTTCTTCCAGTTGATCGCATCTGCTACTGAGGCTTCTGCATTCTTCGCGTAGTTCTCGAAACTTGGCTTTCAGCTCCATCATCTCCTTTAAGCCCTTCTCTCCATTGGTTATTCTAGTTATCCATTCTTCTAACTTTTTTTCAAAGTTTTTAACTTCTTTGCTATTGTTTTGAATTTCCTCTCGTAGCTCAGAGTAGTTTGATCGTCTGAAGCCTTCTCTCAACTCATCAAAGTCATCCTCCATCCAGCTTTGTTCCGTTGCTGGTGAGGAACTGCGTTCCTTTGGAGGAGGAGAGGTGCTCTGTTTTTTAGAGTTTCCAGTTTTTTTGCTCTGTTTTTTCCCCATCTTTGTGGTTTTGTCTACTTTTTGTCTTCGATGATGGTGATGTACAGATGGGTTTTTGGTGTGGATGTCCTTTCTGTTTGTTAATTTTCCTTCTACCAGACAAGACCCTCAGCTGCAGGTCTGTTGGAGTTTACTAGAGGTCCACTCCAGACCCTGTTTGGCTGGGTGTCAGCACCGGTGGCTGCAGAACAGCGGATTTTCGTGAGACCACAAATTCAGCTGTCTGATAGTTCCTCTGAAAGTTTTGTCTCAGAGGAGTACCCGGTTGAATGAGATGTCAGTCTGTCCCAACTGGGGGGGTGCCTCCCAGTTAGGCTGCTCAGGGGTGAGGGACCCACTTTAGGAGGCAGTCTGTCCGTTCTCAGATCTCCAGCTGCGTGCTGGGAGAACCACTACTCTCTTCAAAGCTGTCAGTCAGACAGGGACATTTAAGGCTGTGGAGGTTCTCGCTGAGTTTTTGGTTGTCTGTGCCCTGCCCCCAGAGGTGGAGCCTACAGAGGCAGGCAGGCCTCCTTGAGCTGTGGTGGGCTCCACCCAGTTCGAGCTTCCTGGCTGCTTTGTTTACCTAAGCAAGCCTGGGCAATGGCGGGCGCCGCTCCCCCAGCCTCGTTGCCGCCTTGCAGCGTGATCTCAGACTGCTGTGCTAGCAATCAGCAAGACTCTGTGGGCATAGGACACTCCGAGCCAGGTGCGGGACACAATCTCCCAGTGTGCCGTTTTCCAGGCCCGTTGGAAAAGTGCAGTATTAGGACGGGACTGACCCGATATTCCAGGTGCCGTCTGTTTCCCCTTTCTTTGACTAGGAAAGGGAACTCCCTGACCCCTTGCGCTTCCCGAGTGAGGCAATGCCTCGCCCTGCTTCGGCTCACGCACAGTGCGCTTCACCGACTGTCCTGAACCCACTGTTAGGCACTCCCTAGTGAGATGAAACCGGTACCTCAAGCAGAAATGCAGAAATCACCCGTCTTCTGTGTCGCTGGGGCTGGGAGCTGGAGACCGGAGCTGTTCCTATTCGGCCATCTTGGCTCCACCTCTCTTGTTAATAAAAGTATAATATTAATAAATTTACATAATATGTCAATCATTTATATCAAAAGTTTCTGCCTTCTTGGTATATCAACCTTATTCCCTTTACTTAAGGAAGGTATAAATTCAGGCTGATTCTTAGGAGGCAAAAGACATTTGTTTTAATAAATGCTCCAGTAAGAGGAGCTCCCATGTGGATTTTGCCTAACCCAAGAATTCCTCCAGAAGAATATTCTGCTAGATGACATCATTTTCGAACCAAAATTTTACTATCTTTTATAGATTTAAGAAATAAACTCTGGCTCACAGAAGCATATGGTGCATTTTATTAGCATTCTGCACCACCATGAAGAGTCCTAGGGTTGTTGGTTATTGCTTTCCTCCTCATTATACCACATTATAGAAACCATGTCCAGGATGATCAAGTGATGAAGAGGTGAGCAGATGGATTATCCTTGTATGAAAGAGTATACCATGCAGTTCGTCTCTGGTGCCACACTGAGAGGAAAACTAAGACAACAAATGCTACCAAGCAGGTAAACAGCAGGGAGCCCTGAGTATAGTACCAGTGAAGAGTTCCAAAGAGGAAATCAAAAATAAGTAAATAAAAGTAGACAC
Organism: Symphalangus syndactylus; assembly: GCF_028878055.3. NCBI lineage: Eukaryota > Metazoa > Chordata > Mammalia > Primates > Hylobatidae > Symphalangus > Symphalangus syndactylus. The sequence goes on from NC_072433.2 coordinate 93,262,665, forward strand.
TGGTTTATGTTTTTAATCGGATGCCAAGAGCAAAACCTCTGCAGGAATGATAAATCTGTGGCCATTCTACAACACACAGGATCTCTGTATTCAGTAAGGTAAATGTTTATATTAACTGTAATAGAAATCAGTGAGCATGCACCTTTAACCTTGGAAAATAAATCAGCATGTTAGAAACTGGATTTAACTCATTAGGTAGCACATATTCACCCAAATAAAGCAGAACATAGTAAATTGAAGAAAAACAAATTGGTACTTAATTACTTCATGTTTTAGATAGGGTTATTTAAATTATATTCATATTTGTTAATATTTTAGTGTCTTACAGAAAACATAACGGAAAACTCATCTCCCTGATTAAAATTGCATTTTATAGATGCATTAAGAACCCACATTCCACATAGGGGATTCAGCGTCCAGCTAAAACTGCATAGCAAGAGACATGTTAGAGATCACTTCCCCAAGCAGGATGTCCAAGTTATAAATCCTTACCTGAATCCCCTCCTTTTATTTCCTCCATGATAAAATAAAGTATAAATTATTTAGTGGAAGACATACACAAGAAACTTGCACTCAACATAAAAGGTCAAAATTATTTTCCTCCAGAACCATTTTTTGGGAAGTTCTATATTTTCTATCACATTTGTGATTTATTAATGTAACATGTTTCTCCTCTGGTGTGAAATTTCTTTAATCTTCAGTGTTAAGACGAACATTAAAATTTGAATTATATTGTTAGAAAACTAGAAGATCAGACAATTCAGTAAATGGTCAAACAATATCAATGACTTATTTGTGGGAAAAAAATAAGTGGTTTTCTCATGAAGAAAGGCAGAGAAGAAAAAAGATTAGTAAAGGATAAAATAAAAACAACACAACAGTTGAATAATCTCTTCCTGCAGAGAAAATGATGTAGCTTTTGTCTATAAGGCATGGAGTAGGAGTCCACATAGTACATGAAATGTACTTTTATTGGCAAAAGTATAATCTTGACCTTTGGTAAATAGTCCAGGGGGTATATCCTACAAATCTGAGCAACATATGAGAATCTCACCATAACCTACATACTTTAGTGCTTGGAAGACACAGCCCCAGTTATAGCATTTTATTTACATTTACATTTCCAAATTTCAGCCAGTAGCTTATGCAAATCAGGACTCATTTTAACTATTTCAAAAATATATGGAAACAGAGATGGAAATACATTTATCCTGGTTGTCATTTACCTTATTTGTACTTATGGTTGGAGACAACTGAAATTTTTGACTTTAACTGCTAATCTAAACTGTAATCTATACTTGAACATAAAAGAGTATATCGAATGATTAGAAAGCTGGCAAGTTTCGTTTGCTAATTTGCAATAATCATTGAATCCAGTAAACTGTAACTTCAATGTTAACGTTACAGGACTTGTCATTCCATCTCTAGTTTGTGCTAACTCAGCGGTCTCCAACATTTTTGGCACCTGGGACCAGTTTCGTGGAAGACAACAATTTTTCCACGGATGGGGTAGGGGATGGTTTGGGGATGATTCAAGTGTATTACGTTTATCATTAGATTATCATAAGGAGCATACAATCTAGATCCCTCGGATGTGCAGTTCACAATAGGGTTCGCGCCCTTATGAGAATCTAATGCTGCCACTGATCTGACAGGAGGCGGAGATCAGGGGTAATGCTCTCTCTCCCACTGCTCGCCTCCTGCTGTGTGTCTCAGTTCCTAAGAGGCCATGGACAGGTTTGGTGCGTGGCCCTGGGGCTGGGGATCTCTGTGCCAACTGATTTGAAAGGATGCTGAATTCTGAGGATAAAAAGCTATTCTCTAGTAATCCAGCAAAAGTTTTTGTACTGAAGGCTTAATACCTTTTATATGCCACCTTATTGTTTACTTTTCTTTGAAAGCCATTTAATATTTCATCAAATTATCAAACCCATATATAAAATAGTTACTGTTTCTTATAGTCATGTTCACAAATGTATTTCAAATGCATATCTGAACTTCTGAAATAGATGATGAGCTATTTATTTCATATTTTAGAATACTGAACAAAGGATCTGGCATATAATAATGGCCTAACAAATATGCACTAAATACATAAGTGGTATTTATCTTATTCTTTTCTGTTGTTGCTCTCTATGCCTTTTCTCTGGGCATTCATCCAGTTGGTATTTTCCCATCTTTATCCATAACATATTCGCACACTTTCCATCTTGACTTACTCTTGTTCATTGAACGTTCCAAGAAGTATCCTATCATAGGAACTTTTTCCAAACTATTGTTTTCTCTCTTTCTTCATATTGTTTACTCCCACTTAGCCTCTGTATCCTAGGTGCTCAATGTAGTCTCTGGAGTTTTGCCAAACTCTGACCTCTAGGTCACTTCTTTTGCTTTATGTTCTTACCTGTACTTCAGAATTCCTCTCTCTTTAATTAAATCTTTATTGGCATAATTATTTTCAAAATATTCCCACACCAGATATTTTTACTCATCATCATATCTCTGCCTGGCAGATAATATATGGCCAAAAGTAGTTGTTGAATGAAACAGATTAATATTAGCCTGGAACAATAGATGCCTAGATTTTTAGAAAAACTTTCAGTGCACCTTTAGATTGCCCATAAAGATGACAGTCAGCAAAGAACAAATCTCATTTAAACTTTCCATGGCATTGTTTGTTTGATGCATCCACTTCCTTTGAAAGCACTTTTTCTTTTCTTGTGATCTGGTTGCTGAATATGTTTCTTTTTTTTTTTTTTTTCCTGATTGTGAGAAGGTGTTTTATTTTAGCATAGTATTCAACAGCATATAACAGAAGTTGACTATGGTGTTTAATTATTTATTACTTACAAAATTATTTAAACATTTTTAAGCCATCTGTTTTTGTCACGTTTCAGAAACATAAAGTTTTTTGTTGGATTATAGTCAATGCTGTAAAATTTCTACGTTTTAAGAGTTAAGGAAATTAAGATATAAACTACGATGGTGTATCAATTTATATGGACATTTAATAGGGGATCTAGAACTATAATTCTGGAGTTTATTTCATTATTTATTATTTGTTTATTTAGACTTTTATTTTTGATTCAGGGGTACAAGTGCTGGTTCATTGTACAGGTAAACTCATGTCACAGGGGTTTGTTGTACAAATTAGAACATGTTTCTTGAAGGAGGCACTGTTACCTACAGCAGTGTTTCCAGATCTAGCCATGACTCAGAATTACTGCAGCCATTAAAATCTAGTCTTTCTGACATAGATTCTATGCCAGTTAATATTGGATTTCCTGAAATGGGGCCAAGAAGTCTGCGTGTCTGTGGATATATATATATATATATATATATATATATATATATATATATATGCCCTAAAAAGTTCAGGCATATTTTCTGTTGCCATCAACATAGTATTCCAAACCAGAATTATAGTATTAGATCCCCTGTTAAATGTTCACCTAAATTGGGAAGCCATCATATTTTATACCTTAATTTCCTTACCTCTAAAATGTAGAAATTATACAGCATGGATATAATCCAACAAAAAACTTTATATTTCTAAACCTTAACAAAAATAGATGGTTTAAAGATATTT